>NC_023174.2:9117305-9718432 GCF_000231095.2 Oryza brachyantha | reverse complement strand
TAATGATGTCAGTGAGTGTGAACCAAAGGGTTGTTTTCATTCCAATTAAAGTATAATAGGCCATCATCCTATACGACAATCAATTTATGATTTTTTTTCCTTTTATGACGGTGAATTTGGGACGGACAGAATATTTATCGTACAAAAGAATATTTTTTAAGCCGATAGTCTTATTCAAATTCTTTTGTGTAAATATAAAAAATATAAATAAAACTCATGCTTAAAATTTACTTAACGAAGGGTTTGATAACCTAACCTGTGGGGTCCACATTTGGCGAAGTGAGTTGGTAGACCACGTCATCACAAAAGTGCTGAAAGAATAAGCAAATTTCTCTCTTTAATGGTAATTATAAAAGATAAACATAAAAGAGGTATTTGAAGAGTTGGTGTTAACACCGAAATTTGGTAAATTTTCGTATTGGATTCGGATAAGGAAAGGTGCAATCGCTGGTAGATATTTTACCTGGAAGAGTTCGAATTGACATGAAATCGTGAAGACCAAGTCTTGGCGGCGTAAATTTATGTATTGATTAGAGTTAGTTAGGATTTTTATTTTATCTTTAAGGTTGTTAGAGTCCGATCGAGACTTGTGTGTGTTAGAGATAGAATCTATCTAGGAGTTTGTATTTCTTTTTATCTATTAGGAGTTGTATGTCGTGCCCAACACGGCTTAGCATCCACCCGAGGGTATAAATATGTGTGCCCGGGGTCATTGTTAATCATCTACACATCAATTAGGTCAAATACTTCCGGCGCATCGCTACCCTCTTGCGAGGTTTCAACTCCGGCGGAACTTGGCACCTGACGTGGGGCTGCATCGTCTCAATCTCCGACGGAGAGGTAAGTCCTATGTTCCGCTGGGCCACGATAATCGTTCAGCTAGATTAGAAATGTCTCGGTTCGGTCTGATCTTCTAATCTAGTTGTGCGATTGCTAGTTATCGTATCAATTTCAACTTAGATTACTTGCGTGTTTTGAGTTGATCTGGTCGACCACTTTGGGCGATCTACGTGGGTTTGATATTTGCCACTTGACATATTCAATCTAGTACTGTCCTGGTTCGATCTAGTAGATTATGTTTGTCAGATGGTTTATATCAGATCGATGTATTTTATTCATTGTTTTATCGGAGTACCAGCCGATAAGTTACCAGTCATTAGCTCATTGAGCTTGATAGCAATCTAGATCTGTTTAGTATCTATCCTGACATTGCTAGGTTTAATCTTGAACTGTCTCGGTTGGGTCCGATCTTTTATGATTATTCTTAGCAATCTGGGCTAGGTATTTTATAGATCATGGTTGTTTGTTCGTTGTCTATAGCCGATGAATTTTGTCGATGTACATGCTTATCATATTTACATCAATAGAGTAGCCGATTGTTTTACAGCATTATTTCTACACCAATCGGCTTGATTTATTTAGATCGGCAGTTATTTATATTGCATTGGATTATGAGAATAACATGCAGACTGGTTTCAGACGATCGTAACATATGATTCATTGTTTATTTATTAGACTTATCGATCTTTATGTTTCCTATAATCATATTGTACTCGACTGCATACTGTCTTGGTTAGGTCCAATCTCTGTATGTCTAGTTGGACCTGGTTATAAGGGTTTGTCCGATTGACTAAGATTAATAAGTGACTTGGCGGGGTATGTTGGTCTAATATTTTTTTCAAGTTTATTTCTATCTCGTTTCTAGTCGATCCAAGCTTTTTAGAGCTGATTGCTCTGCCTATCGGCTAACCGACGTAGCTATGAGGACGTCCTAGATCCTAAGTGGTGCAACGCTCCGAGGCATGCCAGCGCGAAATATCTAGATAGATGGGGTCTCAAATTAAACCCAAATAATTACGGTAACCATCCAACCTCATCGCAGACCCCGACATGTCTTGAAGAGGGCACTACAAAGGCTCTAAGCCATCGGATATGAAATATAAGACATAACCATTGGAATAGCCACGCTAGTCATCTACGTCATACGCCCGTCAACACCTCGATGGTGGCAACCAAAAGTGTATCCCAGAGACTCGATCTCAACAAAGGCATATTCCGCGGTTATGTCAACCATTTCAAACCCATTCTCATGTGGGACTAGTCGCCCAAGAATGCAAAATAGTCTCACATAAATCATCTCAAGCATGATATCCGAATCATAAGTGGTTCTAAGCATAAAATATAAATAGTCTTAATAAGTTCTAAGTAGTACTTGGCGACAAGCCATATATATTGGTTCATGTGGTAAGCGTGCTACACAAAAGCCCATAGGCAAATCGGCTAGGGTAAATCCCTAGTTAGAACCATCCTAGAAATCACAAGCTGCATCAAACTCCTCATCCAAATAGTCATTACCTGCAGCAGGGTCTGAGCCAAACACAAGTAAAAGAAAGCAAGAAATCAGTACATTAATCAAATTAATGTACTGACAAGTCGGTGACAACCCTAGCATGCTAAATGTTGGCCATATTCAAGGATAAGCTGTGTATTGGTAAATTTTTGCATAAATGTCAATTTTAGTTCACAACATGTTTCTCAACAGAAATTTTATAACAATAGTACAGAGTAAGTAAAGCTTGTAATGTAAATGAATAAATAACACACATCTACCTCTCAAAGTAGATCATCACCACTTCCATCATATCATCACCATTCACCGAATTTACCCAAGTTCACCAACAAAACATTACAACCATTTTTCAAGTTCACAAGAGTTTATCAAAATCACAAACTATACTCATGACACTTCACCATGCCGCTCATGACCGTGAGCACGGCTAATCGATTAGTTTTAGACTTTGTAGAGTTTGTACAACTTTTAAGCCCAGATGATATGGATCGTTCTAGTTTATCCGATACCCGTCGGTATCATCACACTCTACACATTGAGTGTGATCTAGAGGTCATAACGAAACCGTTACATTGTTTATTGTCTAGCCTTGCACCAGCACGATGTGTGTTTTACCCACGCTACTGCAATGTAGCGCCACTAGGTAGCAGGCCCACGCTTTAACCTAGCACCGTAAGGAACCCTACCCGGAATCCCTCACGAGGCACGACATCGTTGTATTGGACAGACTGCCCGCTCAAATCATCTCATTCCACATGTCATTAATCAATTTCAACAAATCACAAACCATAGTAAGTTCTGATAAGTTACCAAAAACTGGTAACCCATACTCTTCGGCCTACCAAGATGCAAGGCTAAACTCTAAACAACTTAATAGGTTAAGGCTAGCCCATACTTAGAATATGTGGTTTGTATTGTTTTCATTAGTTGGTGACATAGAGTGAGGTCCTTAATCGACCCGGGCGAACGCTCCCCCTATCGGTGCACAACTACCACCATATGTACACCACTCGCCGCCCAAGTCTAAAACAAGTTATCTCTATTTTCAGTTCACAATACTCACACATTTAAAATTCTTTCCAGGAGCAACAAAATAACTTTTTTCACATATAACATTATCAAAATGAGTAATTTGTAAGGCGGTAACCGAATATAAGCATAGCATAATCCCAAATAACACAATAATTGATCCACAAGCACCCTATGGTTACAACCAGCAAGGATTCAATATTTCAAGGTGGATTATGCAGCAATTATGTCATATATACCATTCCCACATTTATATAATTTCTTTTACCAAAATTAATACTAGCTAACGTATGCATGTTTGCAATAGAATTATTTAGCCCCATAAAACATAGGATCAAAGTGGTCAAAGGAGGGGCTGACTTGCCTTCGTCCGTAAACACCTGAATATGGTCTTCAACAAACTCACCCTCTTCTTCTTCGACGTATTCTTCCTCTATTCAAAATACGCGTATACGATAAATACAAAAATGCATAAAAACCAAAAATACATGAAAATGCATGAGACTTATACAGTAAGTGTGTGCTGGTCCCAGGTGGTCTCTAGTGAAAGAATTTTTATTTTATTACTTTGTTTTACAGAGATATGCATTTAATAATTAAAAAGGTTTAAAAAGGGCTAAGTTTTGTTAAGCAATATTTTTGTACAGAAGTGAACAAAATTACTTTTACAAAGTTATAGAGCATGATTTTAGAAAATTAACAGAAGTGGTTTAACAATTTTTAGAGCTATTTTCAATTTGTTATGGATTTAACAAGCTCTAGGAGACATTTAGGGCAAAACAGAAATAAAGGAAAAGTTTGTACAAAAAGTAGCAAGTTTTATATTTTTCTAAAATATTTCATAGTTTCACGGAGGTAACAAAACTGGTTTCACAATTTTCGGAGTTAAAATGAATTTTCTACAAATTTTTGAAGTTCTGCTCATTCTCAGCTAAAAAAATAGAAATCAGTTTTCAAAATTTAATTCCAGCCGGGCCCACCTGTCGGTGAATGGCGATTTCTGAAGTGATCGGCGTTTTGCAGAAAGGCCCTTGTAAGATAGGGAAATCAACCCGCACTCCCTTGCTACAGTAACATGTGTCTAGGCAGTTTTCGGATAGGACCCTAGGTTTAGTCGAATTCTCCGAAGGTCGTCCTTGGTCGGGCTCAAACAAGGGGCAGCCATGGGTGAGTTGGATTTTCAGCTCGCCGACGACGATCGGTGGCCCGAATCGATTCGAGTGCAAAAGAGAAAATGTAGAGGGGGTCCTTGCGCATCCGTGAGTGGTGGTGGTGAGGGAAATGGTGGTCCGTAGACCATGGAACATGAGCAACAACAGTGGTATGTCTTGGTATGCCCATGCATGTGCTTGCAATGGCTTGGTTAGTGCATGCAAGGGCTCGTTTAGTGCAAGAGCTATCTCAAGGTACTAGGGTGCTCACCAAGCGAAGAAACGGAGGAAGCGAGGTCCACGGGAGCGGCGAAGACGGTGGCCGGTGGCGAGGTCGGTGACGCCCACCACGTATTCGATAGATTGCTTCTTGGGCAAAAGAGGCACGGATGAGCTCGGCGTGATACGTAGATCACGTTCCATAGGAAGAAAGTGAGTGGGACTCACCGGGGATGGAGAACGACGACACCTAAGATGCCGGTGCCGGGAAAGATGGCCGAGCTCCGGGCATTCTGGCATGGGATGTGTTTGCTCGGACTTGGAACGTGATGTGGGGAGTATGTCCTTCCTCCTGACGCGTTCGCTTGGCAAATAAGCAAGAGTGGAGTGGGGGGAGTGATTGAGAGAGGTGGCTGGTGCTATGATGGGGTTTCTTGGGCACCCATTGGGCATGGAGGGCGGTGGAGGCTGTGGGGATTGAGTGGGAGGCTGCCATGTGGGTCCTAAGGGTATGGAGCCCTCTTGCAAGTGAAAGAAATTTAAAATCTGGCTTGGAGGCTAAGTCAAGGAAGGCTGCCTGCCAAGGATCTTTGGAGGGAATTGAAGAGAGATTTTGTGCAGCAATAAACGTGGACTAGTGATCCTCTTGGTCGTGGGTGATGTGGAGAGTAAAAGGGCTGAAGTGGTTTTGGTTAGAAGTCTTTGGTTTAGTCTTAATGAAGGGATGAACATGGGTTGACAGCATTGTTAGCAGCCGTTGACCGTGCAGTTAGTAGCTGATTCGATTTTTGGAGGGAGAGAAGAAAGGATTAAAGAGTGATCCACGGTGTGCCGCTCCTCGTGGTGTTAGAGGAAGGTTAGTAGAAGACGTTGGATTAAACCAAACTTCAAAAAGAGGTTTTGAAATAAATTTTACCGAGAGAGCAAGTTTGAATCTACTAAGCAGTTTTTTAAGATTTTGGAGAGATTAAAATAGACCAAAGAGATAGCAAACCTTAATGAAAAATTTTGAAAATTTGAGGGTTGATTTCTGACATATCAAGGTGTTTTTCAGAATTTTGTAGAATTTTTGGATGCATATAAATACCAGATTAATTGTTTTTGTTACTCTAGGCCTATTATTGCATGTGATGATGAGATGATTAAGATCCAAAAACAATTAAAACCACTCAACAACCACATGAGGCCTTTAAGTTAAATTTAGTTCTCGGGTTTATGGGCTTGGGTATGTTTTACTATTTATCTTGTCAGTTGCAGGATCAAACTAACTGGCACGCCCGTGCACCATCTAAGAATTTAGGTCCTGCACTGGAGCTGTCTAAGATTGACTCCCAGACCTTCGTGTGTGACACGTCAGATCACATTTTTGACGTCAACATATTTTTGGCACGCCTAGTAGGACTACGTGCTATTTTTACTCACAAGCAATCACCTGATCATAAGTTAGAGATGTTTTCCAAAGAAGTCAATGTCAACAACTTGGTCACAATGGAAGATTTGACGGAAGAACAGAAACAACTGGGGGAGCAATCTGTCACACCCGGAGTTTTGTCCCAAGCCTAAGTTCGTAAAAGAAATCCTTCAATAACAATTGGCTTAATTAACTCACGAAAAATCCCTCTAAAAAAATTAATTTAATTAAATCGGGGTTCGCAAATCGACTAACTGGATTTAAACTCAAATTGCAGAAGTATAAAATTTGGCCAAACAAATTAATTTAAAACTCAGCAAAAGTGGGGTTTTCCTTTTTCCCTCCCTTTTCCTTTCTTTTTCCCTTCCTTCTCAAATTGGGCCGAAGTCCAATTTTCCTCCCCTTCCTTTTCTTTTTCCTTTTTCTTTTTCCTCTCCTCCTTCTCGGGCCGGCCCAGCCGAGCCGGCCCACCTCTCCCTCCAGGCCGGCCCAGCCGAGCCGGCCTCGCTCGCCCGCGCGCGCCTCCCCTCCGCCTGGGCCGCTGGCAGCCGGCCCAGCTCGCTCGCCCACGCCCGCGAAGTATGCTGCCACCTTCCTCCTCCCTCGCGCCACTGACAGGCGGGGCCCACCTGTCCACGACCGCGCCTGCGCCGCGCCGGCCGAGTCCGAGTCCGCCGCGTCGCCGCCCCGTGCCCGTAACCGCCGCCGTCGAATCCGGCCAACGCCGACTCGGTCTCCTCCCCAACGGTCGTCCCGCCCTAGCTGGCATCTCTCCCCCTTTAAAACACCCTCGCACGAGCGCCGCCGCCACCTTTTCCGTTCGCCCGAACCACCGCCGCGCTGTCCTCCTCCGCTGCCGCAGTTGATCTTGCCTCTTGCGCCTCGCTACCCTCGCCGCCGGCTGTCACCCCGTGTCCCGCCGTCTCGCCGACGTTCCGTCGCCCTCGTCGCCGCCGGACGACACCCGAACGCCCTCGCGCCTCTTCCTCCCCTCCGCCACTGCGCCCGACCTCACCACCGCCGGGCCATCTCCGCCGCCACCGCCGATCAACCGCGCCACCAGCCGTCATCACCTGTCCCGGGTCCTCGCCGACCCTCTGCCAACTTTGCCTCCGTCGGTGACCGTCCCCGTCTCCCCTGTCACACCCGGAGTTTTGTCCTAAGCCTAAAATCGTAAAAAGAAATCCGTAAATAACAATTGGCTTAATTAACTCAGGAAAAATCCCTCTAAAAGAACATAATTTAATTAAATCGAGGCTCGCAAATCGACTAACTGGATTTAAACTCAAATTGCAGAAGTATAAAATTTGGCCAAACAAATTAATTTAAAACTCGGCAAAAGTGGGGCTTTCCTTTTTTCCCTCCTTTTCCTTTCTTTTTCCCTTCCTTCTCAAATTGGGCGAAGTCCAATTTTCCTCCCCTTCTTTTTTTTTCCTTTTTCTTTTTCCTCTCCTCCTTCCCGGGCCAGCCCAGCCGAGCCGGCCCATCTGCCCGCTCGGCCGGCCCAGCCGACCGGCCTCCTCTCCCCGCGCGCGCCTCCTCCCCCCTAGGCCACCGCTCGGCCCAGCTCGCCCGCGCCACGCCTGCAAAGTCCGCCGCCGCCTCCCTCCGCCTTTGCGCCGCTGACAGGCGGGGCCCACCTGTCAGCGACCGAGCCCTCGCCAGCGCGCCGCGCCGCGCCGGCCGAGTTCGAGTCCACCGCCACGCCGCAACCGCCGCCGCCGCAACCACCGCTGCCGAGTCCTCGCCGCGCCCGACTCGCTCTCCAACCACCGTCCCGCCCTAGCCGGCCTCCCCGCGCTTTAAATCCCCACCGCCGCCGCGCCGTCCCCACTTTTTCCTCTCCGCCCGAGCCGCCGCCGCGCTGCCCCGTCGTCGTCGCCGTTTGATCTCACTGCCGGACGCCCTTCGTCGCCGTCCAGCCGCGTCACCACCTCCGCCCCGCCATCGCCGACTGGTTGCCGCCCCTGTCGCCGCCGGTGTGCATCCCTAGTGCCGCGCATCCTCTCGCCACCCGTCGCCGCCACGCCCAACCTCCTCACCATCGCCGATCGATCTCCGCCGCCATCGCCGACCGACCGCGCCTACCCGCGTCACTACCTCCGCCTCGTCCTCGCCTACTCACCCGCACGGTCGCCGCCGCTGGTGTGCGTCTCCTTCCTCCTCTCCTCTCTCTTTTCCTTCCCGGCCGACCGCCACCAAGCCGCACGCCGTCGCCGGACGTGTGCGGTGCGCGTCGTTGCCGCCGCCCGCCGCTGTCGTCGCCGCCTTCGCGACGCCGTCGTCAAGCCGCCGCCACCCGCGCCCACGCTCGTCGCGCGGTCGTCGTCGCCGCGCCAGTCCATCGCCGCCGCTTTGCCCGGCTGCGCCGCGTGCGGCGCCACCTCGGTTGTGCACCGCGCGCCGTCGCCGAACGCCGGTTGCCGCCGTCGCGCCGTTGCCGCCGTGCCGCACGCCATCGCCGCGCACCGCCGCTGCCGCCGTCGGCCGAGCTGCTCTCCCCGCTCCCCTGCTCTCTCCCCCTCTGACCGACGGGTCCCACCCGTCAGCCGCCGCCGCGCCCCTACTCCCTCTCTCCTCCCGTGGAGCCCAGCTGTCAGCCTCTCCTCTCCGCCTCTCTCCCACCGACAGGTGGCCCCCACCCATCAGTGCCTCCTCTCTCCTCGCTGATGTCAGCAGCCCCATTAATTGTGCAATAATTGATTTTAGGACTTTTCTGTTTAGTTAAAAGACCCAGAAAACTTCTAAAATTCATAAGTAATTCATCTAGTCTTCGTTTAGGTCCATTCAAATTTCATTAAATTCATAAAATTGTCAAGAATCCATTAAAAATACTTTCTTTTGCTGTTTTAGTAGAGTTTGTGCCTGTTTTATTTATTTTTTGTGCTTTGTCGCTTAGATTCGGACCTCGCCGAAGAGCCGGTTTACTTCGAGATCGTCGCCAAAGTTCCCCAGGGGCCAAAGCAAGGCAAGTGGCACTTATCTTTGATCATATTGAACCCATTATTGTAAATTCCCCGCTTTATTTATTCAAACACGCATTGTTTTAATTAAAGTATTTATTGTATGTTATTTTTCGGGTAAACCTTATTATTATGCCGTTGTTTATCCAACTTTATTCATTGCTAGACCAGGGGTAACTTGATTAGAGTTAGGTTTAGGTTAATGCTTAGCCGTGCTTAGAACAAGTAGCTCATGGGATCACATTTAATCATGCTTAGTTCTGAATAGCTGTAATAATGAATCAACACCCAGTTCGGGTTAATGTCAACTAAAATATTGATATTGGTGGGCTGTGGGTGCATGGTTTTGAGAGTCGCACCCATGGCAATTAAGGACCGGTTCACGGGAAACCCTGGAAGTAATTAAGTGCTAACCACATGCCGAAATGGGTAAGGTGGGATTTGAAGCATGGCTTCGAACTATTTGACGTACCGAGGCAAGGGTAGGCGTGATGGAGTATGGACGGGCAATCGTGGTGTAACGAAAGCCTCTGCTGCTTCCGGATCTACCAAGGCACAAGAGGGGACTGCCCGACTTGGTGTAAAGGAGGGGGTGAAACCTGAAGTGCGGTGCGATTAAATAGGGAGGGTTATGTGACGGGTCCTATCACGGTCTCCTTTCCGGTATGCCGTGGTGGTATGTCAGCGCACGTTCAAGTGTAGTGGAGTCGTGTCTTGTGGGTACAGTAGTACACCTCTGATCAGAGTATAAACTATTCGAATAGCCGTGCCCATGGTTACGGGCGAACTCCCAGCTTCACTGTGATTAGTGAACCTTTAATAACTTGAGTAAACTGGTTTTCACTCGGGAGTACTGCAACGTGGTCTAACGTTGAGTAGTGGTTGGGCCTGTTGCAACGTGGTGTAACGTTGGACAGTGTTGTAGTATTTTACAACTGTTATTTACTTATCCTTTACTGTATTCAATTATCATTATTCATTTTGATCTCTGTTATTTGTTTAACTGCTGCTTGATTGCAACTAACCCTAGCCTGCCCTTGATAACCCCTATCCATCATTTATTACCCTTTTTTCCATGTTACTTGTTGAGTACGGTGGTTTGTACTCAGCCTTGCTTAACTTTCCCCCTTCAGAGTTAGAAGTTGAGTCTGGTGGAGAAGACTCTCAGGAGTGAGTTGGTCTACCGTCGAAGCTTTGCCTGTGGATTGGAGCCGTACCCGCTGGAGCTAGTCTACTTTTCTTTCTGCTGCATTTTCGTTAGAATAAGTGTTATTTTTAGTTGTTTTTAAGAACGATGGTTATGTAATCAACATTGTCTTTTTGTGTACCCTGGCTGGTCCTGGACAGGGATTTTAGTACACAATTAAGTTCAGAAATTCGTGTGAGGAATTTCTGGGCGTGACATCCCCCTCCTCCTCTCCCTCGTCCCAACGTCGCCGCCAGGCTACCCTCACCGTCGTCGGGCACCGTGGACCATCGAACGTCGCCGCCGGAGTACCGCCCAACGTCGCCGCCACCACGCCGTAGTGGCGACGCGCCCATCTTCCTGCGCGATTGGCCCGCATTCCCGCGCGCCGTCGCCGTCGTCCTCAACGCCGTGCGCCACCGCACGTCGTCTTGCGCCCGGCGTTGCCTTTGCCGCTGCCGTCGTCGTCGTCCTAATCGCCGGTCGTCGCCGTCGTCGTCACCGACCATCTGCCGGTGCCGCGCGCCATCACAGTGCGCCGCCGTTGTCGTCGCCCGCCGGTTGCCGCCGTCGGCTGACCACCCCCTCCTCGCTCCCCTGCTCTCTCTCCCGACCGATGGGTCCCACCCGTTAGCCGCCGGTCGCCCCCTTCCTCTCTCTCTCCTCCCCGGGACCCACCTGTCATCCACCCGCCACCCCCCCTCTCTCAACGACAGGTGGACCCTACCCGTCAGCGCCGCCTCCTCTCTCCTCGCTGACATCAGCAGCCCCATTAATTGCAATAATTGATTTAGGACTTTTTTGTTTTGTTTAAAAACCCAGAAAACTTCTAAAATTCATAAGTAATTCATCTAGTCTCCGTTTAGGTCTATTCAAATTTCATTAAATTCATAAAATTGTCTAGAATCCATTAAAAATACTTTCTTTTGCTGTTTTAGTAGAGTTTGTGCCTGTTTTATTTATTTTTGTGCTTTGTCGCTTAGATTCGGACCCCGCCGAAGAGCCGGTTTACTTCGAGATCATAGCCGAAGTTCCCCAGGGGCCAGAGCAAGGCAAGTGGCACTCATCTTTGATCATATTGGACCCATTATCGCAAATTCCCCGCTTTCTTTGTTCAAATATGGATTGTTTTAATTGAAGTATTTACTGTATTTATTTTTCGGGTAAACCTTATTATTATGCCGTTGATTATCCAACTTTATTCATGCTAGACCAGGGGTAACTTGATTAGAGTTAGGCCTAGGTAATGCTTAGCCGTGCTTAGAACAAGTAGCTCATGGGATCACATTTAATCATGCTTAGTTCTGAATAGCTGTAATAATGATTCATTACCCGGTTCGGGTTAATGTCAACTAAAATATTGATAATGGTGGGCTGTGGGTGCATGGTTTTGAGAGTCGCGCCCATGGCAATTAAGGACCGGTTCACGGGAAAACCTGGAAGTAATTAAGTGCTAACCACATGCCGAAATGGGTAAGGTGGGATTTGAAGCATGACTTCAAACTATTTGACGTACCAAGGCAAGGGTAGGCGTGATGGCGTATGGACGGGCAATCGTGGTGTAACGAAAGCCTCTGCTGCTTCTGGATCTACCAAGGCACAAGAGGGGATTGCCCGACTTGGTGTAAAGGAGGTGGTGAAACCTGAAGTGCGGTGCGATTAAATAGGGAGGGTTATGTGATGGGTCCTATCACGGTCTCCTTTCCGGTATACCATGGTGGTATGTCGGCGCGCGTTCAACTGTAGTGGAGTCGTGTCTTGTGGGTACAGTAGTACACCTCTGATCAGAGTATAACCTATTCAAATAGCCGTGCCCACGGTTACGGGCGAGCTACCTGCTCCACTATGATTAGTGAACCTTTAATAACTTAAGTAAACTGGTTTTCACTCGGGACTACTGCAACGTGGTGTAATGTTGAGTAGTGGTTGGGCCTGTTGCAACGTGGTGTAATGTTGGACAGTGTTGTGGTATTTTACAACTGTTATTTACTTATCCTTTAATTTATTCAATTACCTTTATTCAATTTTAATCTCTGTTATTTGTTTAACTACTGCTTTATTGCAACTAACCCTAGCCTGTCCTTGTTGATCCCTATGCATCATTTATTCCCCTCTTTTCCGTGCTACTTGTTGAGTACGGTGGTTTGTACTCAGCCTTGCCCCTTTTTCCCTTCAGAGTTAGAAGTTGAGTCTGGTGGAGAAGACTCTCAGGAGTGAGCTGGTCTACCGTCGAAGCTTTGCCTGTGGACTGGAGCCGTACCCGCTGGAGCTAGTCTACTTTTCTTTCTGCTGCATTTTCGTTAGAATAAGTGTTATTTTTAGTTGTTTTTAAGAACGATGGTTATGTATTCAACATTGTCTTTTTGTGTACCCTGGCTGGTCCTGGACAGGGATTTTAGTACACAATTAAGTTCAGAAATTCGTGTGAGGAATTTCTGGGCGTGACAAGTTGGTATCAGGGCCTCCTTTGACCGTAGGATCAGCCCAATGGAAACCCTAAGAGCCCTCTGCTTTTCATGATTGTGCATTGTTTGCGAAAGTTAGAGTGCTTTGAAAATGGGTTAGTGCTTTTCAAAAGCGTGAGTCATTTAAAAAGACAAAACCCCTTTGGTGGAAAAGCGTGAGTAAAATTGATTTACGGGTAAAACTTTATTTACTTTATTTCTTTTATGATTTATTTGTCTTGAAACAAAATTTTGCATCCATTGATTCCAAATCCTTGTGTTCTTTAGATGGCCAACCACCCCTTGTATCATCGTGGACTTGGAATGGCTGGATTTGTGGCAGAGTTGGCAAGAGTCTCCTTCACGGCAGGATACCCCTATGAGCGAGAGTACACCACGATCCAACCTCTTGAAGGTGAGTTTCCCCACCGTGTCAGGTTGGAGCTACACGGAATCCCCGGCTTCCTCCCTAACTTAGAAGCAGAAGGAGCCAGAGGCTCGCATGAGCATGCCTGTCAGGAGGCCGCCTACAGTCTGATGACAACGCTCAGGGCCAGGCACGACCTGACGTTTCGGCATTCGGCTTACCGGTATCACCCTGGTCGTGGACCCAATTCCATGGTCAGTAGGTTTCGGTCTGCCCGAAGTGAGCAAGACCCTACCTTCGGTAGGATGTGCACGGTGCTGCAAGGCCTCGACCAAATGCATCACGACCTCCATGAAGCGTCCAAGGCCTTGAACGAGGCCAAGCTCACTCAGATCGTCCGTCTGCAGGATGAGATCGACCGTTTGAAGAAGGAGAATACCAGGCTCAAAGGACTCCCAGAGCCCGGTGGTGCAAGGCTTCGCACCACGGCAAGGAAGCGAACCCGCGGGCCGCCAAGAGTTCAGTCTTACTGTCACACCCTGAGTTTCGTCCTAAGCCTAAATCGTAAAAAGAAATCCGTAAATAACAATTGGCTTAATTAACTCAGGAAAAATCCCTCTAAAAGGAATTAATTCAACTAAATCGAGGCTCGCAAATCGACTAACAAGATTTAAATTTAAACTGCAGAAGTATAAAATTTGGCCAAACAAATTAATTTAAAACTCGGCAAAAGTGGGGTTTTCCTTTTTCCCTCCTTTTTCCTTTCTTTTTCCCTTCCTTCTCAAATTGGGCCGAAGTCCAATTTTCCTCCCTCTCTCTTTTTCCTTTTCCTTTTTCTTTTTCTTTTCCTTCCCGGGCCGGCCCAGCCGAGCCGGCCCACTCCTCCTCGGCCGGCCCAGCCGAGCCGGCCTCCCTCCGCCCGCCCGCGCGCGCTCCCGCCTGGGCCGCGGCTTCGGCCCAGCTCGCCGCGACGCCCGCGCCGTGAGTCCGCGCCGCCTCCCTCCTCTCTCTCGCGCCACTGACAGGTGGGGCCCACCTGTCAGTGACTGCTTCGACCGCCGCGCCCGCGCCGCGCCGTGTCCGAGCCGGACTCCACGCCGTCGCTGCAACAGCCGCCGCCGCATCCGCCGCCGCCGAGACTGCGTCGTCGCTGACTCGGTCTCCAACCTCCGCCCGCCCTAGCCGGTGCCGCCACCCAATAAATCCCGAGCCGCCGCGCGCCGTCGCTCACTTTCCGCCGTCGCTCGTGTCGCCACCGCGCTGCTGCCTCTCGCCGCCGCCGCGCAACTTCGCCGTCGGACGCCTTCACCGCTGTCCAGCCGCGTCATCACCTCCGCGCCGCTGTCGCCGACCGGTCGCCGCCGGTGAGCGTCCCCGCGCCGCGCATTCCTCCGTCGCGCCGTCACCGTCGCGCCCGGTCGCCTCGCCGCCGCCGATCGATCTCCGCCGCCACCGCCGATCTCCCGCACCCGCCCGCGTCGCCACCTCCGCCTCGGTCTCGCCGACCCACCCACGCCCTCGCCGCCGCCGGTGAGCCCCCGCACCCTCCTCCCCTCTTTCTCCCCCTTTCCGGCCGACCGCCGCCGAGTCGCGCGCCGTCGCCGGACGAGACCGAAGCTCGCCGCTCCCGCCGGTCGTTGTGGTCGTCGTCGCCTCCGCGTCGCTGACGTCTGGCCGCCGTTGCTTGCGCCCGCGCGTGCCGCACCGTCACCGCTCGCCAGTCGCTGTCGCCGGTGTCCTTCCACCGCCGCCGTGCGTCGCCGCCTCGGCCGTCGTCGTCGTCGCGCCGTCGCCGCCCGCCGGTTGTCGCCTTCGCGCCGTCGCCGTCGTGCCGCTGTCGCCGTGCGCCGCCGCCGCCGCGTCACCCGCCGCTCCCGCCGGTCGCCGCCGTCCGCCCGAGCCGCGCTCTGCCCTGTTCCTCTCTCGCTGACGAGTGGGTCCCACTCGTCAATCTTTCCCCCCCCCCCCCGCGCCCCTCCTTCCTCTCTCCTCCCGTGGGTCCCGCGTGTCAGTCTCTCCCACTCCCCTTCTCTCACCGACAGGTGGTCCCCACCTGTCAGCCGTCAGTTTCCTCTCTCCTCGCTGACGTCAGCAGCCCCATTAATTGCGCAATAATTGATTTAGGACTTTTCTGTTTAGTTAAAAACCCAGAAAACTTCTAAAATTCATAAGTAATTCATCTAGTCTCCGTTTAGGTCCATTCAAATTTCATTAAATTCATAAAATTATCAAGAATCCATTAAAAATAGTTTCTTTTGCTGTTTCAGTAGAGTTTGTGCCTGTTTTATTTATTTTTGTGCTTTGTCGCTTAGATTCGGACCCCGCTGAAGAGCCGGTTTACTTCGAGATCGTCGCCGAAGTTCCCCAAGGGCCAGAGCAAGGCAAGTGACACTCATCCTTGAACATATTGAACCCATTATTGCAAATTCCCCGCTTATTTATTTCAAATATGCATTGTTTTAATTAAAGTACTTACCTTATGCTATTTTCGGGTAAACCTTATTATTATGCCGTTGTTTGTCCAACTTTATTCGTTGCTGGACCAGGGGTAAATTGACTAGAGTTAGGCCTAGGTTAATGCTTAGCCATGCTTAGAACAAATAGCTCATGGGATCACATATAATTATGCTTAGTTCTGAATAGCCGAGATAATGATTCACTACCCGGTTCGGGTTAATGTCAACTAAAATATTGATAATGGTGGGCTGTGGGTGCATGGTTTTGAGAGTCGCACCCATGGTATTAAGGACCGGTTCACGGGAAACCCTGGAAGTAAATAAGTGCTAACCACATGCCGAAATGGGTAAGGTGGGATTTGGAGCATGACTTCGAACTATTTGACGTACCCAGGCAAGGGTAGGCGTGATGGAGTATGGACGGGCAATCGTGGTGTAACGAAAGCTTCTCCTGCTTCCGGATCTACCAAGGCACAAGAGGGGACTGCCCGACTTGGTGTAAAGGAGGGGGTGAAACCTGAAGTGTGGTGCGATCAAATAGGGAGGGTTGTGTAACGGGTCCTATCACGGTCTCCTTTCCGGTATGCCGTGGTGGTATGTCGGCGCACGTTCAAGTGTAGTGGAGTCGTGTCTTGTGGGTACAGTAGTACACCTCTGATCAGAGTATAAACTATTCGAATAGCCGTGCCCACGGTTACGGGCGAACTCCCAGCTTCACTGTGATTAGTGAACCTTTAATAACTGGAGTAAATTTGTTATCACTTGGGACTACTGCAACGTGGTGTAACGTTGAGTAGTGGTTGGGCCTGTTGAAACGTGGTGTAACGTTGAACAGTGTTGTGGTACTTTACAACTGCTTACTTTATTTATGCTTTACTGTATTTAAATTACCTTTATTCTTTCAAGCTCTGTTATTTATTTAAACTGCTGCTTTACTGCAACTACCCCTAGCCTGTCCTTGTAAATCCCGTTGCATCATTTATTCTCCCCTTGTCCGTGTTACTTGTTGAGTACGGTGGTTTGTACTCAGCCTTGCTTAACTTTCCCAACCCAGAGCTAGAAGCAGAGTCCGATGAAGGTGCCTCTCAGAGAACCCGTCGCTCGCCCAGATTCTTGCTAACCAGACGCAGATGCTATCTTGGATGATGCAGCAGATGCAACAGCAACAGCAGCAACATCAACAAATGCCACAGCGGCTTCTAAATCAAAGTCAGAATAACCAGCAACAGCAGGGACCACCCCCAGTGCAGTCCAAGTTGCCGGAGTTTCTCCGTGTTCGTCCCCCAACTTTCTCAAGCACCACCAACCCCATGGAGGCAAGTGATTGGCTCCATACCATTGAGAAGAAGCTCAACCTACTGCAGTGCACTGACCAAGAAAAGGTTTCCTTCGCCGCACATCAACTGATGGGTCCCGCCTCTGCTTGGTGGGATAATTTCCTGGCTACCCGCACCGCTACCACGGAAGTGACTTGGGCGGAATTCTGTCTTATTTCCGCAAGGCCCATATCCCCGACGGGATAGTCACACAGAAGAAGCGAGAGTTCCGCGCTTTGCAGCAAGGTACCAAGACGGTGACTGAGTACCTTCATGAGTTCAATCGCCTAGCGCGATACGCTCCCGAGGACGTCCGCACCGACGCCGAAAGACAAGAAAAGTTCCTCGGCGGTTTGGATGATGAACTGAAGAAGCAGTTGCTTTCGGGCGACTATGCCGACTTTGAGAAACTAGTAGACAAGGCCATCCGCCAAGAGGACCAGCACCTCCAGATGGATAGGAAGAGGAAGGCTTCGCAGTTCAGGTCTAACCAGCCGCCTCCTCAGAAGCCCCGATTTCACACCGGCCCCTATCCTTCGAATCAGCAACACGGGCAATCAACGTTCATTGTCCGCCAACATCGTCCTTACAATCCCAGCAACTTCTCCAGTGGTTCATCCCAGCGTGCTCCACCTCAACGCGCTCTCCCTGCACCAGCTCCCCGGCAACAGAATGCTCCTCCACCGACAGCTCAACCTCCTCCAGCCAGGAAGGATGCAGGTGCAAAGCCTGGGGTGTGCTACAACTGTGGCGACCCAGGTCACTTTGCTGACAAGTGCCTGAAGCCGAAGCGCAGTGGGCAAAGGTTCGTGCAAGCTCGCGTGAATCACGTCACCGCCGAAGAAGCACAGGCTGCGCCAGAAGTAATACTGGGTATGTTTCCTGTCAACTCCGTAGCTGCTACAGTACTTTTTGATTCTGGTGCTATACACTCTTTTATTTCAAGAAAGTTTGTGGGATTGCTTGGGTTAAAAAGGGAAAAGTTAAGAGACTCGATGCGGGTTAATACTCTAGGGCATAGTATGTTTTCGGACCTTTATAGCCCTGATGTGCCTATAGAAATCCAAGGGACACCCTTTCTAGCCAATCTCATCCTTCTCGAATCTAAAGACCTAGATGTCATTTTGGGAATGGACTGGCTTACCAAGCATCAAGGAGTGATTGATTGTGCCAAGCGTACAATCACCTTGACCAGTGAAGAAGGTAAAGTGGTGACTTATCAGTCGCCGGAGTCAGTGGCAACCAGGACTTGTTTGAATCAGATGGAAGCCGAAGAACAACCCTTGGAAAAAGTTAAAGACCCAAAGAAGTTGGAAGACATACCAGTGGTTTGTGAGTATCCGGAGGTGTTTCCAGATGATCTCACAACGATGCCGCCGGAAAGAGAGATCGAGTTCCGTATCGACTTGGTACCCGGAACCGCACCGATCTATAAGAGACCCTACAGGATGGCCGCCAATGAGATGGCAGAAGTGAAGAAGCAAGTGGATGAACAGCTTCAGAAAGGTTATATCCGACCGAGTACCTCGCCTTGGGGTGCCCCAGTTATTTTTGTTGAGAAGAAGGACAAAACTAAGAGAATGTGTGTGGACTATCGTGCTTTGAACGATGTCACTGTCAAGAATAAGTATCCTCTGCCAAGGATTGATGACCTATTTGATCAGTTGAAGGGAGCCAAAGTTTTCTCCAAGATCGATTTGAGATCAGGGTATCACCAGTTGAGAATTCGGGAAGAAGATATCCCTAAGACGGCATTCACTACTCGCTATGGCTTGTATGAGTGTACGGTAATGTCGTTTAGACTTACTAATGCCCCGGCATTCTTCATGAATCTCATGAATAAGGTGTTCATGGAATACCTGGATAAGTTTGTGGTTGTCTTCATCGTTGACATTCTTATCTACTCTAAGTCAGAAGAAGAGCACGAGCAACATTTGCGGATTGTGCTAAAGAAGCTAAGAGAACACCAGTTGTATGCCAAGTTCAGCAAGTGTGATTTTTGGCTGCATGAAGTGAAGTTCCTTGGCCATGTGATCAATGCCCAAGGTGTAGCAGTAGACCCCAGTAATGTGGAGTCAATGATCAAGTGGACCCCGCCTAAGACGGTTTCCCAAATCAGGAGTTTCTTAGGACTTGCGGGCTATTACCGCCGGTTCATTGAGAATTTCTCAAAGATAGCCAAGCCGATGACACAGTTGTTGAAAAAGGAAGAGAAGTTCAAGTGCTCAAGTGAGTGCGATAGGAGTTTTGAAGAGCTCAAGCAAAGGTTGGTTTCGGCACCCGTGTTGGTTTTGCCAGATCAGACGAAGGACTTCCAGGTTTACAGTGACGCATCCAGATCAGGACTGGGATGTGTGCTAATGCAAGAAGGAAAGGTGGTTGCTTACGCCTCTCGCCAGCTAAGACCACATGAGGGTAACTATCCGACTCATGATTTGGAACTAGCAGCTGTCGTGCATGCCCTAAAGATTTGGCGACACTACTTGATCGGTAACAAGTGTGAAGTATATACGGATCATAAGAGTTTAAAGTATATCTTTACACAACCGGATCTGAATCTCCGCCAGCGAAGATGGTTGGAATTGATCAAGGATTATGATTTAAGTATCCATTACCATCTAGGCAAAGCAAATGTAGTTGCAGATGCTTTGAGCCGGAAGAATTATTGCAATGCTGCGGTAACAACAAAAGTTTGTGAGCAGTTGCAACAGGAGTTTGAACGACTAAATTTGGGTTTGGTCGAAGAAGGCTTTTGTCACGCCCGGAGTTTTGTCCTAAGCCTAAATCGTAAAAAGAAAGTCGAAAATAACAATTGGTTTAATTAACTCAGGAAAAATCCCTCTAAAAGGAATTAAATCAATTAAATCGAGGCTCGCAAATCGATTAACTGGATTTAAATTCAACTTGCAGAAGTATAAAATTCGACCACACAAAATAATTTAAAACTCGGCAAAAGTGGGGTTTTCCTTTTTCCCTCCTTTTTCCTTTCTTTTTCCCTTCCTTCTCAAATTGGGCTGAAGTCCAATTTTCCTCCCTTCCTTTTCTTTTCCCTTTTTCTTTTTCCTCTCCTCCTTCCCGGGCCGGCCCAGCCGAGCCGGCCCACCTTTCCCCGCCCGGCCGGCCCAGCCGAGCCGGCCTTCCGCTCCCGCCCCTCCCGCGCGCGCGTCTCCTCCCGGCCAGGCCGCCCGGCCCAGCTCGCCAGCTCGCCCGCTCGCTCGCCCGCGCTCGCGGCGAAGTCCGTCTCGCCTCCCTCCTCCCCTCGCGCCACTGACAGGTGGGGCCCACCTGTCAGCGACCGAAACTCCGTCTCCGCGCCAGCCCGCGCCCGCGCCGCGTCGCGCCAGCCGAGTCCTCCGCCGCGCCGCCGCTGCAACCACCGCCGCAACCGCCGCCGCCGAGTTCGCCGCGTCGTCGACTCGGCCTCCACCGGCCGCTCCGCCCTAGCCGGCGCCATCACCTATAAAATCCTCGCGCCGCCGCCCCGCCGCCACTTTCCCCTCCGCCCAAAGCTCCCCTCCGTCGCCGTCAGCCGCCGATTTCCCCGTCGGCCGTCGGACGTCGCCGCCCACCCGCGTCACCACCTCCGCCTCGGCTTCGCCGACCTTCCGCCGGCCTTCGTCGCCACCGGTGGTCGCCGAGCTTCGTCGCCGCCCCTTCATCCCTCTCGCCGCCGTGCGCCACTGCTCCGGTTGCGCCGCCGCTCCGGTCGCGTCCGCCGCTCGGCCACCAAGCTGCGTCGCTGCTTGGTCGACTCCACCTCACTCCTCCCTCGTGCTCTCGCCTAGCTCCTCTGGCCGCACCCGCTCGCCGCCGCCGGTGAGCCTCTGCACCCACCTCCCCTCCTTCTCCCCCTTTCCGGCCGACCGCCGCCGAGTCGCGTGCCGTCGCCGGACGAGGCCGAAGCCCGCCGCTCCCGTCGGCCACCGTGGTCGTCGTCGCCTCCGCGTCGCCGACGTCTGGCCGCCGTCTCTTGCGCCCGCGCGTGCCGCGCTGCCGCCGCTCGGCAGTCGCCGTCGCCGCTGTTCTGCCGGGTTGCGCCCGTGCGATGCCGCCCGTCGCCTTGCATCGCTTGTCGCCCCTCCACCTGCCATCTTCGTCGCGCTCGTCGCGTCGTGGCCGTGGCCGCTTCCCGCGTCCGCCCGCCGTCGCCGTACCGCTGGTCGCCGTGCGCCGCGCTCGGTCACGCGCCACGTGTTGTCGTCGGACGCCGGTCGTCGTCGTCGACGCCCTCGTGCCGCCGGTCATCGCCATCGCCACCTCCCCTTTCTCCTCGGCTCTCGCCGTCTCCGCCGCTCCCGCCGCCGCTAGAGCGCCGCCGGACCTGGCGCGTTGTCGCCGCCTTCCCCGTCGCCTCGCGCCATCGCTCGCCGACGCCGTCGTCGCCCTCCCGTCGCGCCGTCGTCGTCATCCTCCCCGAGCCGCCGCTGTTCTCCCTTCGGCGTCGCCGCTCCTAGCGCCGTCGCTAGCTCTCGCGTGGCCACCCACTGGGTCGCCGCCGTCCGCCGCGTACCCGCCGGTCCGCGCCGCCGTCCGCCGGTCGCCGCCCGCCGCACCGTCGCGCCGCGAGCCGCGAGCCGCGCGCTCTGCTCCCTTCCTCTCTGTTCCTCTCTCGCTGACAAGCGGGACCCACCCGTCAGTCGCCACCCCGCCAGCCCCTTCCTCTCTCTCCTCCCCGGGCCCGCGTGTCAGCCGCCCATTTCCCCTCTCTCCCACTGACAGGTGGTCCCCACCTGTCAGCCGTCAGCTCCTCTCTCCTCGCTGACGTCAGCAGCCCCATTAATTGCGCAATAATTGATTTAGGACTTTTCTGTTTAGCTAAAAAACCTAGAAAACTTCTAAAATTCATAAGTAATTCATCTAGTCTCCGTTTAGGTCCATTCAAGTTTCATTAAATCCAGAAAAATGCCAAGAATCCATTAAAAATAGTTTCTTTCTCTGTTTCAGTAGTTTTTTAGCCTGTTTTGTTTGTTTTGCCTTCTTTGTCGTAGGTTTTGACCCCGTCGCAGCGCCGTTCGTTCTCGAAGTCGTCGCCGAAGTTCCTCGTGGGTCTAAACAAGGCAAGTGGCACCCTTCTTTGATCATATTGAACCTATGATTATAAAATCCCCCGCTTTTACATTCAAAGATGCATTGTTTTATGCAAATCTATTTATTGTATTTATCTATTGGGCAATTACCTATATATCCGTTGATTCCCATTTATTATTGTCATCCCAGGGTTAATTTGACTAGAATTAGGGTTAGTCAATGCTTAGCCATGCTTAGTTCAACTAGCTCACCAATTCTTAATTGATTATTGATTAAACTTTGATAGACCTTTAATGGTTTTGATCATTATTAATTTCCCGTTATGGATTAATACAGCTAAAATATTGCTTATGGTGGGCTGTGGGTGCATGTTTTTGAGAGTCGTGCCCATGGCAATTAAGGACCGGTTCTCAGGAAACCCTGAAGGTCTTACACGTACTAACCACAAGCCAGAATGGGCAACGGTGAGACTCGTAATCTAGCTTGTCCCTATTCGACGTACCCAGGCAAGGGTAGGCGTGATGGAGTATGGACGGGCAATCGTGGTGTAACGAAAGCTTCTCCTGCTTCCGGATCTACCAAGGCACAAGAGGGGACTGCCCGACTTGGTGTAAAGGAGGGGGTGAAACCTGAAGTGTGGTGCGATTGTCTTGGGAGGGCTGGGTGAAAGGTCTTATCATGGTTTCCGTACTGAGGTATCGTGGTGATACGTTGGGGCATGGTAACATGCTTGGGAGCCATGTCTTGTGGGTAAAGTTGTACACCTCTGCAGAGTAAAACTATTCGAATAGCCGTGCCCGCGGTTATTGGGCGAACCGACAGACTCACTGGGATTAGTTGAACCTCTGTAATAATTTTATTAATCTTGGAATTGGTTTGACCCTGCGCAATGTGGTGTAACGTTGGCAGTGGTTTGGGTCTGTCGCAACGTGGTTTAACGTTGGACAGAGGGTTGACCCTGTCGCTACGTGGTGTAACGTTCGACAGCGGTTTGGGCCTGTTGCAACGTGGTGTAACGTTGGACAGTGGATGATTATTTTAAATGTTTACTTTACTTTTATTTCAGTCTATTTTATCTACTGTTTTGCTAAATTACTGCAGCTTTGTGCAATTTAACCTTAGCCTATCCCTTGATTCCCTATTGCATTCATTATTCTCCCTCTCTTGGGTGTTACTTGTTGAGTACGGTGGTTTGTACTCAGCCTTGCTTACTTTTTCCCCCCCAGAGCAAGTGCCAGAGCCTGTGTCAGAAGAAGGTTGTTCCGAAGGTTGAAGTAAGGTTCAGTCCGCCGTCGAGAGTGCCTGTGGTGTGGAGCCGTCTTCGCCAGCTGAAGCTGAAGATTAGATGGTTTAGTTTGTTTCCTTTTCCGCTGCATTTCGATAGATACTTGTTTTTATTTGTTTTTAAGACGTGGAACTGTGTATTAATTTGTCATAGTGTGTACTCGGGCTGATGCCTGGACCGAGATTTAATACATGCTATTGTTCAGAAATTTGGTGTAAATTTCTGGGCGTGACAGCTTTGTGGCAGCTCTAGAAGCACAGCCTACTTTGGTGGATCAAGTTCGCCAATCCCAAGCAAATGATCCGGAGATAGCTGAGCTAAAGAAAAACATGCGAGTTGGTAAAGCTCGAGATTTTTCGGAAGATGAACATGGGACAATCTGGATGGGAAACAGGTTGTGCGTACCGGATGACAAGGAGTTAAAGGAGTTGATACTCCAAGAAGCTCATCAAACCCAGTACTCTATTCACCCCGGGAGTACCAAGATGTATCAGGATCTCAAGGAAAAGTTTTGGTGGGTCAGTATGAAGAGAGAAATTACAGAATACGTCGCCTTGTGCGATGTTTGTCAACGAGTCAAAGCAGAACACCAAAGGCCAGCAGGACTATTGCAACCTCTCCAGATTCTAGAATGGAAGTGGGAAGAAATCGGGATGGATTTCATCACTGGTTTACCAAGGACCGCTGCCGGTCATAACTCGATTTGGGTAATTGTTGATCGATTGACAAAGGTTGCTCATTTCATACCAGTTCACACTACCTACTCAGGGAAAAGATTAGCCGAGATTTACTTGGCTAGGATCATGTGTCTACATGGAGTACCGAAGAAGATCGTTTCTGACCGTGGAAGTCAGTTTACTTCAAAGTTTTGGCAGAAGCTACCGGAAGAATTGGGAACCCGATTGAACTTCAGTACGGCTTATCATCCACAGACAGATGGTCAGACAGAGAGGGTAAATCAGATTCTTGAAGATATGCTCAGAGCTTGCGCTCTCGACTTTGGTGGAACGTGGGATAAGAACCTACCGTACGCAGAGTTCTCATACAACAACAGTTACCAAGCCAGTCTGCAAATGGCACCTTTTGAAGCATTGTATGGGCGAAAGTGTCGTACACCCCTCTTCTGGGATCAAACAGGAGAACGCCAAGTTTTTGGGACTGAAGTTCTAAGCCAGGCGAAAGAAAAAGTCAGAATAATCCGTGAAAGGTTGAAAACAGCCCAAACCAGACAGAAGAGTTATGCAGATAATCGTCGAAGGGATTTAGCCTTCGAAGCAGGAGACTATGTGTACCTCCGCGTCACACCTTTGCGAGGAGTGCACCGGTTTCAAACCAAAGGGAAATTGGCACCACGTTTTGTGGGACCATACCGGATAGTGGAACGCAGGGGAGAAGTTGCGTATCAGTTGGAACTCCCCGCTAACATGGCCGGAATCCATGACGTGTTCCATGTGTCGCAGCTCAAGAAGTGTCTCCGTGTGCCTGAGGAACAAACCAACTCCGAGCACATCGATCTGCAGGAAGATCTAACTTATGTGGAGAAGCCAGCACGGATTCTAGAAACCAGTGAAAGGAAGACTCGGAACCGGGTGATCAGATTCTGCAGAGTTCAGTGGAGTCACCACTCAGAAGAAGAAGCAACATGGGAAAGAGAAGATGAGCTCAAGGCCGCCCATCCGCACCTCTTCGCCAGTGCCTCCGAATCTCGGGGTCGACATTCCGTTTAAGGGGGGTAGGTTTGTCACACCCGGAGTTTCGTCCTAAGCCTAAATCGTAAAAAGGAATCCGTAAATAACAATTGGCTTAATTAACTCAGGAAAAATCCCTCTAAAAGGAATTAATTCAATTAAATCGAGGCTCGCAAATCGACTAACAGGATTTAAATTCAAATTGCAGAAGTACAAAATTCGGCCAAACAAATTAATTTAAAACTCCGCAAAAGTGGGGTTTTCCTTTTTCCCTCCTTTTTCCTTTCTTTTTCCCTTCCTTCTCAAATTGGGCCGAAGTCCAATTTTCCTCCCTCTCTCTTTTTCCTTTTTCTTTTTCTTTTTCTTTTCCTTCCCGGGCCGGCCCAGCCGAGCCGGCCCATCCTCCTCCTCGGCCGGCCCAGCCGAGCCGGCCTCCCTCCGCCCGCCGCGCGCGCCCCCGCCTGGGCCACGGTTCCGGCCCGCTCGCCCGTCGCCCGCACCGCGAAGTCCATCGCCGCTCCCTCCCCTCTCGCGCCACTGACAGGTGGGGCCCACCTGTCAGTGACCGTTTCGGCCGCCCGCTCGCCCGCGCCCGCGCCGGCTGAGTCCGAGTCGCCGCCGCGCCGCAACCGCCGCCGCCGCAACGGCCGCCGCCGAGACCGCGTCGTCGCCGACACGGTCTCCAACCTCCGCCCGCCCTAGCCGGTCGCCGCCACCCTATAAATCCCCTCCGCCGCTGCGCCGTCACTCGTTTTCCATCGTCGCTCAAGTCACCGCCGCGCTGCCGCCGTTCGCCGCCGCCGCGCAATCTCGCCACCAGTCACCGGTCGTCGCCGCCTAGCCGTGTCACCACCTCCGTCTCTCTGTCGCCGACTTGTTGCCGCCCTCGCCGTCACTAGGGAGCCTCCTCGGCGCCGCGCATTCCCTCGTCGCCCGGCCGCCGCCGTGTCTCGCCCGTCGCCGGCACCCGTCGATCTCCGCCGCCGTTGCTGATCTCCCGCACCCGCCCGCGTCGCCACCTTCGCCTCGGCCTCGCCGACCTGCCCGCGCCCTCGCCGCCGCCGGTGAGCCTCCGCACCCTCCTCCCCTCTTTCTCCCCCTCTCCGGCCGACCGCCGCCAAGTCGCGCGCCGTCGCCGGACGAGGCCGTCGCCCGCCGCTCCCGTCGGCCATCGTGGTCGTCGTCGCCTCCGCGTCGCCGACGTCTGGCCGCCGTCGCTTGCGCCCGCGCGTGCCGCGTCGTCGCCGCTTGCCCGTCGCCGTCGCCGCTGTCCTTCCACCGTCGCCGTACGTCGCCGCCCCGGCCGTCGTCGCCGTCGCGCCGTCGCCGCTCGCCGGTCGTCGCCGTCGCGCCGTCGCCGTCGCGTCGCTGTGGCCGTGCGCCGCCGCCGCCGCGTCGCCCGCCGCTCCCGCCGGTCGCCGCCGTCCGCCCGAGCCGCGCTCTGCGCCTCGCTCCTCTCTGTCCTCTCTCGCTGACGAGTGGGACCCACTCGTCAGTCGCTCCCCGCGCCCGCCTTCTCTCTCTCCTCCCGGGCCCAGCTGTCAGCGCCTCTTTCCCTCTCTCTCTCACCGACAGGTGGTCCCCACCTGTCAGCCGTCAGCTTCCTCTCTCCTCGCTGACGTCAGCAGCCCCATTAATTGCGCAATAATTGATTTAGGACTTTTCTGTTTAGTTAAAAAACCCAGAAAACTTCTAAAATTCATAAGTAATTCATCTAGTCTCCGTTTAGGTCCATTCAAATTTCATTAAATTCATAAAATTATCAAGAATCCATTAAAAATAGTTTCTTTTGCTGTTTCAGTAGAGTTTATGCCTGTTTTATTTATTTTTGTGCTTTGTCGCTTAGATTCGGATCCCGCCGAAGAGCCGGTTTACTTCGAGATCGTCGCCGAAGTTCCCCAAGGGCCAGAGCAAGGCAAGTGACACTCATCCTTGAACATATTGAACCCATTATTGCAAATTCCCCGCTTTTTGATCTCAAATATGCATTGTTTTAATTAAAATACTTACTTTATGCTATTTTCGGGTAAACCTTATTAGTATGCCGTTGTTTATCCAACTTTATTCGTTGCTGGACCAGGGGTAACTTGATTAGGGTCAGGCCTAGGTTAATGCTTAGCCATGCTTAGAACAAATAGCTCATGGGATCACATATAATTATGCTTAGTTCGGAATAGCCGAGATAATGATTCACTGCCCGGTTCGGGTTAATGTCAACTAAAATATTGATAATGGTGGGCTATGGGTGCATGGTTTTGAGAGTCGCACCCATGGCGATTAAGGACCGGTTCACGGGAAACCCTGGAAGTCGTTAAGTGCTAACCACATGCCGAAATGGGTAAGGTGGGATTTGGAGCATGACTTCGAACTATTTGACGTACCCAGGCAAGGGTAGGCGTGATGGAGTATGGACGGGCAATCGTGGTGTAACGAAAGCTTCTCCTGCTTCCGGATCTACCGAGGCACAAGAGGGGACTGCCCGACTTGGTGTAAAGGAGGGGGTGAAACCTGAAGTGTGGTACGATTGAATAGGGAGGGTTGTGTAACGGGTCCTATCACGGTCTCCTTTCCGGTATGCCGTGGTGGTATGTCGGCGCACGTTCAAGTGTAGTGGAGTCGTGTCTTGTGGGTACAGTAGTACACCTCTGATCAGAGTATAAACTATTCGAATAGCCGTGCCCACGGTTACGGGCGAACTCCCAGCTTCACTGTGATTAGTGAACCCTAATAACTTGAGTAAATTTGTTATCACTTGGGACTACTGCAACGTGGTGTAACGTTGAGTAGTGGTTGGGCCTGTTGCAACGTGGTGTAACGTTGGACAGTGTTGTGGTGTTTTACAACTGTTTACCTATTTATGCTTTACTGTATTTAAATTACCTTTATTCTTTTAATCTCTGTTATTTATTTAAACTGCTGCTTTGTCGCAACTAACCCTAGCCTGTCCTTGTAAATTCCGTTGCATCATTTATTTTTTTCTCCCCTTGTCCGTGTTGCTTGTTGAGTACGGTGGTTTGTACTCAGCCTTGCTTAACTTTCCCAACCCAGAGCTAGAAGCAGAGTCCGATGGAGGTGCCTCTCAGGAGTGAGCTGTTCCGCCGTCGAAGTGTTGCCTGTGGACTGGAGCCGTACCCGCTGGAGCTAGTCTACCCCTTTGTTTTTCTTTCCGCTGCATTTCCGCTAGAATAAGTGTAATTTTCAGTTGTTTCTAAGAACGATGGTTATGTAATCAACATTGTCTTTTTGTGTACCCTGGCTGGTCCTGGACAGGGATTTAATACACAATTAAGTTTAGAAATTCATGCGAGGAATTTCTGGGCGTGACAAGTTGGTATCAGAGCCTCCTTTGACCGAGTGACTCGGGCGACTCGGGCGGATGGCGGAAAGTGAGCGACGGCGCGCGGCGGCTCGGGATTTACAGGGTGGCGGCACCGGCTAGGGCGGGCGGAGGTTGGAGACCGAGTCGGCGACGGCACGGTCTCGGCGGCGGCCGTTGCGGCGGCGGCGGTTGTGGCGACGGCGCGGAGTCCGGCTCGGACGCGGCGCGGCGTGGGCGCGGGCGCGCGAGCTGGCGGAGAGGCGGCGAAACGGTCACTGACAGGTGGGCCCTACCTGTCAGTGGCACGGGAGAGAGGAGGGAGGCGGCGCGGACTCGCGGCGCGGGCGCGGCGCGGGAGCTGGGCCGAAGCCGCGGCCCAGGCGGGGGCGTGCGCTGGCGGGTGGAGGGAGGCCGGCTCGGCTGGGCCGGCCGAGGAGGAGTGGGCTGGCTCGGCCGGGCCGGCCCGGGAAGGAAAAGAAAAAGAAAAAGAAAAGGAAAAAGCGAGAGGGAGGAATATTGGACTTCGGCCCAATTTGAGAAGGAATGGAAAAAGAAAGGAAAAAGGAGGGAAAAAGGAAAACCCCATTTTTGCCGAGTTTTAAATTAATTTGTTTGATCAAATTTTATACTTCTGCAATTTGAGTTTAAATCCAGTTAATTGATTTGGAACCACGATTTAATTAAATTAATTCCTTTAGAGGGATTTTTCCTGAGTTAATTAAGCCAATTGTTATTTACGGATTTTTTTTTTACGATTTAGGCTTGGGATAAAACTCCGGGCATGACATTCGTCCGCCAACCTTCTCAAGCACCACCAACCCCATGGAGGCAAATGATTGGCTCCATGCCATTGAGAAGAAGCTCAACTTACTGCAGTGCACTGATCAGGAGAAGGTCTCCTTCGCTACACATCAACTGATGAGTCCGCTTGGTGGGATAACTTCCTAGTTACTCGCACTGCTACCACGGAACTGACTTGGGCGGAGTTCTGCCTCAACTTTCGCAAAGCTCACATCCCAAACGGAATAGTCACGCAGAAGAAGCGTGTTTCGTGCTTTGCAACAAGGTACCAAGACGGTGACCGAGTACCTTCATGAGTTCAATCGCCTAGCGTGATATGCCCCCGAGGATGTCCGCACTGACGCTGAAAGGCAAGAGAAGTTCCTCGGAGGTTTGGAGGATGAGTTAAAGAAGCAGTTGCTTTCGGGCGACTATGTTGATTTTGAGAGACTGGTTGACAAGGCCATTCGTCAGGAGGACCAGCATCTCCAGATGGACAGAAAGAGAAAAACCTCTCAGTTTAGGTCCAACCAGCCGCACCCGCAGAAGCCCCGGTTCCACACCGGCCCTCACCCTCCAAGTCAGCAGCACGGGCAATCGACCTTTATTGTCCGCCAACACCGTCCCTTAAACCCGAACAATTTCAACAACAGTGGCTCGTCCCAGCGCACGCCCGCTCCATGTGCTCTCCCAGCACCAGCTCCCCGATAGCAGAATGCACCTCCACCGACAGCTCAGCCTCCTCCAGCCATGAAGGATACAGGTGCTAAACCCGGGGTGTGTTACAACTGTGGTGACCTAGGCCATTTCGCCGACAAGTGCCCAAAGCCGAAGCACAGCGGGCAGAGGTTTGTGCAAGCTCGAGTCAACCACGTCACTGCAGAAGAAGCACAGACCGCGCCAGAAGTAATACTGTGTACGTTCTCTATCAACTCCGTACCTGCTATAGTACTTTTTGATTCTGGTGCTACACATTCCTTTGTTTCAAAGAAATTTGTGGGATTGCATGGGTTAAGAAAGGAAGAACTAAAAAACCCAATGCAGGTTAGTACCCCAGGAAATAGCATGACCTCGGTCAGCTATAGTCCAAACGTGCCCATAGAAATTGAAAGAGCACACTTTCCAGTCAATCTTATCCTTCTTGAGTCTAAAGACCTAGATGTCATTTTGGGAATGGACTGGCTTACCAAGCACCAGGGAGTGATTGATTGTGCCAAGCACACCATCACCTTGGTCAGTGTGGAAGGTGAAGTCGTGACTTATCAGTCACCAGAGTCTGTAAAGATCGGCACAAGTTTGAACCAGATGGAAGCAGAAGAGTAGTCTTCAAAAGCAGTCAAAGATCCAAAGAAGTTGGAAGACATACCAGTGGTTTGTCAGTATCTGGAGGTTTTTCCAGATGATCTCTCGATGATGCCGCCAAAATGAGATCGAGTTCCATATCGATTTGGTACCTAGAACTGCACCAATCTATAAGAGGCCCTACAGGATGGTAGCCAATGAGATGGCAGAAGTGAAGAAGCAAGTGGATGAACAGCTTCAGAAAGATTACATCCAACCGAGTACCTCGCCTAGGGGTGCCCCGGTTATCTTTGTTGAGAAGAAGGACAAAACGAAGAGAATGTGTGTAGACTATCATGCTTTGAACGATGTCACCATCAAGAATAAGTATACTCTGCCAAGGATCGATGATCTGTTTGACCAGTTGAAGGGAGCCAAAGTCTTCTCCAAGATCGATTTGAGATCAGCGTATCACCAGTTGAGAATTCAAGAAGAAGATATTCCCAAGACAGCATTCACTACTCGCTACGGCTTGTATGAATGTACGGTGATGTCGTTTGGACTCACTAATGCCCTAGCATTCTTCATGAATCTCATGAATAAGGTGTTCATGGAATACTTGGACAAGTTTGTGGTGGTCTTCATTGATGGCATACTTATCTACTCCAAGTCAGAAGAAGAGCACGAGCAACATTTGAGGATACTGTTAGAGAAGCTAAGAGAGCATCAGTTGTATGCCAAGTTCAGTAAGTGTGATTTCTGGCTTCGTGAAGTGAAGTTTCTAGGTCACGTAATCAATGCTCAAGGAGTAGCAGTGGACCCCAGTAATGAGGAGTCAGTAAAAAAGTGGACCCCACCAAAGACTGTCTCACAAATCAGAAGTTTCTTAGGACTTGCGGGTTATTACCGCCGGTTCATTGAGAACTTCTCAAAGATAGCCAAGCCAATGACGAAGCTGTTGAAAAAGAAAGAGAAGTTCAAGTAGTCTGCCAAGTGCACCAAGAGTTTTGAGGAACTTAAGCAGAGATTGGTGTCAGCCCCAGTGCTGATTTTGCTAGATCAGGCGAAAGACTTCCAGGTTTGCTGCGATGCATCCAGGTCAGGGCTTGGATGTGTGCTGATGCAAGAAGGAAAGGTGGTTCCTTATGCCCCTCGTTAGTTGAGACCGCATGAGGGTAACTACCCGACTCATGATTTGGAAATAGCAGCCGTAGTGCATGCCCTGAAAATCTGGCGACACTACCTAATTGGTAACAAGTGTGAAGTGTATACGGACCACAAGAGCTTAAAGTATATCTTTACACAGCCGGATTTGAACCTCCGCAAGTGAAGATGGTTGGAATTGATCAAGGATTATGATCTAAGTATTCATTATCATCCAGGCAAAGCAAATGTGGTTGCAGATGCTTTAAGCCTGAAGAATTACTGCAATGCCATTGTATCAACGGAAGTTTCTGAGCAGTTGCAGCAGGAGTTTGAACGACTAAATTTGGGTATAGTTGAACAAGGTTTTGTCGCAGCCCTAGAGGCGCAACCAACTTTGGTGGATCAAGTTCATCAAGCCCAAGCAATTGATCCAGAAATAGCTGAACTAAAGAAGAATATGCGAGTTGGGAAAACTCGAGATTTTTCAAAAGATGAACATGGGAAAATCTGGATGGGAAACAGGTTGTGTGTACCGGATAACAAGGAGCTAAAGGAGTTGATACTCCAAGAAGCCCATCAAACCCAGTACTCTATCCACCCCGGAAGTACAAAAATGTATCAGGATCTTAAGGAAAAGTTTTGGTGGGTTAGTATATGAAGAGAGAAGCTGCAGAATATGTCGCCTTGTGCGATGTCTGTCAACAAGTCAAAGCAGGACACCAAAGGCCAGCAGGACTGTTACAGCCTCTTCAGATTCCATAATGGAAATGGGAAGAAATCGGGATGGATTTCATCACCGGTTTACCGAGGACCTCTGCTGGTCATGACTCGATTTGGGTAATCGTGGATCGATTGGCGAAGGTCGCTCATTTCATACCAGTTTACACCACCTACTCAGGGAAGAGACTAGCCGAGATTTACTTGGCTAGGATCATGTGTTTACATGGGGTACCTAAAAAGATTGTTTCTGATCGAGGGAGTCAGTTTACCTCGAAATTTTGGCAAAAGCTGCAAGAAGAATTGGGAACCCGACTGAATTTCAGTACAGCTTATCATCCGCAGATAGATGGTCAGACGGAAAGGGTAAACAGATTCTTGAAGACATGCTCAGAGCGTGCGCTCTCGACTTTGGTGGAGCATGGGATAAGAATTTGACTTACGCAGAGTTCTCCTACAACAACAGTTATCAAGCCAGTTTACAGATGACACCTTTTGAATCTTTGTATAGTCGGAAGTGTCATACACCCCTCTTCTGGGATCAAATAGGAGAGCGTCAAGTTTTCGGAACTGAGATTTTGAGTCAGGCGTAAGAAAAAGTCAGAATAATCCGCGAAAGGTTGAAAACAGCTCAAACCAGGCACAAGAGTTATGTAGATAACCACCGAAGAGACTTAGCCTTCGAAGCAGGAGACTACGTGTACCTCCGTGTCACACCTTTGCGAGGTGTGCACCGGTTTTAGACCAAGGGAAAGTTGGCACCACGATTCGTGGGACCATACCGAATAGTGGAACGCAGGGGAGAAGTTGCGTATCAATTAGAACTCCCTGCTAACATGGCCGGAATCCATGACGTGTTCCATGTGTCGCAGCTCAAGAAGTGTCTCCGTTTGCCCGAAGAACAGACCAACTCCGAGCACATCGATCTACAGGAAGATCGGACCTATGTGAAGAAACCAGCACGGATTCTGAAAACCAGTGAAAGGAAGACTCGGAACCGTGTGATCAGATTCTACGGAGTTCAATGGAGTCACCACTCAGAGTAAGAAGCAACATGGGAAAGAGAAGATGAGCTCAAGGCCGCCCATCCGCACCTCTTCGCCAGCACCTCCGAATCTCGGGGTCGAGATTCCGTTTAAGGGGGTAGGTTTGTCACACCCGGAGTTTTATCCCAAGCCTAAATTTGTAAAACAAATTCACAAATAATAATTGGCTTAATTAACTCAGGAAAATCCCTCTAAAGAATTAATTTAATTAAATTGAAGTTCCAAATCAATTAACAGGATTTAAACTCAAATTACAGAGTACAAAATTTTGCCAAAAAAAGTTAATTTAAAACTCGGCAAAAGTGGGACTTTTCTTTTTCCCTCCTTTTTCTTTCCTTCCCCTCCCTTCTTTCCTCCCGGGCCGGCCCACCCTCCCTCACTCGGCCGGCCCAGCAGACCGGCCACCCCCTCTCCCGTGCACGCGCGCTCCTCCCTCCGCCTAGGCTGAGCCGGCCTAGCTCCCTTCGCCCGTGCGGCACCGAAGTCTGCCTCTCCTCCCTATGCCGGCCGAGGCAGAGTCCGAGCCGGAGTCGCCTGCCGCCGCAACCGCCGCGCCCGCAACAAACACCACCGGATCCGTCGTCGTGGCCGACTCGGTCCCCATCCACCTCGCCGTCCTAACCGCGCCACCCTCCCCTATAATGCACCTCGACCGCGTGCCGCCGTCGCTTTTTCTTCAACCACCCGAGCCGCCGCCGCGCCCGAGCCAGCGCCGTCGCTGATCGATCTCGCGAGCCGTCGCCATTCTCGCGCGCCGCCAGCCGTCACCGCCCGTTCCCGCTCGACGCCGTCTCACCGCCGCCCTCAAAGCCGCCGGTGAGCATCCGCATCTCTTTCCCCTCCTCTTTTTCCCTCCGCCGCCGTCGTCGGACCACCGCGCCATCGCCGGGCGTCATGCGCTGTCTCGCACTCGTCGCTGCCCCTCCGCCCGTCACCACCTTTGTCTCGCCGCCGTGGAAGTGGCGCCGCCGTCGCCGGCGCACGCCGGTGCCCGCCGCGCCACGCCACCGGCTCCCTGGACTGAAGCAGCCTCGGGACCGCTCGTCGTCGCCCATCTCTTGCCGCCGCTCTCGGCGCCGGTAGCTGCCTGTCGCCGTCATCCGCGTCGCCCGCCGGCTTGCGCCGCTCGTCGCCGCCCTCGTTGCCGGCCGCCGTCCTAGCCGCCGGATGCCGCTGCCTTCCTCCGCTCGGTCGGCGCCATCTCCCTCCCCTCTCTGCCAGGGTCACCGACCGGTGGTCCCCACCGGCCGGGTCTCCTCTCCCTCTCCCCTTCCTCTCTAGCCGGTGGGCCCAGCCCGTCAGCTGCCACCTCCCCTCTCCTCTCTCTCTGGGCCCATCTGTCAGCCGCCGCCCTTCCCTTCCTGTCTCCTTCCCCGTGGTCCCACCTGTCATGCTTCCCTCACCCCTCTCTCCCACCGACGGGTGGACACCACCTGTCGGTGCACCCTCTCCCCTCCGCTGACGTCAGCACCCCATTTAATTGCGCAATAATTGATTTAGGACTTTTCTGTTTAGTTAAAACCCAGAAAATTTCTAAAATTCATATCTAATTCATCTAGTCTCTGTTTAGGTCCATTCAAATTTCATTAAATTCATAACGTTGTCAAGAATCCATTAAAAATACTTTCTTTTACAATTTTAGTAGAGTTTGTGCCTGTTTTATTTATTTTTGTGCTTTGTCGCTTGGATTCGGACGCCGCTGAAGAGCCGATTTACTTCGAGATCGTCGCTGAAGTTCCACAAGGACCAGAGCAAGGCAATTGGCACTCATCTTTGATCATATTGAACCTATTATTGCAAATTCCTCGCTTCATTATTCAAATATGCATTGTTTTAATTAAAGTATTTACTGTATCTATTTTCCGGGTAATCCTTATTATTATGTCGTTGTTCATCCAACTTTATTCGTGCTAGACCAGAGGTAACTTGATTAGTGTTAGGCCTAGGTTAATGTTTAGCCGTGCTTAAATCAAGTAGCTCATGGATCACTTATTAATCATGATTAGCTCTGAATAGCTGTAATAATGAATCATTACCCGGTTCGGGTTAATGCCAACTAAAATATTGCTAATGGTCAGCCGTGGGTGCATGGTTTTGAGAGTCGCACCCATGCTAAGTAAGGACCGTTCGCAAGAAACCCTGGAAGTTATTTCCGTGCTAACCATAAGCCAGAATGGGCAACGGTGGGATTTGGAGTGTAATTGCGAACTAGGCAAGGGTGAGCGTGATGGTGTATGGATGGGAGGCGTGGTGTAACGGTGGCCTATGCTGCTTCCGGATTCACCTAGGCACAAGAGCGGGCTGCCCGACTTGGTTCAAAGGAGGGGGTGAAACCTGAAGTGTGGTGCCATTGAATAGGGAGGGTTATGCGACGGGTCCTATCATAGTTCCCTTTCCGGTATGCCATGGTGGTATGTCGGCGCACGTTCAATTGTAGTGGGACTATGTCTTGTGGGTACAGTAGTACACCTCTGATCTGAGTATAATCTATTCAAATAGTCGTGCCCACGGTTAAGGGCGAGCTGCCAGCTTCATTGTGATTAGTCGAACCTTTAATGACTTGTGTAAACTAGCTTTCACTTGGGACTACTGCAACGTGGTGTAACGTTGAGTAGTGGTTGGGCCTGTTGCAACATGGTGTAACGTTGGACAGTGTTGTGGTATTTTACAACTGTTATTTACTTATTCTTTAATTAATTTAATTACCTTTGTTCAATTTAATCTCTGTTATTTATTTAATTGCTGCTTAATTGCAACTAACCCTAGCCTGTCCTTGATGACCATTATGTATCATTTATTACCCTTTTTTCCATGCTGCTTGTTGAGTACGGTGGTTTGTACTCAGCCTTGCTCAATTTCCCCCTCCAGAGCTAGAAGGTGAGTCCAGTGGAGGTGACTCTAAGGAGTGTGCTGGTCTACCGTCGAAGTTTGCCTGTGGACTGGAGCCGTACCCACTGGAGCTAGTCTACCCTATCTTTCTGCTGCATTTTCGTTAGAATAAGTGTTATTTTCAGTTGTTTCAAAGAACGATGGTTCTGTAATCAACATTGTCTATTTGTGTACCCTAGCTGGTCCTGGACAGGGATTTTAATACACAATTAAGTTCAGAAAATCGTGTGAGGAATTTCTGGGCGTGAGAAGGACCCTAGCCGATAGACTAGACGATCAGCTTCTCAGGAATTTTGTTATAACAACTATAAATATGCCCGATCGGCTGGGTCAGAAGTAGGATAAACACTGAGCAATCCAATCAATCAACTAATCTTAAAAGATCGGACTGAACCAAGACAGTCTTAAGATTAATCGACTGATCGGACCATCGTAGAGCTTATCTCACATGAAATCAACAACCGATACAAGACTAAATGTGGAAATCAGATATAATCTGGGATGCTATACTAATTATTGACATGAAACAATAATGACTAATAAGATGCATACTTACACCAGACCTAGAAGATCGAATCTAATCGAGACAGTACAGATCTAGGCACAATCATACATGACAGCAGCGGAACATTATAGCATGCAAATTAACGAGATAGAAACCAACGTAATCCATCAATTAATCCATTAAACTCAACCGATCGGACAGACTTCTATAGACAGATCATACCAAACATACATAGATCGGACCTAACCGAGACAGTATATAGTTTCGCATGATATAACCATAGGAACATGAAGATCAGTGAGTTTTACCAACTAATCAGTGAATTACTCAAGATAAGGCTGGCTAAAACCCCAGCGATAAGCCTCTACGAATCCCCTACCCAATCCAACAACGTGGACGCAGTAAACCAGATTGATCGGACAGAACTGAGACAGAACCAGGCCAACTGGGACAACGTTACAAGATTGAAAAGAAGAATTCACAGAGACTTGAACGAGCGCCAATACTACTTCAAACTTAAAGTAGATCAAAGCAGTAGTAGAACTCAACCCACCGATCAACCAAGCAGCAGATCGGACTTAACCGAGACAGTCATGTCTTAGTTGATCGATGGGTTTTGACGAACTAGAGCTTACATTACGAAGCTGACAAACCCCGCGCCGAAAGCTCAAGCAAGTCGAAGAGTTGAGGCTATGCGCCAAGTTGGATTGATCTGGAGATGATTTACAAGGACCCCGGACACATATTTATAGCCCCGGGAATTAACTAACATATCCGAATAACAATCCGTTATTAACTAACTTACAGGGCTCGGACTCTAATTAGATAAAAGAATCCCAACCGCAATCTAAGATAAACCTAATTACCTGACATGGATACATAATTAAAACCGAATCTATCTCTAAGCTTTGATCCTAATCGGACTTCACCCCTCCTACCCGATTCGATTCTCAACCATGTTTCAATCCATAACGCCGATTTGCCAAAATCTGGCGTTAACACATGCCCCCCAATTTCGAAATAATTCATTGTTCCGAAATTTCCTTTTTTGTAACCGATTTCTACCATCGGCTCACTCTGTTGTAACGGTACAGTCTCAACGGATCCCCTGTTTTAGCGCACTGTGCCGACGGCTCTTTCTGCTCGCTTGCGTTATAAGCTTCCTAATTCCAGACCTAGCCACTGCCACCATTGCGTTCTCACTCTTTTCCGTGCCCCGGCGACTCCCTCTTTCTCCATTTCTTCTCCCAGATTCACATTCTCCGCACAGAATCGCCTAGGATATTGCCGCCGCACTTTGAACCAGCTCGCCACTCCTGGACACTGCCTTCTCTGCAGCGTCGATCTCCTTGCTGACAGCAATGGCCTCCACGAGCTCGTCCCCAGACACTCCCTACGAGATCCCCAAGGTACATTCTCATTTCCGCCCTCACTTTTCTTGCCGCCACCGAGTACTCTGTTTCTTCCTCCGCCTAGGGTTTACTGTAAGGATCTTCCTGTTCAATTTCCTGATCGTGTTCTATTTTGCATCGGCTTGTAATACCTCAGCATCTGATTCCCTGATTGCCGATTGACCATGTTTATATTGTTTCCCTTTTCAGCACCTTAAAACCTAAATCATGATTCCTAGCACAAACCCTAGATTTTACTTTCTTGGACCAATGGGAAACCCGGACCCAACGGACATTATTTGTTCTGAGGCCAATAGGATACCATTTAAGAATGCCCATCTTACCATATCCGATTGGACCCAATCCTTTAGGTCCTTCCTAACTCCTTTGACCAGTTGGAGAGATTGGTACAATCGGCTATACAAAACTTATGGTACCCAATGGGAAGAACTGGACATTGGCCACTGCATAGGGCTAAGCTTATCTAATATAGAGAAAGATGAACCCTTGCTAGCTGCAGCATCCTATTTCTGGTCTGATGCCCTCAATGCATTTATATTTGGCCATGGATACTCACCCCCACCCTCATGGATGTCCTATTGTTAACCGGCCTAAATATCATGGCACCCGTAAACCCCTTGAGCCTGAGAAGTACTTTCCAACATCGGCTGCAAACCAAGGGTGTTGGGGGTTGGTCGGGATATATCTCCTCCCACTGCAAGGATTCTGGATCAGTCGATCACAGAGAGCAGAGTGCTTTCCTGAACCTATGGCTCGAAAGGTTCATGTTTTGTAGGCAAACTCTGGGCCCTATCACCAACTTTGAGAACTTAGCAAAATGTTTGGCCGATGGCAACCCTGTGCCCCTTGGCCAATACCTACTTGGAGCAGTATACCATATGATGCACCAAGTATCCTCAAAGCTTTCAACCGGCAAACCAGTTGGACACATTGCCGGACCCTATGAGTTCCTCCAACTTTTGCTCCGCCTGTACTTTTCCAGGGTTTTAGAACTACCGGCCTTTAATCATCGTAGCTACCCTTCCTTAACTTTCCTGGAATCAAAGCCAGCCGAAACTCGGCGATGCATGTCATATGGTGAGGTGGTCTCTTCTTTCCCCGGTCACCGTATGTCAGCAATCCGCCTAGCCCGGATTTTCAAGCTATGCTACCTTGGACCGGAACCCAATGCCTGCATCTGGTTTGCATATCCAGACTCTAGAGATTACGAGGTTCCCAGCATTTTCAGGATGGAAGACGTACTGACCGATAAGTGCTCATCAGAAAATCTCACCTTCGCTCTTACCCCTTGCCTGCTACCGGTCAGTTTCCATGTTGGATGCTCGGCCAAACCGTCCTACGAGCTTTACCATCCGGCGCTCGCATCCCAGCAGCTTGGATGTGGTCAATTACCGGCCGATTTATTCTTTCTTGGTAAGATTGAAATAAGAGGACAAGTGTCTTCGGCCTTAGAGTTCGACCAAATCAACAAAATGGCTGAAGCCATACCATTTGGATCAACGACCTCCTTCTCCTTTGGGAACGCGGTATTGGATCTCTATGCTGGCTGGTGGGAAGAATTGCATACAAACATATTTTCCGCTGCCGTTGGTTTCTTCTGCAATCGGATCGATCCCGACTACAAGTATTCCGATTCCGAGGTAATTTTCATGCGTATCTCTGCTGCTTTACTTTTAATACCTTATCCCTTCGATCGCTAACTTCCTGCACCCGCAGCCCACTCCTGCAACCCCTGCTGTTAGCAAAAGCGGTAAGCCGATCAAATACTCGCCATCAGTTCTCCCTACCTTGGGCTACAGTGCTCCATCTCCCAGTGAGTATATCCAGAAGTTCTCGGGGCCACCAAGTCCAGCAAAAGGGCCCCTTAGAAGCAAGAACGTCACTATGGCCCCGAAGAAGAAGAAGGCCAAGATGACGGCAGTAGCTCTACCGATTCCTACGTCATCGGCTCAACTGGACGCTGCTGCGGAAGAGGTCTCCAACACCGAGATTCGTCAGCGGGTGATTGCCTATCTTTTTCCCTTTATGCGGGTAATTGCCTCTTCAACTATACCTGTTACTTTATTTAGCCATTTGTCTCTCTGATTCCTTTCCTTACAGTCCCCGTCAGCCGATGCTGCCCTTGTGCCAACTGATGCCGCTGACCCGGTTCCTGCCCATGATGCAGCATCTGCTCCTGTATGCCCGACTTCAACATCTATGGGAACCGACCTTGTTCTAAGATCTGGCACAAAGCGAAAGGCAGTGGTTCACCGGCCCTCTTGGCGGACTACCTCATCGGCAGAGGTGAATTTCTGGTTACTTCCTGCTCTTTCAAGCTCGTATCTTTGGCTAACGTATTTTTTCTCATGCCAGCTCCCCGACACTCCTATCTCGCTAACTCGATCAGCCGACACGGATCCGGTCCCGACGGTTATGTCGGAGGTAGCCTCCTTGCCTACCAGTATACCTGCTCAGCCAACCGATGTCGCTTCCATGGCACAGGTAACTTCTCTTCAGCTCATCCCTTTACTTTGTTTGGGTTTTGCCTTACCTGCCACTTTCGTTTCAGGACTTGGGTGATTTCTTCTCTTTTGACGTTGGCCAATATCTGGATTCATCTGATATTGATCAACGACGCCAGCCCAATCAGGTCAAGGATCGAGGAGGTGCAGGACAAGCTACCCGATGACCTGATCGATGCCATCGCCCTGACGGGTTACATCGAATCCCATAGACTTCCCGTTCTCAGGGCTCCCTGTCGGACCGTAGATCATGCCTCACAAGTTGCTGCCCAGGCAAAGGTGTGTGCCGATCGGGATAGGGCTGTTGCCGAAAAAGCCAAGCTAGACGAGCTCCAATCGGCTGCACCTGGCATGCCGGCCATCATTGATGACCTGAAGACGCAGAAAGCCAATTTGGAGGCAAGATTGGCTAAGGTCGTGGAGAGTCTTCCAGCCGAAGAAGAAAGATTGGCTAATCTGCCATCGACCATCACTTCTCAAGAGCAAACCTTGAAGTCGACAGTTCAGGCCGCCATCCATAGCCACCGATCTCTGAAGTCGATTGCTGATACTGACACCGATGACTTGAAGATAATCCAAGAGGCCGACGATGTCCGCCTGTGTGTGATCGCCGCCCTAAAGAAACACCTGGGCTTGTAATTGCCCACCTTTGTTTTGTCATCGGCCCATAGTGTAGCCTGATACCTTTACTAGCTTGTGGTGACTTGGGCTTAATGTTATAACTTTCGGATTTCTGCGGTAACCATTGTTGTTTCCGTCTTGGTTTGTGATAAATTTTGGTCTAAGGGCGATGTGTCAACATCGGCCATCTTGAGGCGATACTTGATTGTACCGGCTTCTGTGTTAATCGGCCTCAGCCGATCACATGTTTATCCATACGCTCGGATATTATTTCTTCAAGTACTTTCCGTTTAATGCTCTACTGAACACTTCTCCATCCAACCCTTCTAGCATGTATGCATTTTCGGGCGCACATTTGTGAATCCGAAAAGGTCCTTCCCAATTCGATGACCACTTGCTGAAGACGTTGTCTCTGGATCCAATCGGCAGGACCAGCTTCCATACCAATTCACCTTCCTCAAAAGTTTTTGACTTAACTTTCTTGTTGTAGTGCCTTGATACTCGAGCCTTGTTTTCTTTTATTTTTTCTAGCACCCTTAACCGGGATTGGGCAACTTCTTCCGACTCGTCCATCATGAGGTTGTAATACTCATCGGCTATCAGTTGATCATGCAACGTCAATCTTCTAGAGCCAATGTTATTCTCCCATGGCAGTACTGCCTCATGCCCGTACACCAACTGATAAGGTGGGACCTGGATGGACCCATGGCATGCCATCCGATAAGCCCAGAGTGAATCGGCTAACGAACTGTGCCATCTCCTAGGCTGCTCGGCTATCTTTCTTTTTATTAGCTTGATCAAACTCTTATTTGAGGCCTCTGCCTGTCCATTAGCCTGAGCGTAGTAGGGAGATGAATTGAGTAGTTTGATTCCCATACCAGCGACGAATTGTTGAAATTCTTCTGAGATGAATACCGACCCTTGGTCTGTGGTTTTCGTCTGAGGAATTCTGAATCGGTATATAATGTGTTCTTTTATGAAATTGATCACATCGGCCGAAGTCACCTTCTTCAATGGTATGGCTTCGACCCACTTGGTGAAATAATCCGTAGCTGCCAATATGAAATTATGTCCTTTGCTTGACGGAGGAAATATCTGTCCGATCATGTCGATGCCCCAGCCTCTGAATGGCCAAGGTTTGATGATCGAGTTCATAGTCGATGCTGGGCATCTCTGCACGTTTCCAAACTTCTAACAATCGTGACAGCTCTTGTAGTACGTGAAGCAATCTTTCAGCATGGTCAGCCAATAGTACCCTACTCTTCGTAACAACCACTTCATCTTGTAGGCCGATTGATGCGTGCCGCATATGCCATCGTGCACCTCGCACATTACCACTTTGGCCTCCTCTTTGTCCAGGCATCTTAGCAGCACGCCATCAATCGTCCTGTAATACAGCAGATCTTCGAGTAGTACATATTTAAGTGCTTTATACCTAACTTTTCGGTTGGCCGATGATGACGGGTTTCCTAGATAGTCGATAATTTCCTATCGCCAGTCATTGGCTTCTATGCACGCTATGCTTGCTTCTTCTGTCTGCTCTACATGCGTTATTTCTCCTTCGGTTTCTGTGTTCATCAGTCGGTAACCCGACGCTCCTTGGGCGAGGGAATTTGCTTCGGTGTTCTACTCTCGAGGAATATGGGTCAGCGTGACCTGCTTGAAATCCCTTAGCAGTTTCTTAGCCGCTTCATGGTAGGACTTGAGGACATCATCTCTGCATTTGTGCTCCCCAGATAATTGTTTGATTACCAACTGGGAATCTCCCAAGACCTCGACTGCGTCGGCCCCTATTTCCTTCAGCAGTTCCATCCCTTTGATCAGCGCTTCATACTCGGCCTGATTGTTGGTCCGATACGACTTGATTGTGTATGCAAATTCGAAGCATGCCCCCCGAGGCGAGATTATCATCAGACCGATGCCACATCCATGCCTGTAGACCAATCCATCGAAGAAGACTGTCCAAGGCACGATTTCGACGTAATCGGCCTCCTTGTGGTGTTCGGCTATAAAGTCGGCCATCACTTGCCCTTTTACTGCCTTGGCCGACTCATATTTCAGATCATATTCTGTCAATACCAGAATCCATTTACCCATCCTTCCTTTCAAAACTGGGGCCTATAGCATGTATTTTACCACGTCAGCTTTGCATACTACCATGCATTCGGCTGCTAGCAAGTAATTCCTTAACTTAGTGCATGAAAAGTACAAGCACAAACATAACCTTTCGACCTCTGGATATCTTGTTTCGGCGTCTAACAATTTCCTGCTCAGATAATACACCACCCTTTCCTTGCCTTCTATTTCTTGGATCAATACCGAGCCGATAGTTTTCTGATCGCCTGATAGATAAAGTTTGAAGGGTACCCCTTTTTTGGGTTGCATGATAACTGGAGGGTTCTTCAGGTATTCTCTGATCTTGACGAACGCCTCCTGGTGACTCTCCCTCCACGAGAATTCTTGATCGGCTTTTAATTTCAGTAACGGAGAAAAGGGCTCGATTTTTTCGAACGGATTTGATATGAACCTCTGGATGAAATTAGTTATGCCGATCAAGGATTGTAATTTTGTCTTGTCTTCTAGGGGTTGAGTGTCGTTTATCCCTTGGAGACATCCCTAGGTTATTTTGATTCCTTTCTCGTGCACCATGAACCCTAAGAATTCTCCGGCCGATACAACAAAGGCATGCTTGGTTGGATTCATCTTTAGTCCGTATTGCCTTGTTCTCTCTAGCATGCGCCGAAGATTACAGAGGTGCTCTTCCACTGTTCTGGATTTGACCACCACATCGTCTATATAGATTTCCACCAGGGCACCGATCAGGTCATGGAAGATATGCTTCATGGCTCTCTGGTAGGTTGCTCCGGCGCTCTAGAGTCCAAACGTCATAACGACCCATTCGAACAAGCCGATTACACCGGGCATCTGAAAGCCGTCTTGTGGATGTCTTCTTCCGCCATGAATATCTGGTTGTAATCGGCATTGCCATCCATGAAGCTTATCATCTTGTGCCCTGAGGCCGCGTCTACCAACTAGTCGGCTACTGGCATTGGGTATTCATCCTTCAAAGTTGCCTTGTTCAGATCTTTGAAATCCACGCAGACCCGTAGCTTGCCGTTTTTCTTTAGCAATGAGACGATGTTGGGCAGATGAACTTGGCGTACCGACAAGGGCGGATGAATTTGGCGTCGTATAGCCTAGTAATTTCTGCCTTGATCGGTTCATACATGTCGGGTTTAAATCTTCTCGGTGGTCGTTTGAAGGGTCAATAACCCGGTTTAATCGGCAACCGATGTTCGACGATCAATCGGCTTAGACCTGGCATCTCGTGATATTCCCATGCAAAATAATCCATGTACTCTCTCAATAATTTTATTAATTCTTCCCGCAACTCCGGGATCAAGTTTGCACTTATGTATGTTGGCCTTGGCCTGTCTCCAGGTCCTATGTCTATCTCTTCTAACTTATCGACCGACATAAATCCTTGACCTAGCTTCCCGTCTAAGTCATCAACTGCTCCTGTTAGGGTATTTATTGGGACTCTTGATCACATATCGGCTGGATCCCAATATCCGATACGCTTAGGAATTCCCCCGACCAGGGCTTCCCGGAGATGCATTCGTAGCCTTCCGCTTCCCACGTGGGAAGGTTCGTTGTGGCTATGTTCACAGATCGGTCGGCTGTGACCACTTCCACTTGATCCCCATGCCATTGTTTTAGACTTTGGTGTAGAGGGGATACAACAGTTGGCGTGGATCCAATCCTGTTTGAGCAACAGACTGTAGGATCCTTTTCCGTCGATGACGAAGAACGTAGTCGGCAGTGTTTTGCTTCTGACTGTAAGTTCAACGTTAAGGCACCCCTTGGTTTCTGAAGAGTTGCCCCCGAAGTCTTTGAGCAACATGTTACTCTTGATAAGATCTTCGGGAGTCTTGCCTAGCTTTCTATAGGTAGAGTACGGCATTAGGTTCACTGCTGCGCCGCCGTCGGCTAGCATATTTGCCATCGGCTTTCCGTCGACATGCCCCTGGATATCGAGTGGACGAAGGTGCCGATGGTCCTTCTTTGCCGGCTTCTCGAAGACGGCTGGTTGTGAGGGCAGCACGAGCTGGGCTATTGCCTCTTGTACTTCATGATCAGACCAATCGGCCCTGAATTTTGCTAGTAGAATAACTACCATGTTTACGTTGGCTGATGGTCTATGGACTTCTGACTTGATGCGCCATTCTTTACGTGTTTTCTTGGGTGCCGGCGTTTTTTCTTCTTCTTGCTCCTGCTGAAGTTCGCGTTGGCGGAGTTGTTGCAGCCGTCTTTTCTGATTTTTTGTGAATAGGCCGGTGGGACACCATTGGTTAGGTTTCATTGGCAGCGACTGTTCTTGATCATCATAGTACTGGCCTATCTCCTCTTCATCATAGTCTTCGTAGTCCTGCTCCCGGGGACCCAGCCTGTTATGTACTGGTACGTGGCGTCGTGGTGGTGTTCTTGACCTCCTAGGGCGCGGCTGCTGGCTGGTGTAATCCCGCTCTTCGGGGTTGCATTCCAGGCAGTCTCTTTTGGACGGCAGCTATATCCTTTCTTCCTAGCAATATTGAAAGAACGGGTAGTCCCAATGGTCATCGTATCGAGATGGCCCGTCCGAGCTCTGATTCCTTTCAAAGCGCCGGAGGTACCTGTTCATCATTGAAGTGGAGGTGATGTTGTTTGTACCCGGACGTTTCTTCGAATTGCTGCTTGACCCATAGCCGATGTTAGGTTGGACCATGTTGATGGGGAACGAATGTCCGTCAATCTTCATCGGCTTCTTGGTTTCTTCAAACTTGATGCAGCCTTGCTCGACTGCCCCTTGAATTTGACGCCGGAAGATCTGACAGTCGTTTGTGTCATGAGAGACAGAATTATGCCATTTGCAGTATTTCTTCTTTTTTAGTTCTTCGGCCGATGGTATGACATGCCCTGCTGGCAGCGGGATGTGCTTCTCTTGCAGCAGGAGGTCGAAGATCTTGTCAGCTTTGCTGATATCGAAGTCAAACTTCTCCGTCTCCTTTGCCCCCTTGACCCAGGGACAATTCACCGGCTTTTTATTTTGGGTCCACTCTGCCAGTCCTATGTCGGATTCCTCGACGTTGGAGTCCGACGACGATTCAGCTAGATAGGCGACGTGGCGTTGGAACTTATCCTTCCTGGCTTCTTCGTATCGGACCTCATGTGCTGACACTTTTTGCACGAGATGGGCCAAACTCTCGAATTCTTGGGCCAAGAATTTCTCCCTGATTTGGCCGAGCAAGCCCTAGAAGGCTAGCTCGGCTAGGTGTTGGTCGCTCAAGTTTAGCCGATAGCATCTACTTCTCACATTGTGAAATCTCTGAACATAGTCTTGGACCGATTCATCTATTTTTTGTCTGACTATGGTGAGATCGGTCAACATCATCTCCTGTACTCCCGTGAAGAAGTACTTATGGAACTGTTTTTTGAGATTGGCCTAGCTCCTGACTGAATTTGGAGGTAGGGACGAGAACCAGGTGAAGGCCAATCCAAACAACGAGAGTGGGAAAAACACACTTTTAGCGCATCTTCAGCCGATGCTTCACCACACTAGGCCAGGAACCGACTGACATGCTAGATGGTTGACGTGTCATCTTGTCCCGAGAACTTCAAGAAATCAAGTACCCTGTACCGGTGTTGTAATGGCACTCTCTCAAACCATTCTGGGTATGGGCACCGATATATGGTTGTCTGTTTCCTCGGTCCTAGGCCGAAGCGCTCCTGTATGACCTCTGCTATCCGGTCTGTCCAAGCTTTTATCCTAATCGGACTTCACCCCTTGTCCGATTCGGACTCCATCGGCTGCAATTCCGACGCTTCTGGATTCTTGCCTCCAGCCGATTCGCATCCTCCTGCCCGATTCGATTCTCAACAATGTTTCAATCCATAACGCCGATTTGCTAAAAACTAGCGTTAACAATCACGCACACTCTCATTGTGCACGCTCTCCTGTGCTTGCTGCCGCCTTTAGCCTCTCCTATAGCCACCCGCCGGTGCCATTGAGTTCGAATACCTTGGTCACAGCTCGGCCACCGCTCCCCGGAAGCTGTTTCGTCATCCATGCCCCTCTCGCTTGCACCAGTGGGCACCACTGCACTCCCCTCCCTCTCTATTTCTTGCCCTCCCCGCACTGCTTGGGCCACCGCATGTACCGGCCGTCGTGCCTCCATGTCACCGAGAGCACCTCTGCACCCTGCCAGGTGCTAGTCACCGCTCCACCGCACAAGTCGCTTGCCGCCAGTGCCGTTCTATCGCCCTTGTCTGCGCATGCCGTTGCCACGCTGTGTTGTTGTCCGCCACTGCCCGTCACCCACATCACTGCTCTCCCATGCCACTGGTTGATGCCGTCGCCTTTGTACACCTTGCTACTGGTCTCTTTGGGCCATGTCGTCTTAACGCCCCTGCTCCTGTGGACAGGCCGTGGACCGTTGGTAGGGAATTTTTTGGAGAAATATTATTTTTTAATGGAATTCGCAAAATTAGAGGGCACGTACACAAAATCGAAGGAATAACGGTCTATCAAACACAAGTAGGATGGCAGGGCACCTGTCGACATGCGGTAGGACGACAGGTTGCCTGTCGACATGCGGAAGCGTGACAGGGCCCACACCTGCACACCACCAAGCCTGTCGAACAGGGGAGTGTCGACTGGGCCCACCACCCCACGGCATCGACAGGGTGTCGAACACGGGGACGTCGACAGTCCCCCCTCACTGCCCCTGTCGACCATTGCCCGTTCGATTGTGCCCCCACCCACCACTCCTGTCGACCAATGCGCGTTCGATATGTCCTTCGACGGCTCTATAAGCCGGACGACACTTTCGTGTTTGGACCACATCCCCGCATAAACCACAAGCTGCGTGAAGAGTCGTCGGAGGGTGACTGGAGGGGCTAGCACGACGGAGAGGAGGCTGAGGAGCTGCTGGCTAGGAGAAAAGAGGTGGCGACGACCTCTACCAGTGAAGGTATGCATTACTAATCCTTTAGTAAGCTTTACTAAAAAATGGTTTGCGTTTTGTTAATTGTTTCGCATTTATCAGTGTTAGTAGGTATGTTTGGTTAGCACGTGTTTGGTTAGTGGTTGGTTAGCAGTGTTAGTACACAATTTTGAGTGTATTGAATTAATCTCAAGTTTAAATTTGTCCTTAGTCAGTACATGTTAGAGATTAGTTCTGTGATAATCGAAATAGAATATTTGGATTATGAAACCTGTTGTTGGTTAATAATAGCTGTAAGTTAGTACATGACAGTGTAGTACAAGTTGTAACAGGGTAATTATCGAATAATTAAATGGTTAGTTGTTAGACAATTTTTTAATTATGTAGCAAATTGCCGTGTCATTGCTAGGGGTGGTAATGGGCCCAACTATTTTGCTTATAAAATTGAATGGCCGGGTTCAAAACGAGTTAAAAATAAAATTGTATAGAGTTTTGAGCTAAAAAATTTATAAGAATTAAATAGGGTTGTGAAACAACCCACGGGCCTTAGCCCATTCACACCGCTAGTCAGTGCTAAATGGTGGTAGATGTATTTAAGTAGTGAAAAGGCTAAATTATTGTTAGTTAGTACATGTTATTAATCGCAAGTTACTATATTTTATTTGTATTATGAATCTAGTAGTTGGTTAAAAATAGTCGTAAGTTATTACATGGCTAATGTTGACCATTAGTTTTTTTTTACAGGGAAATGTTGACCATTAGTTGACTGTTCAATATTTTAAAATGACTATATTACCAAATAAATTTTTTATTTTTTATTTTTTAGTACCAAATAACTTGTACTAGCATACAAGCGATATAATCATTTAATGACCAACTTTAAAAATAGAACTTATTATTTTTTATTTTTTAAAAAATATGATTACATCTTATTTAGGTACAAATTTTTGGGATATGTATGAAATTCGTCAAATTTCATTAGAGAATTATTTTAAAAATTTAAATATGTTATATATTTTGTGAAAAAACTAATTAGTCAAAACAAATCTTTTTTCAACACATATTTGTTGAAAAGCAATTGTCAAATTTGATGCAAAGCTTTATACAATATATCTTTATAATATAATGAAATAATGTTTCATATAAAATAAAAATATTCACTACATTATTTCTTATTGCTTCAAGGAGTGGAACCTCTCCCATGGTACAGAAGGAATTGAGAAGTGAGATTGTATGTTTGGCTGCGGTGTGAGCTCGTTGCTCTTATAATGAGGGACGCCGAAAGTTTTTATTTAATACAACATTTGCAGTCACCTATCGAACAGCTGTCGGCCGATAGCCTGGGCCCTGTCAACTTCCCACGGTTCGACAGGGTGGCGTCGGGTCCTGTTGACCTCCCACGGTTCGACAGGGTGTCGGTGGTGCAGGCCGGTGGCACTACTAGAAAAACAACTTATTGACAAGATTTTAGCATTGATGCTATGATTTTTTTCATGCCGATAAATTATTTTTCTAGTAGTGTGGGCCCTGTCGCCCTCCCCCCATTGGACAGAAGGCCTGTTGTCCTCCACCCAGTCAACAGGCTGTCGGTGGCATAGGCCTAGGCCCAGTCGGTTCACCCACGTTCGACATGCAGCCTATCGACATGCGGCCCTGTCACACCCGGAGTTTTATCACAAGCCTAAATTCGTAAAAGAAAGTCGTAAATAATAATTGGCTTAATTAACTCAGGAAAAATCTCCCTCAAGAAATTAATTTAATTAAATTGAGGTTCAAATCGATTAACAGGATTTAAACTAAAATTTGGCAAAAGTGGGGCTTTCCTTTTCCCCTCTTTTTCTTTCTTTTTCCCTTCCTACTCAAATTGGGCCGAAGTCCAATTTGTCTCCCTTCTTTTCCTTCTTTCTCCACTTTTTTTCCCCTCCTCCTTCCCGGGCCGGCCTAGTCGAGCTGGCCCATCTCCCTGCTCAGCCAGCCTAGCCGAGCCGACCGATCCCCTCCGCGCGCGTGCGCCCTCCTCCCTCCGCCTGGGCCGTCGGCCCAGCTCACCTGTGCTCGCACCCGCGTCGCACCAAGTCCGCCACGCCCCCCCCCCCCCCGCCCCCGCACCGGCCGCGCCCGAGTCCACCTCGCCGCCGAACTGGGCTCCGCCCGCTGCCCGCAATGGCCGCCGCCGGATCCGTCGCCGTGGCCGACTCGGTCCCCAACCACCTCGCCGCCCTAACCGCGCCACCCTCCCCTATAAAGCCCCCTCGTCCACGAGCCGCCGCCGCTTTTTCTTCAGCCACCCGCACCGCCACCGCGCCCGAGCCATCGCCGACGCCGATCAATCTCGCGAGCCGTCGCCGTTCTCGCGCGCCATCAGCCGTTACCCCGTGTCCCACCGTCTCGCCGACTTGCCGCCACCGTCCCCGTCGCCGGTGAGCCGTCGCCGCTTTCCCTCTCCCTCCTTTTGCTCTCCGGGGGCCATCGCTGAGGTCGTCGTCGCTGCGCGCGTGTGCGCCTGGGTCCTCACCGTCGTCCCTGCGCTAGCCGACACCCTCGCCTCGCCGTCGCCAACGGAACCCCGTCGATGCCAGAGCACTGCCTCCCTCCGGTCGTGCCGCCGACATCGTCCTCCCCAAGCCGCCACCATTCTCCCTTTCACGCCGCCGCTCCTAGCGTCATCGCCGGTTGCTGCCCAATTGCCGTCGTCCGCGTCGCTCGCCGACCTGTGCCGCCCGTTGCCGCCCTCGCTGCCTTCCTCTGCTCGGTCGGCGCCATCTCCCTCCCCTCTCTGCCAGGGTCACCGACCGGTGGTCCCCACCGGCCGATTCTCCTCTCCCTCTCCCCTTCCTCTCTGGCCAGTGGGCCCAGCCCGTTAGCCGCCACCTCCCCTCTCCTCTCTCTCTAGGCCCATCTGTCAGCCGCCGCCCTTCCCTTCCTCTCTCCTTCCCCGTGGTCCCACCTGTCATCCTTCCCTCGTCCTCTCTCCCACCGACGGGTGGACCCCACCTGTCGGCGTACCCTCTCCCCTCCGCTGACGTCAGCGCCCCATTTAATTGCGCAATAATTGATTTAGCACTTTTCTGTTTAGTTAAAAAACCCAGAAAATTTCTAAAATTCATATCTAATTCATCTAGTCTCCGTTTAGGTCCATTCAAATTTCATTAAATTCATAACGTTGTCAATAATCCATTGAAACTACTTTCTTTTACTGTTTCAGTAGAGTTTGTGCCTGTTTTATTTATTTTTGTGCTTTGTCGCTTAGATTCGGACCCCGCCGAAGAGCCGGTTTACTTCTAGATCGTTGCTGAAGTTCCCTAAGGACCAGAGCAAGGCAAGTGGCACTCATCTTTGATCATATTGAACCTATTATTGCAAATTCCCCGCTTTATTTATTTAAATATGCATTGTTTTAATTAAAATATTTACTGTATTTATTTTTCGGGTAATCCTTATTATTATGCTGTTGTTTACCCAACTTTCTTCATGCTAGACCAGGGGTAACTTGACTAGAGTTAGGCCTAGGTTAATGCTTAGCCGTGCTTGGATCAAGTAGCTCATAGGATCATTTAATAATCATGATTAGCTCTGAATAGCTGTAATAATGATTCATTACCCGATTCGGGTTAATGCCAACTAAAATATTGCTAATGATGGGTCGTGGGTGCTTGGTTTTGAGAGTCGCACCCATGACAATTAAGGACTGGTTCGCAGGAAACTCTAGAAGTTATTTCCGTGCTAACCACAAGCCAGAATGGGCAACGGTGGGATTTGGAGTGTAATTGCGAACTAGGCAAGGGTGAGCGTGATGGAGTATGGATGGGAGGCGTGGTGTAACGATGGCCTATGCTGCTTCTGGATTCACCTAGGCACAAGAGGGGGCTGCCCGACTTGGTTCAATGGAGGGGGTGAAACCTGAAGTGTGGTGCGATTGAATAGGGAGGGTTATGCGACGGGTCCTATCATAGTTTCCTTTCTGGTATGCCATGGTGGTATGTCGGCGCACGTTCAAGTATAGTGGGACTATGTCTTGTGGGTATAGTAGTACACATCTGATCATAGTAAATCTATTCGAATAGTCGTGTCCACGGTTAAGGGCAAGCTGTCAGCTTCACTGTGATTACTAAACCTTTAATGACTTAGGTAAACTGGTTTTCACTTGGAACTACTACAATGTGGTGTAACGTTGAGTAGTGGTTGGGCCTGTCGTAACGTGGTGTAACGATGGACAGTGTTGTGGTATTTTACAACTCTTATTTACTTAACCATTAATGTATTTAATTACCTTTATTCGATTCAATTCCTGTTATTTATTTAAATGCTGCTTTATTGCAACTGACCCTAAGCCTGTCCCTGATGGTCCTTATGCATCATTTATTTCCCTCTTTTCCGTGTTGCTTGTTGAGTCCGGTGGTTTGTACTCAGCCTTGCTCAATTTTCCCCTCCAGAGCTAGAAGTTGAGTCTGATGGAGGTGACTCTTAGGAGTGAGTTGTTCTGCCATCGAAGTTTTCCTGTGGACTGGAGCCGTACCCACTGGAGCTAGTCTACCCTATCTTTCCGCTGCATTTTCGTTAGAATAAGTGTTATTTTCAGTTGTTTCTAAGAACCATGATTATGTAATCAACATTGTCTTTTTGTGTACCCTGACTGGTCCTGACAGAGATTTTAATACACAATTAAGTTCAGAAGTTCGTGTGAGGAATTTCTGGGCGTGACAGGCCCGTTGACAAGCCCCCAATCAACCTTCGCGTGTTCGACAGACCATTATTCTTGCGATTTTGTGTACGTGGCCTCTAATCTTACGGTTTTCCATTAAGAAAATAATATTTCTCCAAAAAATTCGTTGGTGGGGACCTTGTTTGTAGACCTGGCGAAGGGAGGCATTGTAAACTTTCTTGAGAATGATTTTGGAAAGAGCAAAGGAGGGACGTCTAATAGACTTCTCGATAGCAGGGGAATGGAAAGAGCAACATAGGGTGGTACAATAGACTTCCCAGTAACAGTGGAGATTGGATAGACTTGTTTTTGGCAGTTGATCCGAAGGAAAGAGGGAGGTCATATGAACTTTGAGTGAGGGTAGAGGATGATGGTTAATGTCCTCGGCCCAAACAAAACTAGTAAACTCTTGCAGCGGAATGATAGAGACTCCATTTCACTTAGGTTGATTTAATTTAGGCCGGTGGCAGACCTAAGTCAAGGTAATCCTCCTTTGAAGCACTTTGGTAGTGCTCCTAGATAGATCATAAGATAAATAATCAATCAGAGCACAGGGAGCCATCTTATTATCTTTCCCTAAAGAAAAACTATGGTGGATTAACTGATCTTTACATATGAGGTGATACGTTAGACTTTTTCCAAGGGCCGCCAGCGGCTCCAGGCACCCCGATGCGCCTCTGTGCAAGGGATCGCATCGCGCCAGAACAATGGCGGCTGAGCTGGGTGGAGGTCCTGGAATGGCGATGGAACGGCGGTGAGTTGCAACTGCCGGGTTTTTATAGTCGTTGATTGCACCCGTGACAAGGAAAAGAAAATAAAAAAACAAATAATCACGCCCTTATTCTTAGTGCCGGTAGAGTGCAGATTGTTGATTCTTCCTCTGTTTTTTTATTTAATGTTATTGACTGGTGGGTCTATGTTTAATTATTTTGTGATGAATTGATTTATTAGTGTAGAAACTTTAATAATTTTTCATAATTTTGCATATTTGGATATGAACAAGACAAACAGTTAAGCGGAGATCAAAAAGTTAACAACGTCTAATAAAAAAAAATCCAGAGAAACTATGGTAGGAGACGTAACAGTCTACGTCTTGCGTACCAACAGGCTTGACACATTTAACTGAACTTTTGCCACCGCACATAGGAATGCCAGTTTCCAAACATTCAGTACCAGTAATGCTAGGTGTGCAATACTCCGATCATGTATATATATGTACAACCGATATAACCCCGTAACGCCACCAAAATGTAAAACAATGGTGTGGCTGCTATTGCAGAACAGGATGTGGACCGTGGACCAGCTACAAGTGAGAGGATGGCCAAACTGTTATTTTGCCAGATGTGCTTAGGGGTGGTAATGGGCCCAATAATTTTACCTAGAAAATTTAAAAGCCGGGTTTAAAATGGGTTAAAAATAAAATTGTATAGAGTTTTGAACTAGAAAATTTTTAAGAACTAAATATGGTTATGAAAGAACCCACGGGCCTTGGCCCTTTCCCACGCCTAGATGTGCTCCAGGAATTTAGAAAGAGCCAATCACCTCTTCAAGGACTGCATCCCAACCAAATGGATTTGGGGACAGGTGATGACCAAATTGAACCAAATAGGTGTTGGAATAGACGGTGAAGAAATGGTTGATGTGCTGGAATACTAGGAAAACATGATCTTGTATAAAGGGAAGAATACAGCAAAAGGTCTAAATTCGCTGTTCCTACTCGTCAATTGGGAAATCTGGACATAACGTAATAGGACGGTGTTCCAGGAAAAGCAGCTACAGTTGGGAGAAATCATAACATGGATCATGGGAAAGGTAAACCTATGGAAGGCCTGTAGAGCAAGGACATTAGAATTGATGTAAAGGGGTGGCCATGCAAATAGTGTGCAACGCTTGTATAACATCTTGTAGTTAAACCTGCTTTTCTTCTTAATATAGCACCAGCGTCAACTGGCTTCGGTTTCAAAATAGCCACGTAACCATGTTTAGCATCGATACAAATCTTATGCAACTGAATTATAATTTGAATTTGAATTGCAAGCTGCGAGTCTTGCGAAAGAAGCAACTCGCTTCCAGAAGCCAAAGGGAATCAAACCGGAACACGTAACTAGTACTCAGCATATAAATCACCAGCAGCATCAGAGCATTCAGCATTGGCCTTCCTCCTCTCCTCATCGTCTTCAACCTCTCCCATCTCTCGTGCCGCCATTAGCCACCACCAAATCCCCCATTCGCTTCAATGGCTGACGAGCTTCCTCCACCAGCGGATGATAGCGAGCTTCCATTGGCGGACTTCCCCGCCGTCTTGGTCCGCGAGATCGTCGCCGGCATCCGATGCAACCTCGATCGCGAACGCGCCGAAAAGTTCGGCGACACCTGGCGGGAGGAGATTCAGCTGCTCGGGCCCCTGCCTCCCCCGCTCCCGTTGCTCCTTGTCCCGAGATCCAACGGGGCTCCTGTTTTCCACTGCGCCCTCAGCAACTGGCGCACCCACCCCTACTACCTCCAGGCGAGCACACACGCCGCTCGCTTCTTCGGCTCCTACGACGGGGGCTGGTACTTCGTCTCCCTCGGCCAAACCGAGGACCACTTCCTCCTCAACCTTGAGGATCCGGACCTGTTCTTCCGTCTTCCCGACAGGCGCTCACGCGGTCTGATCGTCCTGCACCCGTTCCCGCTCGAACCAACCCTATGGGAGGACAAGATCGTCATCGTCGCCGCCACCCTCTCGCGCCAGCCAACCGAACGGGGATGCGTCGCCGCTGGCATCATCGGCTATCTTCCCATCTGCCAGGACTACGACATACGGGAGATCGCGTTCTGGGGGATGGGTGATGGGGAGCGGGAGATTTCATATACCTTTCGGGAGAAGGACCCGGACCTTAAAGTGGAGGACCTCCTGTACAGCCATGTAGACGAAGCCTTCCTCTTCCTCACCAGAGGGGAGCACATCCATGAGTTTCATCAACCCATATTTCCTCTCGAACACACGAACCAAGAAGTGGTGCGCTTCCAGCAGCGCCGCGGCGACGGCGACGGGCCTGTCGTCGCTCGCTACCTCGTGCAGTCCCGGGGGAAGTTGCTCATGGTCGTCAGGTTTGGCAATCGTCAACTCCTCTGGCCGACGTCGGAGTTCCGAGTGTTCCAGGCAGAAGTCCGAAATGCCACCAACGCCAAATGGGAATTTGAGGCTGAGCACCACTGGGCCGAGCTGCCGGCGCTCGAAGGCCGTATCCTGTTCGTCGGAAAGGGTTGCTCCAGATCGTACGAAGTGGCGCATGGGTACCCTGGCATGGAGGGCATCTACTTCCTGGATGACCTGTGCTTCTACGACCCCATGATCGTGTTCAGGGCGAGAGCCCAACGGCGATACCTCTGCAACGATGTCGGGATATGGTCGGGAAGACCACCGCATGTCAAGCGTTGCATCCCGGCGTATGGTCCGTCGAGCGAATCCTCTCCAGTTTGGGTTCTCCCTTAGATGAGACAACGAGTTTCGGCAGAGCATCGATCAGATCAAGTAAGTAGTATGTGGTCATGCTGAGTTCGATGGTGTTGTCGTGTTGAAATTTTTTCTTGCTGGTGTAAGCTGGCGAAGGAATTCTCGATTCAGTTAATAACTGATGTTGAATTCGTCGTTCACCTAATTTCTGTGTAATTGCATTTTGATTCGGGTTTCTTTAGGCTTTAGTGAGATTGCAATGTACAAATATCTGAACTGATATCTGCACATTGTTCTGTTTCGTTTTGACTGCAAGTCGCTAACTGGATCTGCACCAGTGAATTCCAATCGAGTGGCTGATTGAGTTTGATGCATCATCCTAAATATTTGTTAGCTGAAACCGGAAACGGCACTCATTTACGCAATGTTTGTGCACCATTTGCTACCTTCGATTCGGTTGCGCTTTTGGACGATTCAACATGTTTGCACGTCCTTGCGAGTTGCAACTGGTAGTTTCAGTGTGGACTCGTGCATGGATGTTCTTGGATTATGTGACCCAGGGCACACCCTACTTCTGTTGTTTTTGGATCTAGATGCTGGGTGTCCATTGCTTTGTTCAAACTGTATTTGAATGAAAGCCAAAATTTGCTCTGTACTCTTGTAGCCTACTTTCCCTCAGGGCTTTCTGTATATTTAACTGTGAATTGACAATACTGAAGTTCTTGGTTCAAATGAGAATTCCACTAAGTTAGATGTTCATACTTCCATCTTGTCCTTGCATTGTCCACTTTCGTTCTTATGGAAAGCAAATGGCTGCTCGGTTCATATCTCTGAAGTATTTGCTTACTGCGTTGGGCTTGCTGGCCTTCTAAATTGGCGTTTATAACTGAACACTGCTACCATTTCTTGTTTTACTTAAACATTGTCTTTCGATTACTTCCTTTCTTCGGATAGAAGATGCACGAAGATACTACCAGTTCCCATATAATTTGGTGTGTGTGCTGTACTGTCATCCTGCAGAAGTTGTATCAATGTGCATATCCTATAGACTGAGCCTGGCTGTCTCTCTGCATGTGTCATCTGTAACATGTATTGAGTGAGGTACTTAGTGCTAATTGGTTTGGTCACTCGTAAATGTTGGCAACTTGTCATGGAACAATGAGGGCACTAAACCTTGCCCCAGCTGCAATGGAGTTTATTACCAAATCATACTAAGTTGCTGGACAGTTGAAACATTAAAGTTAGTTCATCCGGCTTGCTGATTCTTGCTTCGATCCATCTGTATTCTGATGTTTCATTCCTCTTGCTGAGATAATTGCTGTTTAGCCCCCATGCAATTTGTGTGCCCTGTTTGTGCTGTAAACCGACGCAAAACTTCCTTCAGTTCAGAAAACACTTGCAGCTAACAATAGTGTGTGTTAGTCTGTACTTATGGTCTCCTTTTTTGTGATACTTGGGCTATTGTTCTGTTACCTCGGCCATTCAGGTATTCGGATGATCCAGTGGACAATTGCTTGTTTTTGGATGTCATGTGACTAGTCCGCATCATATTCCTTGATTGATGGTGTTACCGGAGTTTCTTATTTCTAGAGGCTGGAAGAAATCTAAATGGTTAACGGTCTTGCAAAACATTGTCTTGCTTGGAGAATTGTCTGAGAGAACTCAAGAGAAAATGAAAACACATTGACGTTTCAAGCTGAAAAATACAGAGCCCTAAGTGTCTGGATAGTGGTTTCTTGTTATTATTTTCCATGCATTGCTAGATTTAAGCTTGGTCATGCGGTCATGCAGTCATGCCATGTAAAAAACGAATACGATTAACATCTCACCTGCATCTGCATATGTAGAATGCTTCTCTCATCTTATTCTTAGGTGCCTCCAGAGGGCTGATTGTTGAAATTATTTTGTTCCGGTACTTCTACTGCTAGGTGAAGTGATAGAAGACGTACTGCCTGCTTCTGCCTGGATATTTTTGTGGCCAGTCCACGTCATCTTTCAGTATCGACACAGTTATTATACCTTAACTTTCTGGAAGCTGCAAGAAATCTGAATTAATGGGTTACTGTAAATCTTGCAGCAAGTATACTTTATCTTGCTTTCATATATTTGCCGTACATAGGACTCTGCGATAACACATCGAGGTTTCAACCTGAACATACGGACTGACAGAGTTCCGGTTGCCTGAATGTGTATAATCTATGCATTGCTACTTTTTTTTTATGTCAAGCTTGGTTATCCCCAAAATGGAGGAGTATTAGCATCTCACCTTCATGTGTAGCATGCAGGTTCTTTCCTCTTAAGTTCCTGCAGAGTGCAGATTTTGAACCATTTTGTTTCAGTACTGCTAGCTACTGTCACCTAGGAATCCTCCTACCTTGAACAAAAAATTGTGAGTCAGTTTTCTGTTGGTACCCTGTTGTCTTTCTATGAAGTTGCATGCAGTTCTGAAATTACAAAAATTTTAAGGGATGAAATTTCATATTACATAATCGTTATACTGAATTTTATAATTCCCTACGAAAAAGAAGTTGCCAGTGCTTAAACATTTCTTGTGCAGATGTTGCCAGTCAGTAATTTTACTAGGTGTAAAGTGGGCGTGTGATATCTGGTCGCTCAGGAATTAATTCACTGTGAGATAAGTGAGCTCCTGACCTAGGGTTTTGTTGAAACAAGTGAGAGAGACTTAAAAGGAAAAACCAGAACTGCACAAATAAAACAAAACAACTTACTTAACCTTAACTTACATTATGTTTTTGCTTAAACTTTTTGTTTTAGGTTATCCATAGCCCCTTAGTAACCGATGCTAGATTAACCGAGACTGTAGTACCACGACGGCACTGTTGACTCGAAGATTTTGGTCTGCCCAATGTCCATGGCAGATACTGTTATACTTGTTCATGGCAAATGGTTCGTCTCGCTATAAGCTATACTTGTTTTCTAACGGTAGAGACCATTATGTCATGTGTTGCTGAAACTTTGGACTCCCCGAACTAACAACATACCATTCAATACACTGGACATGACCACCAGTGACAGGCCTATAAAGCCATGGTCACTGACCTATGATGGTTTAGGCCAAAGTCAGTGATCAGTGGTCATTAGTGAGTGGAGTCACCTCTGACAGGTCAAAAGCCGTCTGAGGTGACTCTCACCTCTGACGGGTATATATTTGCCGGCTCGTCAGAGGTATACAATTCTGGAACCCTTAGGCCAGTTAGGACTCGTCAGAGGTAATAGACTTGTGACGGGCCCAAAGGTAGCAGCCGTCACAGGTAACACACCTGTGATGGTCCTTGAGTGAGAACACGCCAGAGTAGTAACTAGCTATGACGGATTTTAATACCGACCCATCAGTGAAGAGTTAAATTCAGAAAAAAATAAATGCCAAAAATTGGCTAGCCTTAGGATTCGCTAGCCATGCCCTCTGAAAATACACAGATACACATGGCAGTAAAAATCACAGGTAATTAAGTTACATATTGCCCAAGTTCATCTATTCTCTCCAACTTGACATATTGCACAACTTCACATACGGCAGTACAAATCACACATCCATATCAACATATTGCCCAACATATACGATTGAAATTGGTAGCATTTTACCCAGCAAATGCATGAAAGCCACAAATTCATACCTTGCAAATATCATGTCGCCGTTGTGAACCTCCATGTGTGGCTATCGTATTTAAAATTGAGAAACCATTTCAATAGTCCAACGTAATTAGTGATTGATTAAAACAGATGAAAAGTTAGCAAACTGTCGTAATATTGTACAGATAAGTAAATTACATAGCATTCCATAGCACAGAAACATAAAAACAAGGACAAGTTGTATTGTGCTCATATGTACATCACAAGTTAATAGTTAATTTGTACATCACAATAAATTAGACTAGTTCAAATGTCTAAGTGGCGCGGAAACGTCCTTTCTTGTCCATTAATTTGGCAAGAATGAAGGCGCACAATTCTCCTCTGATAGCGGGAGGGTTGATGGGTATAATCTTCGTGTCAGTTTTACCTTTCTGTTAAATAAATTAGGGGTTAAAATGGTTAGAAGAATAAAGTTGATATCGAAATGAGCTTTGCCATTAGCAACAACCTCTGGGTCAAAATATTTCACCGCTCTTAGAAGTGTTGACATGTTGTGGCATACATGGAACCCACATTGGTCTTCGATCTATTGTACGCATGTGAACTTGGTGTCATGATAAAGTTCGTTCTTGCCGTCCTTGTGCCTACCACCCTTTGCCACATATGGGTCCCAAGCAAAATTTAAGGCCTTGATGATTTCAGTGAAATCATACTCTTTAGCCTTATTGGAGTTAAAGATACGCAAACCTACTACATTTAGGTATGATGACTAGGAGAACCCAATGTTGGTGGTTAGCTAGCGTTAGTACTAAGAACCGTAACTTCAGAATTGATATACACGAAGAGTATTGGGTTCTTACTGTTGGTTGTGTGCGCACATGATGTACTCCTTGTCTTGGTGGGCCCATAAACATCGGTTGACATATTCAACTACGTCGTTGAAGCTCTGCCGTAAATTAACCTCGTTGATCATCGATGGATCAAGGAACCCAACCTGGTTACCAAGGCGATGACTCTCGATCCAACACAACCTTAAATCATGTACATATTAGCACTAATTTAAGTAGGACATACTTCACTAATATCGGAAGGAGTAAGTTTTGCACTTACAAGGAGTAGCATTTTAGAAGACCTGTGTCCAACTTCCGGATCCTGAACAGGTCGAAGAGGTCATCAAAGCCAATAGTTATATAGGCGGGCGCTGATAGGAAAGGCTGGTGGTCGTGATGTCCTACTATTGATGAGTCCCTCATTTTCCGCTTGGCATTGCTCAGCTCCATGTATTTATGTAGCTCTCTGCAAGCAATGCCCATCATGACTAACAGATGGTCATCCACCAATGGCTTGCCCAATTCAAATTGGGCCAGTGCCTTCTCGACTTTTCTCGATTTGGTGTCCCCCGCTAAAGTTGCAGCCTTCCCCCTTTTGGGCGCCGGCGCCGACTCCTCAACCTTCCCCTTGCCTTTAGCGCCGCCGTGGTCATGTTTCTGTGGTCCCTTGATAACTGGTGGGGAGCTATCGGCCTTTCTTGTGGTCTTGATCGGATCCATGTTTTTAGTAATATCTCCCAAATCCATATCAGGTGCATCCGGTGAATGCGGTAACGACATTGCCGGTCCATGCGGAGCCTCGATAGAAAGCTTTGACTTAGGAGACTTGGGAGGTGTGAGCTCCGTCGGTCGACTTGGACGAGGAATCATCTTGACAACTATGTCTTCCTTAGGCCGCGGTATGAATGTCTTGCACGCATCACCCAAAGTCATGATTTCATCATTGGGGGGCACAGGCAGTGGATAGGCCGACTAGTTATTTTTTACTGAATCGATGGACAACTTGGTGTAGCCAGATAGCAACGCTGCGCCATGGACCTTTTCTGTCACCGATGGTTTGAAAGCCATGCCCTCGGTGACTGCCTGAGCGAAAGTTGGGTGGACCCTCACCAATAGGGCACATTGCGCTACGTTCTGCATTTGTAAAGTTATGAATTAATATTTGAACGTGCAAAGGTGTTGGAGTACATTTGGATCGGATAACATCAATTACCTCTATATTGTCCACTGCCGCTAGTGGTGGTGCGACATGGAGACCAGGGGTCGTCACCTCTGTGGATGCACAACTGCTCCTACCAGGGATAGGGCTCACGTCATGATGTGCCCGAGGAGTTGGATGAACAACTTCTGGTGTGCCTCGGGGTATGTTCAGGTCGGCCAAGACTTTGTTAACCCTTTCTTCCACCTTGGCGTCCATGGTTGCCTGTACCTCTTGAATGACCTCCACCTTAAGCTCAGCCTTCAAATGAGCTTCCCTCCTCCTTGGAGACTTTCTGTTTCCTGCACTGGGAGCTGTACTGTGGCAGGCCATGTTTCCAGGGCACGTCGACGCCGATTCCCCGTGTCCGACTAGGATGTTCTTTGGTTCTGAGCGCCTTCGTAAGAATGTCATACTCGCGCATCTTCGGCACGGACTCCACCTCGCTCTATGAGGCTTGTTCAGCAACCAAATTCAACTATAAAAAAGCGAGAAAGGTTTTAATAATCATTCACCTCGTATGAACGTGAATTACTAATGCTAAGGTGCGATCTTACCAAGTCCTGATAGACGACGGCATCACTTTTGTTCTCAAATGTGATGGAGCCGTCCGGGTTGACCTTACCCCTTGCCCTTGCCTAGTTACGAGCTCGAGGTTCTGGAATGTCCGAGAATGGGGCAGGGAGAGTCGCAGCTACAATGGCCGCATCCTCTTGGGCCCATATCTGCTCCTTGCCAATGTACCCGGCCGTGCCTAGACGATGCGGGTGCTCATTCTGCTGTTGTAGTCAGCGATGTGCCTCGCTTGACTCCCTAAACTCGTCGGTGTTCTTCAGCTGGCCGAACTGCTCCCACATTGTATCCGTAATTTGAGGGTACTCGGCGAACGGTGTCCAATTGCCGGGCGGGATGACATACTCGTTTAGGAGTTTGGACTTCCAATTCTTCAAAAATTTACCCATCTTCTGGATTGCCTTCCGCTTAAGCCTGTCTTTTGCTTCATTCGGAAATGTGAACCATTTCTCCATAGCCGTCCAAGCTCGCTCCTTCTCGTCTTCCGAGACCTTCCCTATATCCTTGTGTAGGATGCCAAAATTGTCACGTGCCGCCACCCCACAGTAGTTAGACCATCTTGCTATGATACTTCTCGGCGCTGTGGGCCTACCACTATTATCGACCTCTCTTATGACCTGCACCATGGTCGGCCATTTGTTTTGTGTCCAAGGTTTTCTACTCGACCTACTTGCACTAGTCCCCCCGACATCGAGGTCGGCGCAGCTGTAACATAGACAGGAGGCTGGTTGCCTGGAGCACTGACGTCGTCATCATCGGTTAAATTGCCCTAATGTCACGCCCAGAAATTCCTCACACGAATTTCTGAACTTAATTATGTATTAAAATCCCTGTTCAGGACCAGCCAGGGTACACAAAAAGACAATGTTGATTACATAACCATCGTCCTTAGAAATAACTGAAAATTACACTTATTCTAGCGGAAATGCAGCGGAAAGAAAAAGGTAGACTAGCTCCAGCGGGTACGGCTCCAGTCCACAGGCAAAGCTTCGACGGCGGAACAGCTCACTCCTGAGAGGCACCTCCATCGGACTCAACTTCTAGCTCTGGTGGGGAAAGTTAAGCAAGGCTGAGTACAAACCACCGTACTCAACAAGTAACACGGACAAGGGGGAAATAAATGATGCATAGGGATTAACAAGGGCAGGCTTATGGTTAGTTGCAATAAAGCAGCAGTTAAACAAATAACAGAGATTGCAAAGAGTAAAGGTAATTGAATACAGTAAAGGATAAGTAAATAACAGTTGTAAAATACCACAACACTGTCCAACGTTACACCACGTTGCAACAGGCCCAACCACTACTCAACGTTACACCACGTTGCAGTAGTCCCAAGTGAAAACCAATTTACTCAAGTTATTAAAGGTTCACTAATCACAGTGAAGCTGGGAGCTTGCCCGTAACCGTGGGCACGGCTATTCGAATAGTTTATACTCTGATCAGAGGTGCACTACTATACCCACAAGACACGACTCCACTACACTTGAACGTGCGCCGACATACCACCATGGTATACCGGAAAGGAGACCATGATAGGACCCGTCACATAACCCTCCCTATTTAATCGCACCACACTTCAGGTTTCACCCCCTCCTTTACACCAAGTCGGGCAGTCCCCTCTTGTGCCTTGGTAGATCCGGAAGCAGCAGAGGCTTTCGTTACACCACGATTGCCAGTCCATACTCCATCACGCCTACCCTTGCCACGGTACGTCAAATAGTTCGAAGTCATGCTTCAAATCCCACCTTACCCATTTCGGCATGTGGTTAGCACTTAATTACTTCCAGGGTTTCCCGTGAACCGGTCCTTAATTACCATGGGTGCGACTCTCAAAACCATGCACCCACAGCCCACCATTATCAATATTTTAGTTGACATTAACCCGAACTGAGTAATGAACCAATATCTCAGCTATCCGGAACTAAGCATGATTAAATGTGATCCCATGAGCTACTTGTTCTAAGCACGCCTAAGCATTAACCTAGGCCTAACTCTAATCAAGTTACCCCTAGTTTAGCAATGCATAAAGTTGGATAAACAACGGCATAATAATAGGGTTTACCCGAATAAAATAAATACAGTAAATACTTTAATTAAAACAATGCGTATTTTGAATAAATAAAGCGGGGAATTTGCAACAATGGGTTCAATATGATCAAAGATGAGTGTCACTTGCCTTGCTCTGGCCCCTGGGGAACTTCGGCGACGATCTCGAAGTAAACCGGCTCTTCGGCGGGGTCTGAATCTAAGCGACAAAGCACAAAAATAAATAAAACAGGCACAAACTCTACTGAAACAGCAAAAGAAAGCATTTTTAATGGATTCTTGACAATTTTATGAATTTAATGAAATTTGAATGGACCTAAACGGAGACTACATGAATTACTTATGAATTTTAGAAGTTTTCTGGGTTTTTTTAACTAAACAGAAAAGTTCTAAATCAATTATTGCGCAATTAATGGGGCTGCTGACGTCAGCGAGGAGAGAGGAGGCGCTGACAGGTGGGGTCCACCTGTCGGTGGGAGAGAGGGGAGAGAAGGGGCTTACGAGTGGGTCCCACGGGAGGAGAGAGGGAGGAGGGCGCGGGTGACGGCTGACGGGTGGGCCCCGTCAGTCTGCGAGAGGGGAACAGAGAGGGGAGCAGGGAGCGGCTCGGGTGGACGGCGGCAGCCGGCGGCGGTGACGGCGGCGGCGCACGGCGACGGTGACGACGGCGCGACGGCGACGGCGTGACGGCAACGACCGGCGTCCGGCGACGGCGCGTGGCGCGCGACTGAGACGGCGGCGCTCGCGGCGCAACCGGGCAAAGCAGCGGCGATGGCTGGCGCGGCGACGGCGAGCGAGCGGCGGGCGCGGGCACGCACAAGCGCGGGTGGCGGCGGCTTGACGACGGCGTCGCGAAGGCGACGACGACAGCAGTGGGTGGCGGCAAGGACGAGCTCCGCTTACGTCCGGCCACGGCGTGCGGCTCGGCGGCGGTCGGCCGGGAAGGGAGAGAGAGAGGGGAGGAGGACGGAGACGCTCACCGGCGGCGGCGACCGCACGAGCGAGTCGGCGAGATCGAGGCGGAGGTGGCGACGCGGGTAGGAGCGGAAGATTGGCGGTGGCGGCGGAGATCGGCCAGCGACGGTGAGGAGGTAGGACGCGGCGGCGACCGGGCGGCGAAGGAATCCGCGGCGCTGGGGATGTTCACCGGCGACGACGGGGGCGGCAACCAGTCGGCGACGGCGGCACGGAGGTGGTGACGCAGCTGGACGGCGACGACGGGCGGCTGGCGGCGAGATCAACCGGCGGCGGCGACGAGGCAGCGCGGCGACGACTTGAGCGGAGAGGGAAAGTGGGCGACGGCGCGCGGCGGCTCGGGATTTATAGGGTGGCGGCGCCGGCTAGGGCGGGGCGGAGGTTGGAGACCGAGTCGGGCGCGACGCGGTCTCGGCGGCAGCCGTTGCGGTGGTGGCGGCGCGGACTTGGACTCGGCGCGGCGCGCCGCGGCGCGGAGGCATGAGCCGGCGAGGGTCGGTCGCTCACAGGTGGGCCCCACCTGTAAGTGGCGCGAGGGAGGAGGGAGGCGGCGCGGACTCGCGGGCGAGCACGGCGCGCGAGCTGGGCCGGGCGGCGGCCCAAGCAGGGGAAGGCGCGCACGCGGGAGGAAGGGGCCGGTCGGCTGGGCCGGCCGGGCGGGAAGATGGGCCGGCTCGGCTGGGCCGGCCCGGGAAGGAGGAGAGGAAAAAGAAAAAGAAAAAAGGAAAAAGAAAAGGAAGGGAGGAAAATTGGACTTCGGCCCAATTTGAGAAGGAAGGGAAAAAGAAAGGAAAAAGAAGGGAAAAAGGAAAGCCCCACTTTTGCTGAGTTTTAAATTAATTTGTTTGGCCAAATTTTATACTTCTGCAATTTGAATTTAAATCGAGTTAGTCAATTTGCAAGCCTCGATTTAATTAAATTAGGTTTCTTTAGAGGGATTCTTCCTGAGTTAATTAAGCCAATTGTTGCTTACGAATTTCTTTTTACGATTTTAGGCTTAGGACAAAACTTCGGGTGTGACACCTGATCGCCTCTGTGGCTTGGTCGTGTTCTGCCTATTGCCTCGGTGGCGTCGCGGCGGACAGGGATGCCGCGGGCATTGTCATGGTCTATTTATCTGTAAACGCTTACAAGCCTTCTATTATTGTTACAACATGTAATTTCATATTTTTGTAGAACTTGATTGTACTAAGGTATGGCCTCAGATTTGCTCAGAATGTATGCATCAAATACCATCATTTGCCTAAAGGAAAAAATGCGACGTTAAAATAGCCAACTTTTAAACAAAAAAAAGAACAAGTGTAGATAATCTGTTCTTGAGCCAAATACCAGCAACTTTAAAACCAAAAAAATAATCAAGTGTAGTTAATGTGTTCTTGAGCAAAGCATAAAGCCGTCATTGAAACCTATAAAAGACCATGTTGACATAATCTCTTTGTCAGCATAAAACAGCCGACATGAAAACCTAGAAAGACCAAGTGTTGGTAATCTGTTCTTGAGCAAAAAATGACAACTTTAAAACCAACAAAATAATCAAGTGTAGCTAATATGCTCTTGAGCTATGCAGAAACCCGTCATTAAAACATATAAAGACCATGTTGACATAACCTGTTAGTCAGCATAAAACAACCGACATGAAAACCTAGAAAGACCAAGTGATGGAAATCTGTTCTTGATCAAAAAATGGCAACTTTAAAACCAACAAGATAATCAAGTGTAGCTAATCTGTTCTTGAGCATTCATCACTGACCATTCATCCATCGAAATAAAAAAAAATATAAATACATCAAATTCATCCATACATTCTTACATATATTTCAATGTACTGAAATGCAAAATTCATATAGGAACATTATTTCAATGAACTGAAATACACTAACAGAAATGTACACGTTGCATTCAAATTCATACAAAATTAATCCATTCATTCATTTATCGCAAATTCATCCATTCATTCATTTATCTAAAACTCATCCATTTATTCATTTATCTAAAATTCATCCATTCATTCATCCAAAATTCATCCATTCATTCATTTATCTAAAATTCATCCATTCATTCACTTATCTAAAATTCATCCATTCATTCATCCAAAATTCATCCATTCATTTATTTATCTAAAATTCATCCATTCATTCATTTATCTAAAATTCATCCAAAATTCATCCATTCATTCGTTTGTCTAAAATTCATCCATTCATTCATTTATCTAAAATTCATCGATTCATTCAACCAGAATTCATCCATTCATCTAAGGCACTAACTGAAATGCATCCATTCATCCAAAAGTCATATATTCATTCATCCAAATTTCATCCTTTCATGTAATGCACTAACTGCATTCGTCAAAAAAACATCCATTCATCTAATGCACTAACAAAAATGCATTCATACATCAAAAAACCATCAATTCATCAAAGGGGGGCGACCTACCTGGTCCGGGAGAAGAGGCAGGGAGGGCGGGTGGGAAGGCGGGGAGGCAGTGGAGGTTGGGGCCGATTTCGGGGAGGCAGTGAGGGAAGGGATGCAGTGGAGGTTGGGGTGGCGCCGAAGCCGAAGCCGATGCCGAGGCCAGGGAGGCGGCACCGAAGACGATGTCCGGCGTCGTGGAGGTGACGCCGAGGGCAACGTCGGGGAGCCGACGGCGCAGTAGGAAGGTGTCACGCCCTGAGTTTTCCCCTGGCCTAAAATAATTAAATAATGCATTAAAAATAATTTGTTAATTAAAGTTCAGGAGAAAACCCAATGTAATAAATTTAATTTAATTAAATGGAAGCTTTTCGGAATGTTCTAAAATATCCCGAAAGCATTTTAAATTATTAACAGGATTTATATTTGAATTGCAGTCAGTAAAATTTGCTCAAATAAACAAAATAAAAATTGGCAAAATAGGAGGCAATTTCTTTTTTTTCCTCCTTCCTTTTTCTTTTCTTTTTCCCTTCTCCCTTCTCCCTTCTCCCTTTTTCCCTTTTTCCCTTTTCTTTTTCCTCTTTTCCTTTTCTTCCCACCCTAGCCGAACACCTCCTCCTCCCTGGTCGCACCTCCTGCTCCATCCCCTCCTGGTGCATGCATCCAACTCCCACCTCCCCCTAATGCCGCACATTCTCCTCCCCCTCAACAGCCATGAGTCAGCCCCCATCTCCTCCCCTCACGGTACAAACAAACTAATTCCCAATCAATTAGAATTCCAAATCTTATCCCCTTTTTAAACTTTATCGATTCCTTTTTAATAGGAGATGGATAACTAGATTTATCTCTAGCTGCCCTCCTATAAATACTCCACTACACCCTTGCCTCTTTTCCCCGTCTCCCTCTCCCGTGCACCTCCTGCCACCTCCTGTCCAGTAGCAGTGCGGCCGTCCGCCGGTTTCCTTCCCGATATCTTCAGGTTCGCATATATTTTACTGTTGTGAATCAATCTAAATTAATCTACCGTTTAATTGTTTAGGTTTCCTAGCCGAACAGCGAGGAACAACCCCAATCCGTCGCTGACCTCTCCACCAAACCTCAGGTTCGCATACGTTTTACTCATGCGAATCAATCTATTTTTCATCTACCGTGTAATTGTTTAGATTTTCTAATATATTAGCTAGCGTGAGATCGATATACAGTGCGGACTTTAATTTCGTACGTGTAGGTTTATTTTACGTTAAAGTCATTTAGTTTCCGGTTTAGCGAGTCGTTAAATCTCGATTTAGCGGGTCGTTAACTCCTGTCGTTGTTCCGCTAACAGTTCACGATTTCGCGTTTCGGATCCGATTCGTCGTACGAATCTCTAATTCGTGCACGTTTTGGATTTGTTATGCGAATACTGTGCTGTTCGCAAATTTCCCGAGCCGTGACCCAACCCCCGCTTGAAGCCCACTCCTCTTTTTCCCCTCCTCCCGGCCCAACAGCCCCGGCCCACTCCTCCCTTCTGGCCTCCTCTTCCTCCTCTCCTCCCTTCCCTCCCGCCGGGCTGGCCCATAGGCCGTAGCCCACTAGCGCCCCGCAGTCCAGCTCACCTCCCCCTCTCCTTGCCACCGACAGGTGGGGCCTACATGTCGGAGGCGTCTCCCTCCTCAGTCCGCCCGCTCGTGCCCGCAACAGCCACACCGCGTGTCGGCCTCGCCGCCGCCATAGCCGTGTGCACCTCAGCCGCTGCCCTTTGCATCCTCCCTGCCTCCGTCTCGCTATGCCGCCTCGCCATGGCTGTCGCCACCACGTCGCGCGTCGCTAGCCGCGCCACGCCCCCGGCCTGTGTCGCCTCGCCGTGCCTCTACGCCGCGCCACCTCAGCCTTGAGCGCCAGGGCCGTCGTTCCGCCCACGTCGCCGCGCTCCACGTCGTGCTGTCGGGCGTACCCCTTGACGCCTCACCTCGCCTCTACTTGTGCCGCTTTCCACCCACACTAGTGCCGTGACACAACGCGTGTGTCGCCGACACATCCGTCGGTCGCGCCATTGCCATGCGCCACTGCTCCGGTCGTGCCGTCGCCGTGCGCCGCCGCTTGGCCGCCAAGCTGTCGCCACTTCGCTGGCCTACCGCCTTGCGCACCACCGCCTACGCCCGCGCGCCTGCCTCGCCGTCGCGCCAGAGTCACTTTGCGCTTGCCAAGCTGCACCAGTGCTGCTGCCCCGCGCCTCTCTGCCACTCTGCAATGCTCGCTGAGCCTGTCGTGCCCTCGCCGCCGCGCCATCACGTCCCGGGCGGCTCTCAGTCTTGTGCTCGCCGCGACGCTAGTGCCATCGCGTTGCGCCGCCTCGCGCTGCTTCGCCACGTCACTGCTGTCGCGTGCCTCTCTCGCCATCGCATCCCGGCCTTGCCACCTCCTCCCGCACGCGACCGCCGCTCCATTTTCCTCGAGCGCCGCTGAATCCGAGCGCACGCCCGCGCCGGCCCAACGGCCATGCCACTTTTCCTAGCGCCGCCGACAACAACCGCGCCGCAACCGCCGTCCCGGATTCTCGGCCCGCGTCGGCCCCGTGCTCCCTAACCGCCGGCCACAACCAGCGCGCCGCCACACTAACCACCTCCCCACCCTAACCGACCGTCTCCCCTATAAATTCCTTGCACACTGGCGCCGTTGCCGTCTTTTTCCCGTGACCCGAGCCACCGCTGCACCCGCCGTTGCACCATCGCCGATTCAATCTCGCCGCCCGCGCGTCGCTGCCCTCCTCGATGGTCATCGTCACGTGTTCCGCCGCCACGCCGACGCGCCCACGCCTTCGCCATCGCCGGTTAGCGCCCTAATTCTTTCTCCCCCTCTTCTTTCCTTCCGCCGCCGTCGCCGGGATGCTCGCGCCGTCGCCAGGCGCCATGGGTCGTCGGGCGTCGCCGTCGGGCCGCCGCCCAACGTCCCCGCCGCCACATTGTCGTGGTGTCGTGCCTGCCTACCCGCGCGATCGCCTCTCTCTTCCCCGCGCCTTCGGCGTCTTCTCCCCTCGTCGCGCCGTCCTCGGGCCGCGTCGTCTCTGCGCCGTCGCGGCGCTGCCACTGTCCCCGTGCGCCACTCTTCTCCGTGCGCTGGGCGCCACGATCGGTCGCCGTCGTCCCTGCCTTCGCTGCCTTCCCCTCCTCGCCACCCGATCCCGCCGCTCCGAGCCACGCGACCCTGTCGCCGTCCCTCTGCTCGCCACCACCTTCGCCTTGCCGCCGCCGTTGCACGCCCGTAACAGCCATGTCGTCGTCGTCGTTTCCCCGAACCGGCCACTAACCGCCTCTCCATCGGCCGCCACGCGTCGCCCCTCAGTCGGTCGCGGCACCTCCGCCGTCCGTCGACGACCGCCGACCACCGCTCCACCGTCGTGCCGGTCGCCGACCGTCGCCACCGCGCCGCCGCCCGGCCGAGCACCATCTCCGCCCACCGCCGCTCTGTTACGGCCGGAGTCCGCTCTCCCCTCTCCCCTGTTTTGTGTCACTTACCGGTGTGGTCCATCCGCTAGCCACCACCTCTCACCAGGCCGTGGGCCCCACTTGCCAGCGCCTCTCTCCTTTCTTCTGTGGGCCCTGTCCATCATACCGTCCATCTTCCTCTCTCTCACCAAACCAGGGGGCCCACCTATCAGCTTCCCCTCCTTTTTGTCCTTCTCTCTCCCCGTGGGCCCCACGTGTCAGCCGATGTCCCCACTCTCTTGGCTGTGTCACTGCCATGTCGGTCCCACCTGTCAGCGCACCCCCTCTCTCTCATGTGCTGATGTCATCACCTCCAATTAATTGCGCAATAAATGATTAAGGTTTTCTGTTTAGTTTAAAAACAGAGTTAAACTTCTAAAATTCATAGCTAATTTATCTAGTCTCCATTTAGGTCCATTCAAGTTTCATTAAATCCAGAAAAATGCCAAGAATCCACTAAAAATAGTTTCTTTCTTTGTTTCAGTAGTTTTATAGTCTGTTTTTGCTTGTTTTGCCTTGTTTATCGTAGGTTTTGACCCCATCGCAGCGCCGTTCGTTTCGGAAGTTGTCGCTGAAGTTCCTCGTGGGTCTAAGCAAGGCAAGTGGCACCCTTCTTTGATCATATTGAACCTATGATTATAAAATCCCCTGCTTTTACATTCAAACATGCATTGTATTCAAATGTATTTACTTTATTTATCTATTGGGGAATTACTAATATATCCGTTGATTCCCACTCATTATTATTGTCATCCCAGGGTTAATTGGACTAGAATTAGGATTAGTCAATGCTTAGTCATGCTTAGTTCAACTAGCTCACCAATTATCATTTAATTACTATTGGACTTAATAGACATTTAATGGTTGTGATGATTAATCTCCCGATGTGGATTAATAATAACTAAAATATTGCTTATGGTGGGCTATGGTGCATGGTTTTGAGAGTCGTGCCCATGGGAATTAAGGAACCGGTTCTCAGGAAACCTTGGAAGTCTTACACGTACTAACCACAAGCCAGAATGGGCAACGGTGAGACTCGTAATCTAGCTTGTCCCTATTCGACGTACCAAGGTAAGGGTGACCGTGATGGATTATGGACGGGCAATCGTGGTGTAACGAAAGCTTCTGCTGCTTCCGGATTCACCAAGGCATAAGAGGGGATTACCCGACTTGGTGTAAAGAAGGGTGTGAAACCTGAAGTACGGTGCGATTGTCTAGGGAGGGTTAGGTGAAAGGTCTTATCATGGTTTCCATACTGAAGTATCGTGGTGATACGTTGGGGCATGGTAACATGCTTGGGAGCCATGTCTTGTGGGTAAAGTTGTACACCTCTGCAGAGTAAAACTATTCAAATAGCCGTTCCCGCGGTTATTGGGTGAACTGACAGATTCACTGGGATTAGTTGAACCTTTAATAACTTGATTAATCTTGCAACTGGTTTGACCCTGCTCAACGTGGTGTAATGTTGGCAGTGGTTTGGGTCTGTCGCAACGTGGTGTAACGTTGGGCAGAGGGTTGACCCTGTCGCTACGTTGGTGTAACGTTCGATAGCGGTTTGGGCCTGTTGCAACGTGGTGTAACATTGAACAGTGGATGATTATTTTAAATGTTTACTTACTTCTTATTCAGTCTATTTTATCTACCGTTTTGCTAAATTACTGTAGCTTTTATGCAATTTATCCTTAGCCTATCCTTGTATCCTATTACATTCATTATTCCCCTCTCTTGGGTGCTACTCGTTGAGTACGGTGGTTTGTACTCAGCCTTGCTTAATTTTTTCTCCCACCAGAGAAAGTGGCAGAGGGGGTGCTAGAGCCTGTGTCAGAAGAAGGTTGTTCCGAAGGTTAAAGTGAGGTTCAGTCCGCCGTCAAGAATACCTGTGGTGTGGAGCCGTTATCACCAGCTGAAGCTGAAGATTAGATGGTTTAGTTTGTTTTCTTTTTCCGCTGCATTTCGATAGATAATTGTTTTAATTTGTTTTTAAGTCGTGGAACTGTGTATTAATTTGTCATTGTGTGTACTCGAGCTGATTCCTGGACCGAGATTTAATACATGCTATTGTTCAGAAATTGGTGTAAATTTCTGGGCGTAACAGACGGCGAGGTTGGGGAGGCGAGCCGACGACAAGGTCGGGGCGAGATTCGGCGTTGGCGGCGGCGACAGCAGAGGCTGGGAGCGCGGGGAGGCGGCGGCGAAGTTTCGGAGGGAGTGAGAGACGCACTGCTTGGGTTAACCTTGAAGAGCTGAACCGTAAGTCAACAAGGGTCAAAGATATCTGTGACAGGCGCCAACAACAGGCCCGTCACAGGTAAACATACCTGTGACGGGTTGAAGATATGGAGTCGTCAAAGATGTCAAGACGTTTGACCGCTCTCTTGTTTCAACCCGTCATAGGTAAACATATCTATGACGGGACCATAGTTGTTACCCGTCAAAGGTAAGGTTGACCCTAGTTGACCTAGGTTCGGCCTCTTGAAGGTTAACCCAGTGTATTATTTTTTAATTAATTAGTAAAATAAAAACATACTGCATCAAAATAATCATAAATTCATCTAAAATTCATCCATTCATCATAATAATTTAAAATTCATCGAAAAATTAATCCACTACATCAAAATAATCCTAAATTCATTGAAAAATTCATCCACTGCATCAAAATCATCCTTAATTCATCCATAATTCATGCACTTCATCATAATAATTTAAAATTCATCGAAAAATTCATCCACTTCATTTCTGTGCGTGCATGTGGATATAAATTACAAAAATAATCCTTCCTCATGGTCAACGCGGGCATGTTGAATACCATCTTCTTCTTCCTCCTCTTCTAGATGTATTTCTTGACCTATGCCATGCACGTGCTGGTTGTAGTCGTCTTCGTCTGTGATATTATCTATTCCAACAATTCTACTTTTGCCTTCACGAACAAGATGTAGCTTCGTGTTACACGGATCAAATATATAGAAGACCTGAACAACTTGTTTCGCGAGAACGAAAAGTTCATCCTTATAGGCGTTGTTAGCCAGATTGACAGTGGTGAAACCTTCCGTATCAACTTTTACATTGCGAAGATCGACCCATCGACAACGAAACAATGGGACTTTGAACTTCAAGTAGTCTTGCTCCAATATTTGCTCTACTCTGCCGTACTATTGATCACGCCTACCACCATCGTTGCTACTGGCCTCAATGCACAACCCACTGTTCTGCACTATGCATTTACTGTCTTACTTGATCGTGTGAAAGGTGTATCCATTTATGTCTGCCAGGTTGTGGCACTCCATTCAGGACCCTGTGACAACCACTTCAGTGTTTCGCTGGATAAGTTCTACTCGATCGCATTTCTGTTCTTAAACCACTCGTTGAATGAAGACATGTACTTGTTTCTAACACAACCATCTGATCGGCTTGGGTTGTCATGTCAAAGAAATCCCAAGTGTTCATCAACATATGGCACTACCTCGGTCATATGCGTGAGTACCGTGTAATGAACCTTGTCATACACCTTTCGACCCATCCTAACTATTTTCCGTCCAACAGTACCCACACCGTCAAGCCTCCCCTCATGATGAGATCGTGGTAATCCAATTGAAGAGGTTTCCGACAGGTAGTCCACACAAAAATCGATGACCTCTTCGCTGATGTAACTCTCAATGATGCTTCCCTCGCGGTGGGATCGGTTCCGTAGAAAACCCTTTAGGATCCCCATATACCTTTCATACGGATACATTTGTGTCATGAAAGCGGGCCCACAACACTTTGTTTGTCTAACAAGATGCACTAGAAGATGTACCATTATATCAAAGAAAGTAGGAGGAAAGTACATCTCCAAATGACATAGCGTTCTCATAATTTTTGCATGTAGTTCATCTAGTCCCTCGGGGTCAATGATCTTCTGGCCGATAGCATGGGAGAAGGAGCACAACCGTATTATCATGTGTCGCACCTTTGGAGGCAAAATATTTCTTATTGCAACGGGCAACAGCTGTGTGATAAGAACGTGACAATCGTGTGACTTCATTCCTACCAGCTTGAGGTCTTGCAATGAAACGAACCTACTAATTCTTGATGAGTAACCAGATGGAACCTTTATACCACTAAGAAATGTCAACATCAACAAATTCATATTCTCATATTTCAATAGAGTGTAGCAGGCTGGAGGAAGGTACACCCTGCTAGACGCCATGGTAACGAGATGTAGCTCCAGACGAACACCCATGTCTTGCAGATCTCGTCGGGCGTTGAGACCATCCTTGGTACTACCAGGGTTAATCAGTAACCCCATCAAACTCTCACATACATTCTTCATGATATGCATTAGATCTATGCAGTGGCGAACATCAAGATCCTTCCAGTATGGTAGTCTCCAAAATATTGACTTTTTCTTCCACATGCTCTTTTCTTTTCCCTTTACAGTTTTTCTCTTTTTTCCAAACTCGTTGGTTATTCCCATCAGTAAGTTGTGCACATCTGTACATGTTAGCTGTTGTGGGGGTCTGGCTGTATCTCTGTGACCGTTGAAATTTTTTGTCATATTCCTATAAGAGTGATACCGTGGGAGAAATCTCCTGTGACCCATGTAGACCATCTTGTGTGAATGCTTTAACCATTTGCTTCTTGTTTCCTCCATACACTCCAAACACGCCCATTTTCCTTTGACCGTTTGGCCAGAAAGATTGCAAGGGCTGGATAATCGTTGATGGTATTAAACACCATCGCATGGAGGTTGAAATACTCCTGTGCATATGTGTCCCACGTACGTGTGCCCTCATTCCAAAGTGTCACGAAGTCATTGATCATTGGTTCAAGGAACACATCAATATTGTTGCTAGGTTGTCTCGGTCCTTGAATGAGCATGACAAGCATAATATACTTTCTTTTGAAGCAAAACCAGGGAGGGTGGTTATAGTTCACTAGAAGAACTGGCTATGTACTATGATGGCTGCTCAAATCATCAAATGGATTAATGTCATCTGTACACATGGCAAAATGCATGCTTCTTGGGTCCTCTGAGAACTCCTGGTAAATCCTATCGATTCTCTGCCACTGTACTGAATCTGCTGGGTGTCTTAGCTTGCCATCGACTTTCTGTTCTTCGGCATGCCAACGCACTAGCTTTGCTTGTTCCTTATTTGCAAATGTTCTCTTCATGCGCTCTGCAATTCGGAGATACCACACAACCTTTGCAGGTCCTCCCCTCTTTGACTTACTTCCTTCACCTGCACCTTTTGCACGTTTGTATCTACAAGCCCCACATACAAGGCAAACATCCAGGTCAGCATATTACTTGTAATACAAAATACAATCGTTCGGACATGCATGAATTCTTCTGACTTCTAGACCCAACGGACATAACACTTGCTTAGCTCCGTATGTCGTCTACGGGAATTTGTTCCCCTCTGGCAACATCTCCTTTCATAGCTCAAGAAGTTCTGTAAAACTCTTGTCGGACCATCCATGTCACGCCCGGAGTTTTATCCCAAGCCTAAATCGTAAAAAGAAATTCGTAAATAACAATTGGCTTAATTAACTCAGGAAAAATCCCTCTAAAAGGAATTAATTCAATTAAATCGAGGTTCCAAATCAATTAACTGGATTTAAATTCAAATTGCAGAACAATAAAATTTGACCAAACAAATTAATTTAAAATTCGGCAAAAGTGGGGTTTTCCTTTTTCCCTCCTTTTTCCTTTCTTTTTCCCTTCCTTCTCAAATTGGGCCGAAGTCCAATTTTCCTCCCTCTCTCTTTTTCCTTTCCTTTTTTTTCTTTTTTTTCCTTCCCGGGCCGGCCCAGCCGAGCCGGCCCACCGCCTCCCCCTCGGCCGGCCCAGCCGAGCCAGCCTTCTGCCACGGCCTCCTCCCGCGCGCGCTCCGCCTGGGCCGTCGCCCGGCCCAGCTCGCCCGCTCGCGCGCCGCGCTCGCCCGCGAGTCTGCGCCGCCTCCCTCCTCTCTCTCGCGCCACTGACAGGTGGGGCCCACCTGTCAGCGACCGAAACCCCGTCTCCGCGCCGCGTCGCGCCAGCCGAGTCCGCCGCCGCCCCGAGTCCTCCGCCGCGCCGCCGCTGCAACCACCGCTGCAACCGCCGCCGCCGAGTTCGCCGCGTCGTCGACTCGGTCTCCACCGGCCGCCCCGCCCTAGCCGGCGCCGCCACCTTTAAAATCCCCGTGCCGCTGCCCCGCCGCCACTTTCCCCTCTCCGCCCTTCGCCACCATCGTCGCGCGGCCACCAAGCCTTCGCTGCCGGCGCCCGCCGTCGCCTCCACCTTCCGGCGCCATCGCCATCGCCCCTCCACCTGCCGTCTTCGTCGCCGCGCCGTCGCCGTGGTGGCCCCGCCGTCGCTAGAGCGCCGCCGAACCTGGCGCGTTGTCGCCGCCTCTTCCCCGTGCCGGCGTCCGTCGCCGTCCTTCCCTCCCGCCGCTCGTCGCCGCTCCGTGCCGCGCCACCCCATCGCTGTCTCCGCCTCCTCCGCGTCGACTCGTCGTCACCGTCCCCGTCACCACCTTCGCCATCGCCGCCTTCCCCGTCGCCTCACGCCAGCGCTCGCCGACGCCGTCGTCGCCCTCCGGTCGCGCTGTCGTCGTCGTCCTCCCCGAGCAGCCGCTGTTCTCCCTTCGGCGTCGCCGCTCCTAGCACCGTCGCCAGCTCTCGCGTGGCCACCCACTGGGTCGCCGCCGCCCGCCGCCCCGCCGGTCCGCGCCGCCGTCTGCCGGTCGCCGCCCGCCGCGCCGTCGCGCCGTGAGCCGCGAGCCGCGCGCTCTATCCCCTCCTCTCTGTTCCCCTCTCGCTGACGAGTGGGCCCCACCCGTCAGCCGTTCCCCGCCAGCCGCCTCCTCTCTCTCCTCCTCGGGCCCGCGTGTCAGCCGCCCATTTCCCCTCTCTCCCACTGACAGGTGGTCCCCACCTGTCAGCCGTCAGCTCCTCTCTCCTCGCTGACGTCAGCAGCCCCATTAATTGCGCAATAATTGATTTAGGACTTTTCTGTTTAGCTAAAAAACCCAGAAAACTTCTAAAATTCATAAGTAATTCATCTAGTCTCCGTTTAGGTCCAGTCAAGTTTCATTAAATTCTTAAAAATGCCAAGAATCCATTAAAAATAGTTTCTTTCTCTGTTTCAGTAGTTTTATAGCCTGTTTTGTTTGTTTTGCCTTCTTTGTCGTAGGTTTTGACCCCGTCGAAGCGCCGTTCGTTCTCGAAGTCGTCGCCGAGGTTCCTCGTGGGTCTTAGCAAGGCAAGTGGCACCCTTCTTTGATCATATTGAACCTATGATTATAAAATCCCCCCGCTTTTACATTCAAACATGCATTGTTTTATGCAAATCTATTTACTTTATTTATCTATTGGGCAATTACCCCTATATCCGTTGATTCCCATTCATTATTGTCATCCCAGGGTTAATTTGACTAGAATTAGGGTTAGTCAATGCTTAGCCATGCTTAGTTCAACTAGCTCACCAATTATTATTTAATTATTGTTGCACTCTGGTACACCTTCAATGGTTGTTATCATTATTCATTTCCCGAGGTGGATTAATACAACTAAAATATTGCTTATGGTGGGCTGTGGGTGCATGGTTTTGAGAGTCGCACCCATGGTAATTAAGGACCGGTTCTCAGGAAACCCTGAAGGTCTTACACGTACTAACCACAAGCCAGAATGGGCAACGGTGAGACTCGTAATCTAGCTTGTCCCTATTCGACGTACCCAGGCAAGGGTAGGCGTGATGGAGTATGGACGGGCAATCGTGGTGTAACGAAAGCTTCTCCTGCTTCCGGATCTACCAAGGCACAAGAGGGGACTGCCCGACTTGGTGTAAAGGAGGGGGTGAAACCTGAAGTGTGGTGCGATTGTCTAGGGAGGGTTAGGTGAAAGGTCTTATCATGGTTTCCGTACTGAGGTATCGTGGTGATACGTTGGGGCATGGTAACATGCTTGGCAGCCATGTCTTGTGGGTAAAGCTGTACACCTCTGCAGAGTAAAACTATTCGAATAGCCGTGCCCGCGGTTATTGGGCGAACTGACAGATTCACTGGGATTAGTTGAACCATTAATAACCTGATTAATCTTGGAACTGGTTTGACCCTGTGCAACGTGGTGTAACGTTGGCAGTGGGTTGGGTCTGTCGCAACGTGGTTTAACGTTGGGCAGAGGGTTGACCTTGTCGCTACGTGGTGTAACGTTCGACAGTGGTTTGGGCCTGTTGCAGCGTGGTGTAACGTTGGACAGTGGATGATTATTTTAATTGTTTACTTTATTTTTATTTCAGTCTATTCTATTTACTGTTTTGCTAAATTACTGCAGCTTTTGTGCAAGTTAACCTTAGCCTATCCTTGATACCCTATTGCATTCATTATTCTCCCTCTCTTGGGTGTTACTTGTTGAGTACGGTGGTTTGTACTCAGCCTTGCTTAATTTTCCCCCACCAGAGCAAGTGCCAGAGCCTGTGTCAGAAGGAGGTTGTTCCGAAGGTTGAAGTAAGGTTCAGTCCGCCGTCGAGAGTGCCTGTGGCATGGAGCCGTCATCACCAGCTGAAGCTGAAGATTAGATGGTTTAGTTTGTTTTCTTTTTCCGCTGCATTTCGATAGATAATTGTTTTTATTTGTTTTTAAGTCGTGGAACTGTGTATTAATTTGTCATAGTGTGTACTCGGGCTGATGCTTGGACCGAGAGTTAATACATGCTATTGTTCAGAAATTTGGTGTAAATTTCTGGGCGTGACAATCCATTAGTTGCCTTTAAGCTTCATGAGTTCCAACACACAGGACAACTTGGTGTGCTTCGACTTACATCCATCATACAAGGGCATTTGACAGTCTTCCACCAACTTACTAAACTTCTCAAAGTCTCTGTCATTGTCATCTGTATCTTCAATGTCATGCAATATTTGATATAGACATTCAGTGTCGAAATCAATGGTATCTCCACCTAACGGAGACGGTACAAACATGCTTTCTGGAGCTGCGACGACGTTCACTCTATTTTGATCCGACACTTTCTCATCAGCATCAACATTAGGTGCCTCTTGCTCTCCATGCTTGCTCCAACATGTATAATTCTCCATGAATATTCTCCTTATACATTGAGAATGCACTTCTGAACTATCAGGGATCATCTTTTCATTCCTATCGTCATTACATGGACACGATATATACAGGCTCATCCTGCTTTTCCTATCATTATCCACAAATTTAACAAATTCAGTGACCCCCTCGTAATACTTCGTGGATGAACAATGAACATGCTACATCCACTTCCAATCCATCTGCAATAAGTAACATAGAGAAATATTATATGATGTTTGATTGAAAAAACATTATAAAACATTTCCATTATTTTTGGAATAAGACAAATGGTCAAACATTGAAAGAAAAAAGTCAAACATCTTATACCACCTCCAATTTTTTGCAAAAATTCGCCCCCTTTGTCCTCCCAACCTAACTGTGAACAGTGCACTGGTCGGAACAGAAAAACAGTTGGCAGTTGGAAATATTTATAACACGAATACACGCTTTAGATAGTTTTATAGAAATACCCGCCAAAGGTAGTGGGATGTCAACTGTGACGGTTTGCATCTGGAAAAGCCGTCACAGGTGACGGCATACCAAAAACGGCTTAAGCTGTACGGCCCGTCATAAGTGATGGGATATCACCTATGACGGCTTTCCACGTTGGCCCGTCAGTGGCATCGAACACCAGTGACGGGCCACTGCCAGGCCTAGCTCAGGCCGCGGCAGGATGCCACACCTGTGACGGATGTAGTTACACCCCGTCAAGGGTGATGGATAACTCTGACCGGGCCATTGGCCCGTCAGTGGTATCCCGTCACATGTGTGGCGTTCTGGCGTAGTGATTCCAATAAAACCACTGCCACGAGGGTTTAACAGCATCTCTAACAGAATGACCACCAAATTTGTCATACTTAAATTTAATAATTTTGCACAAAAAGTGTCCTCCAAAAGAGTGGCTATTTGACTTGTCATGTTATTTGAGTGGCTAAACTTGAGTCATTAATGACCAAATCTAGCAACTCATTCCTACACTAGCACAATTGCTATCCGTGGATTCTACGTGGATAGGACCCTCTTGTCATCTTCCCCTTCACAGGATTTGGAGAGTAGAGATGGATAGTATGTTGGAGATGCTCTATGAATTCGAGTTGCCAAAACTAAAATGAATAACTAAATTTTGATTTAGAGAGTCAAAATTTAGACATTCTCTCAGAGATGCTCTAAAATAGTTCAGATACATCTTACGGAATCAAATCTGTCCATATGTCCATATATAAAAATCTGTCCATATGTCCATATATAGAGAGGACGTCAATAGCCGGACAGCCGGCACGCTCAGCCACCCGGCCTACACGTTCCGCGCCGTCCACGACACTACCGGTTCGCGATGCGTACAGTACGACGAGGCGGCCAGTTGCGTCTCAAGGCGGTGGTGGCAACAATGGTGGTCGCATGGAGTATGGAGAGATGGGACTGAAGGGACAAACTGAATCTGACGAGCATGTTCCTTTCCTTTCTGATCCATCTAGTTCTATTGCAAAAACTTCAACAGAGGGAAGAGCAGTGCGAACTTGTGAGCATCTAGTACACGTTCAAATTCATGATCGGAGAGATTTCCTTTCAGCATTACTATGGCTGCGTTGGGTGATTGGGATAGATAAGTTAACTTATCCGGTACGTAAAATATAGTAATAGATTAGTACATGATTAATTAATTAATAATTATTTAGAAAATATAAAATAGAATAATATGATTTTTTGAAACAACTATTCTATAGAAAATTTTTGTAAAACATACGGCCGAGAAACGAGGAAATTAAGTTCTCTTTAACCGAGGGAACGAACGCGGCCTATGCAGGGCCACTAGACTTCGATCGAAGACCACTGGAAGTCGGGTTCTGCGAGGCTGCGCTGCGGTCCAGCCCGGGAGCGGCGGGGGCCGACCGCCACGCCCACCTCCTCATCGCGGCGCGTGGACCAGGACGCGGCGAGGGGGGACTCGGGGCGGCGGGACGCCGTGCAGGCGGCGCTGTCGCGCTCGCGCGGGCGCGGTGGAGTCGACACGCCCGGCGCGAGGGACCGGCTGGGGAGGCGTGCGGCATGCTGTACGGCTCGTCGGTGCCGGCGGTGCGGCTAATGCGCCGGTACGCGGCGTCGCCGGGCTGGGAGGCGGCGCGGTCGCTGCTGTGGCTGTCGGGGCAGGCTGGGATGGGCTGCGCGGCCGGGATGGACAGGGCCAACGAGGACTTCAGCCGGCTCACCACCATGGCCACCGCGCTCCTCGACAGCGTCGCCTCCAGCGGCCTCCATCGATGCATGACATGGCACTGTTTCGGCTAGAGATCTTTCTGACCTGGTGCCCTGCCTTGATGTAACCATGTAATACAAGAATGTGTTGTTATAACTGATGTGAGTGCATTTTTTATAGTCTTTTGCGCTTACGTTTTTCGAACGGTATATTTTTTATTCTAAAAAAATTAATATAAAAGTTTGTCATCGTATCTTTAAAGAGATTTCTATGTTTGTGATAGCCAATTCCATCGTTTATAGGTATCATAAAAATAAAATAATCTTTCATCTAAAATCTCAAAATACATACATATATCATTAAATGTCCATATATATATATAAATACTATGTCTATATTTTTTTTGCCGCTGTTAACTTTTATATCTATATTTAATTGTTCATCTGATAAAATATTGAAATATTTACATAATTATTAATTTTTTTATTATTAAAGGTATTTTGGACATTACTAAATTTTGGATATTTGCACAAAATTTTTGAATCAGATGAATAGTTAAATATATATAAAAAGTCAATTGTCTAAAAATGGAGGGATTACCACATATTATTCTAATAATGTAAGAATAGTTCAAATTTTCTATTCTTTGGGCAGTACAAGTACAACAAACTAAATAAGAAATAAAGCGACACAAAACTAATTGTAATATGAAAATTCTTCTACTGCACACTTTGGTACTTCAGAAACATGCACATGTAAGATCTCGTAATCTGAAGTTTGCTAAACTTGAATACACAAAGTTTTCATATATGGAACACTGAAAATTCAAAACGTTGGCTACATATTAGTTGAAAAATCAGTGAGCTGGCATGTGCATTCCATTGCTACTATTCCAGAGAGATAGAAAAAGTTGCATTCCTTAATTAAACTAAATTAGCTAAACAATATCATTCATAAGTACCCTATATATGTTGTAGGCTTGGCAAAATCCATGTGGGGCCAGGGTCACAGCCAAATTTACCGCTGCGGGGCTTTGGAGTCAACCCAGGATATTTCGGGGATGGAGGCGGGGGAGGAACACCACCCACGGGCCTCGGGTTTATAAAAATATACGAAAAATCTAAGACTGTTGCTCATAGACACAATGTTCATTGGGCCTTTTGCCCATTTAAACAACAAACTATATATTGCCTTCAGTCTCTCTCTATCTCTCGCTCACCCGGTGTCCCCTACCCGAGTATGACACCTGTGACCCCATTTCCAAGCCACCGCTTCCCTTCGTTGCTTTCTGTCACACCCGGAGTTTCGTCCTAAGCCTAAATTGTAAAAAGAAATCCGTAAATAACAATTGGCTTAATTAACTCAGGAAAAATCCCTCTAAAAGGAATTAATTCAGCTAAATCGAGGCTCGCAAATCGACTAACTGGATTTAAATTCAAATTGCAGAAGTATAAAATTTGGCCAAACAAATTAATTTAAAACTCGGCAAAAGTGGGGTTTTCCTTTTTCCCTCCTTTTTCCTTTCTTTTTCCCTTCCTTCTCAAATTGGGCCGAAGTCCAATTTTCCACCCTCTCTCTTTTTCCTTTTCTTTTTCTTTTTCTTTTTCTTCCCGGGCCGGCCCAGCCGAGCCGGCCCACTCCCCGCTCGGCCGGCCCAGCCGCGCCGGCCGCTCCCCTCCGCCCGCGTGCGCCCCGCCTGGGCCGCCGCTCGGCACAGCTCGCCGCGTCGCCCGCGCCGCGAGTCCGCGCCGCCTCCCTCCTCTCTCGCGCGCCACTGACAGGTGGGGCCCACCTGTCAGTGACCGTTTCGGCCGCCCGCGCCCGCGCCGCGCCGGCCGAGTCCGAGTCCGCCGCCGCGCTGCAACCGCCGCCGCCGCAACGGCCGCCGCCGAGATCGTGTCGTCGCCGACTCGGTCTCCAACCTCCGCCCGCCCTAGCCGGTGCCGCCACCCTTTAAATCCCGAGTCACCGCGTGCCGTCGCCCACTTTCCGCCGTCGCTCGTGTCGCCGCCGCGCTGCTGCCTCTCGCCGCCGCCGCGCAACTTCGCCGTCGGACGCCTTCGCCGCTGTCCAGCCGCGTCATCACCTCCGCGCCGCTGTCGCCGACCGGTCGCCATCCTCGTCGTCACCGGTGAGCGTCCCCGCGCCGCGCGTTCCTCCGTCGCGCCGTCGCCGTCGTGCCCGGTCGCCTCGCCGCCGCCGATCGATCTCCGCCGCCACCGCCGATCTACCGCACCCGCCCGCGTCGCCACCTCCGCCTCGGTCTCGCCGACCCGCCCGCGCCCTCGCCGCCGCCGGTGAGCACCCGCACCCTCCTCCCCTCTTTCTCCCCCTTTCCGGCCGACCGCCGCCGAGTCACGCGCCGTCGCCGGACGAGACCGAAGCTCGCCCCTCCCGCCGGCCGCCGTGGTCGTCGTCGCCTCCGCGTCGCCGACGTCTGGCCGCCGTCGCTTGCGCCCGCGCGTGCCGCGCCGTCGCCGCTCGCTAGTCGCCGTCGCCGCTGTTCTGCCGGGTTGCGCCCGTGCGTCGCCGCCCCGGCCGTCGTCGTCGTCGCGCCGTCGCCGCTCGTCGGTCGTCGCCGTCGCATCGTCGCCGTCGCGCCGCCGTTGCCGTGCGCCGCCGCCGCCGCGTCGCCCGCCGCTCCCGCCGGTCGCCGCCGTCCGCCCGAGCCCGCGCGCTCCCGTTCTCTCTGTTCCCTCTCGCTGACGAGTGGGCCCCACCCGTCAGTCCCCCCCGCGCCCCTCCTTCCTCTCTCCTCCCCGGGCCCGCGTGTCAGTCTCTCCCTCTCCCTCTCTCTCACCGACAGGTGGTCCCCACCTGTCAGCCGTCAGCTTCCTCTCTCCTCGCTGACGTCAGCAGCCCCATTAATTGCGCAATAATTGATTTAGGACTTTTCTGTTTAGTTAAAAAACCCAGAAAACTTCTAAAATTCATAAGTAATCCATCTAGTCTCCGTTTAGGTCCATTCAAATTTCATTAAATTCATAAAATTATCAAAAATCCATTAAAAATAGTTTCGTTTGCTGTTTCAGTAGAGTTTGTGCCTGTTTTATTTATTTTTGTGCTTTGTTGCTTAGATTCGGACCCCGCCGAAGAGCCGGTTTACTTCGAGATCGTCGCCGAAGTTCCCCAAGGGCAGAGCAAGGCAAGTAACACTCATCCTTGAACATGTTGAACCCATTATTGCAAATCCCCCGCTTGTTTATTTCAAATATGCATTGTTTTAATTAAAGTACTCACCTTATGCTATTTTCGGGTAAACCTTATTATTATGCCGTTGTTTATCCAACTTTATTCGTTGCTGGACCAGGGGTAACTTGATTAGAGTCAGGCCTAGGTTAATGCTTAGCCATGCTTAGAACAAATAGCTCATGGGATCTCATATAATTATGCTTAGTTCTGAATAGCTGAGATAATGATTCACTACCCGGTTCGGGTTAATGTTAACTAAAATATTGATAATGGTGGGCTGTGGGTGCATGGTTTTGAGAGTCGCACCCATGGTAATTAAGGACCGGTTCACGGGAAACCCTGGAAGTAAATAAGTGCTAACCACATGCCGAAATGGGTAAGGTGGGATTTGGAGCATGACTTCGAACTATTTGACGTACCCAGGCAAGGGTAGGCGTGATGGAGTATGGACGGGCAATCGTGGTGTAACGAAAGCTTCTCCTGCTTCCGGATCTACCAAGGCACAAGAGGGGACTGCCCGACTTGGTGTAAAGGAGGGGGTGAAACCTGAAGTGTGGTGCGATCAAATAGGGAGGGTAGTGTAACGGGTCCTATCACGGTCTCCTTTCCGATATGCCGTGGTGGTATGTCGGCGCACGTTCAAGTGTAGTGGAGTCGTGTCTTGTGGGTACAGTAGTACACCTCTGATCAGAGTATAAACTATTCGAATAGCCGTGCCCACGGTTACGGGCGAACTCCCAGCTTCACTGTGATTAGTGAACCCTAATAACTTGAGTAAATTTGTTATCACTTGGGACTACTGCAACGTGGTGTAACGTTGAGTAGTGGTTGGGCCTGTTGCAACGTGGTGTAACGTTGAACAGTGTTGTGGTACTTTACAACTGCTTACTTTTTTTTATTTATGCTTCACTGTATTTAAATTACCTTTATTCTTTCAATCTCTGTTATTTGTTTAAAACTGCTGCTTTATCGCAACTAACCTTAGCCTGTCCTGGCAAATACCGTTGCATCATTTATTTTCCCCATTGTCCGTGTTACTTGTTGAGTACGGTGGTTTGTACTCAGCCTTGCTTAACTTTCCCAACCCAGAGCTAGAAGCAGAGTCCGATGGAGGTGCTTCTCAGGAGTGAGCTGTTCCGCCGTCGAAGTGTTGCCTGTGGACTGGAGCCATACCCGCTGGAGCTAGTCTACCCCTTTGTTTTTCTTTCCGCTGCATTTCCGCTAGAATAAGTGTAATTTTCAGTTGTTTCTAAGAACGATGGTTATGTAATCAACATTGTCTTTTTGTGTACCCTGGCTGGTCCTGGACAGGGATTTAATACACAATTAAGTTCAGAAATTCGTGTGAGGAATTTCTGGGCGTGACACTTTCCCTGTCATATGCAACATGGCTAAGCCCATTGCTCACCTCACTAACTCCACTCCCAAGATGCAGAGCTCACTATCGAGCTCGCTGCAGATTGGATTTTGGGAGTAGCGGTGAAGGAAGGGGTAGCAAGTAAGATCTCTGGCGGACGAGGCACTGTTAACGGCAGAATTTGACGTTGATGCCCGTTAGATGGTAAGTGTTGAATCGGACATGGACTGAGTACAGACAAAGTTGATTGATAAAGCAATCAGATGATGTAAAAAGGGGATCAGATGATGTAAAAAGGGGATCAAACGATGGAGTCCGCATCAGACGAGAGATAAGAGTTGGAAGCTGTGCTGAAGATAGAGTCAAAGACAGAATTGGCGCTAGAAAATCCGTTGGTTGGAACGGACGTTGTAAGTAGATTATATCTATATACCTATTGGGATAGTAAGTGTAGCGAAGACGTTGGATGGCTATGAAGGAAAGCTCCTGATAAGCTAAGCAGAAGCTTGGGCGGGTGATGGTGCAGCGATGACAGCGTAGTCCGGGGCAACGAGGAACAAGGCGGAGAATAAGGTGGAAGCAACATAGAGGGGACCGCTCGTGTTGCCCCATCAACAGCGGAGGAGCAAAGCCGAGGTAGCGGGTGAGGCCCATGAGCATGTCAACGTAGCCTCCTTGTACGTCGCGTTCAGGCGTAGTCATCTATAAAAAATTTTGTAAAAGAAAGAAGACTCAGCAAGATAACTTTTTTTGACAAAAACTAAGAGCGGGGCAATACTTATGTTTTCGCAAACACTCCTCCGTACGCATTGGATGTATACAATGTATACAAGCGTAAGGGTTTTGAAAATGAGAACCAAGGTTTTTCTAACTAGGGTTTCACCCTAGGGCCAAGCTTTGCTCTGATACCACTCTGTGGCGTCCCAGGCGATGTCGGTTCGCAAGGACACCCACATAGACTAAGGGTCATATCATTACCCGTGATCCTTGTACCATGGAATGAGACCTCACAGAATAATAGTGGAGAACAGATGATACATAGCTTTGTTGTAACACAAATGGTGGTCTCATACATTCTACCGTTGTGGACAAGCCCAAACTGGTAGTCTCGCAGAACACAGATGCCTAAAGCAGAAACAAGATAAAAGTAGCGGCAAGTGAGAAGCACATGGTACAAATGACAGGACAACTAACATAAACCCACGGATCATGCTTGGGAACTAGGCCTGAAACCATGAGATGTCGGGCTCCAACTGCTCCTGGTAGTAGTCTACAATCGAGGGGCCGAGGTACTCATCCTCTAACTCTATATAGATGAATAGGCAAGGGTGAGTACTAATGTACTCAGCAAGCCAAGAACAAATTATGACATGTAGGCTAAAAAAAATAAAGGTGGGGACATCGTCATTCTCGGAAAGAGTTGTTGGAACAGTTTAGTTAATAAATACTAGTGAGTTTGAAAACTCAAGTAATAAACCCATATCTGTATATAGATGAAGTGTAACCCTCGTGCCATCTCGGCACACCACCTTTTAACCCATCGCAAATCCACACATGGCCATCTCAGCCAAACCTTCATATATACCAACACCTCGAGTCAACCCGGACTCATACATCATCCTCAAAAATATTTAAATCAAAGATTTTCCTCAAAAATAAGGGTTTTATAAAAACTACGCTATGAGAAACACCTCCCATCTACCAACGACCGTGGGCACGGCTATTTAAACAGTCATCACTCTGTAGAGGTTGCACACTTTACCCACACGCCGTGAAAATCACCCTTTACCCACACGTTTGGATCAGACATGGCGAATAAAAGGAACATCCGTTACAAGGCCTTTCCATAACTAAACCATGAGCATCCCTGGTCACACGGCTGGGCCAATTTCTGAAACAAAGTATCAGGCAACTCTCATGCCCTCGTCTACTCAGGTCACGCCGTATAGCGCTGATTGTATCCCAAGGGCCCAAGCCAGACTCCCATCTCAAGAGAATACCTTAGTCTCCCTATCCCGGCATGCCTCAACTGCCAACCTGCTAGACACCCATGTTTTAGCTACTTACTCAACCAGAGGCATCCCATACTACCCGTGTGGCTGCACAGTTTTATGTTTGGATGAATTTCCCAAAGAAATCGGTCCTTAGGATAATGCGTAGCCAAATTAACCACCATGGTACTAACTGCTGGATTATCAATTTAAAAGAAAAATAAACATCACCTTCTCTTTATTTTAAAACCACCACAACATATTCCGTGGTTTGTACATAAATACAATAAATACTTAAACCAAACATGGTTAATCACAAAATAGTATAATCGCGACCTATAGGCTGTCTATACGATGATACGAGCACCGGACAATTATAAGTGGGGTTCATGGATGATGGCCTAAATATATAAATAAGTGCAACTAATAGGAGGGTCTGATGATTCGACACGAACCGTGGCCAAGCAATTAAAAACACAGTGTAACCTAAACATGCAAGTTTGCAAACAAAATAATTAATTCAAAAAAATAGGAGCAAATATGATCAAAGGAGGCTTGCTTTGTTAGGGTGGAGCAGCAGTCACAGTGTTGAAATCTAGCTCAAGCCCTCCGTCGGTCACAGACTCTATACGCGGGAAAACAAAATAAAAATCTAAACTTATAGCAGGAAGGAAGATAAATTATGAAATGAGAAATGAACAGGTAGAGGGGAGTTTTAGAAAGATTTTGGAACTGGAACGTTGTCGATCCAATTTATGGTTTAGGAGATATGAATTTTTAAAGTTTGGAAGTATTTTGAGTGGTTGCTAGACTATTAAAAATGAGAACAGAATATTCCAGAAAATATTCCTAACGAGTAGAAATATTCCTAACGAGTAGGACCAAGCTGTTGACTGAAAGGGAGGGCAGAACAACTACATGGACCCACTTCCTTGACTACTTGCCCCTTTTCTCTTCTCTTTTTCTCTCCTCCCACGTGCTCTCTCTTTCTTCTCTCTCCTTGCTTTCTTTCTTCTTCTCCCTCCCGTAGCTTCTTCCTCCTCTATCTCCTTTTCTTTTCTGTCTCACTCACACAGCCATGGGAGGGAGGGGCAGTGTGAGAGGAGGCCGGCCAAGGAGGGAGGCAAAAGGGAGGTGGGGTGGGAGGTTGCGAGGAGGGGTGCTGCCCAGGCTGGAGGTGGCTGGCGCCATGCAGCTGCTTGCATGCGCTCGCGGCGTCGGCACTTCGGACAGGAGGAGAGGAGACAAGAGTCGGGAGGAGGCTTACCCTTCGCGACCTCTTCGGCTCGCAGAAGATGGAACCATGCCGCCCGCCGGAGTGGTGACGACAACGGTGTGTCCCCGAAGTTATTTATAGGCGTCGTGTTGCTGTCCGGGGCCCGTCGCTGCTGCCGCTGTTCTCTGCTCGCTGCCTGCTCAGCTCAATTTTTGGCTTTTCAGACAAAGTGATGCCACAGGCAGCGAATGCATTGAGCGTGCATCGACGGGAAACGCAGGACACGGCAAGGGCAGTGACTTTGCATTCTCGGCAAGCGCGGGTTGCAGCGATGCAGTCCAAGGTCGTGGAGCTTGCTGCTGCTACTGATGGCATTCTTGTGCATACGGGAGAGATAGGCTACTGGAGGCAGGAGTCTGTAGGCTAGGTGATTAATTGAATAAAAGAGATGAACATTGGATGAAAGAAGCCAACAGTTAAAAACAAGGATGCAAAAAATGATGATTTTGACTGACTTGGGTGCTGAGATTGTTTTTGAGAATTTTGGATAGATCATTTGGACAGAGAATGAGAATAAAACTAGGAACACCTAATTAAACAACAAAAATAAAACTCTGCTAAAGAAAAGACGGGAACCTAATAAATAAATAAAAACACGGGCGTTACAAACCTACCCCGTTAACAGAATCTCGTCCCGAGATTGAGATGATGGAGGAAAAAGGTTTGGGTATTTAGATCAGAGATGGTCCTCTTGCTCCCAGGTGGCTTCACCTTTTGTATGGTTGCTCCACTGAACCTTGAAAAATCGAACGGTCTTACGACGAGTTGTGCACTCCTTCTCATCGAGGATCTTAATAGGTTGCTCTTTATAGGTTAGGCCCTTCTGTAGGTCCACTATCTGAAGAGGAATCTGCTCCTCTGGCACCCGTAGGCATTTCTTTAACTGGGAGATGTGGAAAACATTATGAATGCCTACCAACTCTTAGGGTAGTTGAAGCTGGTATGCAACTTCTCCTCGTCTGGCCATGATTGGGTAAGGGCCAATGTAACATGGGGCTAGCTTTCCTGACAGTCCAAACCACTTGGTTCCCTTAAGTGGTGACACTTGCAGGTACACATGATCCCCCACTTCGAACTCAAGCGCCCTTCGTCGATGGTCGGCATAACTCTTCTGCCTAGACTGGGCCTCTCAGAGTCTGGCTCGAATAACATTTACTTGCTCTTCGGTTGCCTGTAGAATATCAGGCCCGAAGACTTTCCTTTCTCCCACATCGCTCCAACAAAGGGGTGTTCGACACTTCCATCCATACAGAGCTTCGTTAGGGGCCATTTGGATACTATCTCGGTAGCTGTTGTTGTAGGAGAACTCAGCATAAGGTAGACACGAGTCCCATGTTCCCTCAAAGTTCATGGCACAAGCCCTCAACATGTCTTCTGGAATCTAGTTCACCCTTTCGATCTGACCATCAGTCTGAGGATGATAGGCAGTGATGAAGTTCAAGTTTGTACCCATTGCATCATGGAGTTTTTGCCAGAAGTGTGAGGTGAACTGAGTGCCTCGATCTGACACGATCTTTTTAGGAACCCCATGTCAGCATACGATTTGAGTCATGTACAACTCTGCTAGCTTCTAGCCAACATAGGTGGTCTTAACCGAAATGAAATGGACGACCTTAGTGAGCCGAGCGACTATTACCCAGACGGAGTCAAATCCTGACGCGGTCTTAGGAAATCCCGTGATCAAATCCATTCCTATCTCTTCCCACTTCCACTCAGGTACTTTTAAGGGTTGCAACAAGCCGGCGGGCTTCTGGTGCTTGGCTTTCACATGCTCGTAGATGTCACACATGGCCACATACTCTGCAACATCACGCTTCATACTAGGCCACCAATAATGGGTCTTGATATCCTCGTACATCTTCGTGCTGCCTGGGTGGATGGAGTATGCAGACTCATGGGCTTCTTGGAGTATTAGGTCACTTATCTCGTTTTTATTAGGGACGCAAATGCGCCTACCTAGCCACACTACCCCTTTTGGGTCCTCCAAATACCCTAGGGCTTTTTCTTGCTTGATGAATTCCTTTATCATATGTATCTCTTGGTCATCTGATTGAGCTTCACTAATCTGTTTCTCTAGGGTGGGTTGTACCACTAAGGTGGCTAGGGTACCGGGTTTTATTATATTTAGCCTGAACCTTTCCAAGATTTCACACAACTTGGGCTGGTAGGGCAACAGAGTCAGGGCATTGCCATGCACCTTTCGGCTCCAAAGCATTAGCGACCACATTTGCTTTTCCTGGGTGATAGTGTATCCCAAGGTCATAATCTTTGATCAGCTCTAGCCATCTTCTTTGCCGAAGGTTAAGCTCTGTCTGGGTAAAAATGTACTTTAGGCTCTTGTGATTAGCGTAGACTTCACATCTGTTACCCATCAAGTAATGTCACCATATCTTGAGAGCATGCACTATGGCGGCTAGTTCAAGATCATGGGTGGCATAATTCAGCTCATGGGGCTTCAGCTTCCTGGTGGTGTAGGCAACTACTTTTCCATTTGGCATAAGCACACGCCCCAATCCCTGTCGAGATGCAGCACAGTAGATGCCAAAGTCTTGTTGTATGTCTGGGAGGGTTAGGACGGGAGAGGTGGTTAACCTTTTCTTCAGCTCTTGAGAACTTCTCTCACAGGATGAGGTCCATTCAAACTTCGGTTCCTTCTTAAGTAGCTCGATCATAGGTTTGGCGATCTGAGAGAATCCCTCGATAAACCTTCGGTAATAACCAGCTAAGCCTAGAAAGCTTCTAATCTCAGTGGGTGTAGTTGGTGTTTCCCACGAGAGCACATCTCTGACCTTGCTCGAGTCTACTTCAACTCCGTTGGCAGAGATGACATGGCCCAAAAAGCCAACTCGGTCAAGCCAAAACTCGCATTTCGAGAATTTGGCATACAACTGGTGTTCTCTTAGCCTTCCCAAAACTAGCCTCAGGTGCCCTGCATGGTCTTGCTGACTCTTGGAATAAATGAGGATGTCGTCTATGAACACCACGACAAACTTGTCAAGGTAGTCCATGAACACCTTGTTCATAAGGTTCATGAAGTAGGCTAGGGCATTGGTAAGTCCAAAGGACATTACTGTATACTCATAAAGTCCATAACGAGTAGAGAAGGCAGTCTTGGGTATGTCCTCTGGTCGGATCTTCAACTGATGGTATCTAGACCGTAGGTCTATCTTGGAGAAGACCTTGGGTCCTTGCAATTGATCAAACAGGTCATTGATCCTGGGGAGGGGATACTTGTTCTTGATGGTCACTTCAGTCAGGGCTCGGTAATCCACACACATCCTCTTGGTCTTGTCCTTCTTCTCGACTAGGAGGACCGGGGCTCCCCATGGTGATGTGCTGGGCCTTATGAATCTTTTTTCTTCCAACTCTTCAATTTGTTTCTTGACTTCTACCAGTTCATTAGAACCATAGGGTAGGGTCTCTTGGATATAGGGGCTGTTTCGGGTACTACGGTGATAGGGAACTCAATGTCTTGGTCTGGTGGCATCCCGGGTAAGTCCTCAGGGAATACATCTGGGTATTTATTTACCACCGGTACTTCTTCCAAGGGGGTGGCCTCAATATGGTTCAGCAAGGATTTGGACTTTGGTCATTGGGTTGCGGCAAACTTCACTTTACTTCCGTTTGGTCCTTGCAGGGTAATGGTTCGGGTAGCACAGTCTATCTGACCCTTGTATCTAGACAACCAATCCATCGCTAGGATTAAGTCCAAGCCTTGGGATTCTAGAAGGATGGGGCTAGCAATGAAGGAGACACCCTCTATAACTAGGTTTATCTTTGGGCAGGCTCGATAGGCTCTAACTTCTTTTCCAGGGGATTGAATGAGCATGGGTACTTCTAGACTCTTGGTCCTTAACCCATTTTTCTCCACAAAAGAACGGGAAATGAAGGAATGCGAAGCTCTGGAATCAAATAAGATAACAGCTGGTACTGAGTTGATAGTGAACATACCTATCACCACATCTCGGGACTCCTGGGCTAATTTTGCCTACACGTGGTTGACTCGGCCTCGTCCATAGGTTGGAGCAGCATGGGAGGCCTAGCCACTGTTCTGAGTAGTGGCTTTAACTGGAGGCATGGCAGGTGCCCTAGCGGTGCTGATGTGAGAAGCTCCAGAGGCAGAAGGGGTAGGGCGCTGAGGGCATTCCCTCGCAAAGTGCCCTACATTCCCACAGCGGAAACAAGCTGACCTGGTTGCACCCAGCGGGTTCCTGAGGGGCGCATGGGAGGCAGTGATATTGCTCCCAGTGTTACCACTGTAAACCCTCGATTGGACAGGTGCTAGAGGGCGTGGGAGCATAGGGCGTGCCTGAAATCCATGACTTGGGGGAGGCATCAGCCTATTATACTGAGCTAGGTGGTTGATCTTGGGACGTGGTGCTCCATGATGCAAAAGTCGAAGTTGAGCCGCCTTCCTCTTCCAGAGAGCGTCTTCCTCCCTCTGAGTTTCTTCTACAATCAGTCCTCGGTTCACCATCTGCTGGAAGGTAGGGAAGTCGTGGGCGACTAACTGTATCTTGATGCCCACGTTCATGCCCTTGAGGAACTTGCATATCTTCTTCTTTCTAGTGTCCACCTCATTAGGAGCATAGCGGGCAAAGTGGTTGAATTTGCTAAGGTACTCATTCAGGGTGGAGTTGTCTTGCTTCAGATTATTGAACTCTTCTGTCTTGATATCGATGGTACTCTTAGGAACATAAGCAGCCCAAAAAGCTTTTGTAAACTCAGTCCAATCAATGGCGGTGGGGTCCGGATGGGCGATACGATAGTTATTCCACCAATCGGTTGTAGGTCCCTCGAGCTGATAGGCTGTGTAAAGGGCTTTCTCCCTTAGAGTGCATTGTACCAACTCCAACTTCCTTGCCACGTCCTTCAGCCAATCATCTGCCTCCACTGGTTCAGAGGTATGGGAGAGCTCTGGGGGCCGAGTCCTTAGGAACTCATTGAGTTTGGAGCAGCCATCAGGAGCATGGCGTGGTTGATTGAGGGCAGCTAGGTTTTGTGCTATGCTCTGCAGAATCTGAGTTTGCAGGGCAAGGAGATCTTGGTGGTTGAGGGGAGGTGGAGGTGGAGGAGGTGGAGTCCGGGAGGTGGTTGCCCTAGGTTCATGCGAGCTGGTGTGCATGCCCTCGGACTCCGGGTCCTGCACTAGCTCGGGTTCCTCTCGAGTGTCATTGTGAGGGAAGGAACTCTCCTCTTCCTCCTCGAAACGAGTAGGGATACGAGTGTTGTGGCGAGAGCGTCCAGCCATCTGCTGCAAGGATACATAGGGCAAAGTCCTTAACGGAGAGACATAGTCACAAGCAAGGTTTTTTTTCCACACACCACAAAACATTCAACAAGGTACAGTACAACACATAGGGGACAAGACTTTTTACTTTCTTACATTGAACTACAACACTTAGGGTTCAGTGACTAACAACATAGTACGACTTCTCCTGAAACTAGACGCGATCTCGACCAACCTTACACCAGCTGCTACCTTGCGAGACCACTTTATTCATGTCACGCCCAGAAATTCCTCACACGAATTTCTGAACTTAATTGTGTATTAAATCCCTGTCCAGGACCAGCCAGGGTACACAAAAAGACAATGTTGATTACATAACCATCGTTCTTAGAAACAACTGAAAATTACACTTATTCTAGCGGAAATGCAGCGGAAAGAAAAACAAAGGGGTAGACTAGCTCCAGCGGGTACGGCTCCAGTCCACAGGCAACACTTCGACGGCGGAACAGCTCACTCCTGAGAGGCACCTCCATCGGACTCTGCTTCTAGCTCTGGGTTGGGAAAGTTAAGCAAGGCTGAGTACAAACCACCGTACTCAACAAGCAACACGGACAAGGGGAGAAAAAAATAAATGATGCAACGGAATTTACAAGGACAGGCTAGGGTTAGTTGCGACAAAGCAGCAGTTTAAATAAATAACAGAGATTAAAAGAATAAAGGTAATTTAAATACAGTAAAGCATAAATAGGTAAACAGTTGTAAAACACCACAACACTGTCCAACGTTACACCACGTTGCAACAGGCCCACCCACTACTTAACGTTACACCACGTTGCAGTAGTCCCAAGTGATAACAAATTTACTCAAGTTATTAGGGTTCACTAATCACAGTGAAGCTGGGAGTTCGCCCGTAACCGTGGGCACGGCTATTCGAATAGTTTATACTCTGATCAGAGGTGTACTACTGTACCCACAAGACACGACTCCACTACACTTGAACGTGCGCCGACATACCACCACGGCATACCGGAAAGGAGACCGTGATAGGACCCGTTACACAACCCTCCCTATTTAATCGTACCACACTTCAGGTTTCACCCCCTCCTTTACACCAAGTCGGGCAGTCCCCTCTTGTGCCTCGGTAGATCCGGAAGCAGGAGAAGCTTTCGTTACACCACGATTGCCCGTCCATACTCCATCACGCCTACCCTTGCCTGGGTACGTCAAATAGTTCGAAGTCATGCTCCAAATCCCACCTTACCCATTTCGGCATGTGGTTAGCACTTAACGACTTCCAGGGTTTCCCGTGAACCGGTCCTTAATCGCCATGGGTGCGACTCTCAAAACCATGCACCCATAGCCCACCATTATCAATATTTTAGTTGACATTAACCCGAACCGGGCAGTGAATCATTATCTCGGCTATTCCGAACTAAGCATAATTATATGTGATCCCATGAGCTATTTGTTCTAAGCATGGCTAAGCATTAACCTAGGCCTGACCCTAATCAAGTTACCCCTGGTCCAGCAACGAATAAAGTTGGATAAACAACGGCATACTAATAAGGTTTACCCGAAAATAGCATAAAGTAAGTATTTTAATTAAAACAATGCATATTTGAGATCAAAAAGCGGGGAATTTGCAATAATGGGTTCAATATGTTCAAGGATGAGTGTCACTTGCCTTGCTCTGGCCCTTGGGGAACTTCGGCGACGATCTCGAAGTAAACCGGCTCTTCGGCGGGGTCCGAATCTAAGCGACAAAGCACAAAAATAAATAAAACAGGCACAAACTCTACTGAAACAGCAAAAGAAACTATTTTTAATGGATTCTTGATAATTTTATGAATTTAATGAAATTTGAATGGACCTAAACGGAGACTAGATGAATTACTTATGAATTTTAGAAGTTTTCTGGGTTTTTTAACTAAACAGAAAAGTCCTAAATCAATTATTGCGCAATTAATGGGGCTGCTGACGTCAGCGAGGGGAGAGGAAGCTGACGGCTGACAGGTGGGGACCACCTGTCGGTGAGAGAGAGAGGGAAAGAGGCGCTGACAGCTGGGCCCGGGAGGAGAGAGAGAAGGCGGGCGCGGGGAGCGACTGACGAGTGGGACCCACTCGTCAGCGAGAGGGAACAGAGAGATGGGGACCGAACGCGCGGTCGGGCGGACGGCGGCGACCGGCGGGAGCAGCGGGCGACGCGACGGCGGCGGCGCACGGCGACGGCGACGCGACGGCGACCACCGGCGAGCGGCGACGGCGCGACGGCGACGACGGCCGGGGCGGCGACGCACGGGCGGCGGTGGAAGAACAGCGGCGACGGTGACTGGCAAGCGGCGACGACGCGGCACGCACGGGCGCAAGCGACGGCGGCCAGACGTCGGCGACGCGGAGGCGACGACGACCACGGTGGCCGACGGGAGCGGCGGGCGACGGCCTCGTCCGGCGACGGCGCGCGACTCGGCGGCGGTCGGCCGGAGAGGGGGAGAAAGAGGGGAGGAGGGTGCGGAGGCTCACCGGCGGCGGCGAGGGCGCGGGCGGGTCGGCGAGGCCGAGGCGAAGGTGGCGACGCGGGCGGGTGCGGGAGATCGGCAACGACGGCGGAGATCGACGGGTGCCGGCGACGGGCGAGACGCGGCGGCGGGGAGGTTGGAGGAGCTGCGGCGAACGCGAGACGTCCACCGGCGACGACGAGAGTGGCGGCTGGTCGGCGACAGCGGCGTGGAGGTGATGACGCGGCTAGGCGGCGACGACCGGTGACTGGTGGCGAGATTGCGTGGCGGCGGCGAACGGCGGCAGCGCGGCGGTGACTCGAGCGACGATGGAAAACGAGCGACGGCGCGCGGCGGAGGGGATTTATAGGGTGGCGGCGACCGGCTAGGGCGGGCGGAGGTTGGAGACCGAGTCGGCGACGACGCGGTCTCGGCGGCGGCGGACGCGGCGGCGGCGGTTGCGGCGGCGGCGCGCAGTCCGGCTCGGACGCGGCGCGGCGCGGGCGAGCGGCGAAGCAGTCACTGACAGGTGGGCCCCACCTGTCAGTGGCGCGGGAGAGAGGAGGGAGGCGGCGCGGACTCGCGGCGCGGGCGTCGCGCGAGCTGGGCCGAAGCCGCGGCCCAGGCGGGGCGCGCGCTGGCGGGCGGAGGAAGGCCGGCTCGGCTGGGCCGGCCGAGGAGGAGGATGGGCCGGCTCGGCTGGGCCGGCCCGGGAAGGAAAAGAAAAAGAAAAAGAAAAAGGAAAAAGAGAGAGGGAGGAAAATTGGACTTCGGCCCAATTTGAGAAGGAAGGGAAAAAGAAAGGAAAAAGGAGGGAAAAAGAAAAACCCCACTTTTGCCGAGTTTTAAATTAATTTGTTTGGCCGAATTTTATACTTCTGCAATTTGAATTTAAATCCTGTTAGTCGATTTGCGAGCCTCGATTTAAGTGAATTAATTCCTTTTAGAGGGATTTTTCCTGAGTTAATTAAGCCAATTGTTATTTACGGATTCCTTTTTACGATTTAGGCTTAGGACGAAACTCAGGGTGTGACAAACCTACCCCCCTTAAACGGAATCTCGACCCCGAGATTCGGAGGCGCTGGCGAAGAGGTGCGGATGGGCGGCCTTGAGCTCATCTTCTCTTTCCCATGTTGCTTCTTCTTCTGAGTGGTGACTCCACTGAACTCTGCAGAATCTGATCACACGGTTCCGAGTCTTCCTTTCACTGGTTTCTAGAATCCGTGCTGGCTTCTCCACATAAGTTAGATCTTCCTGCAGATCGATGTGCTCGGAGTTGGTTTGTTCCTCAGGCACACGGAGACACTTCTTGAGCTGCGACACATGGAACACGTCATGGATTCCGGCCATGTTAGCGGGGAGTTCCAACTGATACGCAACTTCTCCCCTGCGTTCCACTATCCGGTATGGTCCCACGAAACGTGGTGCCAATTTCCCTTTGGTTTGAAACCGGTGCACTCCTCGCAAAGGTGTGACGCGGAGGTACACATAGTCTCCTGCTTCGAAGGCTAAGTCCCTTCGACGATTATCTGCATAACTCTTCTGTCTGGTTTGGGCTGTTTTCAACCTTTCACGGATTATTCTGACTTTTTCTTCCGCCTGGCTTAGAACTTCAGTCCCAAAAACTTGGCGTTCTCCTGTTTGATCCCAGAAGAGGGGTGTACGACACTTTCGCCCATACAATGCTTCAAAAGGTGCCATTTGCAGACTGGCTTGGTAACTGTTGTTGTATGAGAACTCTGCGTACGGTAGGTTCTTATCCCAAGTTCCACCAAAGTCGAGAGCGCAAGCTCTGAGCATATCTTCAAGAATCTGATTTACCCTCTCTGTTTGACCATCTGTCTGGGGATGATAAGCCGTACTGAAGTTCAGTCGGGTTCCCAATTCTTCCTATAGCTTCTGCCAAAACTTTGAAGTAAACTGACTCCCACGGTCAGAAACGATCTTCTTCGGTACTCCATGTAAACACATGATCCTAGCCAAGTAAATCTCGGCTAATCTTTTCCCTGAGTAGGTAGTGTGAACTGGTATGAAATGAGCGACCTTTGTCAATCGATCAACAATTACCCAAATCGAGTCATGACCAGCAGCAGTCCTTGGTAAACCAGTGATGAAATCCATCCCGATTTCTTCCCATTTCCATTCTGGAATCTGGAGAGGTTGCAATAGTCCTGCTGGCCTTTGGTGTTCTGCTTTGACCCGTTGACAAACATCGCACAAGGCGACGTATTCTGCAATCTCTCTCTTCATACTAACCCAACAAAACTTTTCTTTGAGGTCCTGATACATCTTAGTACTCCCAGGGTGAATAGAGTACTGGGTTTGATGAGCTTCTTGGAGTATCAACTCCTTCAACTCCTTGTTATCTGGTACGCACAACCTGTTTCCCATCCAGATTGTTCCATGTTCATCTTTTGAAAAGTCTCGAGCCTTACCAACTCGCATATTTTTCTTTAGTTCGGCTATCTCCGGGTCATTTGCTTGGGATTGGCGTACTTGATCCACCAAAGTGGGCTGCGCTTCTAGGGCTGCCACAAAACCTTCTTCGACTAAACCCAAATTTTGTCGTTCAAACTCCTGTTGCAACTGCTCACAAACTTCTGTTGACATCGCAGCGTTGCAGTAATTCTTCCGGCTCAAGGCATCTGCAACTACATTCGCTTTGCCTGGATGGTAGTGGATACTTAGATCATAATCCTTGATCAATTCCAACCATCTTCGCTGACGGAGATTCAAATCCGGTTGTGTAAAGATATACTTTAAACTCTTATGATCCGTATACACTTCACACTTGTTACCGATCAAGTAGTGTCGCCAAATCTTTAGGGCATGCACTACAGCTGCTAATTCCAAGTCGTGAGTCGGGTAGTTACCCTCATGTGGTCTCAACTGACGAGAGGCATAAGCAACCACCTTTCCTTCTTGCATTAGCACACATCCCAGTCCTGATCTAGATGCGTCACAGTAAACCTGGAAGTCCTTCGTTTGATCCGGCAAAACCAACACGGGTGCCGAAACCAACCTTTGCTTGAGCTCTTCAAAACTCCTATCGCACTCACTTGACCACTTGAACTTCTCTTCCTTTTTCAACAACTGTGTCATTGGCTTGGCTATCTTTGAGAAATTCTCAATGAACCTGCGGTAATAGCCCGCAAGTCCTAAGAAACTCCTAATTTGGGAAACCGTCTTAGGCGGGGTCCACTTGATCACTGACTCCACATTACTGGGGTCTACTGCTACACCTTGGGCATTGATCACATGGCCAAGGAACTTCACTTCATGCAGCCAAAAATCACACTTGCTGAACTTGGCATACAACTGGTGGTCTCTTAGCTTTTCTAGCACAACCCGCAAATGTTGCTCGTGCTCTTCTTCTGACTTGGAGTAGATAAGAATGTCGTCGATGAAGACAACCACAAACTTATCCAGGTATTCCATGAACACCTTATTCATGAGATTCATGAAGAATGCCGGGGCATTAGTAAGTCCAAACGACATTACCGTACATTCATACAAGCCATAGCGAGTAGTGAATGCCGTCTTGGGAATATCTTCTTCCCGAATTCTTAACTGATGATACCCTGATCTCAAATCGATCTTGGAGAAAACTTTGGCTCCCTTCAACTGATCAAATAGGTCATCAATCCTTGGCAGAGGATACTTATTCTTGATAGTGACATCGTTCAAAGCACGATAGTCCACACACATTCTCTTAGTTTTGTCCTTCTTCTCAACAAAAATAACCGGGGCACCCCAAGGCGAGGTACTCGGTCGGATGTAACCTTTCTGAAGCTGTTCATCCACTTGCTTCTTCACTTCTGCCATCTCATTGGCGGCCATCCTGTAGGGTCTCTTATAGATCGGTGCGGTTCCGGGTACCAAGTCGATACGGAACTCGATCTCTCTTTCTGGCGGCATCGTTGTGAGATCATCTGGAAACACCTCCGGATACTCACAAACCACTGGTATGTCTTCCAACTTCTTTGGGTCTTTGGCTCTTTCCGAGGGCTGCTCTTCGGCTTCCATCTGATTCAAACAAGTCCTGGTTGACACTGACTCCAGCGACTGATAAGTCACCACTTTACCTTCTTCGCTGGTCAAGGTGACTGTACGCTTGGCACAATCAATCACTCCTTGATGCTTGGTAAGCCAGTCCATTCCCAAAATGACATCTAGGTCTTTAGATTCGAGAAGGATGAGATTGGCTAGAAAGGGTGTCCCTTGGATTTCTATGGGCACGTTAGGGCTATAAAGGTCCGAAAACATACTATGCCCTGGAGTATTAACCCGCATCGGGTCTCTTAACTTTTCCCTTTTTAACCCAAGCATTCCCACAAACTTCCTTGAAATAAAAGAGTGTGTAGCACCAGAATCAAAAAGTACTGTAGCAGGTACGGAGTCGACAGGAAACGTACCCAGTATTACTTCTGGCGCAGCCTGTGCTTCTTCGGCGGTGACGTGATTCACGCGAGCTTGCACGAACCTTTGCCCACTGCGCTTCGGCTTCGGGCACTTGTCAGCAAAGTGACCTGGGTCGCCACAGTTGTAGCACACCCCAGGCTTTGCACCTGCATCCTTCCTGGCTGGAGGAGGTTGAGCTGTCGGTGGAGGAGCATTCTGCTGCCGAGGAGCTGGTGCAGGAAAAGCACGCTGAGTAGGAGCGCGCTGGGACGAACCACTGGAGAAGTTGCTGGGGTTGTAAGGACGATGTTGGCGGACAATGAAGGTTGATTGCCCGTGTTGTTGATTCTGAGGATAGGGACCGGTGTGGAATCGGGGCTTCTGAGGAGGCGGCTGGTTAGACCTGAACTGCGAAGCCTTCCTCTTCTTGTCCATCTGGAGGTGCTGGTCCTCTTGACGGATGGCCTTGTCCACTAGTTTCTCAAAATCAGCATAGTCGCCCGAAAGCAACTGCTTCTTCAGTTCATCATCCAAGCCTCCGAGGAACTTTTCTTGCCTTTCGGCGTCGGTGCGGACATCCTCGGGAGCGTATCGCGCTAGGCGATTGAACTCATGAAGGTACTCTGTCACTGTCTTGGTACCTTGCTGCAGAGCGCGGAACTCACGGTTCTTCTGGGTGACTATCCCGTCAGGGATATGGGCCTTGCGGAAGTTAAGACAGAACTCCGCCCAAGTCACTTCTGTGGTAGCAGTGCGGGTAGCCAGGAAATTATCCCACCAAGCAGAGGCGGGACCCATCAGTTGATGTGCGGCAAAGGAAACCTTCTCTTGGTCAGTGCACTGCAATAAGTTGAGCTCCTTCTCGATAGCATGGAGCCAATCACTTGCCTCCATGGAGTTGGTGGTGCTTGAGAAAGTTGGGGGACGGACGCGGAGGAACTCCGGTAACTTGGACTGCACTAGGGGTGGTCCCTGCTGTTGCTGGTTGTTCTGACTTTGATTTAGAAGCTGCTGTAGCATTTGTTGGTGCTGCTGCTGTTGCTGTTGCATCTGCTGCATCATCCAAGAGAGCATCTGCGTCTGGTTAGCAAGAATCTGGGCGAGCGACGGGTTCTCTGGTGGAGGCGGCGGGGGCGGTCCCCCGGTGCTGGACTGGTCGGTGTCGCGGTTGCCGTGGCGGGTGTTCACCATCTGCGGGGCGGGAGGAACAGAAAGAGAAAGAAGAAAAAGAAACGACTAAGCAAACAGGGGCTTTATTTAATTAGTGAACTGTAATTGTCTTGCTTAAGAAACACACTTAAAAACCACACAACTCCTGGCGGTACAACCATAACCCCACTACTGCTATGGTTCACCACTAGCCCCAAGCGAAGCAAACCTAACACACCAAAACTAGCACACAACGACTAAAACGAAGCTAAGGGCGGCGTCTAGGCCACGGAAGGAGAGCGACGATCGACGACCGGAGACGGATCTTCTTCCTCGTCTTCAGAGCGGCTTCTTGAGTTGCTGGGGAGGCCATCTTCATCTTCACCAGAAGCGGACTCGCTGCTGCTCGAGACCGTGACGACCCTGTTGCGGTTCCTTGCTGCGTTGAACGGGGAGACACCTTCCTCGGGCACTGGGGTCGGAGAGGTTGGCACCATCTGCATCAGGGGTCCTGGTTCATCCGGGGCACCGGGGTAAGACTGAACTCTGGGCGGCCCACGGGTTCGCTTCCTTGCCGTCGTGCGACACCTTGCACCTCCGGGCTCTGGGAGTCCTTTGAGCCTGGCATTCTCCTTCTTCAAGCGGTCGACCTCATCTTGCAGACGAACGATCTGAGTGAGCTTGGCGTCGTTCAGAGCCTTGGACGATTCGTGGAGGTCGTGATGCATCTGGTCGAGACCCTGCAGCACCGTGCACATCCTACCGAAGGTAGGGTCTTGCTCACTTCGGGCAGACCGAAACCTACTGACCATGGAATTGGGTCCACGACCAGGGTGATACCGGTAAACCGAATGTCGGAACGTCAGGTCATGCCTGGCCCTGAGCGTCGTCATCAGACTGTAGGCAGCTTCCTGGCAGGCATGCTCATGTGATCCTCCAGCTCCTTCTGCTTCCAAGTTAGGGAGGAAACCGGGGATTCCATGTAGCTCCAATCTCACTCGGTGGGGAAACTCGCCTTCCAGAGGATGGATCGTGGTGTATTCCGGCTCATAGGGGTATCCTGCGGTGAAGGAGACTCTTGCCAACTCTGCCACGAATCCAGTCATCCCGTTTCCACGATGATACAAGGGATGGTCAGCCATCTAAAGAGCACAAGGATTTGGAATCAATAGATGCAAAATTTTATTTCAAGATAAATAAATCATAAAAGAAAGAAAGTAAATAAAGTTTTACCCGTAAATCGATTTACTCACGCTTTTCAACAAAAGGGGTTTTGTCTTTTTAAATCACTCACGCTTTTGAAAAACACCAACCCGTTTTCAAAACACTCCCACTTTCGCAAACTATGCACAAACATGAAAAGCAGAGGGCTCTTAGGGTTTCCATTGGGCTGATCCTACGGTCAAAGGAGGCTCTGATACCAACTTGTCACGCCCAGAAATTCCTCACACGAATTTCTGAACTTAATTGTGTATTAAATCCCTGTCCAGGACCAGCCAGGGTACACAAAAAGACAATGTTGATTACATAACCATCATTCTTAGAAACAACTGAAAATTACACTTATTCTAGCGGAAATGCAGCGGAAAGAAAAACAAAGGGGTAGACTAGCTCCAGCGGGTACGGCTCCAGTCCACAGGCAACACTTCGACGGCGGAACAGCTCACTCCTGAGAGGCACCTCCATCGGACTCTGCTTCTAGCTCTGGGTTGGGAAAGTTAAGCAAGGCTGAGTACAAACCACCGTACTCAACAAGTAACACGGACAAGGGGAAAACGAATGATGCATAGGGATTAACAAGGACAGGCTCGGGTTAGTTGCGATAAAGCAGCAATTTAAATAAATAACAGAGCTTAAAGAATAAAGGTAATTAAATACAGTGAAGCATAAATAGGTAAACAGTTGTAAAATACCACAACACCGTCCAACGTTACACCACGTTGCGACAGGCCCAACCACTACTCAACGTTACACCACGTTGCAGTAGTCCCAAGTGATACCAGATTTTACTCAAGTTATTAGGGTTCACTAATCACAGTGAAGCTGGGAGTTCGCCCGTAACCGTGGGCACGGCTATTCGAATAGTTTATACTCTGATCAGAGGTGTACTACTGTACCCACAAGACACGACTCCACTACACTTGAACGTGCGCCGACATACCACCACGGCATACCGGAAAGGAGACCGTGATAGGACCCGTTACACAACCCTCCCTATTTAATCGCACCACACTTCAGGTTTCACCCCCTCCTTTACACCAAGTCGGGCAGTCCCCTCTTGTGCCTCAGTAGATCCGGAAGCAGGAGAAGCTTTCGTTACACCACGATTGCCCGTCCATACTCCATCACGCCTACCCTTGCCTGGGTACGTCAAATAGTTCGAAGTCATGCTTCAAATCCCACCTTACCCATTTCGGCATGTGGTTAGCACTTATTTACTTCCAGGGTTTCCCGTGAACCGGTCCTTAATCACCATGGGTGCGACTCTCAAAACCATGCACCCACAGCCCACCATTATCAATATTTTAGTTGACATTAACCCGAACCGGGTAGTGAATCATTATCACGGCTATCCAGAATTAAGCATAATTATATGTGATCCCATGAGCTATTTGTTCTAAGCATGGCTAAGCATTAACCTAGGCCTGACTCTAATCAAGTTACCCCTGGTCCAGCAATGAACAAAGTTGGATAAACAACGGCATAATAATAAGGTTTACCCGAAAATAGCATAAAGTAAGTACTTTAATTAAAACAATGCATATTTGAAATAATAAAGCGGGGAATTTGCAATAATGGGTTCCATATGTTCAAGGATGAGTGTCACTTGCCTTGCTCTGGCCCTTGGGGAACTTCGGCGACGATCTCGAAGTAAACCGGTTCTTCGGCGGGGTCCGAATCTAAGCGACAAAGCACAAAAATAAATAAAACAGGCACAAACTCTACTGAAACAGCAAAAGAAACTATTTTTAATGGATTCTTGATATTTTTATGAATTTAATGAAATTTGAATGGACCTAAACGGAGACTAGATGAATTACTTATGAATTTTAGAAGTTTTCTGGGTTTTTTAACTAAACAGAAAAGTCCTAAATCAATTATTGCGCAATTAATGGGGCTGCTGACGTCAGCGAGGAGAGAGGGTACTGACGGCTGACAGGTGGGGACCACCTGTCGGTGAGAGAGAGAGGGAAACAGAGACTGACACGCGGGACCCACGGGAGGAGAGAGGAGGCGGGCGCGAGGAGCGACTGACGGGTGGGACCCACTCGTCAGCGAGAGGGAACAGAGAGCTGGGGACCGAACGCGCGGCTCGGCGGACGGCGGCGACCGGCGGGAGCGGCGGGCGACGCGGCGGCGGCGGCGCACGGCGACGGCGACGCGACGGCGACGGCGCGACGGCGACGACCGGCGAGCGGCGACGGCGCGACGGCGACGACGACCGGGGCGGCGACGCACGGGCGCAACCCGGCAGAACAGCGGCGACGGCGACTGGCGAGCGGCGGCAGCGCGGCACACGTGGGCGCAAGAGACGGTGGCCAGACGTCGGCGACGCGGAGGCGACGACGACCGCGGTGACCGACGGGAGCGGCGGGCTTCGGCCTCGTCCGGCGACGGCACGCGACTCGGCGGCGGTCGGCCGGAAAAGGGGGAGAAAGAGGGGAGGTGGGTGCGGAGGCTCACCGGCGGCGGCGAGGGTGCGGACGGGTCGGTGAGACCGAGGCGAAGGTGGCGACGCGGGCGGGTGCGGGAGATCGGTGGTGGTGGTGGAGATCGATCGGCGGCAGCGACGGGCGAGACGCGGCGGCGGCCGGGCGACGAGGGAACGCGCGGCGCCGAGGAGGCTCCCTGGTGACGGCGAGGGCGGCAACAAGTCGGCGACAGAGGGACGGAGGTGGTGACGCAACAGAGCGGCGATGACCGGCGACGGGCGACGAGATTGCGCGGTGGCGGCGAACGGCGGCAGCGCGGCGGCGACTCGAGCGACGATGGAAAGCGAGCGACGGCGCGGCAGCGGAGGGGATTTATAGGGTGGCGGCGACCGGCTAGGGCGGGCGGAGGTTGGAGACCGAGTCGGCGACGACGCGGTCTCGGCGGCGGCGGATGCGGCGGCGGCGGTTGCGGCGGCGGCGCGGAGTTCGGCTCGGACGCGGCGCGGACTCGCGGCGCAGCAGTCACTGACAGGTGGGCCCCACCTGTCAGTGGCGCGGGAGAGAGGAGGGAGGCGGCGCGGACTCGCGGCGCGGGCGACGCGGCGAGCTGGGCCGAAGCCGCGGCCCAGGCGGGGGCGCGCGCGGTGAGCGGAAGGAGGCCGGCTCGGCTGGGCCGGCCGAGCGGGAAGACGGGCCGGCTCGGCTGGGCCGGCCCGGGAAGGAAAAGAAAAAGAAAAAGAAAAAGGAAAAAGAGAGGGAGGAAAATTGGACTTCGGCCCAATTTGAGAAGGAAGGGAAAAAGAAAGGAAAAAGGAGAGAAAAAGGAAAACCCCACTTTTGCCGAGTTTTAAATTAATTTGTTTGGCCGAATTTTATACTTCTGCAATTTGAATTTAAATCCTGTTAGTCGATTTGCGAGCCACGATTTAATTGAGTTAATTCCTTTTAGAGGGATTTTTCCTGAGTCAATTAAGCCAATTGTTATTTACGGATTTTTTTTTTTTACGATTTAGGCTTAGGACGAAACTCCGGGTGTGACACGTTGCGGGTGTTCACCATCTGCAGGAGCGGGAGGGAACAGAAAGAGAAAGAAGAAAAAGAAACGACTAAGGAAACAGGGGCTTTATTTAATTAATGAACTGTAATTGTCTTGCTTAAAAAACACGCTTAAAAACCACACAACTCCCGACGGTACAACCATAACCCCACTACTGCTATGGTTCACCACTAGCCCCAAGTGAAGCAAACCTAACACACCAAAACTAACACACAACGACTAAAGAACAAAACTAAGGCGACGTCTAGTGCGCGGAAGGAGAGCGACAGTCGACGGCAGGAGACGGATCTTCTTCCTCGTCTTCGGAACGGCTCCTAGAGTTGTTGGGGAGACCATCTTCATCTTCACCAGAGGCAGACTCACTACTGCTAGAGACTGTGACGGTCCCATTGCGCTTTCTTGCAGTGTTGAAGGGGGAGACGCCGTCCTCAGGAACTGGGGTCGGAGACATCGGTTCCATCTACATCAGCGGTCTTGGTTCATCCGGGGCACCGGGGTAGGACTGAACTCTTGGTGGCCCGCGGGTTCGCTTCCTTGCTGTGAGACAAAGCCTCGCACTACCGGGCTCTGGAAGTCCCTTGAGTCTAGCATTTTCCTTCTTTAGGCGATCGATCTCATCCTGCAGACGGACAATCTGCGTGAGCTTGGTGTTGTTCAGGGCCTTGGACGCTTCATGGAAGTTGTGATGCATCCGATCAAGGCCTTGCAGCACCGTGCACATCCTACCGAAGTTAGGGTCTTTCTCACTCCGGGCAGACCGAAACCTACTGACCATGGAATTAGGTCCACGACCAGGGTGATAATGGTATGCCGAATGACGGAACGTCAGGTCGTCCCTGGCCTGGCCCTGAGCGTTGTCATCAGACTGTAGGCGGCTTCCTATCAGGCATGCTCAAGCGAGCCTCCGGCTCCTTCTGCGTCCATGTTAGGAAGGTAACCGGGGATCCCGTGTAGCTCCAGTATGACGCGGTGGGGAAACTCGCCTCCGAGAGGGTGGATTGTGGTGTACTCCGGTTCGTAGGGGTATCCTACCGTGAAGGATACCCTTGCCAACTCTGTCACGAATCCATCCATTCCAAGTCCACGGTGGAACAAGGGGTGGTTGGCCATCTAAAGAACAACAAGGATTTAGAATCAATGGATGCAAAATTTTGTTTCAAGATAAATAAATCATAAAAGAAACAAAGTAAATAAAGTTTTACCCGTAAATCAACTTACTCACGCTTTCCAACTAGAGAGATTTAGCTTTTAAATAACTCACGCCTTTGAAAAGCACTAACCCAATTTCAAAGAAACTCTAACTTTCACAAACTATGCACGAACATGAAAAGCAGAGGACTCTTAGGGTTTCCATTGGGCTGATCCTACGGTCAAAGGTGGCTCTGATACCAACTTGTCACGTTTAGAAATTCCTCACACGAATTTCTAAACTAAATTGTGTATTAAAATCCCTGTACAGGACCAGCTAGGGTACACAAATAGACAATGTTGATTACCTAACCATTGTTCTTGGAAACAACTAAAAATAACACTTATTTTAATGAAAATGCAGCGGAAAGACAGGGTAGACTAGCTCCAGCAGGTACGGCTCCAGTCCACAGGCAAACTTTGACGGCAGACCAGCTCACTCCTGAGAGTCACCTCCATCGGACGTAACTTCTAGCTCTGGAGGGGGCAATTGAGCAAGGCTGAGTACAAACCACCGTACTCAACAAGCAGCACGGAAAAGAGGGTAATAAATGATGCATAAGGACCATCAACGACAGGCTTAGGGTTAGTTACAATAAAGCAGCATTTAAATAATAACAGGAATTGAATCGAATAAAGGTAATTAAATACATTAAAGGTTAAGTAAATAATTTTTGTAAAATACCACAACACTATCCAACGTTACACCACGTTGTGACAGGCCCACCACTACTCAACGTTACACCGCGTTGTAGTAGTCCCAAGTGAAAACCAGTTTACCCAAGTCATTAAAGGTTCACTAATCACAGTGAAGTTGGCAGCTCGCCCTTAACCGTGGGCACGGCTATTCGAATAGATTTACTCTGATCAGAGGTGTACTACTGTACCCACAAGACATAGTCCCACTACACTTGAACGTGCGTCGACATACCACCATGGCATACCGGAAAGGGAACTATGATAGGACACGTCGCATAACCCTCCCTATTCAATCGCACCACACTTCAGGTTTCGCCCCCTCCTTTAAACCAAGTCGGGCAGCCCCCTCTTGTGCCTAGGTGAATCCGGAAGCAGCATAGGCCATTGTTACACCACGACTCCCATCCATACTCCATCACACTCATCCTTGCCTGGGTACGTCGAATAGTTCGCAATTACACTCCAAATCCAACCGTTGCCCATTCTGGCTTGTGGTTAGCACGGAAATAACTTTCAGGGTTTCCTGCGAACCGGTCCTTACTTACCATGGGTGCGACTTTCACAACCATGCACCCATGGCCCACCATTAGCAATATTTTAGTTGGCATTAACCCGAACCGGGTAATGATTCATTATTACAGCTATTCAGAGCTAATCATGATTAATAAGTGATCCCATGAGCTACTTGATCTAAGCACGACTAAGCATTAACCTAGGCCTAACACTACTCAAGTTACCCTTGGTCTAGCATGAATAAAGTTGGATGAACAACGGCATAATAATAAGGATTACCCGGAAAATAGATACACTAAATACTTTAAATAAAACAATGCATATTTGAATAAATAAAGCGAGGAATTTGCAATAATAGGTTCAATATGATCAATGATGAGTGCCACTTGCCTTGCTTTGGTGCTTGGGGAACTTCAGTGACAATCTCGAAATAAACCGGCTCTTCGGCGGGGTCCGAATCCAAGCGACAAAGCACAAAAATAAATAAAACAGGCATAAACTCTACTAAAACAGTAAAAGAAAGTATTTTTAATGGATTCATGACAATTTTATGAATTTAATGAAATTTGAATGGACCTAAACATAGACTAGATGAATTAGATATGAATTTTAGAAGTTTTCTGGGTTTTTTAACTAAACAGAAAAATCCTAAATCAATTATTGCGCAATTAAATGGGGCGCTGATGTCAGCGGAGGGGAGAGGGCGCGTCGACAGGTGGGGTCCACCCGTCGGTGGGAGAGAGGAGAGAGGGGAGGATGACAGGTGGGACCACGGGGAAGGAGAGAAGAAGGGAAGTGCGGCAGCTGACAGATGGGCCCGGAGAGAGAGGAGAGGGGAGGTGGTGGCTGATGGGCTGGGCCCACCGGCCTGAGAGGGAGGGGAGAAGGAGAGGAGACCCGGCCGATGGGGACCACCGGTCGGTGACCCAGGGCAGAGAGGGGAGGGAGATGGCGCCGGCCGAGCGGAGGAAGACGGCGGCATCCGGCGGCGGGGACGGCGGCCGGTGGCAAGGGCGGCGACGAGCGGCGTAGGCCGGTGGGCGACGCGGACGACGGCGACAGGGTGGCGACCGGCGCCGAGAGCGGTGGCAAGAAATGGGTGGCGAGGAGCGGTCCCAAGGCAGCTTTGGCCCAGGGAGACGGCGGCGTGGCGCAGCGGGCACCGACGCGCGCTGGCAACGGCGGCGCCACTTCCGCGGCGGCGAGACGAAGGTGGTGGCGAGCGGAGGGGCGGCGACGAGCAGGAGACGGCGCGTGACACCCGGCGACGACGCGGTGGTCCGATGACGGCGGCGGGAGGGAAAAAGAGGAGGGGAAAGAGATGCAGTTGTTCACCGGCGGCTTTGAGGTCGGCGGTGAGACGGCGTCGAGCGGGAACAGGCGGTGATGGCTGGCGGCGCGCGAGAACAACGACGGCTCACGAGATCGATCGGCGGCGGCAGTGGCTCGGGCGCGGCGGCGGCTCGAGTGGTTGAAGAAAAAGCGGCGGCGGCGCGCGGACGAGGGGGCTTTATAGGGGAGGGTGGCGCGGTTAGGGCAGCGAGGTGGTTGGGACTGAGTCGGCCACAGCGACAGATCCGGCAGCGGCCGTTGCGGGCACGACGGTTGCGACGGCGGGCGGCTCCTGCTCCGACTCTGCCTCGGCCGGCGCGGGGAGGAGAGGCGAACTTCGGCGGCGCGCGGGCGGAGGGAGCTGGTCCGGCTCGACCCAGGCGGAGGGAGGAGGGCGCGCGCGGAGAGAGGGGGCGGCCGGTCTGTTGGGCCGGCTGAGCGAGGGAGGGTGGGCCAGCTCGGCTTGGTCGGCCCGGGAGGAAAGAAGGGAGGGGAAGGAAAGGAAGGAAGAAAAAGAGAAAGGAGGAGGAAAATTGGACTTTGGCCCAATTTGGAGAGGAATGGAAAAAGAAAGAAAAAGGAGGGAAAAAGGAAAGCCCCACTTTTGCCAAGTTTTAAATTAGCTTTTTTTGGGCAAAATTTTATACTCTGTAGTTTGAGTTTAAATCCTATTAATTGATTTGGAACTTCGATTTAATTAAATTAATTCTTTAGAGGGATTTTCCTAAGTTAATTAAGTCAATCATTATTTACGAATTTCTTTTACAAATTTAGGCTTGGGGTAAAACTCCGAGTGTGACAGTCCTGCAACGATATCGGTTATCCGACCGATAGCAACTTCAGGGTTAACTGCTTTCGATGTTATATCTTGTCAGTTACAGGATCGAACTGACTGGCATGTCCAGTATTTCTAAGAATTAGGTCCTGCACTGCAATGGTCTAAGATTGATTCTCAGGCCTACGTGTGTGACCGTTGATTGTCATTTTCAGCGTCAACAGCGGTTCAGTGAAAGGGGTGCAAGGGGAAATGGAGAGGGAGGCACAGCGACCATTATTTAAAGAGGTTTTGTGGAACTGGACGTTGCTAGAGGGGGGCAGAAGGCGACAATAACATGGGGGGAGAGTGGGTGGACTCAGTTGTCCCTTCGTCTAATTGGCGATGAGGGGGAGCGGGAGTGGGGCAGTGAGGCGGTTGGAATCACGGCATGTGGGCTTAGGGGCACAGGGTAGGCAGCGGTGGTTAGCCCTCTGGTTTGGGCGACTGGAGGTAGGAAAAGCCTTCGATAGGTGGGGCCCACCTATCACCGCCACGGGGAGGGGGAGAGGACTTTAGTTTTATGGCGGGCAGAAGTGGGTCGCGGCCTACCTTCCACCTAGAGAGGGGAGAGAGAAATGAGGCAGACGAAAGGGGCTAGCATGCTGGTCTCTGGCTCAGGCCGGTCCAGTGGGAGGAGGGGATGAAGGAGGTAGAGCGGCGGGCCGGCAAGACAAATGGGCCAAAATCGACCAAAAGCCAAGGAGGCGAGGGGAAAAAACAAAATAAAAAGAAGGAGGAGGGAATTTTAATTCCCTTTCCTGATTTTATTGATCATTTGGTTTATTTCGATGCACTGTATTTTCACTCAAAGTCTTGTTAATGAATTTGTCCCTGATGAATATTTTAAAATAACTCGCCATGTCACTTCATGTTAATTATATAATTTTAATTGGCATAAATCCTGCTTAAATTAAGCCATTTAGTGATTTTTTTTGATCAGATTATGTTAGGATAGGGATCTTTGGGGCATGACAAAAGAAGTTATCTACAACCCAAAGACCCGTAATCCTTCATATGTTCTCTCATCAACCAAAAGGCCAAGGCAAGCTACCCTGCACATGATCATATTTCTCATATATTTTAAATACTTTTATTACCAGGTTGCATATTTAGAGTACACATTATTTTGATCAACCATTGGTCTAAATGCGCATGACCGACATACCAAAACTAGATACATTGTGTCCTGTAGGATCCTGGTGAACCTAACCTGGTCGCTCCACCATAGTGGTACCACGATACCCTCATTATTTGAGCTCCCGTGTCTATCAACCCCACCCCGTGTACATATTTATCTATATCCATGTATGTTTGAATGAATGATTGCCATGTGAGAAAAGTATGATTTGTGAAAGGTTTAGAAAACCTGACTTAGGGAGTCGGCCATTTTGAAAAGTAAAATTGTTTTTGTGAGAGAAACATGCGGTGCGATTTCACTCCTATGTGGTTTGGTTTCATAGACATGCAAAAGGATCATTTTCTTTGGGAAGTTCATGCGAACATAATACAATATAGCCACATGGGTAGAATGAGATGCCCTTGGTGGAGTAAGTAGTTGAAACATAGGTGTCTAGCAGGTTGACATTTGAGGCATGTCAAGATAGGGAGACAGGGGCATTTTCCTAAGGTGGAAGTCTGGCTTGGACTGTGAGATACGGTTGGCGCTATACGGCGTGGCCTGAGTAGAGGAGGGCCTAGGACTGGCCTTATACATGGTTTCAGTGATTGGTCCACCTATGAGACGAGGGGATGTCTATGTTACGGTTAAGGAAAAGTCTTACAGTGAAACCCCTTTGTCAAGCCATATACTAGCCCGTATGTGTTGGATAAAGTGGGATGTTCAAGGCGTGTGGATAAAGCTTGTAACCTAGGATTACGAATTGTTTCAGTCCTTCTTTGTGATGGACGTCTAGCCTTCATGGTTAAGAACGAGTCTATGTGACATGGGGAGTCGTTGGACAACAAGAGAGCCATGATGGCCGATTTAGTGGCCGTGATAGCCGGTTGTGGTGCGAGTTTTGGGATGCCAAATTGAGAGGGTTGGATCTGGAGCCGAGAAGACTGGTTAACCATGAAAGTTGGCTAACATTTTGTTTGAGAAAAAATGATAGTTTATATTTTGAAAAGTGAGAATAAATTAATGAAGGAAATGTTGTTTATAAATAATTAAACCCATGATTTATCTACTAGAGTTGTTGAAAGTCAACTCATAGACGGATCGAGGCGATATGCTTTCTTCCAATGAGGAGTTTATTTCAAAATGTTTGCTTAGTGTTTTGAGAAAATGGTTTGAAAATAAATGGTTTGCTAAATTAAACTCGAGCCCTCCTATGTAGCTTGCACAGGCAAATTTTCAGTACTTGTGGAGTATGAAAGTGCTCACCCCCTCCCATACAGACAGCCACACACACACATATATATAGGGCACAATCGTCTTTACACTTTCCAAATAAATTTCACATGATTATTATTGAAGTTTCAAGAAGTAAAAAATTATATATAGAACGAAGATCTTTTTTCAAAATATCTATTGTTCTAGAAGATAATCTTAGACAGAATAAAGACTGGAGGGCATCAGAATCCATATAAGATGGAGTATTCACGTTTTTGGGACATTTCAACAGTCTGTGGTACTCAATCATTATTTAGTTGAATCAAATTCTAAAAGATATCCACTGTTATATGTGTTTAGTTATACCATCTGATACTTTAAATAAAGTAAATCTAGCCACATAAATGCGCGCGTGCTGCCCAGCTAGTTTTTTGAATAAAACAAACGGTTAGACGTAGACTCAGAATTCAGAAAAATCAATGACGTCAAATAAAAAAAAGCAGATCTTTAGAATAACCAAGCTCAAATCTAGCAATGCATGGAAAATAGTAGACAACAAACCACGATTTAGACACGGAGAACACTTCATTTTCAGCTTGACGTGTTTTCATTTTCTCTGAGTTTCCATTTGATTTCTTGCAGCCTCTAGAAAGACAAAGTATGATAACTCGATCGACGAAGAAATATGACGTGGACTGGTCACGCAAAATCCAAGCACAATCAACTGCCCATTGAATCAACCGAATTCTGAAATGCCAGGTAATACAGCAATAGTTCAAGCATCACCAAAAAAATATTGTCAGCTGAAGGTGGTTCGAGGAAGTTCTGCTGCGGCTTACAGCACAAACAGTGCACTCAAATTGTATGGGTGCAACTATGTGAGCACGACGAACACGATTGATCTCAGAAAGAGCAAAAAAATAACACAATGCAGATGGATCGAAGCAAGAATTAGCCAGCCATATGAAGTAATTCGAGTATTAACTCTGTCAAGCAACTGAATATTACTAACTCGGTAGCAACACTATGGGAACAGGTAGTTTCTCCGTTCATCTTTCTATGTAGAACTAATCCAAAGACAATGTTTAACAGTTTAAGTAAGACAAGAAATGACAGCGGTGTTTAGTTATAAAGGCCAATGTAGAAGGCCAGCTAGCCTAACGCAGCAAGCTAACAACACTCCAGAGTTATGAACCAAGCAGCTATTTACTTTTCAGAAGAACAAAAATGGAGAATGTAGGGACAGGAAGGAAGAATTGTGTGCTGTTAGTGGATTTAACGTTTGTGCTAACAACCTCAATGTTTTCATTTTCTCAGTAAAATTTACAGGAAGTCCTGCATATAAATGATTTCAACAGAGAGCAAAATTTGGATTCATGCAAATTCAGATTGAGATCCAAAAACAACAAGAAAGGGGTGTGCTCTGGGTCACAGAATCCAAGAACAGTCATCCAAAATTGCAGAGATATGCTAATGCCTTGAATCATCAAAAAGTGTAACCGAATCAAAGGTAGCAAAAGGTCTACAAACATTCGGTAAATGATTACCGTTTCTGGTTGCAGCTGACATATATAGGACGATGCACCAATCCCTGGAACCATAAAACTCTATCAGCCTCTTTTTAGAACTAAAAATATGCAGATGAATTAATTCGGAAGTGCAGACTATGCAGTCATAACGAAACAGAACAATCTGCAGACAGCAGTCAAGATATTTGGACATTGAATTCTCACTGCAGCTTTAAAATGCAAGTACAGAGGAACTAAGTAAACCGGCACTCATCATCAATTAGAATTTGTTCACTGAATTGAGTATTCTGTAGCCAGCTTTCACCAGCAAGCAAAAATTTCAACATGACAACACCATCGAAATCAGCACGATCACATACTACTTATTTGATCTGATGCTCTGCCGAAACTCGTTGTCAAAACGATGCAGCTTACACTCAGCATGATCACATACTAACTTGATTTGCTCTGCCAAAACTCGTTGTCTCATCTAAGGGAGAACCCAAACTGGAGAGGATTCGTTGGACGGACCATACTCCGGGATGCATTGCCTGACCTGCGGTGGTGTTCCCGACCATTTCCCGACATCGCTGCAGTGGTATCGCCGTTGGGCTCTACTCCTGAACACGATCTGGTGGTCGTAGAAGCTCCGGTCATCCAGGAAGTAGATGCCCTCCTTGCCGGGGTACCCATGCGCCACTTCGTACGATCTGGAGCAGCCTCTTCCGACGAACATGATACGGCCCTCGAGTGCGGGCAGCTCGGCCCAGTGGTGCTCAGCTTCAACTTCCCCTTCGGCGTTGATGACATTCCGGACTTCTTGCTGGAACACCCGGAACGCCAACGTCGGCGAGTGGGGTTCACGAGTGCCTAACCTGACGACCATGAGCAACTCCCCCCGGGACTCCACGAGGTAGCGAGCGAGGACAGGCCCGTCGCCCTCGCCGCCGCGCCGCTGGAAGTACCGCACTTTCGTTTTCATGTCCGGGAGAGGGAATATGGGTTGACGAAACTCACGGATGTGTTCCCCTCGGGTGAGGAAGAGGAAGGCTTCGTCTCCACGGCTGTACAGGAGGTCCTGCACTTCAAGGTCCTCGTTCATCGGCTGTGAAATCACCGGTGCCTCATTGCCCATCTTCCAGAACCCGATGTGCCAGGTGTCCTCGACTGGGCTGCTGGGACGATAGCCGATGATGCCGGCGGCGACGCATCCCTGTTCGGTTGGCTGGCGCGAGAAGGTGGCGGCGACGATGAAGATCCCGACCTCAACTAGGATTTGTAGGTGTTCGAACGGCGGCACCAGGAAACTGCGTAGGCACGTGTTGGGGAGATCGATGCGCAGGTACGGACGCTCAAGGTTGAGGAGGAAGTGTTTGTCCTTTTGGTGGAGGGAGACGAAGAGCCAGTTGCCGTCGTAGGAGCCGAAGAAGCGCGCGGTGTGTGCGCTGTCCACGAGGAAGTAGCGGTGGGTGCGCCAGTTGCTGAGGACGCAGTGGAAGACCGGAGGCCCGACGGATCTCGGGACGAGGAGCCACGGGAGCGGGGGAGGCACCGGCTCGAGCAGCTGAATCTGCGCGCGCCAGGTTTCGCCGAGGTACCGTGCGCGGTCGCGATCGATTTTGCATCGGAGGCTGCTGACGATCTCGCGGACTATGTCGGCGGGGACTTTCGCCAATGGAGGCTCGGCATTATCCAGTGGTGGAGGAAACTCGTCAGCCATTGAAGCAAATGGGGGGAGTTGGTGGTGGCTAATGGCGGCACGAGAGAGCGGAGGTTGAAGACGAAGAGGAGAGGAAGGCCTCTGGTGCTTTATATGCTGGTTTGATTCCCTTTGCTTCTGGAAGCGTCGAGCGAGTTGCTTCTTTGGCAAGTCTCGCCCAGCTTGCAAGTCAAATTCAAAACTCGGGGGTGTTTAAGCTGGGGAAAACAAAATTTTTAAGATGTCACGTCAAATATTTGATCGAACGTCGGAAGAGATTTTCGGACACAAATAAAAAAACGAATTTCACGACTACCCTGTAAACTACGAGACAAATGTTTTGAGCCTAATTAATGATTTTCCACATAACTGTGCATTTTGTTTTTCGCTTTATCTATGTTTGATGCTCTATATAGATGTCCAAAGATTCGATAGAATGTTTTTGGATGAAAATTTTTGGGACTAAACAGGACCTCAGTTTCAGTAGGGATTTATATGTACCCTGAATGAATTGAAATGGCAACCTACACATCCCTTCTCGATTGCAATTTTTAAGGAAAAGTTGCCTGAGCATGGGTATGTCCCTATATGCATAATCGGAGTATTGCACATCAGATCTAGCAATTCCTAATGATCTAAAAGCCAATGTTGAAAAAATAAATTACTAATTACAATAAAAAAACACCAAAATCAACATCAAATTTAAGGGTGAGAAATTTAATTTTTGTGTTATAAATATAAGCAAAAGCGAAAGATGTGGGCGAAAATCCTTAGGAGTACAATGGGGCGAGGGGAAAAACAGAATCCACACACCTGTGAACCTACGTATGCCCACGCCAAATAAATATCTCTTGGCACTAAATCTGGCTAAATGTTTTGCTCCACAGTCCACACATTGACCATAGGTCGATTTTCTTATTCCATAATTGTCGCGATCTGTTGGACTTAACGAAATTCCCCCCCCCCCTCCCGAAAGATTCTTTTGTTTTGGTCGCTCGTGAGTACCTAAGCTATCAAGATTTGAGCCGATCTTACCGCTTTTGATAATTTCTTTGTTTGTTGCATCGCTCATTTGCCCCACAACTCTAGCAGTGTCCCACCCTCAATGAGATTACCCTGCTGTAGTTGAGCACCGGTGACATGTTAGCCCAAATCTCCTTTGGGATGGGACACTGTTTGAAAATATGTTTGTGTTGTCTCTAGGTTTCTTAAACAAAGTTTGTAGAAATAGTTGTTTGGCCATTGTCTGTGTTGTACCCTATTTGTCACCCAAATTCTATTCTGGAGTAGCAACCAAACAAGATTTTGCATTTAGACTATGCCCACGCTTTCCAGTTACGTTTTTCCTGCCGCATGCGCTTCAGTTATAGCCAACTGCACTCTGTGTATGCTGACTTTGCCGAGTAGGTTTCATTGCTTGTCCAAGTCTGGGACATGGTATCATCTACCCTTTCTATTAGTCTGATTGTTCTTTCCTGTATTATTAACCATATATCTCTGAACTCCTGGATTAGCTCTTGGGGTCACATTGTATCTTACATCATGTATCCAATTTCTATTTGACAAAGCATCATGCACTATACGCTTCTTCTCCCTACAATGGGGCTATTACATAACTGATCCCATTTTAAGAGCCAACTACATATTTGACCCTCTTTTTTCCACTTTACAGATTTAACCATGTTTTTTAAAAATGAAGGCACCGACTAACCCTAGTCCGTTAAGTGAGCTTAACGATGTTAAATGAGACATGAATAGACGTTTTTACCCTTGTATATTTGATCCTGCTTGTAAATGATTGTTGCATATATGGCCCAATTTTGTACATACTTGTAATATTTGATTTATTGGTGTTTACTATTTGAGACAAATTTGTTTAATATTTCAGTGAAGTTTGATTAAATTGAGAAATGTACTAAAATTTGAACTAATTTCAGTTCAAATCTAAATTAATTTAAACAAAATTTTGACAGCATATTAACTAAAATTGCCAAACTGCACACAGTGAGGTAATTTTTGCACTGCAAATACTGCTCAGTTGCTCGGTGTTTGTCCGTGTCGCGCTCATGCTTCCGAGGAGATCGACCTGTCGTGCTCCTCGCAGATGGCGTTCACCATTCCGATGACCTCTCTCATGGTCGGCGGCAGCGAGAAGGCATCGATGCACCTCATGGCGATCTGCAGAAGCCAAACCATCGGTTGTTCGCTGGCCCAGGCACCTTAGAATAAGATGAGAGAAGCATTCTACATATGGAGATGCAGGCGAGATGTTAATCGTATCCGTTTTCTACATGGCATGACCAAGCTTAAATCTAGCAATGCATGAAAAATAATAGACAAGAAACCACTATCAAGACACTTAGGGCTCTGTGTTTTTCAGTTTGAAACGTCAATGTGTTTTTCTTTTCTCTTGCGTTCTCTCAGACAATTTATATGATCGTAGAAGGTCTTTTTATCTCAAAAGCTAGTCAATAAGGTGAAGGGCTCCTCCCCACTTATATCCTAGATCCATTGCCCGTCCACAACCAATGTGGGACTATTTAACAATCTTCTCCTTCACACATTGGTGTCCCTCAGCCCTTCACCGCCCCTTCACCGTATCCGAGCTATCACCAGCCCACGGTCCATTAGGTATACAGGCCCCGCATCCCACAGACACCCTACGGTCCATTAGGCCTTCACACACTATGTCCATCGGGCCAGAGATGTTAAACTAGTCAAGCTCTGATACTACTTGTAGGATCATAAAGGGCATTTCTCACCTCAAAAGCTAGCCAATAAGGTGAGGGGCTCCCCCACTTATATCCTAGGTACATTGTCCCTCCACAACCAATATGGAACTATTCAACACAATTCTCCAAGGAAGATAATGTTTTGCAAGACCGTTAACCATTTATATTTCTTCCAGCCTCTATAAATAAGAAACTATGGTAACACCATCAATCAAGGAATTTTGATGTGGACGAGTCACATGGCATCCAAAAACAAGCAATTGTCCATTGGATCATACGAATACCTGAATGGCCGAGGTAACAGAACAAGAGCCCAAGTATCATAAAAAAGGAGATCATAAGTACAGACTAACACACACTATTGTTAGCTGCAAGTGTTTTCTGAACTGAAGGAAGTTTTGCTTCGGTTTACAGCACAAACAGGGCACACAAATTGCATGGGGGCTAAACAGCAATTATCTCAGCAAGAGGAATGAAACATCAGAATGCAGATGGATCGAAGCAAGAATCAGCTAGCCGGATGAACTAACTTTAATGTTTCAACTGTCCAGCAACTCAGTACGATTTGGTAATGAACTCCATTGCAGCTGGAGCAAGGTTTAGTGCCCTCATTGTTCCATGACAAGTTGCCAATATTTACGAGTGACCAAACCAATTAGCACTAAGTAGCTCACTCAATACATATTACAGATGATACATGCAGAGAGACAGCCAGGCTCAGTCTACAGGATATGCACATTGATACAACTTCTGAAGGGTGACAGTACAGCACACAGACCAAATTATATGGGAACTGGTAGTATCTTCGTGCATCTTCTATCCGAAGAAAGTAAGTAATCTAAAGACAATGTTTAAGTAAAACAAGAATTGGTAGCACTGTTCCGTTATGAAGGCCAATTTAGAAGGCCAGCTAGCCTAACGCAGTAAGCAAATACTTCAGAGATATGAACCGAGCATCTATTTGCTTTTGAGAAGAACGAAAGTGGACAATGCAAGGACAAGATGGAAGTATGAACATCTAACTTAGTGGAATTTTCATTAGAACCAAGAACTTCAGTATTGTCGATTCACAGTTAAATATACAGAAAGCCCTGAGGGAAAGTAGGCTGCAAGTGTACAGAGCAAATTTTGGCTTTCATTCTAATACAGTTTGAATAAAGAAATGGACACCCAGCATCTAGATCCAAAAACAACAGAAATGGGGTGTGCCCTGGGTCACAGAATCCAAGAACATCCATGCACGAGTCCACACTGAAACTACCAGTTGCAACGACGTGCAAACATGTTGAATCGTCCAAGAGCGCAACCGAATCAAAGGTAGCAAATGGTGCACAAACATTGCGTAAATGAGTGCCGTTTCCGGTTTCAGCTAACAAATATTTAGGATGATGCATCAAACTCAATCAGCCACTCGATTGGAATTCACTGGTGCAGATCAATAACACTGTAACATGACTATCCAGTTAGCAAGAAACAGAACAATGTGCAGATATCAGTTCAGATATTTGCACATTGCAATCTCACTAAAGCTTAAAGAAACCCGAATCAAAATGCAATTACACAGAAACTAGGTGAACGACGAATTCAACATCATTTATTCACTGAATTGAGAATTCCTTCGCCAGCTTACACCAGCAAGAAAAAATTTCAACACGACAACACCATCGAACTCAGCATGACCACATACTACTTACTTGATCTGATCGATGCTCTGCCGAAACTCGTTGTCTCATCTAAGGGAGAACCCAAACTGGAGAGGATTCGCTCGACGGACCATACGCCGGGATGCAACGCTTGACATGCGGTGGTCTTCCCGACCATATCCCGACATCGTTGTTAGTAAACTTCGCATAATTAGCTTAGTTAGCTTAGTTAGCTTTGGATTCCTTTTGCATTGCATGTGCATGAGCACCGACGTGTGGTAGCCATGCAGAGTCTGTTAGTTGAGATTAGCTCGCAGCATGCCCAGCCGTGCGGGTGACTGGCCACCTCGATCGGGCGCGGGGATGGACGCGGTAAAACCGGTAGTACGTGGGTTGTGATCCGATGCTTGCGCATGTATTCGTTTTTGCATAATAAAAGGAAGAAAGCCCAGAAAACGCTGCAAGCAATTCAGGCAGCACCAAACCCAGAGTGTGTTCTTCGTTGTCTTTTTCTCTACAGTAGTTCTTGTTCTTTGTGTGCTAAGTGTTCGTCCAGAAATCGTGTGCGTTGATTCTGTGTTCTAGCCAGCAATCTTCTGGCGAATTCCTGACAATTGGTATCAGAGCCAGGTTTAGAGCTTGGACAAGAGATCAAGCACTAGCCGGCGTCTTCATGCCTCGACGTCGCACCTACTCTCCGCGCCGGCGGTCGCCGTCACCGCACGAGCGCACTCCACGAGATTCCGGCGGCCGCGCTTCGGGCAGCGGCGGGAACAACCACGGGCTGGTGATACACCGCGTGGTCAAGGAGTCCGGAGGCCCGGCGAACTACCCAGTTCTCACGAAGACAAACTACAACGAGTGGTCCCTTCTCATGAGGATCAAGCTGCAGGCGCGGTCTCTCTGGGGCGCCATCGAACCCGGGGAGGCCGAGGTGGAGGTCCAGGAAGATCGGATGGCCCTCGACGCGATTTGCAGCGTCGTGCCGCTTGAGATGATCTCAACGCTGGCAACCAAGGCATCCGCGAAGGAGGCATGGGACTGCATCAGGACCATGCGCGTCGGCGACGATCGCATCCGCAAGGCCAGCGCGCAGCGGGTGCGTGCCGAGTACGAGGCGATCGCCTTCCGCGATGGGGAGCACGTGGAGGATTTCGCGATGCGGCTAGCCGGCGTCGTCAATCAGCTGGCAACCCTCGGCGACCCCGAGCCCGCCACCAAGGTCGTCGAAAAATACTTGCGCGTTGCGCGCCCGAGGTTTAGTCAACTTGTTCTTTCAATTGAGACACTCCTAGATATATCTACACTGTCCATGGAGGAGGTCACGGGTAGGCTGAAGGCGGCGGAAGATTCCGGTCAATCCTCGCCTGCCTCCCAGGGTGCCGGAGACAAGCTCTACCTCACGGAGGAGGAGTGGCTCGAGCGGCACAAGAAGAAGGAGCAGGAGGCTAAGCGCTCCGGCGGCTCGAGCTCCGGCGGTCGCGGCAAGCGCCGCGGCGGCAAGGGGCGATCGGGCAACGGCGGCACCGGCGGGAGCGGCGGCTCGGATGGTTCAAACTCCGGGCCGGTCCGCAAGGATGACAAATGTCGCAATTGCGGCAAATATGGCCATTGGGCCAAGGACTGCAGAAGCAAGCACAAGCGGGACGAACAGGCAAACGTGGCCCAAGATGACGAGCCGACGCTGATGCTTCTGATGGGAGGCAGCGACGACGTCGCCGATCCAACTCGGCCCACGACAACAAGCTCGTCAGAAACTTTCTCGCCAACGGCATCCACAACATGCCACGACGTTGGCGAGCTCCACGACGTCGGCGAGCTCCACGAGAAAAAAGTTTTTGCCGCCGTGGATGACGAGATCGATCGTGACCCGCGGAGCTGGATCATGGACTCCGGCGCATCAAACCACATGACCGGGTGCAAGGCGGCCTTCTCTGACCTCAACACTGCCGTCACCGGAAATGTTCGACTCGGGGATGGCTCCGTTGTCAAGATTGAGGGTCGTGGGACGATCCTCTTCGCCTGCAAGAATGGAGAACACCGCACGCTCGCCAACACATACTGTCTGCCCCGCCTTGCAGCTAACATAATAAGCATCGGACAACTCGATGAAGTTGGTTTTCAGGTGCGTGTGTAGGGTGGCATCATGCGCGTCCGTGACGAACAACGACGCTTGCTCGCGAGGATCCCGAGGAGTCCGGGACGCCTGTACGTCCTCGACACCAAGCTCGCGCGTCCGGTGTGCTTAACGGCGCACGCCGGCGAGGATGCCTGGAGATGGCACGCGCGGTTCGGCCACATCAACTTCACCGCGCTGCGCAAGATGAGCCGAGAAGAGCTCGTGCGCGGGCTGCCAATGCTGACACAAGTTGATCAAGTCTGCGAAGCGTGCCTCGCCGGCAAGCACCGTCGGGCGCCCTTCCCGCAACGCGCCCTGAGCCGCTCCACCGAGCCACTCCAGCTCCTGCACGGGGACCTGTGCGGGGCGATCACGCCACCGACTCCCAGCGGGAATAGCTACTTCCTGCTCCTCGTTGATGATTATAGCCGCTACATGTGGCTCAAGCTTCTTCCGTCGAAGGACGCTGCTCCGGCCGCCATCAAACACGTCCAAGCCGCCGCCGAGCGCCAGACGGGCAGGCTGGTTCGTGCACTACGCACGGACCGCGGCGGGGAATTCTCGGTGGCGCACTTCAACGACTACTGCGCCGAGCTCGGGCTGCGTCGAGAACTGACGGCGCCGTACTCACCGCAGCAGAACGGCGTCGTTGAGCGCCGGAATCAATCGGTGGTGGGCACAACTCGGAGTATGCTGAAAGCGAAAGGGCTCCCTGGCATATTTTGGGGGGAGGCGGTGAACACGGCCGTCTACTTGCTGAACAGATCGACCTCAAAGAGCATCGGGGGCAAGACGCCGTACGAGCTGTGGAACGGCGCCGCAATGGCTGTGCACCACCTCCGCACTTTTGGGTGTATCGCCCACGTCAAGATTACCAAGCCTCACTTGAAGAAACTTGATGATCGGAGCAAGCCCATGATTTTCGTGGGGTACGAGGCTGGGTCCAAGGCATATCGTGTCTACGACCCAGCCACACGACGCGTGCACGTCTCACGTGACGTCGTGTTTGATGAGGAAGCCCAGTGGAATTGGGATGATGAGGAACCAGAAGGCGTCGTCAGCGACTTCACCATCGAAGACATGATCGCGGATCTCACAGTCATAGGCCTGGCACCAGAGCAAGGCACTCAGCAACCAGGTGGTCCGCCCACGCCGGAGCGGGGCGGGTCATCATCGTCAGTTGTATTGTCGCGGGCACGCAGCTCGCCGGCGCCAACATCAACGCAAGCCGCGCCAGATGTGGAGTTCACGTCGCCACCACCTAACCATGAAGCTAACCTTGATGACGATGCAGATGATGCACCGCTCAGGTTTCGAACCATGGAGAACATCCTCGGCCCCGCAACCCCACCGGGACTGGCGTCACGCGACTTCGACGAAGATTTGTTGTTTGTTTCAGCCAAAGAACCAACATCGTTCGCTGAAGCCGAGCACCACGAGTGCTGGCGCCAGGCAATGTTCGAAGAAATGAAGTCGATCGAGGCAAACAACACCTGGCGACTGGTCAATGCACCGGCGCATCAGCGCCCCATTGGGCTCAAATGGGTGTTCAAGACCAAGAAGGACGCCGCCGGGAATGTCACCAAGCACAAGGCGCGACTCGTGGCCAAGGGGTATGTGCAACGGCAAGGAATTGATTTCGATGAAGTTTTCGCGCCGGTGGCCAGGCTGGAGTCTGTCCGGCTACTGCTGGCGCACGCGGCGTGCGAAGGCTGGGTGGTTCACCACATGGACGTAAAGTCCGCTTTCCTCAACGGCGAGCTCCGGGAGGAGGTTCATGTCGCACAGCCACCGGGGTTCATCGTAGCCGGGAAGGAGCACATGGTGTTGCGTCTCGACAAGGCGCTGTACGGTTTGCGTCTAGCCCCACGCGCTTGGTACGCCAAGCTCGATGCGTCGCTACTGACGCTCGGTTTTCACCGGAGCGCGTCGGAACATGCAGTTTATTTTCGCGGTGCAGGAACACATCGACTGGTTGTTGGCGTTTACGTCGATGATCTGGTCATCACTGGTGGCATCCCGGCTGAAGTTGAACAATTCAAGCAAGAAATGAAGGGCACGTTCCAAATGAGCGACCTCGGCTTGTTGAAGTATTACTTGGGCCTGGAGGTGAAGCAAGATGATCAAGGTATCACCGTGAGCCAACGAGCCTACGCCGAGAAGATACTGGATCTCGCCGGGATGGCAGGAAGTAATCTCAGCCTGACTCCCATGGAGTCAAGATTGAAGCTCAGTAAGTTCAGTGAATCGCCACTTGTTGATGCTACTGAGTACAGGAAGATCGTGGGGTCGCTGCGGTATTTGGTCAATTCAAGGCCGGATTTGGCTTACGCCGTGGGATATGTCAGCCGCTTCATGGAGAAACCCACGGTCGAGCATTTGGCGGCAGTAAAAAGGGTGCTCAGGTATGTTGCCGGCACCACCAGCTTTGGCTGTCTGTACAGGAGGAAGAAGGATGCTGCAGTTCTCACAGGATACAGTGACAGTGATCTTGCTGGCGACGTCGACACGCGCAAGAGCACGTCCGGGGTCTTCTTCTTCCTTGGAAACAATTTGATCACCTGGCAATCACAAAAACAGAAGGTTGTGGCCTTGTCGTCGTGTGAAGCCGAGTATATTGCGGCGACGACTGCTGCGTGCCAGGGAGTGTGGCTGTCGCGGCTGTTGGCTGAATTGAGAGGAGAAGAGGCCAGCTTGGTCACACTGAAGGTAGATAATCAATCTGCAATTCTGCTGAGCAAGAATCCCGTCTTTCATGATCGCAGTAAACATATCGATACAAGATACCACTACATCAGAGAGTGCGTCGAGGAAGGAAGGGTGAATATAGAGTACATCAACACTGATGAGCAGCTTGCAGACATCTTGACGAAAGCACTTGGGCGTGATCGGTTCTTGGAGCTTCGGTCCAGGATTGGCGTCGTCGAGGTGAAGAAATTGTGCGAGGTTTAGGGGGAGTTTTGTTAGTAAACTTCGCATAATTAGCTTAGTTAGCTTAGTTAGCTTTGGATTCCTTTTACATTGCATGTGCATGAGCACCGACGTGTGGTAGCCATGCAGAGTCTGTTAGTTGAGATTAGCTCACAGCATGCCAAGCCGTGCGGGTGACTGGCCACCTCGATCGGGCGCGGGGATGGACGCGGTAAAACCGGTAGTACGTGGGTTGTGATCCGATGCTTGCGCATGTATTCGTTTTTGCATAATAAAAGGAAGAAAGCCCAGAAAACGCTGCAAGCAATTCAGGCAGCACCAAACCCAGAGTGTGTTCTTCGTTGTCTTTTTCTCTACAGTAGTTCTTGTTCTTTGTGTGCTAAGTGTTCGTCCAGAAATCGTGTGCGTTGATTCTGTGTTCTAGCCAGCAATCTTCTAGCGAATTCCTGACAATCGTTGCAGAGGTATCGCCGTTGGGCTCTCGCCCTGAACACGATCATGGGGTCGTAGAAGCACAGGTCATCCAGGAAGTAGATGCCCTCCATGCCAGGGTACCCATGCGCCACTTCGTACGATCTGGAGCAACCCTTTCCGACGAACAGGATACGGCCTTCGAGCGCCGGCAGCTCGGCCCAGTGGTGCTCAGCCTCAAATTCCCATTGGGCGTTGGTGGCATTTCGGACTTCTGCCTGGAACACTCGGAACTCCGACGTCGGCCAGAGGAGTTGATGATTGCCAAACCTGACGACCATGAGCAACTTCCCCCGGGACTGCACGAGGTAGCGAGCGACGACAGGCCCGTCGCCGTCACCGCGGCGCTGCTGGAAGCGCACCACTTCTTGGTTCGTGTGTTCGAGAGGGAATATGGGTTGATGAAACTCATGGGTGTGCTCCCCTCTGGTGAGGAAGAGGAAGGCTTCGTCTACATGGCTGTACAGGAGGTCCTCCACTTTAAGGTCCGGGTCCTTCTCCCGAAAGGTATATGAAATCTCCCGCTCCCCATCACCCATCCCCCAGAACGCGATCTCCCGTATGTCGTAGTCCTGGCAGATGGGAAGATAGCCGATGATGCCAGCGGCGACGCATCCCCGTTCGGTTGGCTGGCGCGAGAGGGTGGCGGCGACGATGACGATCTTGTCCTCCCATAGGGTTGGTTCGAGCGGGAACGGGTGCAGGACGATCAGACCGCGTGAGCGCCTGTCGGGAAGACGGAAGAACAGGTCCGGATCCTCAAGGTTGAGGAGGAAGTGGTCCTCGGTTTGGCCGAGGGAGACGAAGTATCATCCGCTGGTGGAGGAAGCTCGTCAGCCATTGAAGCGAATGGGGGATTTGGTGGTGGCTAATGGCGGCACGAGAGATGGGAGAGGTTGAAGACGATGAGGAGAGGAGGAAGGCCAATGCTGAATGCTCTGATGCTGCCGGTGATTTATATGCGGAGTACTAGTTACGTGTTCCGGTTTGATTCCCTTTCTGGAAGCGAGTTGCTTCTTTCGCAAGACTCGCCCAGTTGCGTAGGATTTGTATGATTGTATCTATGCTTGGTTATGTGGGTATATCGGTTGTACATATATACATGATCGGAGTATTGCACACCTGAGCATCACCGGTACTGATTATTTTGAAACTGGCATTCCTATATTCAGTGGCAAAAGTTTAGTTAAATGTGTGAAGCCTGTTACATCCTTTGTTTCATATTATACGACTTTAAGAATTGTCTAAATTCATTCGTATATCAATCTATATGTTTTATAGATGTGTTTAAATTCATTAACACACTTATGAATCTAACCAACGCCAGAAAGTTTTATAATATAGAATGGAGTGAATGGGTGAATGGAAAATTTTTTGGAATGAAACAGGGCCTTAGATGCGAAATCATTGATAATGACACTAATATCAATTTTAGCCAATAGTTTTTTCTCAATACATAAAGATAAAACTAGTTAATAGATGATAGATGAATATTAGAAATTTCAGAATATATTAGTATAGGTAGGGGTAGGGGACCCTAGGATTTGGGAGCCTAGTGCGGCCTCACGTGCCAGTCAGTTTGATCCTGCAACTAACAAGATAAACAGTAAAGCAAGCCAATCAGCTATCAAGCCGATAGGTAACTAATAATCCAGCCGATCAGATGTTGATGCTGCAACGGTTAGCTGATAGGATGAACGATCGGCTGTAAAAAACTTGGATCGGCTAGAAACTTGACAGAAATAGAGTTAAATTAAATATTAGACCAACGTAATCCGCCAAGTTACTTATTAATCTTAGTCGATCGAACGAGCCCCTATAACCAGATCGAACCAAACGTGCAGAGATTGGACTTAACCAAGACAGTATGCAGTCGACCACGATATGATTATAAGAAATATGAAGATCGATAAGACTAATAAATAAACAATGAATCATGTGTTGCAATCGGCTAAAACCAATTAACATGCAATTCATAAGCCGATGCAACATAAATAACTGTCGATCTAACTAAATCAAGCCGATTGGTATAGAAATAATGCAGTAAAGCAATCGGCTACTCTATTGATGTAAATATAATGAACATGTAGATCGGCAAAGATCATCGGCTATAAACGGCTGACAAACGACCAAGATCTATAAAATATTTAGCCCAGATTGCTAAGAATAATCATAGAAGATCGGACCCAATCGAGACAGTTTAAGATTACGCCTAGCAATATCAGGATAAATACTAAACAGATCTAGATTGCCATCAAGCCAATGAGCCGATGACGGATAACTTATCGGCTGGTACTCCGATAAAACAATGAACAAAATACATCGATCTGATATAAATCGTCTGACAAACGCAATCTCCTAGATCGAACCTAACCGAGATAGTACTAGATTGAATATGTCAAATAACAAATATCAAACCCACGTAGATTGCCCAAAGTGGTCGACCAGATCAACTCAAAACACGAAAGTGATTGAAGTTGAAACTGATATGATAACTAGCAATCGCACAACAAGATCAGAAGATCAGACCGAACCGAGACAGTTCTAATCTAGCCGAACGATTAACGTGGCCTGGCAAAACGATGGACTTACCCCTCCGCCAGAGATCGAAGCGATCCAACCTCGCGTCAGGTGTCAAGTTCCACCAGAGTTGAAAACCTCGGACAAGAGGGTGGCGATGCACCGAAATTTAGTTGATCTGATTATGATGTAGATGATTTACAATGACCTGGGGCACACATATTTATACTCTCGGGTGTATAGTATTCCATGTCGGATACAACACATGACTCCTTATAGATAAAAAGAAATAACAAACTCTATCTCTAATTTCTATTGAATACGACACGGATTCTAATAGATAAAAGAAAACAACCAAGTCCCAATCAGACTCTAATCTTTTAGAGATAAAATCCTAACTAACTCTAACTAGTAGATAAAATTACGCCGCCAAGTCTTGGTCTTCACGATTCCCTGTTGAATTCTAATTCTTCTGGATAAAAATTTCTATCGGCGATTGTATCTTTTCTTATCTGAATCCAATAAGAAAATTTACCAAATTTTGGTGTTAACACCTTGCCACTCCACCATAGTGGTACACCGATACCCTTGTTATTTGAGCTCACGTGTCTATCAGCCCCACCCCTTGTATATATTTATCATATCCTTATATGTCTGAATGAATGATCGCCATGTGAGAAAAGTATAGTTTGTGAAAGGTTTAGAAAACCCGACTTAGTGAGTTGGCCATTTTGAAAAGCAAAATAGTTTTTCTATGAGAAAACTTGCGGTGCGATTCTACTCCTATGGTTTTGTTTCATAGATATGCAAAAGGTTCATTTTCTTTGGGAAGTTCATCCGAACATAATACAATACGACCACATGGGTAGAATGGGATGCCTCTCATGGAGTTAGTTGCTGAAACATAGGTGTCTAGCAGGTTGGTAGTTGAGGCATGTCAGGATAGGGAGACAGAGGCATTTCATGATATGGGAGTCTGGCTTGGACCGTGAGATGCGGTTGGCGCTATACAGCGCAACCTGAGTAGAGGAGGGCCTAGCACTAGCCTTAAACTTGGTTTCAGAGATTGGTCCAACTATATGACAAGGGGATGTCTATGTTACGGTTATGGAAAAGCCATGCAGTGAAACCTCTTTGTCAAGCCATGTACTGGCCCATATGTGTTGGATAAAGCGGGATGTTCATGACGTGTGGATAAAGCATGTAACCTTTGAGTTTATTGAACCATTCAAACAATCGTGTCATAGGATTGTGAATTGTTTCCAAACAGGGGCAGAATTGGGCCTGGGGCAGCTTGGGCCCTAGCCCCACTCTTAAAAAAGATTTCAGTTTACCGGTGCCTATATAATTTTAAAAAAGCAAAGGTCCAGTAGTTCAGCCCTACTCATTTAAGCTAGCCCCACATCAGGCCTTAGCCTTTTGCAAGCCCAGCGGCCCATTAGCCCAATAACCAACGATCAAACCCTACTCCTCACTCCTTCCTCCCCAGCCCCTTTCACGGTCTCACCAGCCGCCTCTTACGATCTCTCTCTCTCTCTCTCTCTCTCCGCAGCTAGGACCTAGCAGCGGCGGCGGGCGGGTCGGCGGACCGCGGACGCCAGCGGCCCAGCGCTGCAACCTGCAGTGCGCGGGGGCGGCAGTCGCGGGGGCAGGGTGCGCGCGGCGAGGGCACGAGGCGAGGCCGAGGCGGAGGCCGGAAGGGCGCAGCGGCCGGCGCTCGGGGAAGGGCGGAGGGGGCGCGGGGCGGATGGCAGTGCTCGCCGGTGGTGGCGCCGCCGCCAACCCGCCACGACTTGGCTACCGGCAGACGCAGTGCTTGGCCGCAAAACATCAGGCCAGCAAAAAGTATTTTTTTTCTATTCTCAATTTTTACCCCTCTCCTTTCATAGTTCTTATCAATTGGTCAACTAGAAAATTGTTTTGATTTAGTATATGAAGAGGAGCAAGATAACATACTGCTTAATCCAAATGGTGCTGATCCTGGCCTTCGCACACCAACTGAACAACTGAACAATTGGATGCAAACATTAGGGATGCTGCTAGAAGGGAGTATTTATTAATGGGTCCATGTCAACAAGTTGATCATAACTATCCACAAAAGAAAATAGGAGGTGCCAATAGGAGTTTTCAGAAATCATGGTTCAAAAAGCATAATTGGTTGGAGTATAGTGTTGCTAAGAATGCAGCTTTCTGTTTTTATTGCTTTTAAGCAATCTCGAGCTGAAAATTATGGTTTTGAATGCTACATGGGGGAAAGTCAGATATTGGAAAAATGCAAAATGTGGCTAATGTCATGAGATAACTAAGAGTGGTCGTTCAAGGGGTCGTAGCGGCCAATTGGTAACTTATTTCCATATTTCAGCAAAGAAATATTCAATATGGTCAAGTTCCGTTGTATTATTTTTACTGTCACTGTCCTTAGTTGAATGAATTTTTATGGATGGTTCTTGCCTCTACTTTGAGCCCTACACGTGTTGAGATCCTGGTTCCGCCATTGTTTCCAAAGTTCTTCTTTGTGATGGACGTCCAGCCTTCGTGGTTGGGAACGAGTATTTGTGACATGGGGAGTCGTTCGACACCAAGAGGGCCATGATGGCCAATTTAGTGACCGTAATGGCCTGTTGTGGGCCGAGTTTTGGGATGCCAAATTGAGAGGGTCGGATCCATAGCCGAGAAGACTAGTTAACCATGAAAGTTGGCTAACATTTTGTTTTGAGGAAAAATATTGGTTTATGTTTTGAAAAGTGAGAATAAATTAATGAAGGAAATGTTGTTTATAAATAATTAAACCTATGATTTATCTACTAGTGTTGTTGTAAAGCAACTCATAGACGGATCGAGGTGATATGCTTCCTTCAATCAGGAGTTTATTTTAAAATGCTCACTTAGTGTTTTGAGAAAATGGTTTTTAAATAAATGGTTTGCTAAATTAAACTCGAGCCATCAATTGTAGCTTGCACATTTATATTTCCAGTGCTTGCGTAGTATGAAAGTGCAGAGTGCTCACCCCCTCCCATATATATAGGGCTCAGTCATCTTTACTCGTTCCAAAGTGCTCACCCCCTCGGCCCCTCCCATATATATAGGGCCCAGTCGTCTTTGCTCGTTCCAAATAAATTTCACAGGGTTATTATTGAAGTTTCAAGAAATAAAAATTTATATATATAGGACGAAGATCTTTTTTCAAAATATCTATTGTTCCACAAGATAATCTTAGACAGAATAAAGGCTGGAGGGCATCAGAATCCATATAGGATGGAGTATTCACGTCTATGGGACATTTCAACAGTCCGTTGTACTCGATCATTATTCAGTTAAATCAAAAATTCAAAAAAAATATCCACTGTTATATGTGTATAAGTTATACCATCTGATACTTTAAATAAAGAAAATCTAGCCACATAAATGAGTGTGGGCTGCCCAGCTAGTTTTTGGAATAAAACAAATGTTAGACATAGACTCGGAAGTCGATGACGCCAAATAAAAAAACAGATGGAGTAATATTCCTTTAACACTTAGAATAACCAAGCTCAAATCTAGCAATGCATGGAAAATAGTAGACAACAAACCGTGATTTAGAGCAAGGTCAATAGTATAGTCATCTGTTGGCTATACTCATTGCCATATCATTTTGCAGTTAGTATTGAAGCCAACCAATACAATAGAGTGACTACTATGCAGACTCCATTTTCTCAGCCAAAAAATTAATTTTACATCTACATATAGACATGTACGATTAAGAGTGAACTCTATCTCTGTGGCCATACTGTGGTGTGAGCGTGACATACAAAATCGGTTGCTAACTCATATTTCTTCTTCCAATTTTCCCCTCTTTTCTTCTTCACAGGCTTAATCACAACAACCACCATACCCTAAGATTAAAATCAACAACACAGATAACAACTAGAGGACAAAGATTGATAATTTATCCTTTTATCCATCACCAATTCACATGGAAGCAAAAAAAAAGTAAGGGAAAAACAAACGAAAAAAATGCAAATGAGCTATCTGGTGTAACGGTGTTGATTCATGGCGGAGCAAGCTTGCTGTGGGTCAGCTCCATGCCTCAATTGATCCTTCCATCCCACCCAGCTTTCATCAGTGATTAGGCCTTGTTTAGTTCCCAAATTTTTTTTCCAAAAACATCACATCGAATTTTTGGACACCTAAATAAAGCATTAAATATAGATAACCAAAAAATAATTGCCCAGTAATGGAAGAAATCTTAAGACGAATCTTTTGAGCCTAATTAGTCCATGATTAGCCATAAGTGCTACAGTAACCAACATGTGCTAATGACAGATTAATTAGGCTCAAAAGATTCGTCTCGCGGCTTCCAGGCTAACCTTGAAATTCGTTTTTCATTCGTGTCCGAAAACCCCTTCCGATATCCGGTTAAACATTTGACGTGAAACTTCTCCAAAATTTTTCTCAGTCTAAACATCACCTTAGCTTATGTATCAGCACAAGACAAGCACGGTCACCGCTACCTCGATGAGGACACAAGATCCCAGTGCTAGTTGTTAGTGGCAACTGCGTCGTTCGTCATACTTGTCCTGCATGAGGATGGCCGGCGGCGCAGAAGATTGAAACAACTAGAAGAAGAACAGGTGATTCTTGCCTTGTGAGGTAGGCGGCCATCGATCTAGTCATTTAGCATGCGGCGGCGGCGGCATGAGGACGAAGGATTTTGTGGGCTACAGAAGAGAAATGAGAGATTATGGGTACACCCGATAGGCTTTGATCCGTATGGATGGTGGTGTTTTCTGCTCGTTGACGGGGAGATTGCCCGGTGGATTTCGCCCGCGGCAAGCGCTGGTCGATGAAACAACGGAGGACGGAGAAGGGGCGGGAGGACAATGCACATGGGATCGATTAGGTCGTCATTGGACCGGCAAAACAGTTTTTTAATCACCATCAAGTCGCCCGGCGCCAAATCTAGCGCCCGCTCAGTTCTCTCTTTGCCTTTCTCTCCCCTCCACGAATAAGATGACGTGTAAATTTTTATAGCCTACTGACTAGTACTATTATACCTGCTCTTAGACACGGAGAAGAGTGCATTTTCAGCTTGACGTGTTTTCATTTTCTCTGAGTTTTCATTTGATTTCTTGCAGTCTCTAGAAAGACAAAGTATGATAACTCGATCGACGAAGAAATACGACGTGGACTGGTCACGCAAAATCCAAGCACAAGCAACTGCCCATTGAATCAAGCGAATTCTGAAATGGCCAGGTAATACAGCAATAGTTCAAGCATCACCAGAAAAAAGGGGACAGTAATATTGTTAGCCGAAGGTGGTTCAGCACTGAAGGAAATTCTGCTGCGGTTTACAGCACAAACAGTGCACTCAAATTGTATGGGTACAACTATGTCAGCACGGCTAACACGATTGACCTCAGAAAGAGCAAACAAACAACACAATGCAGATGGATCGAAGCAAGAAGTAGCCAGCCATATGAAGTAATTCGAATATAAACTCTGTCAAGCAACTGAATATTACTAGCTCGGTAGCAACACTATGGGAACAGGTAGTTTCTCCGTTCATCTTTCTATGTAGAACTAATCCGAAGACAATGTTTAACAGTTTAAGTAAAACAAGCAATGAGAGCGGTGTTTAGTTATAATGGCCTATGTAGAAGGCCAGCTAGCCTAACGCAGCAAGCTAACAACACTCCAGAGTTATGAACCAAGCAGCTATTTACTTTTCAGAAGAACAAAAATGGAGAATGCAGGGACAGGATGGAAGAATTGTGTGCTGTTAGTGGATTTAACGTTTGAGCTAAGAACCTAAATGTTAACAACTTCTCAGTAAAATTTACAGGAAGTCCTGCATATAAATGATTTCAACAGAGAGCAAAATTTGGATTCATGCAAATTCTGTTTGAGATCCAAAAACAACAGGAAAGGGGTGTGCTCTGGGTCACAGAATCCAAGAACAGTCGTCCAAAATTGCAGAGATATGCTAATGCCTTGAATCATCCAAATGTGTAACCGAACCAAAGATAGCAAAAGGACTACAAACATTCGGTAAATGATTACCAAACCCTGGAAGCATAAAACTCTATCAGCCTCTTTTTAGAACTAAAAATATGCAGATGAATTAATTCAGCAGTGCAGACTATGCAGTCATAACGAAACAGAACAATCTGCAGACACCAGTTAAGATATTTGGACATTGAATTCTCACTGCAGCTTTAAAATGCAAGTACAGAGAAACTAAGTAAACCGGCAACTCATCATCAATTAGAATTTATTCAGTGAATTGAGAATTCTGTAGCCAGCTTGGGACCAGCAAGAAAAAATTTCAACACGACAACACCATCGAAATCAGCACGATCACATACTACTTACTTGATCTGATGCTCTGCCGAAACTCTTGTCAAAACTACGCAGCTTACACTCAGCAAGATCACATACTAACTCGATTTGCTCTGCCAAAACTCGTTGTCTCATCTAAGGGAGAACCCAAACTGGAGAGGATTTGTTGGACGGACCATACTCCGGGATGCATTGCCTGACCTGCGGCGGTGTTCCCGACCATTTCCCGACATCGCTGCAGTGGTATCGCCGTTGGGCTCTACTCCTGAACACGATCCGGTGGTCGTAGAAGGTCCGGTCATCCAGGAAGTAGATGCCCTCCTTGCCAGGGTACCCATGCGCCACTTCGTACGATCTGGAGCAGCCTCTTCCGACGAACAGGATACGGCCCTCGAGCGCCGGCAGCTCGGCCCAGCGGTGCTCAGCTTCAACTTCCCCTTCGGCGTTGATGACATTCCGGACTTCTTGCTGGAACACTCGGAACGCGAACGTCGACGAGGAGGGTTCACGAGTGCCTAACCTGACGACCAGGAGCAACTCCCCCCGGGACTCCACGAGGTAGCGAGCGAGGACAGGCCCGTCGCCCTCGCCGCCGCGCCGCTCGAATTACCGCACCTTCCTTGTCATGTCCGGGAGAGGGAATATGGGTTGACGAAACTCACGGATGTGTTCCCCTCGGGTGAGGAAGAGGAAGGCTTCGTCTCCACGGCTGTACAGGAGGTCCTCCACTTCAAGGTCCTCGTTTATCGGCGGAAAGGACGGTGAAATCACCGGTGCCTGGTTGCCCATCTCCCAGAACCCGATGTGCCATGTGCCCTCGACTATGCTGCTGGGAGGATAGCCGATGATGCCGGCGGCGACGCATCCCGGTTCTGTTGGCTGGCGCGAGAAGGTGGCGGCGACGATGAAGATCCTGACCTCAACTAGGATTTGTATGTATTGGAACGGCGGCACCAGGAAATTGCGTAGGCACGTGTTGGGGAGATCGATGCGCAGGTACGGACGCTCAAGGTTGAGGAGGATGTGTTGGTCGTTTTGTTGGAGGGAGACGAAGAGCCAGTTGCCGTCGTAGGAGCCGAAGAAGCGCGCGGTGTGTGCGCTGTGCACGAGGAAGTAGCGGTGGGTGCGCCAGTTGCTGAGGACGCAGTGGAAGACCGGAGGCCCGATGGATCTCGGGACGAGGAGCCACGGGAGAGGGGGAGGCACCGGTTCGAGCAGCTGAATCTGCGCGCGCCAGGTTTCGCCGAGGTATCGTGCGCGGTCGCGATCGATTTTGCATCGGAGGCTGCTGACGATCTCGCGGACTATGTCGGCGGGGACTTTCGCCAATGGAGGCTCGGCATTATCAAGTGGTGGAGGAAACTCGTCAGCCATTGAAGCAAATGGGGGGAGTTGGTTGTGGCTAATGGCGGCACGAGAGAGCGGAGGTTGAAGACGAAGAGAAGAGGAAGGCCTCTGGTGCTTTATATGCTGGTTTGATTCCCTTTGCTTCTGGAAGCGTCGAGCGAGTTGCTTCTTTGGCAAGTCTCGCCCAGCTTGCAAGTCAAATTCAAAACTCAGGGGGTGTTTAGTCGGTGAAAACAAAATTTTTAGATCTCACGTTAAATGTTTGACCGAATGTCGGAACAGATTTTCAGACATGAATAAACAAAACGAATTTTAAGGCTACGAATTTCACGGCTAGCCTATAAATTGGGAGACGAATCTTTTCCACGAATTTCACAGCTAGCCTAATTAATGATTTTTCATATAATTGTGCAATTAGTTTTTCGTTTCATCTATGTTTGATACTCTATTGAGGTGTTCAAAGATTTGATGTGATGTTTTTGGGTGAAAATTTTTTGAAATAAACAGGGCCTCAGTTTCAGTAGGGATTTGTATCTACCCTGAATGAATCTAAATGGCAACCTACACATCCCTTCTCGATTGCAATTTTGAAGGAAAAGTTGCCTGAGCATGCGTATATCCCTATATGCATGATCGGAGTATTGCACATCAGATCGAGCAATTCCTAATGTTCTAAAAGCGAATGTTGAAAAAATAAATTACAAATTACAATGAAAAACACCAAAATCAACGTCAAATTTAAGGGTGAGAAATTTAATTTTTGTGTTATAAATATAAGAAAAAGTGAAAGATATGGGTGAAAATCCTTAGGAGTACAATGGGGTGAGGGGAAGAAATAGAATCCACACACTTGTGAACCTGCGTATGCCCACGCCAAATAAATATCTCTTGGCACTAAATCTGGCTAAATGTTTTCGATTTCTTCTTTGATAATCGTCGCGATTTGTTGGACTTAACGAAAATTCCCCCTAAAGATTCTTCTGTTTTGCTCGCTCCTAAGGTCCTGTTTGGTTAGAGGGACTAATTATTAGTCTCTATTTTAGTCACTTTTAGTCTCCAAAAGCTTAAACAGGAGGGACTGAAAGGGACTGAAATGTTTATTAGTCTCTAACTTATTGGGACTAGTTTTCCTTCGTCCCCAACTGATCTCGCACGCGCACGCGGGGGTTCGACGCTGCCCACGGCCGGAGGAAGCCGGTGCGACCGCCCGGGGCTGTCGCCGCCCACGCCGGAGGAGGCCGCCGCCCGCGCCGGAGGAAGCCGGCGGCCCGGCGCCCACGGCCGGAGGAAGCCGGTGCGACCGCCCAGGGCCGTCGCCGCCCACGCCGGAGGAGGCCGCCGCCCGCGCCGGAGGAAGTCAGCGCTACCGCCCAGGGCCGTCGCCGCGCACGCCAAGGGCTGCTGCCGCCCACGCCAGAGGAGGCCGCCGTGACCGCCAGTGCTCGTCGCCCGCCGGGCACGCCTGGGGCTATCGCCGCCCAGGGCCACGCCGCAGGTCGCCGCCGCCCACGCCGGAGGCAGCTGTCACTGCTTGGCCGCTTGCTCCTGCTGCTGCTTACCGCTTGCTGCTGCTGCTGCTTAGTCGTTGCTGCAGCTGTTGATCTGTGATTTAAAAATAACTGTTTTTAGTCTCTTTTAATCCCTCTAACCAAACAGTAGGAACTAAAGATTTACTTCATGGGCTAATTTTTAGTCCTAGGACTACAGAACTAAACAGGTCCTGAGTACCCTATCAAGATTTGAGCCGATCTTACCGCTTTTGATAATTTGTTTGTTGCATCGCGCATTTGCCCCACCCTTAATGAGGCAGCGTATAGTTGGAGAAAATTTTTGGGACAGAGGTTACATCAACGCATACGGTCACATATTTGAAGTATTAAACGTATTCTAATTACAAAACAAATTTTAGATTTTGGCTGAAAACCGCGAGACGAATTTTTTGAGTCTAATTAATCTGCCATTAGCACATGTTGGTTACTGCAGTACTTATGGCTAATCATGCACTAATTAGACTCAAAAGATTCATCTCACGATTTTCTCCATAACTACGTAATTAGTTTTAATGTTTATATATATTTAATGCTTTATTTAGGTGTCTAAAGATTCGATGTGATGCTTTTAAAAAAGTTTTTGGGAACTAAATAGGGCCTGAGATTACCGTGCTATAGTTGAGCACCGGTGACATGTTAGCCCAAATCTCCTTTGTGATGGGACAGTGTTTGAAAATATATTTGTGTTGTCTCTAGGTTTCTTAAAGAAAGTTTGTAGAAATAGTTGTTTGGCCATTGTCCGTGTTGTACCCTATTTGTCACCCTAATTCTGTTCTGGAGTAGCAACCAAACAAAGATTTTGCATTTGGACTATGCCCACGCTTTCCAGTTACGTTTTTACTGCCGCATGCGCTTCAGTTATAGCGAACTGCACTCTGTGTATGCTGACTTTGTGGAGTAGGTTCCATTGCTTGTCTAAGTCTAGGACATGGTATCATCTACCCTTTCTGTTAGTCTGATTGTTCTTTTCAGTATTATTAACCATATATCTCTGAACTCCTAGATTAGCTCTTGGGTCAGATTGTATCTTATGTCATGTATCCAATTTCCATTTGACAAAGCATCATGCACCATGTGCTTCTTCTTTCTAGAATGTGGTGCCAGTTGTCTTAGAGGTTGATCAATATAGATGCGAAACGGGCGGGCCATGCCAGCACGGCCCAGGCACAGTCAGGCCCATGCCGGAATGTGTCGGGCCGGCACGACCCAATCAGCCTATCGGGCCATGCCGTGCTGGCCCATGGGCGGCATCGATGGCCCAGGCACGGCCCAATACCACTCGGGCCACGCCGGGCAGGCCCGAAGGCACGACGACCCACTGTGCTTCTTCAATAAATAAGTCTATATCTTGTCGCTCACTTCTCTGGGCTATTGAAATAAGTCTATTTCTCCCCCTCTACTTTAGGCTATTACATACGTAGCAAGAATAAGTCTGTTTTGCATACTTTTTTTGGGCTAGGTCTTATATGAATAAATTAAGTCTATTTTCGGTCCCCAAATATTTTATTGCATCGGGCCGTGCCGGGCCGGCCCAGCGTGCCAAGGTTGCTGCCCAAGCATGGCCCAACCATCGGGCCGGGCTGGCCCAAGCCCGACACCGACTGGGCCATGTCGTGGGCCGGGCCACGACGCCGTGCCTTGTGCCGGGCTGTCGGGCCTCAGGCCTTATAGCCAACTTATTTGATCACCAAGCCAGGTTGAACCTAATAATTGTGTTGTCTTCCCGTTGCCTATTTGTACTTTTGTTGCATTGGCAAATAGTTGACGGTTGTGCTCATCACATGGTGATCCTAGCATAGTGCAACGTTTTTCTGGCTCTACCCATTTGTACCATAGCTATCTTAGTCTAAGTGCTCTCACAAAATGATCAAAGTTCAGGATCCCTAGCCCTCCTAAATTCTTGGGGAACAAACTTTTCCACAATTCACCTTTCATTTCCCTACCGGCCTAAGAATAACTTAGGAGAAACTAAATGAAGGAGAGATGTTAATAATATCCCTTTTTACTTTAGCACGACCAATCTCAATTCTCAAATATAGCAATCCACAAAAAATAACAGACATGAAACTACTATTCCGACATGGAGGACTAGGCATTTTCAGCTTAACACGTTAGTGTGTTTTTTCATTTTCTCTAAGTTATCTCATATCTCTGCAATGCAAGCAAGATAAAGTATTACAAGACCGTTAACCATTTGGATTTCTTGTAGCCTCTCAGGGCATGCACAACGGTTTAGACAGTAGCTGTCTATTTAATATATACAGACAGCGAAACAGACAGATTATACAACAGTTAAGACAACTGATGTCTGTTTGGTTGTCTAGATGTTATCTTAATGCATACATGCATCCTGATCAAACACGCATTTTTCTTTGTAGGCTATTTTGTTACTTTGTCAATACAAATGATTATTCCAAAAAAAATGCTCACACACAGAACAGTACTTCAAATATACTAAAATTCTCAAAACTCCAAAGCATCCACCGCAACGAGGAGCCATCCGTAGCTTGTGTGCCCAAGCTCCTCCCTTCACCTGCCGCAACGGAGCCGCTGCAAGCTGTTGCCCATCCACCGCAACGAGAAGCCGCTCCCTCCGCCGCCGCCAACACTCGCACCTCCGCCGCCGCGAGCAGCCGCCCCACTATGCCCCGGTGCCCTTCTTCGCTGCCTATTGTGGTCTCCAATGGATGGGGAGGATGGGAAACCTAGCTTGGGGAGAATTTTGCCATGGCCGGGACGAGTTTTGGAGCGGCGAGAAGAAGATTTTGGCGCGGCCACCGCATGCGCATCCGATCCTCTGCCGCCGGCGTCGATTTGCAGCGCTTGATACAACGTGCGATGGAGGCGTCGATTTGCCTGGGACAAGGAGTGTTCACCGTCGACGAAACAATCGCTGGCTAGACTCTCTTTCTTCATTTAATTGATGCCACGTAGGATATTTTCCTCCTTTACATGGCTTAATCGACGATACTGCCTAACCGCTGTACTTGCCCTCAAAAGACTACCTAATTACCTATGATTTGCTACGGACAAAAATAATCTATGCACATGCTAGTATTGTTTGAAGCACATTAAATAAAACATTTTTCAAATTTCATTCCTACAAATGGCTTTGCATGTAAACTTGGATGATATTCATCCCTACAAATATGTAGAAGGATTTTTTAACCTTAAAGGACATGTCGCAATTGGAAAAAAAATCAGAATAAGAGGTGGCATAGCAGATGCATCGCCATCTTATTTTAAAGAATTATAGATAAAGTATGATAACTCGATCAATGAGAGAAATATCATGTGGACTTAGACTTGCACTAGAGAGGGTATTGGATAACCATTATCCATACACAATTTTACCCATACATATTTTCAAGAAAATTGCTCATACCTAATTTAAATGAGTTTTACCCAATGGGTATGGTAATGAATGATAAGACAGAAGACATATGTGGGTCTTAATTATAGAAATTGATCAAAATTTATACAAATTTGTTCTTCTACATAATAAATCATCCCACTAACTTTTAGTCAAATTTAATTACTTTTTGTAGTGTAAACACTAGTTTAAAAATTTTAGGCCAGAGTTAATACATACTAAATGGGTTTGAATAAAGAGCGTAAAATGAGTAAATCCTCCCTATACCCAAAATTTCAATGGGTAATTATTTTTACCCATACCCTCTCGGAATGACATAGGTATAGGTAGGGGTGAATGACATAGGTATGGGTAGGGGTGGTAATGTGCTCAAACTTTTTATCTATAAAATTTAAGGGTTGGGTTTAAAATAGGTTGAAAATAAAATTGTATAGAGTTTTGAATTAAACTTTTTAAGAATCAAATAACGTTGTGAAAGAACTCAAACGCCTTTACCCATTACCACTCCTAAGGCCGTGTTAGGTAGTTGGATAAGTAACCAGCGCGGATAACGTAATAATAGATTAGTATATAATTAATAAATTGTTAATTATAAAGTAGAAAGAATAGATTAATATGATTTTTTAATGCAGCTTTCTAATAGAATTTTTTTTAAAAAAACATAATATTTATCAGTTTATGAAGCGTGCATGTAAAAAAGAAAGAAATTTGCATTACTTACCTCAGGGAGCGAACGCGACCTAAGTATAGATTTTGGTATGTAATGAATAACCAGTGACAGCTCTATGTGGACTGGTCACAAAAATCCAAGGACAACTGCACAAACAATTATCCATTGAATCATGTGGATTCTGAAACGACTATGGTAGCACAATAATAGCTCAAGCATCACCAAAAAGGGACATAGTAAGGGCATGTTCAAAGCTAGAGCCTATTATAGACTTTTATCTTATCTACGCCGTAATAAGAACCTATTTTATAATGATACGAACAAAGATAGAGTCAGTATGGTTTCTTTGTAAATGTAATAAAATATTTTTGTTACGCTAGTTTTCTTTTTATTCACTCTAATGCAAGAAAATTTTCTTTAATAAATGGTAAGAGTAGACTCTAAGTTGTTGTCATGCATGATAATGGTTTTTCTCTCTCCTTTTCTCTTTTTTTCTCTCTCCTTTTCTCTTTTTTCTTCACGTCATCAAATTGCATGTAATTAAGAGAGAGTCAGCAAATAAACACCTTTGTACTGCCCTAAGTACACACTATTCTTGGCTGCAGGTGCCAGATGGTTTCTGCGCTGAAGGAAGTTCTGCTGAAGTTTACAGCACAAACAGTGCACTCAAATTGGATGGGTGCCAATCAGCACCTGTCTCAGCACGAGCTGCAGGATTGATCTCAGCAAGAGCAAACAAACAACACAACGCAGATCGATCGAAGCAAGAATTAGCCAGCCGCAGCCATTAGAAGTAACTCAAATGTTAACTCCGTCAAGCAACCGAGTATTCATTTGGTAATAAAACTCCAAGCCAGAGTGAGCGAAACCATGTAACACTCGGTAGCACACTCTCACAGTAAGTTACAGACGACATATACAGAGCGATAACCAGCCCCAGCTATATATGATGCCTGAACTCTATGGGAACTGGTATTTTATTCGTTCATCTTTCAATCCGAAGAAAGGAAGTAAATCCAAAGAGAGTTTAAGTAAAACAAGAAATGATAGCATTGTTTAGGCCAGCCAGCCTAACGCAGCAAACTAACAGCACTTCAGAGATATGAACCAAGCAGCTATTTACTTTTCAGAAGAACAAAAATGGAGGATGCAGGGACAGGATACAAGAATTATGTGCTATTAGTTGAATTTACATTTGAGCTAAGAACCTCAATGTTTTCAATTTATCAGGTAAATCTACAGGAAGTCCTGTATATATATGATTTCAACAAAGGGAAATTAGACTGCAAGAATACAGAGCAAAATTTGGCTTCATGCAAATCCAGTTTGAGATCCAGAAACAACAGCAAAGGGGTGTGCTCTGGGTCAAGAACAGCCATGAACATGTCCACGGTGAAACTATCAATTGCAAGGATACGCCAACGTCATGAATTATCCAAAAGCGCAACCGAATCGAAGGTAGCAACAGGTCTACAAACATTGGGTAATGATTGCTGTTTCAGGTTGCACCTAACAAATTTAGGACGAAATATGCTGATAAATTAATTTAGCCGTGCAGCCATAACGAAACAGAACAATCTGCAGATACCAGTTAAGATATTTGGACATTGAATTCTCATTGCAGCTTTAAAATGCAAGTACAGAGGAACTAAGTAAACCGGCAACTCATCATCAATTAGAATTTATTCACTGAATTGAGAATTCTGTAGCCAACTTGGGACCAGCAAGAAAAAATTTCAACACGACAACACCATCGAAATCAGCACGATCACATACTACTTACTTGATCTGATGCTCTGCCGAAACTCGTCGTCAAAACTATGCAGCTTACACTCAGCATGATCACATACTAACTTGATTTGCTCTGCCAGAACTCGTTGTCTCATCTAAGGGAGAACCCAAACTGGAGAGGATTCGTTGGACGGACCATACTCCGGGATGCATTGCCTGACCTGCGGCGGTGTTCCCGACCATTTCCCCACATCGCTGCAGTGGTATCGCCGTCGGGCTCTACTCCTGAATACGATCCGGTGGTCGTAGAAGGTCCGGTCATCCAGGAAGTAGATTCCCTCCTTACCAGGGTACCCATGCGCCACTTCGTACGATCTGGAGCAGCCTCTTCCGACGAACAAGATACGGCCCTCGAGCGCGGGCAGCTCGGCCCAGTGGTGCTCAGCTTCAACTTCCCCTTCGGCGTTGATGACATTCCGGACTTCTTGCTGGAACACCCGGAACGCCAACGTCGGCGAGGGGGGTTCACGAGTGCCTAACCTGACCACCATGAGCAAATCCCCCCGGGACTCCACGAGGTAGCGAGCGAGGACAGGCCCGTCGCCCTCGCCGCCGCGCCGCTGGAAGTACCGCACCTTCCTTTTCATGTCCGGGAGAGGGAATATGGGTTGACGAAACTCACGGATGTGTTCCCCTCGGGTGAGGAAGAGGAAGGCTTCGTCTCCACGGCTGTACAGGAGGTCCTCCACTTCAAGGTCCTCGTTCGTCGGCGGAAAGGACTGTGAAATCACCGGTGCCTTGTTGCCCATCTCCCAGAACCCGATGTGCCATGTGTCCACGACTGGGCTGCTGGGAGGATAGCCGATGATGCCGGCGGCGACACATCCCTGTTCGGTTGGCTGGCGAGAGAAGGTGGCGGCGACGATGAAGATCCTGTCCTCAACTAGGATTTGTGGGTAATGGAACGGGCGCACCTGGAATCTGCGTAGGCACTTGTTGGGGAGATCGATGCGCAGGTACGGACGCTCAAGGTTGAGGAGGAAGTGTTGGTCGTTTTGGTGGAGGGAGACGAAGAGCCAGTTGCCGTCGTAGGAGCCGAAGAAGCGCGCGGCGTGTGCGCTGTCCACGAGGAAGTAGCGGTGGGTGCTCCAGTTGCTGAGGACGCAGTGGAAGACCGGAGGCCCGACAGATCTCGGGACGAGGAGCCACGGGAGAGGGGGAGGCAGCGGCTCGAGCAGCTGAATCTGCGCGCGGAAGGTTCCGCCGAGGTCTCCTGCGCGTTCGCGATCGAGGTTGCATCGTATGCCGGCGACGATCTCGCGGACCATGTAGGCGGGGAGGTTCGTCAATTGAGGCTCGCCATCATCCAGTGGTGGAGGAAACTCGTCAGCCATTGAAGCGAATGGGGGAGTTGGTGGTGGCTAATGGCGGCACGAGAGATGGGAGGTTGAAGACGAGGAGGAGAGGAGGAAGGTCAAGGCTGTGATGCTGGTGCTTTATATGCTCGGTACTAGTTACGTCTTCCGATTTGATTCCGTTTGGCTTCTGGAAGCGAGTTGCTTCTTTCGCAAGACTCGCCCAGCTTCAGTACAATTTTGAATCTATCCTGAACATGGCTTTATCCGCACATATATACAAGATCGGAGTATTGCACACCTGACCATCACTGGTACTGAACATTTTGAGATTTGAGACACTGAATTAGCAGAATCTTATAATGGCGAGCATTGTTACGGTACAAGTTGTACCCAAAGGTAGGAATGAAAATGGCTTGGAAACAGTTTGAAACTATCTCTACCGTTTCGGTTTTCAATTTTTTTTCAGAACCGAAACCGGAATCAGAAACTCTAGATACAAAAATAGAATAGGGTAATATGGAATAAGAAAACAGTGCCAATACCGAGCAGAGTGAACACGGTATGGAAAATTTATCGAAACAAAAAATCACCTCAAAATAAGGCCTTGTTTAGTTTTTAAATTTTTTTTGCAAAAACATCACATCGAATTTTTGAACACCTAAATAAAAGCATTAAACATAGATGAACCAAAAAACTAATTGTACAATTATATAAGAAATCTTGAGACGAATCTTTTGGGTCTAATTAATCCATGATTAGGCATAAGTGCTATAGTAACCAACATGTGCTAATGACGGATTAATTAGGCTCAAATATGAATGGCAATGGTTATCCATTAGAGGATTCCCCGCGGGGAATTCTCCTATTAGGTGGCGGGGATGGTATAAATTTAGCCTCTATGGAGGATTAAATGGAGACAAAAGAGTCCCTGTCGGGTCTGGCAGGTTCGGGTATGGTTAACCGTTCCCCATACCCGCTACCCGTGGAGACCTGGAAATATATATGTGCACATGGCCTGGCCCATATGGCCCATAAAATTGAGGCCGAGTATATAAGGAAAAATGAAACCCTAGCCACCCATCCACAGATCCGCTCATCCCTCTCTGTCTCTCTCTCGCGGTCTCGCCACTCGGTACTCAGTAGCCGCCGCCGCCGGCCCTAGACGCCGACTCGCCGTGCCAAGGGCCCCTAGACGCTGAGTCGCCGCCGGCTGGAGGCCGAGTTGCCGGCCCCCGGACTCCGAGTCGCTGCCGCCGACAGCCCCCGAACGCCGAGTCGTCGCCGCCGCCAGCCCCCGGGCGCCGAGTCGCCGCCGCCGTGACAATTGACGATGGCTTCACCTTCGCAGCCGCTAAGCTCCGACGACGATGCAAGGTGAGCACATCTAGCACTCGTACTCCTAAGTCCGAAATCAGCAGCCCTGCCTAGATTGTGTGCCTATAGTACTATGTCCCCGTCCACTAAATTCGTCCTGCATGGCTGCCTCATCTCATTGAGTCACTAACTCACATTTGGCGATCCACAATAAGGGACGCCAATACGGAGTTGGACCAGCCATCGCATGCTATAAGCGCTGCAGCCACACCCGCTGTCGTGCCTGTTGCTGGATCTGCCATTGCTAATGTGGGCAGATCTGGTTCTTCCGGCTCCGGCGCAAAGGCTTGCAGTCGTCCACCTAAACCACCTATAAAAAGGATCGCCACAAGGCCAAAAAGCCGTCTTGCGATTGCAGGAGCTCCTTCTGCTTTGACTAAGGCAATAGCTCCTTCTGCTCCAAGAATTCCAGAAGCATCAACCTCCGCCGACGGACTGCGCTTATTCAAATCCATGGGGTTCGATTTCACGCAAACCCTTTATATTTTTTTAGCTCCATTTTCGTAATTCTAAGCTCCTAACAATTTAGAATGTGTAAATTGGATTTCATTTATTATTTTACACCTTGCTTGATTTTTTTAGATGTTGCCTGATAAGGTGTTTGGAGTATATGTTGCAAATTTATTAATTTATGTGTATCAAGTTTTAGTATGATTCATAATAGAGATTTTTCAGTTCAAGTATTCAGATTTTGGTTGAAAGATATATTCATCTATATTTATCTGTCAATTGTCAGATTTACCACAAATTCCACAGCTGGTACTGGTTGTGGGAGTAGCAGCCAGCAAGAATCACAGTCACTTCCACCACAAACAGAGTCTGTTAATGATTCTGAGCCAATACAAATTGAGGATGATGAGCCGGAAGATGAAGCCGAGAATTTTGGCACAAAGAGGAAGCTTACTTCTGTTGTTTGGAAGGATTTCAAGAAGGTCAAAGTTTGTGGTGATGTAAAGGCTGAGTGCCTTCACTGCCACAAGCGACTTGGAGGGAAGAGCACCAATGGGACTTCTCATCTACATGATCATTTAAAAATTTGCACATTGAGAAAGATCAAGATGGGACCTAAGACACTTGCACAATCTTCGTTGAGATTCAATTCCATCGAGGGAGGGAAAGTATCTGTTGATACATACACATTTGATCCAGCTGTGGCTAGGAGAGAGCTTGCTGCCATGATTATATTACATGAGTATCCTTTATCTATTGTTGATCATATTGGCTTCAGAAGATTTGTTAGTGCACTTCAGCCATTATTTAAGATGGTGACTCGAAACACTATTAGGTAATTTCAGTTCATCTATTATATTTTTGGTTTTGCACTTCTGCAGTTTGATTAATTGATGAGTCTATTGTTTAATTTCTGAATTTAGGAAGGATATTATGGATACATATACGGAAGAAAAGAAAATGGCACTAGCGTATATGGCTGGAGCTAAGTCTAGAGTGGGTATTACCACAGATTTATGGACCTCTGATAATCAAAGAAGAGGTTATATGGCTATCACAGCCCATTTCATTGATGATTCATGGACGCTTCAAAGCATTATCATGAGGTACATGATTCACAAATGAGAATCTACTTGTTATCATCTTAAATTTGCACATTTTAATCTTGCTGCAATATTTCATTTGTAGATTCATATATGTGCCTGCTCCGCACACAGCTGAAGTTATTTGTGAACATCTTTATGAAGCATTGGTGGAATGGAATCTTGATGAGAAGATATCAACTTTAACTCTTGATAACTGCACCACAAATGATAAGGTTATTTCTGAACTCATCAAAAAGATTGGCAAACGTAAACTCATGCTAGAGGGGAAACTATTGCATATGCGTTGTGCTGCCCATATTCTTAACTTGATTGTGAGGGATGGTTTAGATGTGATTAAAGATTCAATTGCAAAGGTTCGAGAAAGTGTTGCCTTTTGGACAGCCACACCTAAAAGAGTAGAAAATTTTGAGGAAATTGCAAAGCACGTAAAAGTTAAAATGGATCACAAGTTAGGCCTTGATTGCAAAACTAGGTGGAATTCCACCTATAGGATGCTAAGTATTGCTTTACCTTGTGCACGTGTTTTTAACCATGCAACACGGGTTGAGAAGCTATATGATTGTGCTCCTAGTGAAGAAGAGTGGGCTTTTGCTAGTGAGGTACTTGATAGGCTCAAGTTGTTTAATGACATCACTGCAATATTTTCTGGAACAAATTATGTGACTTCCAATATTCAGCTACTTAAAATCTGTGAGGCTAAAGAGCAAATTAGGAAGTGGGCTGTTTGTGGTGATTCCACCATAGATAGAGGAAATGTCAGTTGAAATGATTGTGAAGTTTGATAAGTACTGGAAAGATATTCAAGGGCCAATGGGCTTGGCCACCATTCTTGATCCTAGGTTTAAGACTGACTACCTCCTTGGGTTCATTGAGACCATCACTGGTGAGTCAAGTGAAGAGTGTGCAACAAAAGTTGCTGAGGTGAAAGACACTCTGTATGATTTGATGAAGGAGTATGAAGTGGAAGATGACGAGGATAACACGGAATCTTCGGCTCCTCCACTTGTAAATTCTGATTTATTGTCTTCAATCACAGCACGTGTTACTAGTAGGAGGCCAGCAGCAATGCGATTTAAATCAGAGCTAGACAAGTACCTAGATGATGAGTTGGTTTCAATTAATACATAAAACTTTAAGATTCTTGATTGGTGGAAGGTGGCTGGAACATGCTATCCTACATTGAGGAAGGTAGCACGAGACATATTTGCTATTCCTGTTAGCACAGTTGCATCAGAATCTGCATTTAGCACAAGTGGAAGGGTTCTTAGTGAGCATCGCAGCCGGCTTACTCCACAACTCTTAGAGGCCTTAATGTGTTCACAAGATTGGCTGCGAAATAAGTATAAAGGTGCATAAGTTGTTTTATTTATAGATCATGCTTAACGTAGATTTTATAATGTAATAGATGCAAAATAACTCTCATTGTTTTTATCTTGTAGGTGATAATGAAGAAGCGACAAGTTTTTGGACTTGCCTTCAAGAGATCCAAGATGGAATTGAGGTATTCTTTTCACAACTAAAAATTGGCAATCAAACTCCTAGTCTCCTACTGACATTATTTGTTATATCCATATCAAGTACTTGACTAATTTCGATATCTTTTGCTAATTCTGGAATTTAGGGACTTGCTCTTGTTTGAAGAAATGAATGCACGGACATGGCTTGGATCTTGCTCATTTCCTTCCAAACAATCTCATTTAGTCTTTACGGTCTAATCTAATGTCTATTTTTATGAGTTGTAACCCCTATTATATGCCATGATAAATTGTAAACTGTGCCATACTGGAATGCTTTTGGATATTTGGCGGTTGGCATGAAAGAACTACTGCAAAACTATGTTTTTATGTATGCACTATGCCTGGAGAACATGTCTTATTGATGAGTGACCATGCAAACTAGGAATTGTTTTCATGTATAATTAATTCTATTGTTGCTGTCTTGCTGATGGGTTGAACTTCTATAGCTGGAATTGCTATCTTGTTGTCTTGTTGCTGTATTGTTCACAGGGATGGAGGCTCCACGGGAAAAAATTCCCCGCACGGGTATGGTGATGGGGGAAAATGTTGCCCCGTTGCATTTCACGGGGACGGGGACGGGGAAAATTCTCCTTTACGAGGACAGGTCTGGTGGTGTAACCCCCGACGGAGAATTCCCCGTTGCCATCTCTGGGTTCAAAAGATTCATCTCGCGGTTTCTAGGCTAGCCGTGAAATTTATTTTTTCATTTGTGTTCAAAACCTCCTTTCGACATCCGATCAAATATTTGACGTGACACTTCTCCCAAAAATTTTCTCAATCTAAACATCAACTAAGTGTCTAGATCTTTTCTAAAATAACATGTCAAATTTTCAAAGTAAAATATAGAACAACACATCAATACCACTACCAAATGTCACAAAGAAAAAACAGGCTGTTGCAACACGCGGTCTGGCAGTGAGGCTGCAGGGGCGGCGTCGGGGGTGGCGACCAGCGAGGCAGAAGAGGTGTCGGGGGCGGAGAGCCAGGGTAGGATCGGGGGCGGCGGCCGGTGAGGCGAGGCAGGGGCATGCGGGGGCGGATGCCGGAACGCGGAACTCTGGGGCGAGGTCTGCCGTTGGCCGTCGGGGTCTCGGGGGACTGGCACAGTGGCACTGGCCAGTGGCGGCTACGGCGTCGCGGCGTCTGGACGGCGCACGCACGAGAAGGCAGGCAGCCAACTAGCCAAGCCACGCACGGGCCGCACGGCACAGATGACAAGCGCACTCACGTATATGGTTAAATCGAGTATGGGCCGGCCTAGATGGTTGGCCAATTTCTACTGAGGTGGTAAAATTTTTGGTTGCAATGTCATATTAGACGTTTGACCCGATGTAGTAAGAAGTTTTTGAACACGAATGAAAAAAAGTATTTCACAGCTCGTCTGGAAACCGTAAGACGAATCTTTTGAGTCTAATTAAGTTGTCATTAGCATATTTTGGTTATTGTAGCACTTATGGCTAATCATGGACTAATTAGTCTCAAGAAATTCGCCTCACGATTTTTTCAATAACTGTGCAATTAGTTTTTTGGCATCTATGTTTAATACTTCATTTAGATGTTCAAAGATTCGATGTGATGTTTTTGGGAAAAAAAATTTTGGGAACTAAACAAGGCCTGAGTCTACTGTTTGGAATTCCGGTAAATTTTCTGGAATGTTTTCGCTTTCCGGCTGATAGTTCTCCTACCGTATCTGATTTTGCTTAAAAAAATGCAATTTTCAATACAGTTTCCAATGATTTTCGAAACAATTCCGACCGATTGTTTCCGTTTCCGAAAATAGGTCTGAAATCCAAAAAATTCCGATCCATTCTCAACTCTACCCAAAGGTACCAGTACCTTAAGGTACCAAAATAGATCTGGTCATCCATTTCATAGGGGTACAATAGGAAAAAAAAATGTGGAGTGCTTCACCGGCCCTGGCGCCTCACCGCCCCCACCAGCACCGATCACTGCCCGTCCGCCTTCGTCACACCCAGCGCGTCACCATCCCTACCGCCGCTGGCCACTCCTCCGCCTTCATCGCCCCCGGCGCCTCACAGCCCCCACCGTCGCCGGGTACCCTTCCTCACAACCCCCGGCGTCTCATCGCCACTTTCCACCTCGTCGCCTCGCCGTCCCCACCACTCCCAACGCCTGACCACCCCATCCACCTCCCTGTTCTATCTTGTAATGTGAAATTACTCTACTGCCCTTCTAGCTCTATTCATCATGCGATACCACATTAGGGACAGAACGGATACCATGCAGTACAAATCTCTGCCAACCATTAGATCTACTCTAGGTACCGTTGGACCGTAAAAGACATTCCTATATGCAGCGGCAAAAGTTTAGTTAAATGTGTCAAGACTGTTGGTATGCAGCATGTAGATTATTACCGTCTTCTACCGTAGTCTCTCTTGTTTTTCGATCTTCATTTAACCATTTGTCATTGTTCAAAATATTTTATCCGGATATGCCAAATTATAAGACATTATTAAATTTTTAATTAATAAATCAATTCTTCACAAAATAATTAAAAGTTATACAATTTATTGGGAGTCGTCCTCCTTCCCTCCTAACTTCCTCGAAACCACGGACACACTTAAAACAACGCACACCCCTGAAATTAGAAAAAAGAGAGAAAAATGCATGCAACTACCCACGTCTCTCATCTCAAATGAAAATTTTTGAAAAAAAAAAGACAACCTACGCACGCCCTGTAAACTGAGAGAAAAAAAGAAAAAGCATAATCCGACGCACCTGCACACAGAGAAAGAAAAAGAAATAAAAATCACGAAACAGATGTACGTTCCCAGTCCGCCGCCGCCGCTCACGACGGTGCATCTCAACATCGCCGATGCTGCCCTCGCCGCCGGCGTTCGTCCTTGCCGGCCGACGCCTCTCGCCCCCTTCGTCCCAGTACGTTGCCGCGCTCTCACGGTGCATCTCGTCACCGTTGCCCTCGCGCCGTCGGCGTTCGTCCTCGTCGGCCGATGCCTCTCACCGCCACCACCGGCGTCGCACGTCTCACCGCAGCCGCCCCCTCATAGGTAATCTTCTTTGCAAATTTTAACTTCAATTTGAGATTTCATTTGTTCTGTTTCAACACAATTGATACTTAGGGTTCTTGAATCGCACGAAATGAAAAGAAAAAAAATGCCCACACGAATGAAAAACTAAAACGCTAATGACGCACGCACACAACACTGCACACAACCCACGCACGCACCCACGCCGCTGCCTCCGCCGTGGCTGCCGTCGCCGCCGCCGCTGCCACCGCTTCTTCGCCGCCGCCGCCCAGCCGCCACCCCGGCTTTAGGGGACGTAGTTGCGGGGTTGCCACAGCGCTGGATCATCCTCCTCCGCCATGGGGAGAGCGCCGCCGCCATCAAGCCGCCGAGTCGGCGTTCGGGGACGCAGTTGCGGGGGCGCCACAGCGCCGGATCATCCTCCTCCGACAAGGGGAGAGCGCGGCCAGGGGGCGCTTATAGGTATGGGCCGGAGGTCTCTCCCTCTCTTTTCTTTCTCCCTTCCTCTCTTGGATAAACATAGATTAGGCTTTAGGTTGTGTTTTTTTGGTTGAATATATCTGGGAACGATAGGATGATGCGTTGAATCGAGTATTCAAGTTCTTGATACAGTCTTCCTGTTCTAAAGATTGGATGAAACGATGGAGCTCTCATGCTTGTCTTATGCAGGTAACAGACTTAAGCTTCTGTAAAAGAATATGTATGCATAGGTTATAAAGAATGTTGCAATGGGATATCTAAAATTATATATTTAAGTTTACTTTTTTCTTTTATATATATATATATATATATATATATAAGTGCTTCTTGTCCATTGAATTTTTCTAGAAAAAGGTTGTCTCAGCAAGTGAAATTTGAACCTTTTCTTGTCCAAGCAATTTAATCTTGCATTGAGTCTGAAAATATAAATGGCTTGCAATGCCCCTTGGCCCCCTGGCCTAATTGCTCAGAAGTTATACAAAATTAAGCGACCATAGTTACCAAAATTTGAAAGTGTATTGTTACAATGTTGGGTCTAAGTGACCATGACTCACTCAACTGCATTGCTATCCGGATGAACATATGGATATATCATTGATAATCTAATTAAATTTATATACATCCATCTTCTGCCCAGTGAGACTGAATGGTATTAATCTTCTTCAGAACTTCAGATTTGAAATACATGAATTAGTCTGCTTGCTCAATGTAATCTAGGACATTTCTACTGGTTACATGAAAATGACAGCTGTTATATATCATGGCTTTGAACCTATGAGAAACAACCTCATTAACAGTTTGGTCGTGTGGTCTCAATAAGTGGAAGGGCTCAAGTGACAAAAAGGCATCAGTTGTGATAATAACACATAAACCGATATTATTTCGCTAATGCATCCTCTTTCCTATTCTTAACCGTGTTTCTGTGTGCTCATTTATGTACATGATGTTGTACTGCACGCACACAAATAGTGTTGTCTGACTAGGAAGACATGGCGGGGAGTGGTGGCATGGGTGACGAAAACAATGGTAGGAGAGGATGGTGATGACCAGCAAGAAGCAGGCAAAGAAAGGTGAAGGGCAAGAACGCGAGAAGGAAGAAGGTGGACAAACTAAGGCTGGACGCGAACAACCACGGCGGGTCGGAGTCGAGGGAGTTGTTGGCCAGCGTCGGTGGAGGTGAGCGGCAGAGGGAGCACCCGTTCGTGTGCTTCTGCTGACAGAGCCCGACGATTCAACAGGTTGATCTATAATCTCTTAATATATAACTCCCTATAATAAAAACTAGTTAAAATGCTGCATTAATTGTGCTTATGATTAGACTATTTTTTGCTTTGTTTAGATGCAATCAGTTGTTCAGTTTCACAGACAATAAGTTTCTCGGTTTGAATGTGAAAATTACTTCATCTTAGCCATGATATATTGTTTTGTGTTTATACGTGTAATCTATCTATCTTTCTATCTATCTATCTATTATCCATCTATCAATCTATCTATGGTCTTGGGCTCAAATCTTCATAGGAGCATCAATTTTAGATTTGGGTATTTGAGAGGCTAAGTCCTCTACTTAGGCTAAGTTCCCAAAGTTCTCAAAATAAAAATGGCTGACCGGGTAAAAATACACTTCTTTAAAAAAAAATCTATCTATCTATCTATTATAATATAAAGACAGCCCGAAAAGGAGGCTCTACGTTCGCTCTGGGAGCTAGAAATTATCACGTTAGCCTAGTGGTTGCAGTGACCTGAGTAGCATCTAAGGTCCTGGGTTGAAATCTCCATAGGAGCATGAATTTCAGATTTGGGTATTTGAGAGGCTAAGTCCTCTACTTAGGCTAAGTTCCCAAAGTAAAAAATGACTGCATATATCCGAGTGGATATAGAGGCCGGGTAAAAATACACTTCTCTAAAAAAATCTATCTATCTATCTATTATAATATATCTATTATAATATAAAGACAGCCTGAAAAGGAGGCTCTACGTTCGCTCTGGGAGCTAGAAATTACCACGTTAATCAGAGAAAAATAAGAAAATAAATAACCGTTAGATTGTGATAAATCTATATCAATGGGAGGCTCTACGTTCGCTCTGGGAGCTAGAAATTACCACGTTAGCCTAGTGGTTGCAGTGACCTGAGTAGCAGGGTCCTGGGTTATTTGAGAGGCTAAGTCCTCTACTTAGGCTAAGTTTCCAAACTTCTCAAAATAAAAATGACTGCATATATCCGAGTGGATATAGAGGCCGGGTAAAAATACCCTTCTCTAAAAAAATCTATCTATCTATCTATTATAATATAAAGACAGCCTGAAAAGGAGCTCTACGTTCGCTCTGGGAGCTAGAAATTACCACGTTAATCAGAGAAAAATAAGAAAATAAATAACCGTTAGATTGTGATAAATCTATATCAATGGTTGTGATTTAATGAGCTGAAAAAACCGCAGATACATCTGGTGTGCCAATTATACAGGAGATAAAAGATAAGATATTAACTAGCTCTAACTAACTCCTCAATAGATAATGGTTCATCATACATGTTCGATACGTGAGACCTCCATACAAACTCACGTGTATACGCGTATATGCATGTAAGTAAATAAATAATGGAAGCATTACCGCATTAATCGAAGAAAAAGAGAAAAATCTACACCGTTAAATCATAATAAGAAAAATCTATACCGCAAAATCATGATATATCTAGATTATATGGTCTAGATTTGTTATATAAAAGGAAAGCAAATAGATTACATGGACTAGGCCCTACGACCGGGGATAGCCTTGCGCGAGAAAACGATCTATCTCTGTATTCTTGATCAATTTGATGCGCACTATTGAAGTGCGACGATGACCTCAAGACGCTACGGCGGATCATCGCCGCCAACATGCGCGTAGCCGCCGCGTCCAATGTTCCGACGCCAGAAGCCACAGGCAAGGGATCAGACGACCAGTGGAAGGATGGCCGTGACGCTGATCCTTCACCGTCGCCGATAGATGATGCAGAAGCCGCGGTCCGAGAAGCATTACCTAAGTCCTGACTCTGTGCTGGACGCCGTAACCTCCCTGAGATTCCCATGCAGGAAGCGGTCATCTCCCTGGACGGATCTCGATGCAGTTCGCAAGGTCAGCTGCGGTATCGCCGCCGTCAGATTGATGATCGTGAAGCCCTGATGAATTAATAATAATTTGCACGTATATAACAAATATTTGTGGAGATGACAAGGATGAGGAACAAGATGGAGAAGCTGGACGACGGCATCATGATGTTCACCGGCGACCTCTCCAACCTCACCCTCGCCGACATCAACAACCCCGAGCAGCAGCTCGAGTTCTCCGTCACCAAAATCCGTGCCAGAAAGGCAAGTATGTATATATACATATATGAATCAATCATATATTCTTTAGAATTCAGAACGATCAATTTGATTATGGCCCAAATGCTATTGATTAATTAATGCGCGGTCATAGCACTATAGCAGTAACATATCCATTGGATTAACATATAAACATATAGTATCATACATGTATATATATGACGGACATAAGGCATCCTTTCATCATTCCTTTTGTTGCACCGTATATTGAAACGAGTGAGCTAGCTCATATAGTGAAAAAGCAAAGTATGCTAGCAATTTTAGATTAATCAAAGAAAAATAATAAAACTGTTAGATTATAACTGATGTAGATTATAACAATTTTGTATTTGATGTATATTATCATATAAAAAAACAATTATATCAACAAAAGGAAGATAAAAATTTTATATGAAATCCAATTATACATTTAAAAGGTTTTGTGTGGAAAGTAGAATTATATCTATGAAAATATAATTTAAAAATTTTATATCACATATAATAGTATATCAATTATCCACATTAATCAAAAAGGGATATTATTCCAAGCCGTTAGATCATTGTAGATCTAGATTATAAATATTAATATTTTAATTAAACTATGTCTAAAATTTTGACTTGGTTGATTTTTTTTTACCTATGGAAACTTTGACATATTACTGTTTTGACGATGAATCCAACTCTATTTGTTTTGTTCTAGGAGTTGGGTGTGAAATCCAATTATATTATCAGTTTTATATATATACCATAATTTTGTTTACAAAAACAGACTATATATATATACATATATAATTCAATTTTCTTTTAAATATATACACAGTATGATCGTGCTAACTATATATATAGATTTTAATGGTTGAGACGAAGGAATATATATATGTATATATATAAGTAAAGAAAAAAAACAACTGTGCATATCCTATTTAAAGCCGTAAGCTCTTATTGAGTCTTTGCTCATCGTATTGCTACGGTAACAAAATTTTAAAGATATACAAGATTAATATTCTATGAAGTTATGATAAGAATAATAGAGATAAAAAAAGGAAAGATCACACTCATCATCGTAGTATCCCATTGTAGTTAAAACAGTAATTGTATTTTATAGATACAAATAGTCTAAAGTGATAATTGGATCTAGCCTACGCATTTTGCGCGGGCTACACCATGCTAGTTATTATAATATAAAGACATGTCTGAAAGGAGGCTCCACGTTCGCTCTGGGGTTAGAAATTATCATGTTAATCGGAGAAAAAGAGAAAAATACACACCGTTAGATCATGGTGGGTCTAGATTATAACGGCGTAGATAAATCGGAGAAAAAGAAAAAATATGGGCTAGAAATTACCACGTTAATCGGAGAAAAAGAGAAAAATACACACGGTTAGATCCTGGTGGGTCCAGATTATAACGTCATAGATAAATTGGAGAAAAATAAAAAATATGCACCATTAAATCAAGGTGGGTCCAGATTATTGCTGTTACGGTCTACAAATTGGCATATAAAAAAAATTCTCTCATAACCTAAAAAATCCCACAATAATTAAGGATAAATAATAGAAAAAAATTCAAGCGGAGACATATCCCGTTAATAGGATGGAAAACAAGAAAGCCAGAACAGAATCAATCGGATTTAATGCCAAGGATATATTAAGTATGCACGACTCGGTTATGGGTGTACCAACATATATGACTGTTTTTTTCTACACAATTTCTAAAATATGTTTTCCAAATAAAAAATCATATATATATATATGAATAAAAATAAGAAAATGCAAAATATAGATTAAAATTAGAACATAATTAATTGAAAGAAGATTCCAAACGGAACTATAACTAAAAAGGAAATTCACTTTAAAATAAATAATAATAATAATAATAATAATAATAATAATAATAATAATAATAATATGAGAGGATTCCACGTAGATATACAATTTATAAATATCTAAAATTTAGATTAAAAAGTAAATGTTACGAAAAAAAGTTAATGTATGAGTACAATTTAGAAATACTATAAGTTTGTATTAAAAGTAAATAAAGTTAACAGACAATGTTCATGTACAAATAAAATTTAGAAATATATTTAATAAATGATTTCATATAGGATTAAGATACATAAATATTATAAATATAGGTAGAAAATAAATAATGTTAAGGGAAGAGTCGATATCTTCGTCTACATTATTTAGATGTTCTTACATAAGCCTCAAATTAATCAGACGAGGTAAAAGAGATAGAAATTCTTAATTAATAAGACAGCCTGAAAAGAAGATTGCAGTTTCGCTCTGGGGGCTAGAAATTACAACGTTAATCAGAGAAAAAAAAAATATACACCGTTAGATAATGATGGGTCCAAATTATAACAATGTATATTAATCAAAGAAAAAGAAAAAATATGAACCGTTAGATCAGAGTGGGTCTGGACTATAACTGTGTATTAATCAAGAAAAAAGAAAAAAATCTACACCATTAGATCATGATATATCTTAAATAATATGGTCTAGATTTGTTACGTAAAACATGCACTAGGCCCGTACGGCCGTTCAAGGCCGATTGCAGCAGCGCGGGCCTCCTAATAAAATACTGTAGTTTAGCTCCGTGCAATCTAATTGAGATAAAAAAAACAAATATGTACTGGAATACGATTGCAATTTTTTTTATTGAAAAGATTTGTCCTATCCTATCTTTAAATTTATATTTGATCGTTTCAGGCACTGTCTTCCCTCACGGATTATCCACCCGTCTTTAAAATTGTCATTATTATATCAACCATTATTATTATTATTATTATTTATTTTTTCTCGCACGCGTAATTTGTGTATCAATATATTAGCTAGAAGAGTTTTGATACATGACGTCTATGGCTGGGACTCAAGAAAGTAGAAAAAAGGAGCGATTAACTAGATTATTATTATTATTATTATTATTATTATTATTATTATTATTATTATTATTATTATTATTATTAGAAATTATGGTATTTCAGGCACAGGTCACTACGACAACGACGATCTTGAGGATATTTATTTCTTGAGCATTAAGCGAGCTCAAGGGAGATATCTGTAGCAACATAGCTTAAGTGTGGCGGTAGGCAAGAGCTAGGGTAAAGATGTTGGAAGTCTTGACTGGAGTAGCAGTGGCAAGCTGTCTTCTCTCATGAATAAATATTTAGATATAAACATTTAATAGTGGTATACTAAAATGATCAACAACTAAGAGTGTAAAGAATCACATATTGTTAAGAGTTTAAAGAGAAAAAAACATATACTCGCTCCATATCTTAGTAGATGATTTCGTCGATTTTTTGTCACACGTTTGACCATTTATTTTATTAAAAATACATGCAAATATATGAAAAATTAATTTATAATTAGAATACATTTGGTAATAATTTCAAACACAATGAAATAAATTATAATTACAAAAGTTTTTTTAATAAGATGAATAATACAATTCAACGATGTTATCTATTAAATACAAATGGAGTATTATGAAAATCTATATTTAAATTAAATCTAGCCACGCAAATACGTGAGCCACCCTTCTAGTTATTTTTAAAGCTTGATTTTGCTAGTTAGTTTGGTATACTATAAATAAAGTTTGTGCTTTAAGATAACTACTATTTTTTTTCAAATGTAGTTCCGTTATACCGTACGGGCATGTAACTAGTTTTAATAAAGAAATAGTTAAACGTAGCCTCACGAGTCAAAAACATTAAATAATAAAGTAGAGGAAATATCAACAATCTGCACTGTAAGAATAAGGGCGTGATTATTTGTTTTTTTATTTTCTTTTCCTTGTCACAGGGTGCAATCAATGACTAAAAACACGGCAGTCGCAAGTCACCCTCGCAGCAACGCCGTTCCAGCTTGGCCCTCCCTGGCCGTGCCGGCGCCGCCTCTGTTCATGCGCCCTGCCCTGCCAACATGCCCCCATGTCATGCTCGCCTCTACTCCGGTGCGACGTGCCCATCCCTTGCGCGTAGCCGCTCCGGGCCACCTGTAGCCGCTGGTGCCCCTCACGAAAAGACTAACCTAGCGCCTCACAGTTTTGTTTGGGCCGAGGCCATTAACCATCATCCTCTACCCTCACTCGAAGTCTATATGACCTCCATCTACCCTTCAGGCCAACTCCAACAAACCAAGTCTATCCAATCTCCTGTGCTACTGAGAAGTCTGTTATACCACCCTGCTTGCTCTTTCCACTCTCCTGCTACCGAGAAGTCTACTACACCTTCCTACCTTGCTCTTTGCAAAATCATTCTCAGGAAAGTTTACAATACCTCCCTTAGCCTGGTCTATAAACCAGGTCCCCACCAACTTCCCATCCAACCAAAATTTTTTTGAATAAGACGAATGATCAAACGCATATAAAAAAGTCAACAGCGTTAAACATTTAGGGATAGTGGGAGTATTATATTTTCTAGTAATCATTTTCCATTGTTCAGAAATTCTGTAAATCTTCCAAAATTCCTATCTTCGCAACCATAAGTCCATTTCCATCCGCTCAACTTTCAGATTATCCCTAAAAAAGCCTCCTATCCTATGGTAATATTGTTTAACTATAATTGTATTTTATTTTAGGTCTTGTTGTATGTTCTTTCTTCTTTGCGATTAGCGCTACCGCTAGTTTTCCACTTTGGACTTCACCGTGACCGTGGATGTCAGGAGAAGCGTCCTGCCCAGAAATTCCTAACTAGAATTTCTAAGTTAAATATGTATTAAATCTCTGTCTATGACTTGTCATAGAAAAAATAACATAATTGACATACGCTTGCAAACAAACAAAATAGTCTATCGAATGCAGCGAAAAAAAAGATAAATAATTATTCTAATCTTGATCTTTGAAACAGGGCAGCTCCCATCCATAGGTAGACTTGACGGCAGGGTGAGGCCTAATCCTAAGTGTTGTCTCTATCTGACTCGTACTTCATCTTTTTTGTGGCGAAATTGAGCAGGGTTGAGTACTATCCACTATATTCAGCAAGTCACATCCAAGAGAAGGATATGAATAAAATAGTAGAATTGCATAAATAAATACCAAGGGTGGCTAGGGTTATTGCATAAAGTAACATAATGGACAGAATAAAATAGTACAACAATGTAAATAATAAAGTAAACAATAATTATCAACAATGTCCAACATTATACCATATTGGGACGGGTCTAGCCTAATATCTAAACTACACCAATTCCAATTAATATGTATTATTAATTATGAGACTAATCATGGTGTATCTGGTAGATAACCCATAACCGCGAACAAAATTATTTTAATAGTTTTACTCTGATCATAGGTGTACTGTTGTACCATAACACATGGCCCCGAAACATGTTACCATGCGTCGACGTTCCCCCACAGCACATCTAAAAGGAACCATGATAGAACCTATCACATAACCCTTTCTATACAATCGAACTATACTTCAGATTTCACTCATACCTTACACCAAGATAGACAGCCTCCTCGTGTGCTTATGCAAATCTGGAAGCAACATAGACTATCGTAGGGTCTATCCATACTCCATGACACTCACCCTTATCTAGATACGTCGAACGAAACAAAGCTATATCACAAACTCCACCATTGGCAATTCTGGATTGTGGTTAGTACGTACTATAAGGCCTAGTTTGATTTAGCTTGAGATTATTATAAACTGGCTTATTAGGAGTAAAGATATGCTAACGCCTTGAATCATCCAAAAGTGCAACCTAATCAAAGGTAGCAAAAGGTCCACAAACATTCGGTAAATGATTGCCGTTTCATGTTTGAGCTAACACATTTAGGACGATGCACCAAACCCTGGAACCATAAAACTTTATCGGCCTCTTTTTAGAACTAAATATGCAGATGAATTAATTCAGCAGTGCAGTCTAACGAAACAGAAGTACAGAACAATCTGTAGACAGCAATTAAGATATTTGCAGTGAATTCTCAATTAAAATACAAGTACAGAGGAACTAAGTAAACCGGTAATTAGAATTTCTCCACTGAATTGAGAATTCTGTAGCCAGCTTACACCAGCAAGCAAAAATTTCAACACGACAACGCCGTCCAAAACAATGCAGCTTACACTCAGCATGATCACATACTACTTACTTGATCTGCTCTGCCAAAACTCGTTGTCTCATCTAAGGGATAACCCAAACTGGAGAGGATTCGTTCGACGGACCATACTCCGAGATGCATTGCCTGACCTGCGGCGGTGTTCCCGACCATTTCCCGACATCGTTGCAGTGGTATCGCCGTCGGGCTCTATTCCTGAACGCGATCCGGTGGTCGTGGAAGCTCCGGTCATCCAGGAAGTAGATTCCCTCCATGAAAGGGTACCGTTGCGCCACATCGTACGATCTGGAGCAGCCCCTTCCGACGAACAGGATACGGCCGTCCAGCGCCCGCAGCTCGGCCCAGTGGTGCTCAGCATCAACTTTCCCTTGGGCGTTGGTGATAATCCGGACTTTTGGCTGGAACAGTCGGAACGCCATCGTCGGCGAGGGGGGTTCACGAGTGCCTAACCTGACGACCATGAGCAACTTCCCCCGGGACTTCACGAGGTAGCGAGCGAGGACCGGCCGGTCGTCGTCGCGGCCGCGCCGCTGGAAGTACTGCACTTGTGTGTCCATGTCGCAGAGAGGGAATATGGGTTGATGAAATTCACGGATGTGTTCCCCTCGGGTGAGGAATCGGAACATTTCGGGTCCAGGGCTGTACAGGAGGTCCTCCACTTCAAGGTCCTCGTTCGTCGGCGGGAAGGACTGTGAAATCACCGGTTCCCCATTGCCCATCCCCCAGAACGCGACGTGCCATTTGTCCTCGGCGGGGCAGCAGGGAGGATAGCCGATGATGCCGGCGGCGACGCATCCCTGTTCGGTTGGCTGGCGCGTGAAGGTGGCGGCGACGATGACGATCCTATCCTCAACTACTTTTGGTCGGAAATGGAACGGGGGCACCAGGCTACTTCGTAGGTGCGTGTTGGGGAGATTGATGCGCACGTGCGGACGCTCAAGGTTGAGGAGGAAGTGTTGGTCGTTTTGGCGGAGGGAGACGAAGAGCCAGCTCCCGTCGTAGGAGCCGTAGAAGCGCGCGGCGTGTGCCCTCTCCCGGACGAAGTAGGGGTGGGTGCGCCAGTTGCTGAGGACGCAGTGGAAGACAGGAGGCCCGTCGGATCTCGGGACGAGGAGCAACGGGAGCGGCGGAGGCAGGGGCTCGAGCATCCGAATCTGCGCGCGCCAGGTTTCTCCGCGGGTTCCGGCGCGGTGGCGATCGATGTTGCATCGGACGCAGCCGAGGTACTCGCGGACCAGGTCGGCGGGGAGGCTCGCCAATGCTGCCTCGCCATCATCCGGCGGCGGAGGGTGAGGAGGGCATGGTGGAGGAAACTCGTCATCCATTGGAGCGAATGGTGGAGTTGGTGGTGGCTAATGGCGGCACGAGAAGATGGGGAGGTTGAAGACGACGAGGAGAGGAGGAAGGCCAAGACGCTGTTGCTGCTGGTGGTTTATCTGTTGGTTTTACTAGTTGCGTCTTCCGGTTTGATTCCCTTTGGCTTCTGGAAGCAAGCTGCTTGTTTCGCAAGACCTGCCAGCCTTGAATTCAAATCAAAGATCACAACCTGCACATCTCTTGTTGGTTGTTCAATTTCGCTGATATATCTCCATTGATCACCTGTGCTCGACAAAATTCAATATCGCTCATTTCTCAAATTGGCGCCTACATACCCGTAAACTAGCCCAGATGTGGCTACTAAAGAGGTGATTGTTTAATTTTTTGGGGTAAAAAAATCAAACAATATATTTATAAATAAAAATAATTTATAAACAAAAATGTTTATATACATGTTCTTAGCGATAAACTTAAAAATAAACTAAGATGAAAAATCCTAAAATTAAAAAAAAATCAAAGTTTGTCCTGTAAGCAAAAGCAGAAGAGTGTAAGGCATTAACCGGTCAAAACTCAAAACACTAAGCTAAATTCCCTAATCCATATGAGGTATTTTGTACAGATTATATCATGCTAGTGCTGTAAATTGCGATATCATCTAAATATATTATCTATCTGTTATTTTTTACCTAATGGTGTACATATAATCTATGTGACTTTCTGATCAAATTGAGCCTTTTTTTAGCAATCTTGACCGAATTTTTTCATGTAATTCCAATATTTTTTTATGATTTATCCAATATTTCCAAATATCGGTGCCCTCCTTAAATACCGAAATTGAACTCACGATCAGAGTAGTGCTCGTCATGGGCCGGTCTAATGCGTGGACACTCGGCTGTGCCTTAATCCGCATGAACATCCTAACATCGGTAGAAAGTTTATACATAGAAAATTTACAATTAGTCGGTGGTTGTTTGGTTTTTTCACATAAAAAGCGAGCTAGAAATCAAGGATGAAAAATATAATACCATGAAAAACTCTTAAAATCACTATAAGGTTAAAAATTAAAATTTTGCCTTATATGCATAAGTAAAAGTGAAAATACAACGGTGCTATAATATTTTGATATCTCAAGGTACGAAATACATGAAGATACCAAAAATTTATTTACAGTGGATTATGTGGTATCTTCCAATACTTCTAAAAAAGGTAAAATTGCTCATAGTATAAAGTTTGTATATAGAAAGTTTTTACTCCCTCCGTTCCTAAATGTTTGACACCGTTGATTTTTTATACACATTTGATTATTCGTCGTATTTAAAAAATTACATAATTACTAATTATTTTTATACCATTTTATTTATTGTTAAATATACTTTTATGCATATATGTAGCTTTATATATTTTAAAAAAAATTTGATTAAAACGAACGGTCAAACATGCGTTAAAAGTCAACGGTGCTAAATATTTAGGGACGGAGGACGTATATATCAAGTGTTCGCGCGGGTTAGTGGGCAGGCGAGCATTCGCATGTTAGCCTTTTCAGTACATCATTCATCGGCATTTACAAGTTTTGAGACATTGATTTAGCGGCATGTTATAGAAGCAGTGCAAAATTAGCAACTAGCAGCACCACATAGGGGTGTAAGTGGATCAGTCCACGAGTCCACTTATAGACCAATTAAATATGAGTTAATGGCCGGTTCACTTATACCTTTAGCACCATGAATGAAACTGAACAATACGTAGGTACCCCAGTCCACACAGCTGGGATGCGCTACAAAACATCAGTCAAATGTGTCAACACGCACCGACACGTCGTGCATACACCATTTGGTGGTCCCGTGGCGCTTCAATTCCTGCGTCCTTCTCCAAATAACATGCAAGTATGCAACAACGTACGTGTGAGCAAGGGTTACCTGGAGAACGTAAACCTTGAACTAGAGTTTGACGGAGATGGCGGATCGCCCGTTGTCGCTGGTAAAGAATGCAAGGCGGTGATTATTTGGCAACCTAGAAAAAAAATTTTGAATAAAAAATTTATGTATGTATTATTTTTAGATAATGGATAAAAATTTAGTCTTGACTTTAAAGAAGCTATGAGCACTTATTAAAAAGTTTATAGTTCCCTAACAAAATAAATTTGGCCCATACATAAAACTAAAAATCCATCAAGCAAGAGAGAACAACGAGAACCACTAGAGTAAGGCATTAGTCAATTCTATTGCTAAATCTCCAGCCAAAGTGGCCAAACACTTGCATAGCCAAAATGTCCAACTTCTGACACGCAATGGAGATTTCTTCTCTGCTCTCTTCATGCTTTTGTAGGATCGCTTACCACCACAGTAAATACGTCACTCTGAAAAGAACCTGCAAATATGATTTTGGAAGGGATTTATCAAAAACCACCTTATTTCTGCTTAGCCAAAGAGTCTAGCAAATTATAGATGCTCCTATTAACATCAGATTTTTAATCTCCACACTCTTTCCACTCGGCCAGTTCCTTCCTAAATCATCAAAACTATATGGTGCTCTTAACCCCAAAGATATAAAACACATCTCGATATAAATTTGGTATAATGACAATCAAAGAGTAGATGTTGGATAGTTTTATTGTGCATACAAAAACAACACTTCAAACTATCATCCCAGTTTCTCTTAGCTAAGTTTTCTTTTGTCAAAACTACGCCCTTAATAAGTACCATAAAAATACTTTTGTCTTAATAGGTAATTTCAACTTCCACGTGCCTTTATTCCTAAAAGAATGATCATTATTTATTAAGACGGAATATATAGAGTGAACCGAAAATTTTCCATTTTGATACAAATTCTATCTAAACACATTAGTTTTATTGTTCAAATTGACATGTACCATTCTTACAACTAAGTTGTACCACAATAGTCTATTGTTACCAAACAAGATATTCGGAAAGATACATTTAAGGGAACAGTTGATATAACAGTTGCAACTGAATCATTTCTTTTCCGAATGATATTATATAAAGATGGTTACTGATTTTTTAAAGGCCTATTTCCAATCCATGTATCCTCCCAAAATCGAACTTATGAGCCATTATTGACAATAAAACATCCCAAAGCAAGGAAAGAGTTTTTCACTTTCATAAGACCTGACCAAAAATAGAAATCACCGGGTTTTTTGCTCACACCTGTGATTGTTTGAGTTTTAAGATACTTTCGTCTAAGTAAGTTTTGCCAAACACCATCGTCATTAATACGTTTTAAAAGCCGTTTACTCAACAAACATCTATTTTGTATTTCTAAGTTATGTATTCCTAAACCCCTTTTCCTTTGGTTGACATAACAAATTCCATCTAGCTAGCCTGTATTCTTTCTTATGACTGTCATTTTGCCAAATGAAACAAGATCTATAAAAATCTATTTTTGTAGAACTCCTTTTGGGATCTCAAAAAATTATGCCATAAACATAACTAAATTTGGAAGAATAGAATTAATAAACACCAACTTCCACCTACTGATAACAACTTTCCTTTCCAGCTACTAGGTTTTTTCTCCATTCTTTCCACTATATGCTTCCAATCAGAATTCCTTATTTTTCTCAAATGCATTGGAATTCAAAGATACCTCATAGGGAGATTGCCTAACTTACAACAAATTAGTATAGAAATTCTCGTTGACCTTAGCCTCTCCAAAACAAAAAAAAAGTTCACTTTTATGATAATTAATTTTTAGTCTAGACAATTGAACAAAGACATTTAAGATCAATTTCATATTTTTTGCTTTGTCAATATCATGGTCCATAAAAATTAAAGTATCATCTATGTGTTAAAAAATAGATAAACCATCCTCAATAAGATGAGGAACAACACCTATTACCTGTTTATTTTCCTTTGCCCATTTAATTAATTAATATAGCAGGCATATCCACTACTATATTAAAAAGAATCGGAGATAAAGGATCACCTTGTCTCAACCCCTTTTTTTTAAAAAATTAGGACCAATTTGATCATTAACCTTGATTGCAACATGCCCACCTTGAATAAAAGAAGCAACCCATTGACACCATTTTGGTGAAAGGCCTTTCATTTGAAGTATTTGTTGCACAAAAGAGCAATTAACCTTATCATAAGCCTTCTCAAAATCAATTTTAAAAATAACTCTATTCTGTTTTTTTCTATTTAACTCATGTAGAGTCTCATGTAGGATACCTACCACCTCCATAATATTCCTACCCTGAATAAAAGCTGTTTGAGTTGGACTTATAACCTCTTGAGCTACTCCCACTAGACTATTAGTTGCCACTTTAGTAAAAAAAATTAAAGCTAACATTCATCAAGCCAATTGGTCTATATTGTTTTATTTTAATAGCTTCCTTACATTTAGGTAAAAGAATAATAGTACAAAAATTTAAAGAGTATAATGGTAAAATTCCAGCATGAAAGTCATTGAACAAATCCGTTGTTAGTGATATAAAAGATAAGGTAAAAAATAAACTTCGGTGAAAAATCATAAAAATAACTTTAAATTTTAGATTAAAAATTTAAATTTTAGTTTATAAGCGTAAGGTGACGAGTGGTATACCGATGTATGGTTCTCGTTTTTGTAGGTTGACCAATCTCATTGAGGAAGGAGAGGTTGCTTGAGAGGCATGCAAAGAAGTCCTAAATATCTAAGAGCATCTCTAGGAGGATACTAACATTTTCTTTCTAAAAATTTTTATTGGGTTCATCTAAAAATTTATTGGACATAAAAATTATACCTTCCTCTAACAGAAATCTAAAGATAAATAACTTGTACGTATTAGGAACAAGTATTCTTGTCCCAAATTTAGAACACAAGTGGATAATTTTAGGCATATGTAAATATTAGGAATGTATTTGGTAATTTGTTAGAGATATATTTTCTAACCCAATTCCTGAAATTCAGTTTTAGTGATTAATTTTAGACATCTGTTGGAGATGCTCTAATATCCAGTCAGTCACAGATCATGTGCAGGCAGTTTGCCTTAAAATCGAAAACTACAGTTTGCAATTTCGATTCGTTCATGCTCTCGATCGATATGGATCCTTCTGAATATGATTTTGAATTTGAATATGCAAGAGCAAGATGGAAAGTCTTGCGACGAAAGCAGCACGCTTCCTGAAGCCAAAAAAGGAATATAAATGGAGGAGCACGTGACTATATAACCGACATTATATAGCAGCAGCACCGACGTCTTCATCCTCGTCGTCGTCTTGAACCTCTCGTCTCGTGCCGTCAATCCGTCATTCGCCACGCCATCAAGTGCCCGAACCTCCACTGGTCCTCCGGTCTCCCCAATGGCGGACGAGTTTCCTCCACCAAGTCCCCCTGATCCTCCCAACTACTGGATGATGGCGAGTCTCCATTGTCGCACCTCCCCGGCTCCCCGCGGACATGGTCTAGGTGATCGTCCGCAGAGCCTTCCTGTGGTAGAGTGATCGCCGCGGCGTCAAAGCCCTCGGCGACACCTTGCGGTCGGAGATTCTGGTACTCGGGCCGCCGCCTCACCCGCTCAGCTCCCATGGCTCGTTGTCCCGAGAGCCGGCGGCCGGCCGGCCTCCTGCCTTCTTCCACTGCGTCCCCAGCAACCGCCGCGCGCACCGCTTCTTCCTCCAGAAGAACACAAACGGCCGCACGCTACGACGGCGCCTGGCTCTGCCAAAGGCGACCAACACTAGCTTCCTCAGCCTTCATCGTCCGTACCTGACTGACTAGTGACTACCTGGTCTTAGGCCTCCCCAACACGCTGCAGCTTCGTACAATCCTATTGGAGTTTGCAGCACAGGGTCGTCACCGTCGCCGCCACGCTCTCGCGCCAGCCAACCGAACAAGGACGTGCATGTCGCCGGCGGCATCATCGGCTTTCCTCGCTTTCCCCAGGGACCATCGCACATCGCGTTCTGGGGGATGGGCGTTCGCGATCATTTCACGGTCTTTTCCACCGCCGAACCCGGTCTTTTTCCACAGCCATGCAGACGAAGTCTTTCGCTTCCTCAACCGAGGGGAACACATCCGTGAGTTTCATCATCCCATATTCCCTCTCCAAGACATGGACACAGAAGTGTGCCGTACATCCAGCAGCGCGGTGGCGACGGCGACCGGCCGGTCCTCGCTCGCTACCCTCGTGGAGTTCCGAGGGGACGCTGCCAATGGTCGTCGGGTTAGGAACTCCTCAACCCCGCACTTGGCCTACCGACGTTGGCGTTTTTAAAATTTCGGACGAAATTTCCGAAATAGCACCTAATTTTCTGAAATTTCGGAATTTCGGTCCCCGGAAATATATCTCGATATCGATACATGGGAGAAGTCTAAAATGTCATCAACGCCGAAGGGGAAGTTCAAGCTGAGCACCACTGGGTCGAGCTGCCGGGCGCTCGACGGCCATTTCCTGTTCGTCGGTGGCGGATGCTCCAGATTGTACGAAGTGGCGGAAAGGCACCCTGGCATGGAGGATTGGAGGGCGTCTGCTGCCTGGATGACCAGAGCTTCAACGACCACAGGGAGAGCAGCAAACGGCAGGCAGTATCGCTGCAGCGATGTCGGGAAATGGTCCGGAGGGGCAGGTGAAGCGTTGCTTCCCGGAGCAAGGGCAAGGTCCGTCGAACAACTCCTCCTCCGGTTTGGCTTCTCCCTTGAACAAAGGCCATAAGTTTTGGCAACTGAACATGTAAGTAGTTTGTGATCATGCTGCGTTCGTTCGAAGCAATATTTTCAACAGTGAAGAAACTCTAATTGATGATTGCGATTTGAAAATATCTTAGTTGGTTTCTGCAGATTGTTCTGTTTCGTTAAGACTGCATGTTGTTAACATGATATGTTATATTGCTAATCAAGTAATCATCTGCACTGCCGAGTTTAATTTGTCTGCATATTAAGTCCTATACTAGAAATAGGGGTGAAATCGGGTCGGGTAAGGTCGGATAGCATCCTTCTCATATTCTAACCCATATTTTTTTTGGGATCGGATCAAATATGGATATTGTCGAATACGAATACGAAGACGGATAATACCAGACACAAATACGGAACGGATACACGCTAAGACGGATACGAATGATCTCGGTTACGGATATTTATACCACATATATAATAGCTATTTAACTATTCCATAAATCTTAAATACAACTATATCATGGAAGTAACAGCTAGCATTAGCAAAATTTGTAAGGAAATATAATTGATTCATTAAATTATATCATTAGTATGTTAGTATATATGAACAAGAAATATAAATAAAGTTAATGTACATATATATGGAACACTTAGAATAATGGGTTTTTGTTATTAGGCTTTAATAGTATGTGAATGCAACATGGGCTTTTGATGGGCTATAACTATCTGGGTCACATCCGGATATTTAACCGGGTAGTATCCTTTTTTTTGCTGGGTAACCCGTATCCGTCGGATACCACATTCCCGAACCCGTATTTGTATCCGAAAAAAAACCTGAATCCGACCCGAAATCTATATTATCTTTCGGATACCCGATTTGGTGACCCGAATTTATCCTGAATTAATTCGGTCGGGCGGGCGGACGGGTAATATCTGTCCCGTTTTCACCACTAACTAGAAACAATGTTTTCACCACTAACTAGAAACAATGCGCAGCCTTGCCGCGCGTACCTGTATACTTTTGGGTTATTTATTAGCAAGAGTTTTACTCCCATTCTTACTTTTGTAACTACCGGTATCTCGAGATACCAAATTGTTTCTCACCATTGGATCTAGCTAAGTAGGATATGTACTATTGGATCCAACGATCCCAAACGATTTGGTACCACGAGGAACCGATACCTCGAGGTACAAAAGGAAGAAGGGAAGTAAAACTCTATTAGCAATGACGGATCCAGAAAAAATATTCAGAGGGGTAGACGAAAGAGAGTAAAGATCCATGAACGCTAATGACTTTATTCTCTTTAGTAATACCAAAGATTTTGCTAGGGGCTAAGGGAGGCTTTAATGGTGCCCCTAGCTAGCCTCGGTGGTAAATCTGTCCCTGTTTATGAGCAAGTGATGTTCAATATAATATGGGTTGGCTCAACTTATATTGATTACTTTGATACCTCATTATATAAGGAGAACTTAATGTACTTAGTCCGCGTTCGTTTTATGGAAAATTTATCCGGTGTTGAAAACACAGTAATAGATTAGTATATGATTATTAATTATAAAATAATAATAATAAATATTAATGTAAGTATTTAGAGCAACTTTCTTATGAAAATTTTCGTAAAAAATGCACCGCTTAGTAGTTCAAAAAGTGTGCAGTGAAAAAGAGGGAAAATGAGTATGTAAGAGACAACCGAACACGACCTTAATTGTTTTCTTGCCATACCTGGGATTGTAAAATATGAAAGGGCATATTTCAAAGATTAACAGAAGTTTTGAAGATCAAAGGTACCATGCTTAAATGCAAGATTTACATGTTTAAATGCAAGAGGTAGCTTGCAAAGAGTACGTGTGCATGCTTTCGTGGCTGGTTCGAAATGCATTTTGCGATCTTATCAGTATATAATGTAACTTTTTTAATATGCGTATGTTTTTGGGAATTAGCAAAGTTTTCCTATATTTCTTTAAAATATTTAATTGACATAGGTACAGAAAGTGTAGAAAAGTTTACTCTGGTATTGATATAAGCATGGTAATTTTTAAGAATTAGAATTAATATGCAATAGGTATACTTATGATTGCTGTAAGTTTTTAATGTATTATTTCATTAAATAAATTTGAAAAACTTTGTAAATTTTGTGAGGAGATACAAACTTAGTTATTATTTATTTGGCAAAATTTGCTACAGGGCATCGAAAAAACACGTAATTAGCCGGTGGACACCGTAAGATCACGAATTTGCTGTAGGGCACCATAAAAATATGGTAATTAGCTACCGGGCACTCTGACTATTTTTTTATTATTTTCGGAGTCAAAAAATTTAAAAATGACGAGATTACTCTCGGTAACCAACCCGTTATACGCCCCCGTCGCCGCTGGGTCGTCGTCGTCGCCGCCTGCTCACTCGCCCTGTAGGATAGGGTTTTGGTGTGATGTGGTGCCGAGACCAACTGGGTCGGGTTCCACTGGACCCAATCGACATAACAGGTTGGCCACCGAGGGCAATCTCATCATTTTTAGAATTTTTGACTCTAAAGATAATAAAAAATTGGCTGGAGTGCCTATAACTAATTACCACACTTTTATGGTGTCTTTCAGCAAATTCGTGAACTTGCGATATCCACCGGCTAATTACGTATTTTTTATGCCTTGTAGCAAATTTTGCCTATTTATTTCTGGGGTGAGGAGCTGCCCTTAATGAGAATGTTTATATTTATATGTTGTTTAAATTGTAGGAAGTTAAGAGAATAAAATAAAAATAATACTAAAATGTTTCGTCTGCAAAATTTTAGGGCACATAAAATCGCTGGAATCATAGATTTGCAAAATTATTAAAAGCTAGGCGTGGGCCTATTTGGCCTTGGACCATTTGACGTGCATGGGGCACCGGGCCTGCACCTGGATGCACAGTAGATATCTCTCTCTGCAGGGAAGGACGTGAGCGCCTAGCCAGCTGCATGCTCTCAATTTTCGAGAGCTTGCCATTGGCACGTGGATGCTCTGTGGGCCACAACTATCTCTGGCCGTTGATTCTCAATCCAACAGCTCTGGGAATATAGCCAAAGCAAGATCTTTTGCAGCGCCACGATGACTCGTTTCTCTTGCCGAGAACTTTGCCAGCTTTCATGTATACTCCCTCCGTATGCAAATGTTAGACGTCGTCTAACCAAAAAAATGTGAGGGAGTAGAAGATATCACAGAGAGTTTCATGCTTTCTGACTTTAAATGGTATTGTACTGCTGAAATAGCCCTCATTTTTCCGAACTGAAACGGCAGTCATTTTCCAAATATCACCTTCCCCCGAAAACCAGCAACGATCAACATGCAATTATTTTGATGTATACATTCTGCTACCTCACGCTCTGTTGCCCTTTTTGGCTAATTCAGGATTTTAGTATATCATTGCTACTGGAACCGACTCCGGTGTATTTTACTAATGGTAGAATTTAATTCATATCTGTTTTTATCCGACGGCTGTAATAAAATTATATTACCAATAATATTAGATGTAGTAGAAATTTGAATGGGTAATATCGTCCTTTTTATTGTGATCTTTATTGAAAAAACAAAATTAGAAATACTACTAATCAAGCAATTAACAAAGTGCAAAATACCCTTTTCTATTGATAGTATAATACTATCAGTAAAATGCACCGAAAAATGGTCCTGCTGATAGTTTCAGTGTCGACATGTGCACGTCGACATGTGCACGATTGTTCTTGGATTTTGTTACCAGTCAAACAGACCCTATTTTTCTGCTTTTTAGATTTAGGCCCTATTTCACTACAGGAACTCTAGGCTTCTGTATGACGATAACAGTCTGTTTCCTGTCACTGCCTGCCTGCAGTGACGAAATAGCTGTCGTCACAAAAGGTGGGTCACTAACCATTTTTTGTGACCACCAGAGGACATCGTCATTGATAAAGTGACGATAGTTCTCCTGTCATTGATGAATGACGAGACAAATTCATCATAACAAAGTGAACCGAATAACGCCACATGTATGATAACTAGATGACAAGGCGGGTGATGTGGCAAATGACGTGGCAATTCACATTCGGCCCATATAGCATGGGCTTTTTTATTTACAATTAGAATCAGGCCAAATGGCCCAAATATTTTTTTGACCCAGCTACAAATTTGCTTTTACATTTTTTTTTCATTATAGCCCAATAGTACAATTCTAGCCCATATTATGGGCCAGGCCAATTAAAAAGAAATCACAGAATATAAACCAAAACCAATTGCATAATTATATTATAATCACATTCCAGGCATAATTAATTTTCCGGCACATACAAAAGCATGTTTCAGAATACAGTATCCAATATGTTCCTATAAAAAACACAAAACATGAATAAAAATGATCCATCCACCATCCAACTACACAGGTCCCAGCCGACTACAAAAATCCTGGGTTCGAGCAATGTCACGCCTGGAGTTTTATCCCAAGCCTAAATTTGTAAAAGAAATCCGTAAATAATAATTGGCTTAATTAACTCAGGAAAAATCCCTCTAAAAGAACTTAATTTAATTAAATCGAGGTTCGCAAATCGACCAACTGGATTTAAACTCAAATTGCAGAAGTATAAAATTTGGTCAAACAAATTAATATAAAACTCGGCAAAAGTGGGGCTTTCCTTTTTCCCTCCTTCTCCCCTTCCTTCTCAAATTGGGCCGAAGTCCAGTTTTCGTCCCCTTTCTTTTCTTTTTCCTTTTTCTTTTTCCTCTCCTCCTTCCCGGGCCGGCCCAGCCGAGCCGGCCCACCTCTCCCTCCAAGCCGGCCCAGCCGAGCCGGCCTCGCCCGCGCGCGCCTCCCCTCCGCCTGGGCCGCTGGCCGCCGGCCCAGCTCGCTCGTCCGCGCCCGCGAAGTCTGCCGCCACCTCCCTCCTCCCTCGCGCCACTGACAGGCGGGGCCTGCCTGTCAGCGACCGCGCCTGCGCCCGCGACGGCCGAGTCCGAGCCCGCGCCGCGCCGCCGCCGACTCCCACTCCTCCGCCGCAACCGCCGCCGCCGAGTCCTTGCCGCGCCCGACTCGGTCTCCAACCACCGCCTCCGCCCTAGCCGGCCTCCCCGCGCTATAAATCCCCACCGCCGCCGCGTCGTCGCCCACTTTTCCATCTCCGCCCGAAGCTCCCGCCGCCGCCGCGCTGTCCTCCTTCGCCGCCGATCGATCTCGCGTCTCGCCGCCGGTCGCCACCGTGGAGCGCCGTCACCACCTCTGCCCCGCCGTCGCCGACTGGTTGCCACCCCTGTCGTCGTCGGTGGGCATCCCCAGCGCCCTCGCTTCCTCTCGCCACCCGTTCGCCGCCGCACCCGGTCTCACCACCGCCACCCCCGATCCCATCGCCCGGTCGTCGCCGTCCGCGCCGTCGGACGTCGCCACCTGTCCCGCCTCCTCCCCGACCCTCTGCCGCGTTCGCCTTCGCCGGTGAGCGTCCCCACCTCCCTCCTCCTCTCCTTTGTCCTCGCCGTCACCGCCGGGCCACTCGCGCCGTTGCCGGGCGTCGTGCGCCACCTCCCCACCGTCGCTGCGTTTTCCTCGTCGCCGCCATCACCACGCGGTCGCCGTGCCACCGCTGCCGGCACCCATTGCCACCTCTCGCCGCCGAGCGTGCGTCGCGCGCTCGTCGCCGTCGTGTTGGCCGGCCACCGCTCCCCCTCTCGGCCGCGCCCTTGCGCCGCCGATTCATGCGTGGTCATTGCCGCGTCGCCGTCGTCGTGGCACCGCCGCCGTCCGCTAGCGCCGACGTCGCACCACCGTCCCTCGGCCACCGCCGCGCTGCCTGAGCCGACCGCCGCCGGCCGCGCTCTCCATTCCCCTCTCTGTTTCCCTCTCCCTGGCCGGACGAGCCCACTGGCCAGCCGGCTCTCCTCCCTCTCTCCTCCCGTGGGGCCCAGCCGTCAGCCTCTTCTCTCCTCTCTCTCCCATCGATAGGTGGCCCCCACCCATCAGCGCCGCCTCCTCTCTCCTCGCTGACGTCAGCAGCCCCATTAATTGCGTAATAATTGATTTAGGACTTTTCTGTTTAGTTTAAAAACCTAGAAAACTTCTAAAATTCATAATTAATTCATCTAGTCTCCGTTTAGGTCCATTCAAATTTCATTAAATTCATAAAATTGTCATGAATCCATTAAAAATACTTTCTTTTGCTATTTCAGTAGAGGTTATGCCTGTTTTATTTATTTTTATGCTTTGTCGCTTAGATTCGGACCCCGCCGAAGAGCCGGTTTACTTCGAGATCGTCGCTGAAGTACCCCAGGGGCCAGAGCAAGGCAAGTGGCACTCATCTTTGATCATATTGAACCCATTATTACAAATTCCCTGCTTTGTTTATTCAAACCTGCATTGTTTTAATTAAAGTATTTACTGTATTTATTTTCTTCGGGTAAACCTTATTATTATGCCGTTGATTATCCAACTTTATCTATGCTAGACCAGGGGTAACTTGATTAGAGTTAGGCCTAGGCTGATGCTTAGCCGTGCTTAGAACAAGTAGCTCGTGGGATCACATTTAATCATGCTTAGTTCTGAATAGCTGTAATAATGATTCATTACCCGGTTTGGGTTAATGTCAACGAAAATATTGATAATGGTGGGCTGTGGGTGCATGGTTTTGAGAGTCGCACCCATGGCAATTAAGGACCGGTTCACGGGAAACCCTGGAAGTAATTAAGTGCTAACCACATGCCGAAATGGGTAAGGTGAGATTTGAAGCATGGCTTCGAACTATTTGACGTACCAAGGCGAGGGTAGGCGTGATGGAGTATATACGGGCAATCGTGGTGTAACGAAAGCCTCTGCTGCTTTCAGATCTACCAAGGCACAAGAGGAGACTACCCGACTTAGTGTAAAGGAGAGGGTGAAACCTGAAGTGCGGTGCGATTAAATAGGGAGGGTTATGTGACGGGTCCTATCACGGTCTCCTTTCTAGTATACCATGGTGGTATGTCGACGCACGTTCAAGTGTAGTGGAGTCGTGTCTTGTGGGTACAGTATAATCTATTCGAATAGCCGTGCCCACGGTTACGGGTGAAATCTCAGCTTCGCTGTGATTAGTGAACCTTTAATAACTTGAGTAAACTGGTTTTCACTCGGGACTACTGCAACGTGGTGTAACGTTGAGTAGTGATTGGGCCTGTTGCAACGTGGTGTAACGTTAGACAATGTTGTGGTATTTTACAACTGTTATTTACTTATCCTTTAATGTATTCCATTATCTTTATTCATTTCAATCTCTGTTATTTGTTTAACTACTGCTTTACTGTAACTAACACTAGCCTGTCCTTGATGATCCCTATGCATCATTTATTCCCCTCTTTTCCGTGTTCTTGTTGAGTACGGTGGTTTGTACTCAGCCTTGCTTAATTTTTTCCCCCACCAGAGAAAGTGCCAGAGTTTCTATCAGAAGGTTGTTCCCAAGGTTGAAGTGAGGTTCAGTCCGCCGTCGAGAATGCCTGTGGTGTGGAGCCGTCATCGCCAGCTGAAGCTGAAGATTAGATGGTTTAGTTTGTTTTCTCTTTCCGCTGCATTTCGATACATAATTGTTTTTATTTATTTTTATGTCGTGAAACTGTATATTATTTTGTAATAGTGTGTACTCGGGCTGATTCCTGGACCGAGATTTAATACATACTATTGTTCAGAAATTGGTGTAAATTTCTGGGCGTGACAAGCAACCAACGCAAAAAAATTCCAGCCACCAAAAGTGCCAACCTGCAAGTAACCAGTAGCTTGCACCAAGTTCGAGCAGCCACATACACCACCAAGTTCCATAGCACCAAAAGCGATCACAACCTTGATATTCAACTGCACAAACAGCAGTCATCAAATTCCAAGCTCAGCCACCTCATTCCTGCCATCAAAAAGTGCATATTTTCAGTTGATGGTGAATAAAAAGCCCATTTTGTTTGGGCTTTGGCTTGGAGGCAAGCAATTGAACAAATAGTGTTTAGAGAGTAATTATACATATGCTTAATTCCCGGCCGTCAGTGGCTGCCTAAAGAAAAAAAAAAGGTATTTTGTCCACACTCTTTACAGTATATGTACACTCAGCTATACATATGCTTAATGCCGTATATAGATTATATTTACACATTTTTACAGTATATGATGTTGAGCATCTAAACTATTACTAATATAACTTGTCAAATAACAAATGTCACTGCAGAATTTGGTCAAGTAGCACGTCCTCATATTTATCTATCACTGAAAATTTTGTCTATCAATTTTGTCATGTAACAGCAAAAAAGAAAAGGAAACATACGGTCTTTACCTTGTTATTACCCGAACCATTTGACAAACTGCACACGCAGCTCGCCGGCCTCGCTAGCTCTGGTGCTCCCAGCCTCAAACCCCAACCCTCCGCAACCTCTGTGTGCAGCTGAGCAGGAAGCAAGATGCTGTCATACATAATAGAACTAGCTATGCCAAATTGCATCAATTAGCAAGGAAACAAACAAGCAAGCCAACATAAGTTTGCTGCAAATCAAATCCTCGCTACCTCGCTGACGTTGGCTGGCTGCGGCTGGGGAAGTGGTGAGCGGGGACACCGGGATTGCGGCACTGCGCCTGCTCTTCTCGCCGTCGCTGCCTCGTCGGTGGCAGGCCGCTGGCCCTGCCCGAGTCCCGATGCCCGATGCATTCCCAGCTTGCCCTGTCCATAGGCCACACGCAGCCGCCTCGCCCACCGCCTGGCCGGGCACTGGCTGAAGCTCGTAGTCACTGCTGACGCTGACCCACCGCCCTACCATAGTGCCGCGCGCCCGCGCCCGCGCCTCCGCCCGGCACCTCGCCGCCTCAGTCCTCGGCTTCTCGCCGTCGCACCGCAGCCGTGAACCGACCGCTGGCCTCCCTCCTCAGCTTCCTCCGCCGCCGACTCCTCGACACTCACCTCCTTGGACCTTTGCCGCTCACCGGCTCGGCCGCTCGGAGCCTCGACCTAGGGGCGGTGTTGGTTGGCGGTGGAGGAGATGGGGGTGCCGTGGGCGGAGGTGGAGGAGATGGTGGCGACGGCGGCCGGTGGAGGTGGAGGAAGAGATGGGGGCGGTCGAGGGAGGCGGAGGAGATGGTGGCGGCGGTAGCCAGCGCAGGTGGAGGAGGAGATGGGGGCTGATCTAGGGTTTTTTTTGGGTTGGCGGGCTGGCGGCAAAGGGAGGAGCAGATAGAGGGGAGGGGGAAAAGGTTTTTGTACCAGGCTAGGGTTAGGGTTGCTATCCGAGCCATTGGATCGGCGATGGACGGCCAGAAATATTTGGGCCATTTGGGCCTAAAGAGGCCATCTCTGATTAATATTTTCTTTATCCTATTTTATTGCACCATTGTTAAGTAACACACAATAATAATCATCTTATATATCCCAATACATTTTTATATGTAATGTACTATGTATAAGTTGTCTCCTAGTAGTTTCAAGAATTTTGGAGTTGATTTACTATTTTCTATATGTTAAATGAATTTCTACATGATTATCAAATTTAATTCTAAATTGAACTACGTATGCGTCTAAGAAGATATAAGAAAATACGGAAACTTTATAGTTAGACTTGTATGTTCAATTATAAACCATTTCCTCGATATAGATGTTAAATTAAATTGTCTTGTAGCGACAATTCAAACTCCTATCTCTAAATTAACACATAATAATTACAATAATATCTAAATTTGGTCAGAAAATTATACAAAGTCAGATGACACCATATTTTTGGTCAATAAGCTTGCCATAAAAAATATATTGTTTTAATCAAGTGGGAACATATATTGTTCACAAATAGATACATTTGGTTTGAGTTATAAGAAACTATAGTAAAGATGTATCAATTTGTGAAGAATGTATGGTCCCATGTTATTAAAACCAACTAAGTTTTTTATGAAAAGCTTAGGGACCAAAAATTTGTTGTCATGTCAGTTTGTAGAATTTTCAGACCAAATTTATGTATTATTGTAATTATTATGTGGTAATTTGGGAATAGAAAATTGAATTGTCCATAGAATATAATTTTATTTTCCATATTTCTCTAGGAAATAGGCTATAATGGAACATATGATCATAAATACTATTTTTTTTGAAATTTTCTATACATCATATGTATTTCTATACATTAAATGAATTTCTACACGGTTATCCAAATTAATTTAAAATTGAACTACGTGTGCATCTTATAAGATAAAAAAAATTGCAAAAAAATATATTTAGGCTTATGTGTTCCATTCTAGCCTACATCTAGAGATAGATGAAAAATTAAAATGTCTTATAAGGACAATTCAATTTTCTATCCCTAAATTACCACATAATAATTACAGTAATATCTATATTTGGTCAGAAAATTATGCAAAATAACATGACACCATATTTTTGGTCCACAAGTTTTCCATAAGAAATTTAAATGGTTTTAATGAGATGAGATCATACATTGTTCACAAATTGATATATCTCACATGTAGTTTCTTATAACTGAAGACAAATGTATCTATTTGTGAACAATGTATGGTCTCAGGTTATTAAAACCATTTAAATTTTTTATGGCAAGCTTACGAACCAAAAATATGGTGTCATGTCATTTTTCATAATTTTCTGACCAAATATACATATTGTTATAATTATTATATGTTTATTTGGGGATAGAAAATTGAATTGTACTTACAAGACAATTTAATTTTTCATCTTTCTCAAGGACATGGCTATAATGTAACATATGAGCCTAAATATTATTTTTCTGTAATTTTTGGTATTTTATTAGATGCACTTGTAGTTCAATTTTGAATTAATTTCCGTAATCATGTAGAAATTCATTTAACATATAGAAAATAGGAAATCAACTCCAAAATTCTTGAAACTTATAACAAACAACTTATACGTAGTCTATTACATATAAAAAAGAAAATGATATATATAAGATAATTATCTTATGTGTTATTCATATAATGATGCAATAACTATAAAAACAAGAGAGGGAGGACAATTAAACTTCCTTTGGACTGAAACCAACCAAGGAGAAGGGAGGGGAGTTAGGCTCTAGTGACCAGGCCGAAAGAGGGGAGAGGGAGAGAGTTGCTGGGTTGAAAATGGCCCAAAGCAATAGGAGAGTTTTAAAACATTTTAGATTTAATTTAAACACTGGAATGATGTTTTATTTATTAAGAATACTTTACGTACTCAAATAATTCCCAGAAAAATTTAGAAAATAGATGAGCACACAAGGTATTTAATAAAATTTTATCTTGACTATTTTCATGTTGAAAATTTTCCATAAATTTTAACCTATCCTTGCTTTTGAATTTTAAACTTATTCTAAAGAAAATATTAAACAAATAAATTGTTAATTGATATTTTCTAGGTCTTGACATATAAATTTTATAAATATTATATGATATTATCATTTTATAAATTTCTGGTTATTTACAAAAAATAAATCCAACCATAATTGACTTTCGAAATATATATTTTTCGTATTTAGTTTACTTGTTAATACTTTTAACCTTTAGTATAAACATCATATTTTATGTTCTAAATATTATATTTGTAAACCATGACGAAATTGCTATAACAAATTAAATAGTTTCTTGTAGTGAATGTAGTGTAACAAGATATTTTTTGTTTTAAAAAAATTAATACTTCTATATTTTATGACGATCCACTATTATGATCGTGCTATCGTCATAGAGCCCATGCAGAGTATACCATGACGATGATTATGACAGAGATACAATTTGATCATAAAACAGATTTATCCTGTGAACAGTCGTCATAAATAGCCTCTGTTTATGACAGATATGTGTTCTGTCATCAGGTAATCGTCATAAAAGTCCAAATTTGTTGTAGTGTTCGTTTCACGGGAGAAGTGAAGGAATACTGTTTGTAGCAGATTTATTCCTATCAGCCACGTTCGTTTTATAGGATTGAATGGCAGGAAAAGTAAAGGATTTTTTCCTATCGTACTGGTCACAAGAAGAAAACGAAGGAAATTTTGTCTGCAGTACGACCTCATGGGAAAATTCATGGCGGGAAATGAGCGCACGCGGTTGCTAGCTCATGGCGGGAAAACTCATGGGAAAAAGTTGAGGCAGACATGCTCAACGGTTGCTAGCTAATTCAAACTTTAAAAAATAATATATTTCTTCAAGTAGCAGAATAGTTTTCCTTTGGATGGATCCGAATGCACTTTACTTTTGAATTCCTGAGGTTTGGTTTCCTGTAGGACTGAAGTGCATATGCCTTCCTCAAATATGCCTCCGTACGAGTACGCTTGCAAATTAGAGCAAATATAATAACATGCTATAAGCTAGCTAAATGCTGAGGTGAAGAAGAGAGGTGATGAGAGAGAGGAGAAGTGAACTATAAGCTTATAGCCAGCTGAGGCACAAGAACCAAGAAACTCTGTGAGATAGATAAGTAGACCTTGTATTAATGATAAAGAGCTAACTATTATATGACTAGACTAATAGAAGGCTAAAAAAACCTTATAGCCAGCAAGCTCTCTATATTATTAGCCTTGCTCTTACTTTCCTTGGTTGAAACAATTTACTTGCAAGGGTTCCAGTGTAGTGAACTGATAGATTGAGAACATTCAGGCATTTTGCTCAAATACAAAATCCACAAATTCTTAACGTTAGTTAGTTGGACGCATGGTGCTTGAGATGTCGGTTTCATAAATTTGTATCTATCAACAATGGCGCATAATTAAGTAAATAGCTGTTCTGTTCATTCCTTTGAAAGTATAAGGTTACACCAGAGGACTGTTTCAGCAGTACAATCCCATTAAAGTATGGTGTTAATGGACTTGGTCTAGGTAGGACACTAACACCATACATTCAGCGGTACAATGCATGCCAAAGCCCACTAACCCATACTAGGCCCTGTTCAGCACCACATATAACTTATGCAGCACGGTGTATTTTTTTAAAAAAATTCTAGAAAAGTTGCTTTCAAACATCATATTAATCTATTTTTAATTTTTTATAATTAATACTCCCTCCATTACATAATATAAGGCATAACCACTACTAAACCAAAGACCAAGAAAGAGTTATGACTATCTTGCATTTATGCATGCATGTAATGTGATTGGATATTTTGATAATGAAAAATATGCTAGTTAATGCATATTTGCATGCACGCCTTATATTATGGTACAAAGAAAAAAGTGGTTATGTCTTATATTATGGAATGGAGAGAATAATTAATTAATCATATACTAATCTATTATAACGTTTTCTGTGTCGGATAACTTAGCCCAACACCCACCATAACGAAAGCGGTCTTGGTCTAGGTAATAGACAATTGTATTCACGATATATCCTAGTTTTCCCTTAAAAACTTTACCTCAAAAATCTATAAAATTATAGCTCTCCCTTTTTAAAACCCAAGTTTATATTCATTGCTACGAGCATGCAAGATGTGTGCACAAGTTGGTGAATGCATGCAGCTGATGAAAGGATGCGGCCGAGCACGGGACAGTGCATAATTAAGCTGCGATGGAGCAGGGCATGCATGTGGCAGCTTGCGTACGTGATGGACGTGAGAGGCTCTGGCTGCAGGGCGGCTTTGGAATCGCAGCGCGGCTGGCTGCTAATCTGTGTTGGATCATTCCTTTTATTCCGATATACAAAATTATAACCCATGCTTAAATATTCTATAATAATAAATAAAATCATAATAAAATAATTAATAGAGAATTGCTATACGGTTGTTGATTGTTTTATTTTTTTTGTTTCAACCGAATTTACGTCCGTTCGATATGTCTCAAGATTCGTGCACCTGGACCCAATAGAGTGGAGCGGCATTATGCGGTGTGTCCATGTTCTCCTCCATTAACACAACATAGAAAAGATAAACTGAAAGACAACGATGCGTGTCATGACAAGGCTTACGATGGGCCGGGTCCAATGTGGCCTATGCGCTCCAGGCGGCCCAACCCCAACTACGCTGGAGACAGCTGGGTTGTCTACTTATCTGAGTTATATTTGAGGCGTGAGCCGAGAGAGAGGGCATCATCTTTTGTATGAACTAAACACGCACTCCTGAATCCTTCCACGTTCTTGCCCTTCCCTCACTAATTAAATCTCTCACCAGATTCCTCTCTTCTCCTCCTAACTCTCGAGTTCTTCGACCAGGAACGTGACAATCTAGCGACATGACCGCGATGGTCCTGGCGTCTCCTTCGGTGGACGTAGAGCCTGTTGCAAAGAATATACGCTAGTTATGTCGGCGAGTTAAGAATGGTTGTTCACAAGGCAGCCGTGAAGGTAATTGTACTGGTTTTGTTTTATATTTTGGACGAAATATTACGACAGCTTCTAAAAGTGCTGACTTTTGTGAGCTTGTTTTTTGACAGTAAAAAATGATTCATTTGTTACGGCTTCTAATAATACTTATTTCAGATGACTTATCGTGGTTTTGTTAATTTTGTTTGCTCCTAAATTCTATAGTTCTTTTAAATACACCTACAAATTGTTTGTTTTGTCAGATGACTTATTGATGTTTTTTTTAACAAAATCGTCCAACATAGTTTTGTGTTTTGTTTTATGTCCTTAGATTTGCAATTAATTGGTGTGTTTTATTTAGAATGCAAGCATTGTACATTGTGGAAACGGCAGAGGGTGAGCAAAATGTGAACGTAAATTTCACACTACCTCGTGAGTATAACTATTTTGTAAGTTTTTTTTTTCATTTGGTGCTCTCACTATAAAAATCCATAGTTTCATTCTCCTTTCATGCATTTGAGTATGGCACTTGTCCATACAATTCTTTGCTTAGCTCCTGTGTTTTCTAAACATTCTAAACCATAATTTTCACCCTGAACTAACCTGACCTAATTGTTCTCTGGATGGCTAGGAACCCAACATATAACATCCATGAATGGAGAAATTTTATTGCCCAATTAACATATACTTTCTCGATGGGAAACTTTTATGCCATAATAAAGTTGAGAATAACACAGTTAATTTAAGTGCTCAATAGTTCAGTCATAGGCTAGTTTTGTCAAACTTTCAGCTAGCTTGTATTTGGTCAGTACTTGAAGTTTTTATTTTAGTAGTTAGTATGATTAGTTTAAGTTCACTAAATTCTGGGTCGAAATTTCACCTAGCATGGCACTAAATTTGAACTATTAAGTATCAACAATAGTTCTACGTAATGCAGTGATCAATTCTCTATGAAATATATAATGCATGTTTTGCATATGGACCAGATTCAGTTCAGTGCTTTTGTTCATGTGTCATTTTTTTAAGAATACTAAACCATTACTCATTCTGATTTTGGTGGCCACAAATTTCACTCCGAAATTGATGTAACATGCATTTTTTTTAGAAATGCTACTACTTCCTATTTGCACTACTGCGATTGTCTTTATGATTAACAATGAAAGTATAAGGACTTGTAGTTGATTCCGCTATAGAATGGAACACACAACAACCGTATCCCAGATTCACCAGTACTTCTTGCATGATGAATGTATATATGGAAAAGTGTTTTAAACTCTTGAAGGGATATCCGCACATCCATTGTATCTTATCTAAATAGTTACCAAAAAATTTTAAAAAATCATTATGATAGACTGATACTAAATGTACAACTCTATAGACATGCAAAGTTCAAATTTGACTCCTACAATCTATAATAAAATAACAATTATAATTGTGAGTATACATATACTATTCAGAGTTTAATTTGTTATTTTTGTTATGGATCATACAAGTCATATTTTAACTTGTGCATGTTCTGTACCGATATATCTCATATAAATCTATCTTCATAATATATTTTCAATCTTTTTTAATGATTATTTGAATAGCATAATAGATGAGGGGATGTCGCCTTGAGAGTTTTAAATCCATTCTCATCTATTTAGATTTTTGTGAACTTTTTTATGAGGGTGTTATAATATTGTGCTAGTTTTTTAAAACCAAATTCTTGATATGAATATATGATAGAAAAATTGATTCTAATTAGTTACATATAATATATAACAAGGCTTCAATTTTGGTTGACCTAATGACATGGAGATGTTATTCAGAAATTAAGAGTAATATTTAACATGCAATGGTGCAATCAGTTTTAGAAAGTGTACATCTATCAATTCTTACTACTTTATTCCTTACGTATTAACTTTTGTACTATTCTATTCATCCAACTACCACATTCTTATATGACTTGTATTTTTTTTTACTTATTTCTTTTTTTAGAAAAGAGCACAATCCCATGTAATATGCGAGCGGGGAATAACTACTTACTGTTCATTAAAAATTGATCTTTGAATAAACTGTAGACATTGGAACGAACTTTCAAAGGGACTGTAGATTGCAGACCGGTTGCAAAGAAAGTGTAATTCAGGTTACCCGCAAAAGCACCCTTCACATACATTGTTGGCAGCTGTCAACAAGGGTACCAAAGTAGCTGCTACACAATCTCATTTTTTTAGCACAAAGTCCGTACTGATATAAGAGCATCTCTGAAAACCTCTTCAAATCTCACTCAACAAATATCAATTTAACTGGCTTGCCAAAAGAAAATAAAGAGTCAAAATTGTCTTTCACTCCAACAACATCTCTATTACGCTCTCCAATTTAACAAATAAACCCCACATATCAGTCTCGTGTTGTCTTCTTCCTCCTATTATAATAAACCCCACATATCAGTCTCGTGTTGTCTTCTTCCTCCTATTATGGCAACGTAATGTTAGCACGAACACATCACTAATCATAATATAAGACATAACTACTTCAGAGATGTTACTTTGCGGCGCAATGAAAATAGCACGCCAATTTCATGAAGCACCTCCGGGAGCCTTGATGCCTAATGAAGCAACGACATCCTACAATTAGCGCCGATTAATAAATCTTCTGTGGACAGAAAAAAACGGTTTTTTGCCTAAGCACTCGCAGAAGCAACCCGTTGGAGATGGCCTTGCTATTAGTTTTGTTCTTTTTTCAAAACTAGCAAATTGTCCATCCGTTGCAACAGGATTTTATATTTTAAACATATTATTAAGTGATAGTAGTTGACACATGTAATCCTTGGTTATGTTTTTCTGAAAATATAGAATACAAATAAAAGGAAGCAAATTAGACTTTTTTCTACGCGCAATAAACATGCGACGGCTATTCCCCCTTGCGTGCTTCCCCCCACCCAGGCTGCAAGCTAGGCCTGGGTCGGGATTCTTCCTCCGCGCGCGCTCGCACGTGGGCCATATTCGGCCCATTCATTTGCAGCTGTCTGATTGCAGGACGGTCAATCCGACGGTCGGCCGGCGAGATTGGGGTGGCAAAACCCCGACCCAGCCGCCGCCGCCGACCGGAACCCTAACCCCAGCCCAGGTTCGACTCCCTCCTCCCTCCTCCTTTTGCCGTCGGCTGGGGCGCGGCGCGGCAGCGTCGACGCGCATGCTGTGGCCAGTGCGCGCGTTCTCCGAGGGGAGCACGCCGCCGTCGAGTGGCTTCGTGGCAGGACCTAGCCGGCACGCCCCCGTTCGCCCTTTCCTCCTCCCTCTCGACGCCGGCCAGCGGCGCTCGGCCCACGCGGCGATGGGCCGACGACGACGTCCTCGCCGCTCCCTCTCTAACGACAGTCAGTCCTCTCCTCTCTCCTACCCTTTTTCTAGGCCCACGTGTCATTCACTCTAGTCGTATTGGCAGATTCACTGTTATCACTATTAGAGTCTTTTAAGAACGGTATAGAAAAGTAAGCTGACAGCCCTGAGTTATATTGAAAACCGATTAGGACGTACATGTTGTTCAGTTCTAAAAAAATAAAAAGAAAGCACAAGTTGATTGGAATTATCAGCTTCACAAAAACACCACTACTGGGCATTGGGCTAGGCCTGATTTCATAAAAAGAGAAATCGTCATCAAAACATCTGTTGACAACTACAATTGATGAGCATGTCAGCACTCGAGGAAGCACTAATCTTATTGTCCTATCTTTTTTTAGAGAAAAAGGCTCAAGGCCTTGCTTTTTTAAAGCTAGGAGAACGAAAACAAAGTCTGCTGGGGTGCCAGCTTACAGCAAGTGAGCAGGGGGCAACAGCCACTACTCTAAACCACAAACAGAGCTCTCAAGTAGTCTGAAACGATAACAGCAGATAGGCAACAGAAAACAAACAGGCAGTTCAGCACCTAATAGCCTCACAGAAAAAGAAAGCAGATCACCCCACTCCATTTCTACTGCCTAAACTCTTAACCCCTTCTAGCATTTTGTTCTTCATGTCTTCCACTTCTAATCTATCACTTTCTTTCGCCAGAGCCTTCCACTGGGAGAGCGAAGATGCAGTCCTGAAAATCATCATGTTAGGAGATGATAACAGTTTATTCCGAAAAACCATATCATTTCTGATCAGCCAAAGATTCCAACACAAACCTCCTAGCAAGACACAGTTAGGTTTAGCACTTGTACTAACTAGGTTAACCAGCAGAATGTCTAATAGCATCTCAAAGTTATTTGGTTTGCTCTGCCAACCGAAAATGTCACGACAAAAACTCCAAGCAAACACAACAATCGGGCAAAGGAACATAATATGGCGAGTAGATTCCTGTTTACCACACAGTTTACAAAACTCAGAACTTGTCCAATTCCTAGCCTTAAGATTGACAGTTGACTGTATTCTATCTCTGGCAACCAACCAAATAAAATGTTTAACTTTTAAAGGAATAGGAGCTTTCCAAATCATTTCCATCCTCTTATCATAAACACCTCGAAACAACAAAAATTTGTACAAGGAAATAGCAGTAAATCTTTGTTTACTATCAAACATCCAAATAACATAATCATCATAATTATTTAACAATGTCTCCTCAATTAGTTTCTTTAGCTCTACCCAAGCATTCATCTCAGCTTGATTAAAACCTCTTTTAAAAGTCCCCCATTTATTATCACCTCTTCCAAACTACAGTTTTGTTGATTGCAAATCTGGAAAAGATGTATAAAGTAGATTTTCATTGGACATGTCCCATACCAGATATCTCTCCAGAAACGAATTTGTTTGCCATTCCCAACTTTCCAAGCACACCCCATATTAAACCATTGTCTTATGCCAAGGAGGTTTTTCCAAAACTAAGAGCCCTCTGATTTCCTAATCGAGAAGAAACTCTCTTTGTTTAAATATTTCTTTTTAAGCATCTTAATACAAGGACTGCCCTCACCCCCACTCAAGAGCTGATAAATCCATTTCGATAACAAGGAAATATTTCTTTTTCTGGTTTCAGTAAAACCCAGCCCACCACATTCTTTAGGGAAAGCCATATTATCCCATCTAACCATATGATATCTCTTTTTGTTACCAACCCCTTCCCAATAAAAATTAGCTCTAATAGAGTCCAATCTCTTATGAATACCTTCTGGGAGAAGATAGATTCCCATGGCATAAGTTGGGATGGAGGAGAGGCAGGCTTCTAATCTAACAGCCCTCCCATCATAAGAAAGATTTCTAGCTTGCCAAGAACTCAGTTTTTTCATGACTATCTGGGGGATAAACTCAAAATCTGAATTTCTTAATTTAGCATGACTAACTAACAATCCTAGGTACTTCAAAGGAAACTCTCCTTTGGGACAATTAAGCATTCTAGAGACATAATTGTGTTCATCCTCATCTAATCCTATAGCAAAGACCTCACTCTTGTGATAGTTGATTTTCATTCCTGACATCTCTTCAAAGCAATACAGTAAGAATTTGGTAATTCTAATCTCTTCTTCATTGTTAGAAATAAAAATCACAGTATCATCTGCACAGTGAAGATGAGTCAAACCCCCATCAAAAATATTAGGAACAATCCCAGAAATAATCCCAGCCTCCTTAGCACTATCAAAAATACCTGCTAATGCATCACTCACTAGATTAAAAAGTAAGGGGATAGAGGATCCCCCTGTCTAAGACCTCTAGAGTAGTAAAGAATTTACTTTTTCACCATTTATGTTTACACAGACTTTCCCTCCAGTAATACATTGTTTTATCCAATTAATCCATTTATTTGGGAAATTTTTTCTCTAACACCTCCATCAGAAAATTCCACTTTACTCTATCACAAGCCTTCTCAAAATCAATTTTAAAAATAATCCCTTTTCTTTTATTGGAGGCTAATTCATGCACAGCTTCCTGCAAAATTACACAACTCTCATGAATGAATCCTCCTGGAATGAAAGCTGATTGGGTGGGATAAATGACTTTGTCGGCTACCTCTCTCAGTTTGTTAGTAATCACCTTAATAATTAATTTGAAACATTCATTTAAAACACAAATAGGTCTATACTGCATAATGTTAACAGCCTCCCTAATCTTAGGTATAACAGAGATAACTCCATAGTTCAACCTCTTTAGATCTAACTCGTCATTCTGAAGAAGAATAAGCATCTCATATAAATCTGGTTTCAAAGTCTCCCAAAATTCTCTATAAAATTGAATAGGATAACCACCAGGACCAGGAGTAGTGTTCAATTTAGCATTTCTAATTACCAAATCCAACTCTTTCATGGTGAAAGGTCTAATAAGATTTTCCCCCTCAATCCCATTAAGGGAGAAACTTTTCTCCCACAGAGACCTTTTCAAATGAATGTTAGTTATTTCCTCATCTCTGAACAAATTTTTGTAAAACTCAACAATGTGATTAGTCAGCTCTTTTTGATCAGAGATAGTACCTTCACCCACCTCCAAATAAATAATATTGCACTTCTTTCTCCTACCATTAGCCACTCTGTGAAAGAAAGCAGTATTTCTATCTCCTAACAACAGCCATTGTTCACCACTCCTTTTCCTCCAAGAAATTTCTTCCATCTCATAAATATTCTCTAAAGCATTCTCAATCTCATATCTGTTTTCCCACTGGTCAGGGGATAAGCCTTCAAGGTCCTCTTGTTCATCCAACATCTCCAATTGATGCTTAAGATTAGCTTTAGCATTGATCTAGATTTTCCTATTATTCAAACTCCAACTTCTCAGAAATTTCCTTAGAGAAGAAAGTTTCCTATTCCAGTGGTCTAAGATGTAAGAACCATCTCTTATCATCATTTTGTTAATAACTAACTCCTTCAACCCCTCAATCAGGAACCAAGAAGGTTCAAATCTAAAAAAGTCATTCCTGGAATTGGAGTCTATACCCAGCTTCAATATCAAAGGGGTATGATCAGAGCCCACTCTCAGAGCAGAAAAAAGGGAAGCTAGACGGAAAGTATCTTCCCAAGATTGATTCATTAAAACTCTATCAAGGACCACCTAGGTAGGGTTGGTGTGCTTATTAGTCCAAATGAACTTCCTGCCAAACCTGTAAATCTCTCTTAAACCACAATCCTCAATGAAGTTGTTAAACTTATCCATCCATCTCTGGTCAGTATTTCTATTAGATTTTTCTAACATAAACCTATAAAGATTGAAATCTCCTCCAATTATGTAAGGAATATCTATATTACTTAAATGGAACATAAGTTCTGCAATAAAATCATTTTTTAAAGAATGCACAGCTGGCCTATAAACTACCACCATTTCCCACCTAACATTATCATTCAAGTTTTTAATAACAACACTAAGGAAAAAGGCTCCAACATGAACATGAATCAGCTCATAATTATTTGAGTTGACCCCTATGAGAATACCTCAAGATGCCTCTCTGGAAGCTTTCCAGGCCCATTTGAAGTTACCTTTACGAATATTATTTAGCTCTCCTTTTGAGAAACTTTCTTTTTTGGTCTCTTGAACACCTACTAAGTCACATTTATGAAGTAAGATCAACTCTTTTAGTTGGCCTCTCCTGCCCTCATTGTTAAGCCCTCTGGCATTCCAGAACAACACACTCATTTTTTTCTTGGTTTGTGTTTATTACCAGTTGCCCTCTTCTTCTTCTCTAAATCCCCATCATCAATATTCAACTCTTCTTCCCATAGATTTTGGGGATTTAAGATTTTTTCAGAGGAACTGGTTTTCGAAATCTCATCCTCATGTTTTTGTTTCCAACCAACTCTGCTATTTTTGCTTGAGCCACTTCTTTGGCTTTTATTGTGGTAATATTTTTATCAATTTCCTCTTTATCTGAACCTAACACAATACTCACAACATTTGCAATAGAGTTAATATATTCATTATCTAAAGAAGCAAAAATCACAAAGGAGTTAGACATACCTGTAGCCTCTAAGTTTTTCTTCTGAGTTAAGATCTCAGCTTTCAGAGAAACTGGAATTTCTTTGGCTTTATGTCTTAGACTCATTCTGGTAGGCATTTGTGGCCCTTTCTTCTTCAGAGCCTCTTTTTTCTTATAGCTCACCTCTTTAAATTGATTTATTTCCTCTAGCTCATCTTCTTCCATCTGCTTTTCAATGTCAGAATCAGTTGGAATATCACATTTTTCTTCTTCACCAAGCTTATCAGCCGCCAAACACAAAACATTATCTATATTCATATCCATTTGTAGATCAGGAGCGCATAACGAGAGATTATCATCTTGGGACTCCTGGCCAACAACTCCTTCCCAAACAACTAAAGCTTGTGAGCAGTGGACACTTTCCTTAGTAATAATATCACTCTTTTTGTCACTAGTAACCATTTCTACAAAGGACTTCTTTTTAGTTGCTGGTGGTGCAGATCGTGATCCTTTACTTCTGTAAAGAGATTTCTCAGAAAGTTTTTTGAACATTGGATCCTCTTCTTCATCATCTAACAGATCATCATCTCCAAAGCCACCCTCCTCATCATCTCTATCCTTGTTTCCATCCTTCTTCTCATCTCCTTTGCCATCTTTATCCTATCACCTCCTTCGTCATTTGAGTCCAAAGGTTTGGATATTGGACGGTAGCCCTCTGGCTCCCATATGATTTCATATCCAACCTTATTTATGTAGAAATGAACAGCAATGTGCAGCTCTCTTGGATCAATACAAGCACATTTGACTCTAATGGGACCCTCAGCATTAACACTTCTGGTGTCTATCTCCTCAAATTCACCCATCATATCTGTCAAGGCTTTAATAGCACTTTCATTTCTTGCTATCTTAGGGACACCTGTCATCTTGACCCAAATAGATGTGAGTTCATCAATAGCCTCCTCAGTCATGTTAGATGCCATCACACTCGCTTTAATGGTTAAACATTTGAAATCAAAGCTAAGAAATCTAGTAAAACTACCAAAAACTCATTTTCATTCAGTTGTTTGACTTTCCAGTCCCATCTCAAATCTGGAAATAAATCTCTCAGCTCCTTTACAACTCTTTGAATAGATGCTTTCCCTCATTTAATAGACAATAAACCTCTTACTGGAATGTTAGACCTCTCCTCAACATTACTTTCAATGTGTAGACTATAGAAACCTTGTCCTAGAATACCAAAACCACACAACTTAACCTCCTTCATATTTAGATTTAACGGGCAGTTTGCACATATATGGCCTATTTGATGACAAGCATAGCAAAGAGGTGGTTTACTACAAGTCGCCTGATGATGTCCATCCTGGCCACATCTGAAGCATTTGAGCACCTGAGTCCTATTCCCTTGCTCAGTTTGCCTATTTTGATCAACAGCCCCATCCTTTTTCCCCCATTCAAGTTGCTTCACAGGGAACACTGGACCAGTTTTATCAGATCTCTGCCCAAAGTTGGATTTATCCATCTCACCAATCCTCTCCTTGTCAGAAAAGTTTGAGGGATTACCTTGGAAGTTCTGGAATGGCTTTTCAACCTCCAACCAGTTTGAGCTCTGGAAACCTGGAGGTTGTTTCCCTTGGTCACCCATCCATCGCTCCTGCTTCTGGAATCCCCTAAATCGCCCTTGATTTTGTGACCAGTTCACATCCTGCTTTCCCCTTCCCAAGTGTTGAGGTTTTCTCCCATGCAACTTAAAATGATTCCAATTTTTTTACATTTGGTTGATTTTTTGTGTACAGAAGAAGTGGTTGTTTTTTTTTGTGTGTAGGCATTCCTATTTGTTTTCTGATGATCAAAATCAAGGTTCTTTTGTTCTAGGCCATCTTTAACGCTGAGCGCTAAGCTGGATGCCTAGAAAAGTTAAAAAGGTTAAGCATCTCGTTAAAAGCCATATCCCTCAATGTAGGCAATGAATGCTAGCTTTAAAAAGTTAGTACTCGCTCTATCCCATAATATAAGGCATAACTATTTTTAAAATGTTCCTTTGCCGCGCAATGAAAACAACACGCCAATTTTGTGAAGCACCTCCGAGAGCCTTGATGCCTAAGGAAGCAACAACATTATACAACTAGCGTTGTTGAAATCGTCTGTCTACAAAAAGAAGACAGTTTTGCTTTTTTGCCTAATCACTCACGGAAGCAGCCTGTTGGAGATGGCATTGGAGTTAGTTTTTTTTTAAAGTAACGTGACAACCTGAGTTATATTAAAAGTGGATTAGAACGTACATATATTTTGTCTCTTCTAAGAAATACTCCTAAAAAGAAAGAACAAGTTGGTTGGAAGTGGGCATTGGGCAAGGCCTGATTTCCTAAAAGAAAAAAGGCCATCAAAACATCCGTTGAAAAGTACAATTGACCAGCAAGTAAACACATGAAGAAGCATCTGCCCCATCTTTTTGCTTTTCGCTTAGGCATATGCTTAATTATAAGTTAAAACCTCAATATTTAAATTTAAATTTGGAGTAGCTTTTTGAGTTTTTTTTCATAGTTTATTTTTTAGTCTTAACTTTCAACTTTTAGATAGTTAAGAAGAGCTATATAAAGTTTTATTCACAAAATTTTTTATTAGGAAATATGTTATTTGACCTTTTTTTCATAAAAAAAACCAAACATTCACCCCCTTTCTTCTACAACTCCTTTACAAATTAGAAAGCACAATTTTCATAGATTTTCATAGGATTTTCATCTATACTAATATAGAAAGGAGTTGTAATTTTTTTATCGCCACACCAACAAATGTACACAGGATTTACTCGATCTATTTTTCACCGTTAGATATACGTATTCAATGGCCCATGATGATCTGAAATAACCCTCTCTAGCAATCCTACATAGAACACACCCGTTGACTCCTCCACCAAAATCGCCCCTATCTCCTCCACTAAAATCGCCCATAACTACTCCACCAAAATCGCAACGCTCTCCCGGGCGCCAGCAAGCCGCCACCGCCGGCCGGCGCAAGCCACCGCTGTGCCCGCTCTCTCCGCTAGCCCCGGTACTGCCGCCTGCCCCCAACCTCCGACCGCCTGCGCCCGCCGCCCACCTCTAGTGCCCCAACGCTTGCTGCCGCTGCTACTACCGGCTGCCTTCGCGCCCGCGCCCACTCTCCCGACCAAGGCATTTTGTTGGATCTCTTCCCCTTCCACTTTACTATTTGATTTTGTCTTAAACAATTAGTAGCAAGTTCTTATTTGATTGTGGATTTGCTTTATTTTTTTTACCAAGGAGGTGTTTAAGTGAATGCTCAGTTGTTAGTCCAGCACTCCAACTTCCGTTGCAGGTAGTTTTACACATGCAGTTAATTTTTTTAGTTGCATTGTGGTGTTGGTAGACCATTTTACTCGTGATTAGTTGCAATGTAGCAAATTAATTTGGATCTTGCAGTCATGTCGCGATCCAGTTCCGGCACATTGTCTCGGGTGGCGGCGTGGTTCCATCGCCAAATGATCAGAATCATATATCATTGAGTTGGCTCAATCTCTGCTGCCATTCCAAATTTCCAATTCATTTCTTTTGTTTGTGCAATTTGGTTGTGACTCAAACGATCAACTACTAAAATTCTTATATTGTTTGGACATACTATATTTTGCCCAGTGGGTGTTTGAATAAATGCCACTAAAACAATCTAGAGCTCTCAGCATGCATCCATGTAGTCACACCCTTTAGTTTCATACTTCGATTGTCTAATAGGTTTCGATTACTTATTACTTATTTTATTTAATTATTTTCATAAAGCCATTGACGGTTGTTACAATGAGCTTTGTTCTTAACTGTTCAAAGATATGGATTTTTGTTGTGCTATTTTGTTATATTTCTATTTGTCCAGACTCCAGATGCATCTTTGGTGCATTTTCAGTATGGTTATGTTTTTCTATACTAATATAAGTTATACTTGATATACTTTTTCTGCTATATTTTGATATTAATTAAGGAGCATTATTTATAAAAATATGGAACAAAATTGATATTTTTTAATCCATGCTAACTTTTCAACAACTTGATTAGTATTGACAGATGAAAAGTTATAAGCCTCTATTTCATCTCATAGATATCAATTGATTTTTTCTTATGCAGAAGAGCTAACGAGACAGTTACAACCGAAAGCATGCAGAGGGAGAGTTTGTTTGGTACTTTGGTATGAACAAATAATTGTTTCATACTGCATTAGTGACTTATAAATAAACATTAGTGACATATCTATATATTTATTTTATACAATACTACATTATATATATAGTTGGTTCATAAACCTAGAACGTTTAAGGATAAATATTGTGTAACGTGCAATGCACATGCATGTGTACTAGTATAGCACAAAACCTAAGGGCTTATTCGTTTCGAATGATAGGAAAAACATTGGAATAGGAAAAATGTAGGACTATCATGGGTTTGCATATGCAAAACAGAGGATCAAAAAACAGAGGAATGTGATGGTATAGAGCATTCGGAACACAGAAATATAAACCACAGGAATTAGCATGCATCCTATGCCAACCAAAACAAATGAGGTAGGAGTGGATGTTTTAATCCTACGAAATTTTGACGTTTTCATAAGATTTGTACAGTATTCCTTTGGAATTCCTGCATGTCATTCCTATGAAACGAATACTAACAGTTCCAAATAGGTAATCCTACAAATATCCTGTGAAAATCCTTTGAAACGAATAAGCCCTAAACTAAGCTTAACAGATCCTCGTGTTCTTCTGACTAGTTCAATGGCCGAAGGCCAACAACCAAGAGGCAGCCCACTTGCATTCACCCGGCCCAACTCCCTTACCGTGCGCGTGGGTTGACGGTAGGGTTTTCTCGGTCGTATATTCAGCGGTTGCCTCGCTTCACTGCGAGATGATTGCGCGAACAGGGGCCCGGAGCGGGAGACGGGACTGACGGATGCGATATGACTGCGAGGGAGCCAGTGACATGGATACTGGAATTTGCGAACCATGCGAACCGTATGAATAAATATAGAGATAACTCTATTAATATTGATTCGTGTAGAAATACGTAAAATAACGTTATTTTACGGACGCAGTGACAAGAAGATCAGTGTACTTTTGTACCAATATTTCTCTCCAGGAAAAAAAAATACAAAACAGGTCAATCTCCATGCACGTACACTACGGCAGGGCAGGCAGGCAGGCAGTACACGACGGTACGAGCCAACGTACCTAACAAACAGCCTAACCCGCCCCCCCCCCCCCCCCCCTCGCCTCCCCTCCCCGTCGCGCTCCACCAAACACACCACCCGCGCGCCGGCGGCCTAACCCGCAACGGTCAACGCGTTTACTGGTGGCAGAACGAACCCGCAACGCACCGCCTCGCGTGACGTAACCGAAACCCCCCGGATCCCCTCCCCCTCCTCTCCTCTCCTCTCCTCCCGCTACAAACACCACGCGAGCGAGCGACTCTTCCCGCCGCCGCCGCCGCCATGGAGCGCTACGAGTGCCTCGGCAAGATCGGGGAGGGCGCGGCGGGGGTGGTGCACAGGGCGCGGGACCGGGCGACGGGGGAGACCGTCGCCGTGAAGCGGCTCCGCGGCGGGGTCGGCTGCGGCGGCGAGGAGGAGTGGCTCCGGGAGGCGCGGTGCCTCGAGGCGTGCCGGGGCCACCCGCACCTCGTCGAGCTCCGCGCCGCGCACCTGGAGCGCGGGACGGGGTACGTCGTGATGGAGTACGTCGACGGGCCGAGCCTGGCGCGCGTCGTGCGGCGGGAGGGGAGGGGGCCGCCGTCGTTCGCGGAGGGCGAGGTGAGGAGGCTGATGCGGCAGCTGCTCGACGGCGTCGCGGCGATGCACGCGGCGGGGGTCGTGCACCGGGACCTCAAGCCGGACAACGTCGTCGTGGGTCCCCGCGGGGACCTCAAGATCTGCGACTTTGGCATGTCGCGCGTCGTTGCCCCCGCCGACGCGCCGCCGTACACGTCGCCCGTCGTCACCCTGTGGTACCGCGCGCCGGAGCTCATCCTGGGGTCCCGGGAGTACGACGCCCGCGTCGACACGTGGGCGCTCGGCTGCATCATGGCCGAGCTCCTCGCCGGCGCCCCGCTCTTCCCTGGCAGGTCGGAGATGGACCAGCTCAACAGGGTGTTCGACACGGTCGGCATGCAGGACATGAGGTCATGGCCGGGCTTCGCGCGCCTGCCGCGCGCGGAGTCCGCGCTCTGCCACCGCGCCAGGCCGCCGAGCCGGCTCCGGGAGATGTTCCCCGCGCTGTCCGCCGCCGGGTTCGACGTCCTGAGCGGCTTGCTCGCCTGCCGGCCGGACAGGCGGCTCGCCGCGGCGGACGCGCTCCGGTGCCCGTGGTTCACCGACGCCGACGCCGACGCCGTGCCTGCTGCCTGCGGCGGCGCTCGCTTCACTACCTGCGTCTCCGGTGTCGCTGACGCAATTGTCGTGTAGTACAATAAAAAAACAAAACGAGACAGTCCATGGCCAATTGGAAGTAAATTAATTTTTTAATTAATTGTAGATTTTTGTACCAATTTTGTATTATTCTAGCATTGGTTCAGCAACAGTTTTGTGACCACGTTCTTGGGTGATTAGAGAATTGGGAACAACGTGCTTCGTATGGGGTTTGTCAGGTGATGCATCAATCCTGCATGGTGGTTGGTGGAAGGCTCCTGAAATGGGACGTTTTGCCAAGCTGTGTGTTGATTGAGTCTTTTCAAAGCTGTATTTTAAAGCAACAATAACACAAAATGCTTTTGAGAACTGTAACATCGTAGAATTAAGGAAGATATTTGAACAAAAATAGGCCAATTTGCAGTTGAAGTGATATATATGCATTCAACTAACCAGTATGTCTGCAAGTAAAATAAAAATAAGTGTTTTTAGAAAAAAAACGACCTAACTAACATAAAGGCATAAAATTATTGAATTGCAAAAAAACGGTTAGGTAAAATAAAAAAAAACATATGTCTGCTTCATGCCTTGTTTTGTAAATGTGTCATGGCCACTTGTAACGAGCCAGAGAAAGTGTCAAGAGAAATAGAAAATGGTTGAGTGCCTAAACATATATATTATATTGTCGCACCGAAGTGTTTGCATGGACTAGTTTGTTCCCGTCGTTATCTACCTTTTACGAAGTTGTTAGGTGTATATTTAACTGTTAGATCATTCTTCTATATTATATTCAAAAAATCACAACTACGGGTCTTCTATTAAATAAAGGTTTACGCACTTTGGTCATTTCTAGATGGTTTGTCTCATTTCTCAGGAACAAAATAATCAACTGTTCGTTGTGATGCTGTGGCAAATGATGAGTACACGATTATATTAATCATTTTCAAAAAATATTTAGTAGTATCAAAACACTACATATGAAGTTCTACAAGATTACTCCAAAGATAAAAAAAAAACACCTTCTGCTTCTTTTAATTAAGGCCAGATGGCAGCAAGCTGATCTCATTATTAATACGAATAATTATAATTAAGAAAAAATGGACCAAAAAAAGTGGGGAAAACACAATTGCCCCACATTGCTTGTTTCAGACCGTCCATCTGCCATCAAATACTTCGTACGGTTTTCTCGCAAACATCAAATTTCCAAATGGAATGCTTCTGTTTGGTAGCAGTGTTGTGTGGGACAACACTAGCAAGTGGCAATGTCTAATTAGGTGGAGAATGGACATACTTGGTCACTAAATTTCAGGTTTGGATCAGTCCCACTAGATGAAGATATTCCTTGGTTGCAAAGACCAATTAAAACAGAAAGGATTAGAAAGTTAATGCAATAAGATATTAGTGCATATGAACCAAATATTCTGGCTCAGCCCGTATAATCCCAACAACAGGAAGAATATATCCAAAGTGGTTCGGTTGGATATCCTCGTGTGGACATAAATAGCAAACAAAGATGAAACAAAAATGCTTCAAATGCAACGGACATCCAAATAATATCTAAACAACATATTTATAAATAAAAAATAATTTAAAAATAAAACTTTTACATACATATTTTTAGCGATTTAGAAGTCAATACTAATAAACTTATATGAAAAGCCCTGAAAATCAATGGCATGTTAAAAATCCAAATTTTGGGTCATAAGCATAAGCAGAGGCGTAAAGTTGAGGTCTCATTCGCCCGATATGTCAGCATTTACTTTATCAATTCATGTTGGTCCAACTGCAATGGGAAAATTAAATCAATCTAAGGGATTTAAAACTTTTTGTATGTCGTTGAAATATTTTTTGAGTTGTATACAATTGTTACGTTGTAGTCAAATATGTGGCTAAATGTTTGCCTCGTTTCTCTTGTATTTCCGTGTTTATCCCAAAACTTTGCCGCATTTATTCAGTTTTCAAATATATTTTTATTATGTACACTTATTTAGCAAATACGAGAGCATAAATTCAGGTTGCAAACTATTGTTAGAATAATTTGTTGTCTTAAATGATGACTGTGTTTAAGTCGAATAATTTTAACAAGATTCAACTTAGACATAAATCTATTACAAATGATTAAAAAGAAAATTACAATGTCTTGATCTCAGAATAAAGAAATATCTACCCGTCTCTCTTCAAATTTCAAAACCCTAATTTAATTAAGTGCATACTATGACAAGTATATGCACCGTCATGGGCGAGATTCATTTTTTTCCCCAAAATTGCAAAACAGCTGCTAACTATGATTTTGGCTGTGTTCAGCGAGAGGGTGTACTTCTCCCCTAGGCACGAACATGAAGCATCGGATTAGCACTGGCTTAATTAAGTATTAGCTAAAAAACTTTAAAATAGATTAATATGATATTTTTCAAGTAACTTACCTATAGAATTATTTTAAAAAACTATTTAACAGTTTGAGAATAGTCTACGCTGAAAATGAGAGAATGGAAGTCGGGCGAGGGAAGAAAAAGACCACATGCACCCGGTAATCAGACCAGGCCCAACACCCTCCCTCTCTCATAAAGACATGTCGATCTGCAGCAACTTTGACCTTCCCAGCCTACAGGAGGAGCAAGAGCTCCTGATCGACAGTCCACATGATTCGATTAGGGCAACTCCAACAATTTTACCATTCCACTTGCCAAGCAAAATTTGTGGTTAAAGTAAACCAAGAAAAAAAACCAACTCCATTAGACTTGTTATCCAACTTGCCAAGCCAAATTACTTGCCAAAATCCTTGCAAAGCTGACCAAATCTAACAAGTCGGAACCACTTGACAAATGGTGGGTCCCACAACCCACCTTCTCTCTCCTACATCTGCAAGCTGCGCATCCTCACCCATCTCACGTCGTGTGTTCTCTCGCCATGGCCACCACCGCACTCCTCGTCCATGCCATCTGGTCAGGCGGCGGCGCGCCACACTCGCAGGTGTTGTGCACGAGCCAAGGATCAATGACCAGAGCCACCTTCATTTCTCATGATGCAGTAGCGGGCGAGGCACTATGCTTGCTGGCCCCACTGGTATGGCCTAAGCTTTTCTCCCTCAACCTCCCCGGCTTTGTCTCGACACACTTTAGGTCAGTTGATTGCAGACCTCACTATCACGATGCACATCGCAGAGACTAGCCTCTCCATCTCTATTTCCTTCGATGACGCTGACCCTCCCTTGCTTCTAGTGTCGGTCGTCGATAACCTTCCTCTTTTCTGCTCTCCAGCTTTGCAGCAGGCATTGACCATCTCCTCCCCCTCTCCAGCATGAGAAGAAGAGTGACAAAGAAAAGTGAGGCTGACATTCCAGTCCCACTGATATATTGGATAGTGTATTAGAGCATGAACCAAATTTGGCTTGCTAAATTGATTAGAGAACTTGGTATATTGGTATTTGCAGTCATATATAGAAGTATGTCTTTGTTCTTTGGTTGCTTTATATTATAAACAGAAACATGCTGAGTTTTTTAATTTCAAGCTTTTGTTATAGAACCGGTCACAAAATCAGCATAGAAAACCGAATGTGAAACCACATGATAAGGTCTAAAACTAACAATAACACCGAAGCACTATATTTGTTAACAAGTTCAGCCGTAGTCTAATCCCCAGGACACTAATTACAGCATGTTCCTCTATGATAAAAAAATATTTACAGTGTATTAAGATATCGCCCCATCTTACCCTCACTTACTTTTAATGTCGTTTTAACCGTTGTGCGATTACAGACATGATAGTTCGACTCCTGTACTATCCTGACACCTATTACAACATCAAGTTATATAATGTGCTCGACGTTCTACACACATTCAACACAAATTCTAACAAACTCCACCTTCACAAATATAGTATGTCAAGTTGAATTTGCTTCTTGAGAAAACCTCATGTATCGAGACTTGAATTGGTTCCTTTTGCAACACACGTCAAGCCACCTCGACAAGCCTACACCAACTCACCGTCATTCCTAACTTTTTTCTCTTGGCTCTGAAAGAAAACTAATCTGGGTTAACGTCGACGGTGCGATGGATTCGTGTTGATTGAATCGCACAAAACGGCGATGGCCAGAGTACATATATATGCGCTGGAGTTATGGTAGCCGGATCCTAATTACAGATATTCTGGACTAACTACCGGCCACCTTAATCTCCAATGCATGCAGATTACATATATGCAGATTACATGTCATATATATGTATATATATTCTAACACTCCCCCTCAATTGAAACTTCTTAAGTTGAGGTTGTTTCTGAAATCTTCAAACTGTCTCACAGCCAAAGGCTTGGTGAACCCATCTGCAACTTGATCCTTGGAAGAAATATATTCTATCTCAAGTAATCTTCTAGTTACTCTTTCTCTGACAAAATGATAGTCTACTTCTATATGCTTAGTGTGTGCATGAAAAATAGGGTTAGCAGATAAATGTTTAGCTCCAATATTATCACACCAAATTTTAGCAGTTCTAGGCGTCTCAACACCAATTTCATGTAACAATGTTTGCATCCACATAATTTCAGCTGTAGCATTAGCTAAAGCCTTATATTCTGCTTCAGTGCTAGATCAGGAAACTATAGGCTGTTTTCTTGCATTCCATGGCACTAAGTTTGACCCAAGATATATAGCAAAGCCACCTATAAATCTCCTGTCATCTACACAGCCTGCCCAGTCAGCATCAGTAAACCCATTTACTAGCATAGAAGGAGATTTACAAATCTCTAAACCATGACCAATGGTATACTTAATGTATCTCAGGATTCTCTTGACCACTGTCCAATGTGTTAAAGTAGAAGCATGCAAAAATTGATAGGCTTTATTTACTGAATAAACAATATCAGGTCTGGTCAAAGTTAAATATTGTAAAGCTCCTAGGCCACATTTGGTTGTGGAGGAGGCAAGTTAACTTAGCCCAGCGCGAAAAACGGAGTAATAGATTAGTACATGATTAATTAATTATTAATTATTGAAAAAATATGAAATAGATTAATATGATTTTTTGAAACAACTTTCCTACAGAAAATCTTTGCAAAAAATACACCGTTTGGCAGTTTGGAAAGCGTGCGCGCGGAAAACGAGGTGGTAAGTTAACTAAGGGGGTGCAAACGAACATGGCCCTACTACACTTCTATACTATGTTGCATCCTTTGGGCCAAGAAGTGTACCTTCATGAGTTGAAAGTTTTTCTGAAACAAGTAATGGAGTACTTACAGGTTTACAGTCTTGCATCCCTACTCGTTTGAGCACATCATTTGCATATTTTTCTTGTGTCAAAATCACTCCATGGTCTGTCTTGTTTAATTGAGGAAAAAATGCAGTTCTCCCAAGTCTTTCAAGGCAAAATCTTTAGTAAGATCCTTTAGCAGGGCTGCAGTTGCACTGGGTACAGAACTTGCAACAATTATATTATCAACATAAATCAACAGGAAGATAGAGACATTTCCTTTACTATAAAAGAACAGAGAGATATCTGCTTTTGATGGTTTAAAACCAAGTTCCTGTAGTTTAGTACTTAACCGCGAATACCAGGCCCTAGGTGCCTGTTTAAGCCCATATAGAGCTTTATCAAGTTTACATATATGATCTGGATATTTAGGATCTTCGTATACTGGTGATTGCCTCATGTATACCTCTTCTTCAAGAATTCCATGAAGAAAAGCATTCTGCACATCTAACTATCGCAAACTCCAACCTCTAGATATAGCAATAGATAAAATGGTTCTAATAGTAGCTGCTTTAACAACAGGGCTAAAAGTATCCTCATAATTAATGCCATACCTTTGTTTGAAGCCTTTAGCAACCAACCTGGCCTTGTACCTATCTAGGGTACCATCAGCTTTCCTCTTCACCTTATACAGCCATTTGCAGTCAATTATGTTTGTTCCTTTTTGAGAGGGGACTAGGTGCCACGTGCCATTTTTCATCAAGGCATGATACTCTGCATCCATAGCATCTTTCCAATTATTATCAGTAAAAGCTTCATCTAAGGGCCGAGGCTCACCTGACGTAACGTAGAGAGACAACCCCACTTCACTGTGCCATCGGTGTAAATTTTCTTCTTATACCGCTTTGAAGCCTTGTTTTTGGTCTGACAGGAGCATCTCGCTGCACAGGAGATCCTTGAGCTGTTTGCTGGTACTGTTCAGGAGAGTCAATGGAGTCGGACTGCATGTTGTCAGCATTGGTGCCGTGCAAATCGTTGGCTCCACTGACAGACAACTGCACATGATCTGCAGCCTCTGACGCCTGCACTTGAGAGGGAGAATTTGTTCCCGAGGCTGACTGTTGTGTCTGCACGGTCGGTGATCCCGGAGTGAGTTCTTTAGTAGAATTTGCTCCGTGTACATCCTCCTGCATCCCAACACTGCTCCCTGCATCATTTTCAGCTACATTTTCTCCAGAAAAATCATCAGATGGCTCATTAGGCGCAGTATTAGGCATATGATCAATACCATGTTCTCCCCCTTGATCAGTACAGTGTGAGACAAGGGAGCTAGGCAACAAGGATATCTCAGCACGGAGACGAGCTCCAGCATTAGGGTGAAGTTGGGAGAAAAGAAAAACATTTTCATCAAAGATAACATCATGGGATATATAAACTCTCTCGGTAGATATATCTAGGCATTTGAAACCCTTGTGTAGGTGACTATATCCACGGAAGGCACATTGCTTAGAGCGGAACTGCAGTTTATGATTGTTGTATGGTCGAAGGTTAGGCCAACAAGCACACCCAAAAACTCGTAAAAATTGGTAATTGGGTTTTTGATAAAACAATTTTTCTAGAGGTGTCTCAAATTAGATCACTTTGCTAGGGGTTCTGTTTATGAGGTAGGATGCAGTAAGGAAAGCTTCATCCCAAAATTTTAAAGGTATAGATGCTTGAGCAAGAAGAGCAAGCCCAACCTCAACAATATGGCGATGCTTGCGCTGAACCATTCTGTTGGTGAGCATGAGGGCAAGACACATGATGGGTGACCCCAATTTTCTCAAAGAAAGAGTGGAGTTTTTCATATTCTCCTCTCCAGTCAGTCTTCATGGCAATAATTTTGCGACCAAGCAATCGTTCTACAAGAGCTTGAAACTCATGAAACCTTTGAAAAACATTAGATTTATACTTAATAGGATAAACCCAAGTAAACTTACTATAATCATCAATAAAGCTCACATGATATTTCTTGCCCCCAACAGAATCAGGAGCAGGGACCCATACATCAGAATGAATAAGATCGAAAGGATTACTTGAAAAACTAGATGACTTGGAATACGGTAGCTGATGGCTTTTAGCCTTCTGACATGCATCACAGACCGACTCATCTCTAGACTCAGAAAGACATGGTAACTTGTTCTTACTAATTATTTTTGCAACAATAGAAGTGGAAGGATGGCCGAGACGACTATGCCATCTTGTAAAAGATGGTGTAACACTGTAGGCTTGCTTGGATGTGCTGGAAGGCAGTGGATAGAGGCCCCTGTGACGCCTCCCCCTAATAATTGTTCTCTTCGTGGCTAGATCCTTATCCAAAAAATATTTAGAGTGAATCTCAAGGAAAGCATAATTATCTTCAACAAGACGAGATGCAGAAATAAGATTTTTTGAGGCTTGTGGAACATGAAGGACATTTTTCAAATGAAGTGTACGATCAGGGGTATGAATCAAGGAATGACCTATATGCTCAATTTTCATACCTGCGCCATTTACAGTGTGAATTTGATCGGTCCCTTTGTATTTCTCCCGAGTTGTCAGCTTGTCTAGCTCGCTTGTGAGATGATTTGTAGCCCCAGTGTCGATATACCAGTTAGTATAAACACCGTATGCATACGCAGCGGCAGCTACATGCCTTTCGTCAGGCACGTAGTTGGCATCAAAGCGATGCCAACACTCAGCAGCGATGTGGCCTCTTTTGTAGCAGACCTGGCACACGTGGCGCGTGTCAACACGTTGCTGGTTGCCACCCCGTCCGCCACGGTTTCCTCCTGCGTTTCCACGGCCGCGACCACCGTCACCGTGGTCGCGTCCAGGATTCCCTCCGCTAGCAGCCGCCAATGACACCGCTGCGAGGGATGAAGTTTCCGCGACCACCGTTGCTACGATGTGCTGCATTTGCCGAGCCTTGTTGTCGCAGATGTAGCCTGTTCTCAAAATTGAGCAATTGTGCATACAATTCTGTCATGGTGATGGGTTCAACCTTCATCCCAAGAGCAGATACAAACGAGGCATAGTTGCCATCTAGGCCATTTACAATATATGCAATCATACCTTCCTCATCTAGAGGCTTTCCAGTAGATGCAATCTCATCGCTATAGGCTTTCATCTTGCCAAAATATTCAGAGATTGACATTGTACCTTTGCTTGTTGTTTGCAAGGCGAGACGCACGTTCAACGTGCAGGCGCGAGTTTGAGATCCAAACATGTCGCCAATAGCTTTCCATGCCTGCGCCGAAGATCTTGCTCTGGCCACTTGATTCAGTATGTCACATGACAGAGAGGAGAGGAGAAAGCCAAGGACCTGTTAATCGGCCGCGAACCACTCCTCAAAATCTGGATTTTCCACCACTGTTATCTTCTCCCCTTTCTCTCCTTCTTTCTGCTCGATCTGAGCAGCCGGCGCCTCCTTCTTCCCGGTGAGATACCACTCCAGTCGCGCGCCACGAACAGCAGCAAGGATTTGTGTTGTCCATGCCGCATAGTTCTGCTTGTTCAGTTTTTCTGCGACATGCACACCAAAGAGAGGATTTCCAGTGGAGGTGGTAGACGAGGAGGAAGCCATGACGATCTATGTCAAAGGCTCTGATACCATGAAATAAAACTAATCTGGGTTAACGTCGACAGTGCGACGGATTCGTGTTGATTGAATCGCACAAAACGGCGATGGACAGAGTACATATATATGCGCTGGAGTTATGGTAGCCGGATCCTAATTACAAATATCCTGGACTAACTACCGGCCACCTTAATCTCCAATGCATGCAGATTACATATATGCAGATTACATGTCATATATATCTATATATATTCTAACAGACTCCACCTGGAACAGAGCTCCGTTTTCTCTTCTATCATCACATAGTCGTCTTGCCGAGCGGTATTGGACTTCTTGTTAACTAGCACATACCCAACACCCTAGAAGGACATATTCATATTGATATTCATCTTGCATCTTAAATTTGATTCCATCTAGTCCATGCCTAGACAAGGATGTCTTAAACTAACTAGACACTCAAATTCACGAGAACATATGAAGAGAACCATTTCTTTGTTAGCATCTTATAAACTGAGATAATAAATCCAACATTCACACTTTAGGAAAATTCAATATTTCCTTGAATTACCCCAAAAATTACTACAATTTCTCGTCTCTTTTCCTTGAGTGACATGGTTTTCATATATCCCCATCACGATGTTTCGTAGATGTTTAATATATCTTATATTGTCATACAATTGTGTTAACTCCAACAAAATTTATTGGTTGTTGTCCTGACCAGGGTTTACTTTACCGCTGGTAACCGGTCAAACCGCTATGACAAGGTAGCAGTTACGGTGGTTTGATTCGAATAAAGTTCCATCAAATTCAAAAAAATTAAAAAAATTGTAGAAACAACCACAAAACTTCATGGTTATACATATGGACATGTAGATAAGTTTGATGATGAACTTCTTTTTTGCGAAAATAACGTTTATATATTCAAAATGTAACATACCTAAGTCCGTAAACCCGAGAACTAAATTTAACTTAAATGCATCATGTGGTTGTTGAGTGGTTTTAATTGTTTTTGGAGCTTAATCATCTCATCATCACATGCAATAATAGGCCTAGAGTCACAAAAATAATTAATTTGGTATTTATCTGCATCAAAAATTCTACAAAAATTCTGAAAAATACCTTGATATGTCAGAAATCAACCCTCAAATTTTCAAAAATTTTCATTAAGGTTTGCTATCTCTTTGATCTATTTTAATCTCTCCAAAATCCTGAAAAACTGCTTAGTAGATTCAAACTTGCTCTCTCGGTAAAATTTATTTCAAAACCTCTTTTTGAAGTTTGGTTTCATCTAAATTCTTCTACTAACATTCCTCTAACACCACGAGGAGTGGCACACCGTGGATCACTCTTTAACCCTTTCTTCTCTCCCTCCAAAAATCGAATCAGCTACTAACTGCACTGTCAACGGCTGCTAACCATGCTGTCAACCTATGTTCATCCCTTCATTAAGACTAGACCAAAGACTTCTAACTGAAACCACTTCATCTCTTTTTACTCTTCACATCAGCCACGACCAAGAGGATCACTAGTCCACGTTTCTTGCTGCAAAAAATCTCTCTTCAATCCCCTCCAAAGATCCTTGGCAGGCGACCTTCCTTGACTTAGCCTCCAAGCCAGATTTCAAATTTCTTTCACTTGCAAGAGGGCTCCACACCCTTAGGACCCACATGAAAGCCTCCCACTCTCTCCTCACAGCCTCCACCGCGCTCCATGCCCAATGGGTGCCCAAGAAACCCCATCATAGCACCAGCCACCTCTCTCTCACTCCGCCCACTCCACTCTTGCTTATTTGCCAAGCCAACACGCCAGGAGGAAGGGCATACTCCCCACATCACGTTCCAAGTCCGAGCAAAAGCATCCCATGCCCAGAATGCCCGGAGCTCAACCGTCTTTCTTGGCACCGGCAACTTAGGCATCGTCGTTCTTCATCCCCGGTGAGTCCCTCTCTCTTTCGTCCTATGGAACATGATCTACGTATCACGCCAAGCTCATCCGTGCCTCTTTTGCCCAAGAAGCAATCTATCAAACACATGTTGGGCGTCATCGACCTCGCCGCCGGCCACCGTCTTCGCCGCTCCCATGGACCTCGTTTCCTCCGTTTCTTTGCTTGGTGAGCACCCTAGTACCTTGAGATAGCTCTTGCACTAACTCTTTTGCACTAACTGAGCCCTTGCATGCACTAACCAAGCCATTGCAAGCACATGCATGGGCATACCAAGACATACCACTGTTGTTGATAATGTTTCATGGGCTACGGATCACCATTTCCATCACCACCACCACTCATGGATGCGCAAGGACACCCTCTACATTTTCTCTTTTGTGCTCGAATCGATTCGGGCAACCGATCGTCGCCGGCGAGCTAAAAATCCAACTCACCCATGGCTGCCCCTCCTTTGACCACTTTGGTCCTATATTTTATTGGGCTAAATGATTTTATTGCAAACATGCATACGTTAGCTAGTATTAATTTTGTAAAAGGAAATTATATAAATGTGGAAAATGTAGATATGACCTAATTGATGCATAATCCTCCTTGAAATATTGAATCCTTGCTGGTTGTCACCATAGGGTGCTTTTGAATACAATTATTGTGTTCTTTGGGATTATGCTATGCTTATATTGCCGCTATATGCTTATATTCGGTTACCGCCATGCAAATTTCTCATTTTGTTAAATGTTATATGTGAAAAGGTTATTTTGATGCTGCTGGATAGAATTTTAAATGTGTGAGTATTGTGAACTGAAAATGGAGATAACTTGTTTTTAGACTTGGGCGGCGAGTGGTGTGCATATGAGTCACGCCCAGAAATTCCTCACACGAATTTCTGAACTTAATTGTGTATTAAATCCCTGTCCAGGACCAGCCAGGGTACACAAAAAGACAATGTTGATTACATAACCATCGTTCTTAGAAACAACTGAAAATAATACTTATTCTAACGAAAATGCAGCGGAAAGAAAAGTAGACTAGCTCCAGCGGGTACTGCTCCGGTCCACAGGCAAAGCTTCGACTGCAGACCAGCTCACTCCTGAGAGTCACCTCCATCGGACTCAACTTCTAGCTCTGGAGGGAAAAATTGGGCAAGGCTGAGTACAAACCACCGTATTCAACAAGTAACACGGAAAAGGGCAATAAATGATGCATAGGGATCATCAAGGACAGGCTAGGGTTAGTTGCAATAAAGCAGCAGTTAATCAAATAACAGAGATTAAAAATGAATAAAGGTGATTGAAACATTAAAGGATAAGTAAATCATTGTAAAAATACCACAACACTGTCCAACGTTACACCACGTTGCAACAGGCCCAACCACTACTCAACGTTACACCACGTTGTAGTAGTCCCGAGTGAAAACCAGTTTACTCAAGTTATTAAAGGTTCACTAATCACAGTGAAGCTGGGAGTTCACCCGTAACCGTGGGCACCGCTATTCGAATAGGTTATACTCTGATCAGAGGTGTACTACTGTACCCACAAGACACGACTCCACTACATTTGAACGTGCGCCGACATACCACCATGGTATACCGGAAAGGAGACCGTGATAGGACCCATCACATAACCCTCCCTATTTAATCGCACAGCACTTCAGGTTTCACCCCCTCCTTTACACCAAGTCGGGCAGTCCCCTCTTGTGCCTTGGTAGATCCGGAAGCAGCAGAGGCTTTCGTTACACCACGATTGCCCGTCCATACTCCATCACGGCTACCCTTGCCTTAGCACGTCAAATAGTTCGAAGCCATGCTTCAAATCCTACCTTACCCATTTCGGCATGTGGTTAGCACTTAATTACTTCCAGGGTTTCCCGTGAACCGGTCCTTAATTGCCATGGGTGCGACTCTCAAAACCATGCACCCACAGCCCACCATTATCAATATTTTAGTTGACATTAACCCGAATCGGTTAATGAATCATTATTACAGCTATTCAGAACTATGCATGATTAAATGTGATCCCATGAGCTACTTGTTCTAAGCACGGCTAAGCATTAACCTAGGCCTAACTCTAATCAAGTTACCCCTGGTCTAGCATGAATAAGGTTGGATAATCAACGGCATAATAATAAGGTTTACCCGAAAAACAAATACAGTAATTCTTTACTTAAAACAATGCATGTTTGAATAAACAAAGCAGGGAATTTGTAATAATGGGTTCAATATGATCAAAGATGAGTGCCACTTGCCTTGCTCTGGCCCCTGGGGTATTTCGGCGACGATCTCGAAGTAAACCGGCTCTTCGGCGGGGTCCGAATCTAAGCGACAAAGCACAAAAATAAAGAAAACAGGCACAAACTCTACTGAAAGAGCAAAAGAAAGTCCTAAATCAATTATTGCGCAATTAATGGGGCTGCTGACGTCAGCGAGGAGAGAGGAGGCGCTGACGGGTGGGGTCCACCTGTCGGTGAGAGAGAGGGGAGGATGAGGGGCTGACAGGTGGGTCCCGGGGAGGAGAGAGAGAGGAAGGGGCAGGGAGATCGGCTCGGCTGGGAGAGGAGGGAGGCGACGGCCGGCGGAGCGGGCGACGGAGGGCGATGACGGTGGGGCGGGCGGCGCCGGCAGAGGGTCGGCGATGACGACGGCGACGACCGGCAGTGTGAGGACAACGACGGCGGCGGCGAGGGCAACACTGGGCGCAAGACGACGTGTGGCGGCGCACGGCGTCGAGTACGACGGCGACGGCGCGCGGGAAGGCGAGCCAATCACGCAGGAAGATGGGCGCGTCACCACTACGGCGTGGTAGAGGCGACGTCGGGCGATACTCCGGCGGCGACGTCCGACAGTCCACGGCGCTCGACGACGGCAGCGAGGGGAGAGCTCGGCGGCGCCGGTAGCGAGAAAGGGAGAGGGAGGAGAGGGGAAGCTTACCGATGGCGGCAAAGGTGGAGGAAGCACGGCGAGGACAAGGCGGAGGTGATGACGCTGTCTTGCGGGAACGACTGCTAGCGAGGCGCGTGATCAGCGGCGGCGAAGACGGCGGCGACGCAGCGGCAGCCGGGTGGGGGGAGGAAGCACGGGCGCTGGGGATGCCCGCCGTTGACGGCGAAGGCGGTAGCAAGTCGGCGACGGCGAGGCAGAGGTGGTGATGTGGCTGGACGGCGACGAAGGGCAGCCGGCAGCGAGATCGAACGACGGTGATGACGGGGCAGCGCGGCGGCGGCTCAGGCGGGTGGAGGAAAAGGGTGAGTGGCGGCGCGAGGCGGCCGGGGTTTTATAGGGGAGGATGGCCGGCTAGGGCGGGCGGCGGAAGTTGGAGACCGAGTCGGCGACGCGGCGGACTCGGCGGTGACCGTTGCGGCGGCGGCGGTTGCGGGCACGGGGCGGTGACACGGCGGACTCGGACTCGACCGGCGCGGCGCAGGTGCGGTCGCTGACATGTGGGTCCCGCCTGTCAGCGGCGCAAAGGCGGAGGGAGGTGGCGGCGGACTTCGCGGGCGCGGCGCGGGCGAGCTAGGTCGAGCGGCGGCCCAGGGGGAGGGAGGTGGCACGCGCGGGCGAGGGCGGCTCAGCTGGGCTGGCCTGGAGGGAGAGGTGGGCCGGCTCGGCTGGGCCGGCCCGGGAAGGAGGAGAGGAAAAAGAAAAAGGAAAAAGAAAAAGAGAGAGGAGGAAAATTGGACTTCGGCCCAATTTGAGAAGGAAGGGAAAAAGAAAGGAAAAAGGAGGGAAAAAGGAAAACCCCACTTTTGCCGAGTTTTAAATTAATTTGTTTGGCTAAATTTTATACTTCTGCAACTTGAGTTTAAATCTAGTTAGTCGATTTGCGAACCCCGATTTAATTAAATTAAGTTCTTTTAGAGGGATTTTTCCTGAGTTAATTAACCCAATTGTTATTTACGGATTTCTTTTACGAACTTAGGCTTGGGACAAAATTCCGGGTGTGACAAACCTACCCCCCTTAAACGGAATCTCAACCCCGAGATTTGGAGGTACTGGCGAAGAGGTGCGGATGGGTGGCCTTGAGCTCATCTTCTCTTTCCCATGTCGCTTCTTCTTCTGAGTGGTGACTCCACTGAACTCTACAAAATCTGATCACACGGTTCCGAGTCTTCCTTTCACTGGTTTCTAGAATCCGTGCTGGTTTCTCCACATACGTCAGATCTTCCTGTAAATCGATGTGCTCGGAGTTGGTCTGTTCTTCAGGCACACGGAGACACTTTTTGAGCTGCGACACATGGAACACGTCATGGATTCCGGCCATGTTAGCAGGGAGTTCTAACTGGTACGCAACTTCTCCCCTACGTTCCACTTTTCGGTATGGTTCCACAAAACGTGGTGCCAACTTTCCCTTGGTTTGAAACCGGTGTACTCCTCGCAAAGGTGTGACGCGGAGGTACACATAGTCTCCTGCTTCGAAGGCTAAGTCCCTTCGACGATTATCTGCATAACTTTTCTGTCTGGTTTGGGCTGTTTTCAACCTTTCACGGATTATTCTGACTTTTTCTTCCGCCTGACTTAAAACTTCGGTCCCAAAAATTTGACGTTCACCTGTCTGATCCTAGAAGAGGGGTGTACGACACTTCCGACCATACAGAGCTTCAAAAGGTGTCATCTGCAAACTGGCTTGATAACTGTTGTTGTACTAGAACTCTGCATACGGCAAATTCTTATCCCAAGTTCCACCAAAGTCGAGAGCGCATGCTCTGAGCATGTCTTCAAGGATCTGGTTTACCCTTTCCGTCTGACCATCTGTCTGCGGATGATAAGCTATACTGAAATTCAGTTGGGTTCCCAATTCTTCCTGTAGCTTCTGCCAAAACTTTGAAGTAAACTGACTTCCTCGGTGAGAAACAATCTTTTTAGGTGCTCCATGTAGACACATGATCCTAGCCAAGTAAATCTCAGCTAGTCTTTTCCCTGAGTAAGTGGTGTGAACTGGTATGAAATGGGCGACCTTCGTCAATCGATCAACGATTCATGACCGGCAACGGTCCTTGGTAAACCAGTGATGAAATCCATCCCGATTTCTTCCCATTTCCATTATGGAATCTGAAGAGGTTGTAACAGTCCTGCTAGCCTTTGGTGTTCTGTTTTGACTCATTGACAAACATCGCACAAGGCGACATACTCTGCAATTTCCCTCTTCATGCTAACCCACCAAAACTTTTCTTTGAGGTCTTGATACATCTTGGTACTCCCGGGTGAATAGAGTACTGGGTTTGATGAGCTTCTTAGAGTATCAACTCCTTTAACTCCTTGTTATCTGGTACACACAACTTGTTTCCCATCCAGATTGTCCCATGTTCATCTTCTGAAAAATCTCGAGCTTTACCAACTCGCATATTTTTCTTTAGTCGGCTATCTCCGGATCATTTGCTTGGGATTGACGAACTTGATCCACCAATGTGGGTTGCGCTTCTAGGGCTGCCACAAAACCTTCTTCGACTAAACCCAAATTTAGTCGTTCAAACGCCTGCTGTAACTGCTCACAAACTTCCGTTGATACAATGGCATGGCAGTAATTCTTTCGGCTTAAAGCATCTGCAACTACATTTGCTTTGCCTAGATGGTAATGGATACTTAAATCATAGTCCTTGATCAATTCCAACCATCTTCGCTGACGGAGGTTCAAATCCGGTTGTGTAAAGATATACTTTAAACTCTTATGATCCGTATACACTTCACACTTGTTACCAATTAGGTAGTGTCGCCAGATTTTTAGGGCATGCACTATAGCTGCTAGTTCCAAATCATGAGTCGGGTAGTTACCCTCATGTGATCTCAACTGACGAGAGGCATAAGCAACCACCTTTCCTTCTTACATTAGCACACATCCAAGCCCTGATCTGGATGCATCACAGTAAACCTAGAAGTCTTTCGTTTGATCTGGCAAAATCAACACGGGTGCTGACACCAACCTTTGCTTGAGCTCTTCAAAACTCTTATCGCACTCAATTGACCATCAGAACTTTTCTTCCTTCTTCAACAGCTGAGTCATCGGCTTGGCTATCTTCGAGAAATTCCCAATGAACCGGCGGTAAAAGCCCGCAAGTCCTAAGAAACTCCTGATTTGGTAAACCGTCTTAGGCGGGGTCCACTTTGTTACTGACTCCACATTGCTGGGTCCACTGCTACACCTTGCGCATTGATCACATGGCCAAGAAACTTCACTTCATGCAGCCAGAAATCATACTTGCTGAACTTGGCATACAACTGGTGTTCTCTTAGCTTCTCTAGCATGATCTGCAAATGTTGCTCGTGCTCTTCTTCTGACTTGGAGTAGATAAGAATGTCATCAATGAAGACAACCACAAACTTATGCAGGTATTCCATGAACACCTTATTTATGAGATTCATGAAGAATGCCGGGGCATTAGTAAGTCCAAACGACATTACCGTACATTCATACAAGCCATAGCGAGTAGTGAATGCCGTCTTGGGAATATCTTCTTCCCGAATTCTCAACTGGTGGTACCCTGATCTTAAATTGATCTTGGAGAAAACCTTGGCTCCCTTCAACTGATCAAACAGATCATCAATCCTTGGCAGAGGATACTTATTCTTGATGGTGACATCGTTCAAAGCACGATAGTCCACACACATTCTCTTAGTTTTGTCCTTCTTCTCAACAAAAATAACCGGGGCAACCCAAGGCGAGGTACTCGGTCGGATGTAACCTTTCTGAAGCTGTTCATCCACTTGCTTCTTCACTTCTGCCATCTCATTAGCTGCCATCCTGTAGGGTCTCTTATAGATCGGTGCAGTTACTGGTACCAAGTCGATAGGGAACTCAATCTCTCTTTCTGGCGGCATCGTTGTGGGATCATCTGGAAACACCTCCGGATACTCACAAACCACTTGTATGTCTTCCAACTTCTTCGGATCTTTGACTCTTTCCGAGGGTTGCTCTTCAGCTTCCATCTGATTCAAACAAGTCCTAATTGTCACTGACTCCGGTGACTGATAAGTCACCACTTCACCACCTTCACTGGTCAAGGTGACTGTACGCTTGGCACAATCAATCACTCCTTGATGCTTGGTAAGCCAGTCCATTCCCAAAATGACATCTAGGTCTTTAGATTCGAGAAGGATGAGATTGGCTAGAAAGGATGTCCCTTGGATTTCTATGGGCACATTAGGGCTATAAAGGTCCGAAAACATACTATGCCCTGGAGTACTAACCCGCATCGGGTTTCTTAACTTTTCCCTTCGTAACCCAAGCATTCCCACAAACTTCCTTGAAATAAAAGAGTGTGTAGCACCAGAATCAAAAAGTACTATAGCATGTACGGAGTTGACAGGAAACGTACCCTGTATTACTTCTGGCGCAGCCTGTGCTTCTTCTGCGGTGACATGGTTCACGCGAGGTTGCACAAACCTCTGCCCGCTACGCTTCGGCTTCGAGCACTTGTCAGCAAAGTGACCTAGGTCGCCACAGTTGTAGCACACTCTAGGCTTTGCACCTGCATCCTTCCTGGTTGGAGGAGGTTGAGCTGTTGGTGAAGGAGCGTTCTGTTGTCGGGGAGCTGGTGCTGGAAGAGCGCGTTGAGGTGGAGCACGATGGGACGAGCCACCACTGTAGAAGTTGTTGGGGTTGTAGGGACGGTGTTAGCGGACAATAAAGGTCAATTGCCCGTGCTGCTGATTCTGAGGATGGGGGCCGGTGTGGAAACGGGGCTTCTACGGATGCGGCTGGTTAGACCTGAACTGGGAGGCCTTCCTTTTCTTATCCATCTGGAGGTGCTGGTCCTCCTGACGGATGGCCTTGTTGACCAGCTTCTCAAAGTCAGCATAGTCGCCCGAAAGCAACTGCTTCTTCAACTCATCATTCAAACCTCCGAGGAATTTCTCTTGCCTTTCGGCGTCAATGCGAACATCCTCGGGGGCATATCACGCTAGGCGATTGAACTCATGAAGGTACTCCGTCACCGTCTTGGTACCTTGCTGCAAAGCGCGGAACTCAGGCTTCTTCTGTGCGACTACCCCATCAGGGATATGGGCCTTACGGAAGTTAAGGCAGAACTCCGCCCAAGTTATTTCCGTGGTAGTAGTGCGGGTAACCAGGAAGTTATCCCACCAAGCAGAGGCGGCACCCATCAGTTGATGTGCGGCGAAGGAGACTTTCTCCTGGTCAGTGCACTGCAGTAAGTTGAGCTTCTTCTCGATGGCATGGAGCCAATCATTTGTCTCCATGGGGTTGGTGGTGCTTGAGAAGGTCAGGGGTAGCAACTTGTACTGCACTGGGGGTGGTCCATGCTGTTGGTTGTTCTGATTCTGGTTCAAGAGCTGCTGTAGCACTTGCTGGTGTTTGCTATCTCTTTGATCTATTTTAATCTCTCCAAAATCCTAAAAAACTGCTTAGTAGATTCAAACTTGCTCTCTCGGTAAAATTTATTTCAAAACCTCTTTTTGAAGTTTGGTTTCAGCCAAAGTCTTCTACTAACTTTCCTCTAACACCACGAGGAGTGGCACACCGTGGATCACTCTTTAACCCTTTCTTCTCTCCCTCCAAAAATCGAATCAGCTACTAACTGCACTGTCAACGGCTGCTAACCATACTGTCAACCTATGTTCATCCCTTCATTAAGCCTAAACCAAGGACTTCTAACTAAAACCACTTCACCCCTTTTTACTCTTCACATCACCCACGACCAAGAGGATCACTAGTCCACGTTTCTTGCTGCACAAAATCTCTCTTCAATCCCCTCCAAAGATTCTTGGCAGGCAACTTTCCTCGACTTAGCCTCCAAGCCAAATTTCAAATTTCATTCACTTGCAAGAGGGCTCCACACCCTTAGGACCCACATGGCAGCCTCCCACTCTCTCTTCACAGCCTACACCGCCCTCCATGCCCAATGGGTGCCCAAGAAACCCCATCATAGCACCAGCCACCTCTCTCAATCACTCCCCCCACTCCACTCTTCCTTATTTGCCAAGCCAACGCGCCAGGAGGAAGGGCATACTCCCCATATCACTTTCCAAGTCCGAGCAAACGCATCCCATGCCCAGAATGCGCGGAGCTCGGCCGTCTTTCCCGGCACCGGCAACTTACGCATCGTCGTTCTCCATCCCCGGTGAGTCCCTCTCTCTTCCATCCTATGGAACGTGATCTATGTATCACGCCGAGCTCATCCATGCCTCTTTTGCCCAAGAAGCAATCTATTGAACATGTGGTGGACGTCACTGACCTCGCCACCGGCCACCGTCTTCGCCGCTCCCGTGGACCTCGTTTCCTCCGTTTCTTTGCTTGGTGAGCACCCTAGTGCCTTGAGACAGCTCTTGCACTAACCCAGCCCTTGCATGCACTAACCAAGCCATTGCAAGCACATGCATGGGCATACCAAGACATACCACTGTTGTTGCTCATGTTTCAAGCACATGCTACGGACCACCATTTCACTCACCACCACCACTCAAGGATGCGCAAGGACACCCTATACATTTTCTCTTTTGCGCTCGAATCGATTTGGGCAACCGATCTTCGCCGGCGAGCTGAAAATCCAACTCACCCATGGCTACCCCTTGTTTGAGCCCGACCAGCGACCTCTTTCGGAGAATTCGACTAAAGTTAGCGTCCTATCCGAAAACTGCCTAGACACATATTACTGAAGCATGGGAGTGCGGGTTGATTTCCCTATCTTTCGAGGGCCTTTGTGCAAAACGCCCCTCACTTCATAAAATGCCATTCACTGACATGTGGGCCCGGCTGGAATTAAATTTTGAAAACTGATTTCTATTTTTTTTGCTGAGAATGAGCAGAACTTCAAAAATTTATAGAAAATTCATTTTAACTCAGAAAATTGTCAAAACCAGTTTTGTTAGATCCATAAAGTTGTGAATTATTTTACAAAAATATAAAACTTGGTACTTTCTTTACAAACTTTTCCTTCATTTTTGTTTTGCCCTAAATGTCACCTAGAGCTTGTTAAATCCATAACAAATTCAATATAGCTCTGAAAATTATGAAACCACTTCTGTTAATTTTCTTAAATCGTGCTCTATAACTTTGTAAAAGGAATTTTCTTCACTTATGTACAGAAATATTTCTTAATAAAACTTAGCCTTTTTAAAACCTTCTTAATTGAAAAATGCATATCTCTGTAAAACAAAGTGATAAAAAAAATTCCTTCACTAGAGACCACCTGAGACCAGCACACATTCACTGCATAAGTCTCATGCATTTTTGGTTTTTATGCATTTTTGTATTTATTGTATACGCGTATTTTAAATAGAGTAAGAATACGTCGAAGAGTAAGAGGTTGAGTTTATTGATGACCAGGTTCAGGTGTTTGAGGACAAAGGCAAGTCAGGCCCTCCTTTGACCACTTTGATCTTATGTTTTATTGGGCTAAATGATTTTATTGCAAACATGCATATGTTAGCTAGTATTAATTTTGTAAAAAGAAATTATATGAATGTGGTAATGGTAGATATGACTTAATTGATGCATAATCCTCCTTGAAATATTAAATCCTTGCTGGTTGTCACCATAGGGTGCTTTTGAATACAATTATTGTGTTCTTTGGGATCATGCTACGCTTATATTGTCGCTATATGCTTATATTCGGTTACCGCCTTGCAAATTACTCATTTTGTTAAATGTTATATGTGAAATGGTTATTTTGCTGCTGATGGATAGAGTTTTAAATGTGTGAGTATTGTGAACTGAAAATGAAGATAACTTGTTTATAGACTTGGGCGACGAGTGGTGTGCATATGGTGGTAGTTGTACACCGATAGGGAGAGCGTTCGCCCGGGTCGATTAAGGGCCTCACTCTATGTCTCCAACTAATGAAAACAGTACAAACCACATGTGCTAAGTATGGGCTGGCCTTAACCTATTAGGTTGTTTAGAGTTTAGCCTTGCATCTTGGTAGGCCGAAGAGTATGGGTTACCGGAATTGGATAACTTATCGGAACTTCCTATGGTTTGTGATATGTTGAATTGATTAATGACTTGTGGTATGTGATGATTTGAGAGGACAGTCTGTCCAATACAACGGTGTCGTGCCTCGTGAGGGATTCCGGGTAGGGTTCCTTACGGCGCTAGGTTAAAGCGTGGGCCCGCTACCTAGTGGCGCTACTTTGCTAGTAGCATGGGTAAAACACACATCGTGCTGGTGCAAGGCTAGACAATAAACAATGTAACAGTTTCATTATGACCTCTAGATCACACTCAATGTATAGAGTGTGGTGATACCGATGGGTATCGAATAAACTAGAGTGATCCATATCATGTGGGCTTAAAAGTTGTACAAACTCTGCAAAGTCTAAAACTAATCGATTAGCCGTGCTCACGGTCTTGAGCGGCATTGTAAAATGTCATGAGTATAGTTTGTGATTTTGATAAACTCTTGTGAACTTGAAAAATGGTTGGAATGTTTTGTTGGGGAACTTGGGTAAAGTTCGGTGAATGGCGATGATATGATGGAAGTGGTGATGATCTACCTTGAAGGGTAGAAGTGTGTTATTTATTCATTTATATTACAAGCTTTACTTACTCTATACTATTGTTATAAAATGTCCGGCGCGAAACATGTTGTGAACTAAAATTGGCATTTATGCAAAAATTCACCTATACACATCTTATCCTTGAATATGGCCAACATGTAGCATGCTAGGGTTGTCACCGACTTGCCAGTACATTGATTTGATTAATGTGCTGATTTCTTGCTTTCCTTTACTTGTTTTTGGCTCAGACCCTGCTGCAGGTAATGACTGTTTGGATGAGTAGTTTGATGTAGCTTGTGATTTCCAGGATGGTTCTAACTAGGGATTTACCCTAGCCAGTTTGCCTATGGCCTTTTGGGTAGCACGCTTACGGCATGAACCAATATGTATGGCTTCACGCCAAGTACTACTTAGAACTTATTAAGACTATTTATCCTTTATGCTTAGAACCACTTATGATTCGGATATCATGCTTGAGATGATTTAAGTGAGACCATGTTGCATTCCTGGGCGACTAGTCTCACATGAGGATGGGTTTGAAATGGTTGAGATAACCGGGGAATATGCCTTTGTTAAGATCTAGTCTCTGGTGTATGCTTTTGGTTGCCACCATCGAGTGGTTGACGGGCGTATGACGTAGATGACTGGCATGGCTATTCCAATGGTTATGTCTTCTATTTCATATCCGATGGCTTAGAGCCTTTGTAATGCCCTCTTCAAGACATGTCGGGGTCTGCGATGAGGTTGGATGGTTACTGTAACAATTTGGGTTTATTTGAGACCCCATCCATCCAGATATTTCGTGCTGACATGCCTCGGAGCGTTGCACTAGCTAGGCTTTGGGACGTCCTCGCAGCAAAATCTAGGGCAAGCCAGATTATATATGGTAGAAATGAATAGAAGTTTTAGGAATGACACTGTTCGTTCAAGCCTAAATTCAGAAAATCATATTGATTATATTGATTTGATTGTGTTGTTTATTCAATACCCAAATAGGAATAATTAATTATAATGATTTGATTGTGAATTAGCAAACCTCATGCTAAATTTGTCTACTTACCAACTAATATATCTTATATCATAGTAGTTCTTTCCTTTTTTTATAACTTTTCAGTTTTATGATTTTTCATATATATATTTTTCTCGGACCAAACATGTCATGGTTTTGAGCCCATACAATATGATAATCGCATGTAACTGCGTTGTTTTGCTAGGAAAACCATTTAGAAGCCATGGAGACCATGGCGTTTGAATTCAAACTTTTTGAAGATAAACTGTTCACAGTTTTCGCGGTTTGTGTGGTAACCGTCTTACCGATGGGCAATGCTAATGGATCCAATAATGAATTGTAAACCCTAGTCCCCACAAATCTGATCTTTTTTTAAAAGGCCAAGCTCTAAAGCAGACATGTCAGTCGTAGCAGACATAAACGGTAGCCAATCTACTAACAGTAACTATCAGGACATCACTCAGTCCAACAACGAACCAACCTAAGAGCATCTCTAACGGTACCTAATATGTCCCCCAAAAACTTAATTTGGGGAAATTAATTTAAAAATCAATCTCCCTTAGTGTTCAATAATTGCTTCCAATTTTACTATGTTTCTAATACTGACAAAAAAATAAGCCAAATTTAAAGGGCCTCTTTTTGTTGTTTCCAATCGCACAAACCGGTACAAAAAAATCATATCCCGCACAATTTTGCTTCTCCGCCCACGAACTTTTCCTCCTCTGCCGCTCTCTTTTCATCCTCACGTGACACATGCTGCCTCACCTGCTTGATCTCCTCGACCTGCCGCATCAACCCAGAAGCTCCACCTATGAGATTTGCTCCGATCCAACAAAAAATATCTCGAGGTACCAAATCGTTTTTCACCATTGGATCTAGCTGAATAGGATGTGCACTGATAGATCCAACGATAAGAAATGATTTGATACCGCGAGCTACCGGTACCTCAAAGTGCTTTTTGTTGGAGCTAACCAAATCTCCCACCTATATATGTCCCTACTCAGCCAGTGCTGCCACTTCCGCCTTCTGGATCCGACCAATGCCGGCGGCACCTCACCGTCTCTAGTCGTCCCTGAGAGCGCACCTGTGACTTAAACGAGCCAGAGTTGCTGCCTTCTCTCACGTGAGACGATCTGTCCAGATTAAAATACTCTTCTCTAGCATGGACTCGTATAACATAAAGGATCTAGCAAGTTTACATCAAAAGTTGACAAGGCATATTGAGACTAGTTAAACGAGGAAGTAGAGGAAAATAAACATGTTTTTGGTTTTTTATTTTGCGCATCAGTGTATTTATTCGAACCTGCATCCATAGTTCAGTTGTTGCCAAATCACTTGCCAAAATCCTTGCCAAGCGCTGGCCAAATCTAGCAAGTCCGAACCACTTGACAAATGGTGGGTCCCACAACACCACCACCTCTCTCCTATGCCTGCAAGCCGTGCATCCCCACCCACCTCACGTCGTGCGTTCGGTCGCCATGCCCACCGTTGCCTTCCTCGTCCGTGCCATCTGGTCAGGCGGTGGCGCGCCACACTCGCAGGTGTTGTGCGCGAGCCAAGGAGCAATGACTAGAGTCACGTTCATTTTTCGTGATGCAATAGCGGGCGAGGCGCTACGCTTGCTGGCCCCATTGGCATAGCCTAAGCTTTTCTCCCCCAACCTTGCTGGCTTTGCCTCGACACACCTTAGGTCAGTTGATCACATACCTCGCTGTCACGCTGCGCGTCGTAGAGACTAGCCTCTCCATCTCTGTTTCCTTAATTCGATGACGCTGACCCTCCCTCGCCTCTAGTGTCGGCCGTCAATCACCTTCCTCTCTCGTGCCCTCCAGCTTTGCACCAGCTATTGACCATCTCCTCCCCCTCTCTAGCATGAGAAGAGTGAGAAGAGTGATGGAGAAAAGTGAGGCTGACATTCCGGTCCCACTGATATATTGCAAAGTCAAATGGATAGTCTATTAGAGCATGCACCAAATTTGGCTTGCTAAATTGTTTAGAGAACTTGGTATATTGGTATTTGCAGTAATATATAGATAGTCGGTTGGAGATGATCTTTGAAGTATGTATTTGTTCTTTGGTTGCTTTATATTATAAACGGAAACATGCTGAGTTTTTTTAATTTGAAGCTTTTGTTATAGAACCAGTCACAAAATCAACATAGAAAACCGATTGTGAAACCACATGACATAAGATCTGAAACTAAGAATAACACCGAAGCACGATATTTGTTAACAAGTTCAGCCGTAGTCTAATCCCTAGGACACTAATTACAACATGTTCCTCTATGATAAAAAATATTTACAGTGTATTAAGATATCGTCGCATCTTACCCTCACTTACTTTTAATGTTGTTTTCATTGTTGTGCGATTACAGACATGATAGTTCGTCTCCTCTACTATCCTGACACTTATTACAACATCATGTTATATAATGTGCTCGACTTTCTACACAATTCAACACAAATAATTCTAACAAACTCCACCTTCACAAATATACTATGTCAACTTGAAATTGCTTCTTGGGAAAACTTCCATGTGTCAAGACTTGAGTTGGTTCCTTTTTGCAACACACGCCAAGCCACCTCGACAAGCATACACCAACTCTATCAAGCCACCCCAGACCAGGGTTTACTTTACTGCCGGTAACCGGTCAAACCGCTACGGGAAGGTAGTAGATATGGCGGTTTGATTCGAATAAAGATCCATCAAAATCAAATTTTTTGAAAAATTGTAGACAAAGTCACAAAAATTCATGTTTAATACATATGGACTTGTAGAGAAGTTTGATGATGAACTCTTTTTTTCCGAAAATAACGTTTACACATTCAAAATCTAAGGCAACCTCGATTTAATATGGTAGAAATGAATAGAAGTTCCAGGAGTGACACTGTTTGTTCCGGCCTAAATTCAGAAAATCATATTGATTATATCAAAACCACTTTGGTGGGACATACCAGATATATAATCTATAGATGAGATAATACAATATGTGTATAGCTTCCTCATGGCCCAAGAATATATGTGAAAAAAAAGGAGAAATGCCTTTATTAACTAGAATCAAACTCTAAAACCTCTTCTGTCGAAGCTACATGTTATACCCAATGCATCAAAGAAATTTATAATGGTATATGCATGAATCTTAAATTTCAATTGTGTTGTATATTCAATACCCAATTGGAATAATTAATTATAATGATTTGATTGTGAATTAGCAAACCTTATGCTAAACTTATCTACTTACCTACTAATATATCTTATATCATAGTATTTATTTCCTTTTTTATAACTTTTCACTTTTAGGATTTTTTCATATATATATTTTTCTCGGACCAAACATGCTATGGTTTTGAGCCCAAACAATATGATAATCGCCTGTAACCCGTTGTTTTGCTAGGAAAACCATTTAGAAGCCATGGAGACCATGATGTTTGAATTCAAACCTTTTGAAGACAAAGTGTTCACAGTTTTCGCGGTTTCTGTGGTAACCATGTTACCGACGGGCAATGCTAATGGATCCAATAATGAATTTGTAAACCCTAGTCCCGACAAATCTGATTTTATTTTAAAGGCCAAGCACTTAAGCCGACATGTCAATGGTAGCAAACACAAATGGTATCCAATCTACTAACAGTAACTATTGGGACATCACTCGGCCAACAAGGAGCCAACCTAGGAGCATCTCTAACGGTTCCTAATATGTCCCCCAAAAATTTAATTTGGGAAATTAGTTTAAAAATCAATCTCCAACAGTACGTGTTCAATATTTGCTTCCAATTTTACTACGTTTCTAATACCGACCAAAAAATTAGCCAAATTTAAAGGGCCTCTTTTTGGTGTTTCCAATGGCACAAACCGGTGTAGAAAATTCGTCTCGCGCACAATTTTGCTTCTCTGCCCATACACTTTTTGTCTGCGCTCTTTTCATCCTCGCGTGACACAAGCTGCCACACCTGCTTCATCTGCTTGACCTGCCGCGTCAACCCAGAAGCTCCACCTATGTCCCTGCTCAGCCAGTGCTACCGCTTCCAATGCCGATGAACACCCGACGGCACCTCACCGCCTCTAGTCGTCAGTGAGACGAGTGCACGTGACTTAAACGAGCCAGAGTTGCTGCCTCCTCTCGCGTGAGACAATCTGTCCAGATGAAAATACTCCTCTTTAGCATGGACTCGTATAACATAAAGGATCTAGCTAGCATGTTTATATCAAAAGTTGACAAGGCATAATTGAGACTAGTTAAACGAGCAAGTAGAGGAAAATAAAAATGTTTTTTGTTTTTTTGTGCATCAGTGTTTTTATTCTAACCTGCATCCATAGTTCAGTTGTTTCTATCTTACTACTTTGCATCACATGTTTAATTGAAAATTTTATGGTTTCTGTTTTGAGTTAAATATATAACATTAAAGAGAATGTTAATAAATGTACTAAATGTATTCAACATACACGGAGATATACACACATAATGAGTATTGCATTTTTGGAATACATATTTTTGGAACGTTTGCTAAAAGTGAGGACGTGAGAACATAAAATATATGTAGGGGAACATTATTCCAATACTAACAAGTTTCTACTTAGACATAGGTGAAATGGAAAGGATTAGAATTCGAATTGCTATCTCAATCTCAAAATAAAGAATTTTTTTGCAGGATTCCAAAACCCTGTTGCTAACTATGGATGGTAGCACATTAAAAGAAAATATTTAGAATGAGAAATCACTACACTCATTCTTAGCAACCATTAATGATTTAGTTAGACTCAATAATGATTTATAGCGGCATCTGTAGTGCTATCGCCACAGTCGACATTTGCGGCACCATTGCTAAGTTGGGTGCAGTTTTTGTCTTAGCACAATGGTCATTCCCGAAGGGCCATCACCTACCGCCGCAACACCGCGCGAGGGCACGTCTGCCACCATGGTAGTGCGTTTTGCAGTACTCTGGAGGGCGAGAGCTAGCGCTGCTGATGCTACCCAGCCTGCACAGTGCAACAACAGGAGGAGAGCATTGCACTAGGTGCATTATGACACCTACTCGGCTACTCCTACTGTGCTCCCCGTCCAGCGGTCCTGCCCACCCTGGCCATCATGGGCACAGCAACTAGTCCAGTTGCCTTGTCAAGTTAGTCAATCTCAACCATAGTGTTGGCCACCGCTGCAAGCACACGGAGCCCGATCACTACACCGCTCTTTGTCTTCACCGAAACATCAAGCCCCGCGATGCACGAAGCACCTCCACCACCTCATCCACTCCGGTGACCGCAGTCATGCTCAGCCCGGTCACCGCACCAAGCTGCCAGGTGATTTCACTGTGCGTTGGTGGTGCGCCCATTATTCTAGTCCACGTAAGAAAGATCCACAGCTACTGCTGCCACCCATGCCACAGAGCATGAGAACAGAACGGTCTTGAAGTGGACATCTCTGTTGCGCAATCCCACAGAGCCTGGTGGACGCCGCACCCAGTTGGACTGATGTTACAAGTCAACCCAAATGCACCAAGCCTTGGTGCCTGGCTGTCACACCCGGAGTTTCGTTCTAAGCCTAAAATCGTCAAAAGAAATTCGTAAATAACAACCGGCTTAATTAACTCAGGAAAAATCCCTCTAAAATAACCTAATTTAATTAAATCGAGGCTCGCAAATCGACTAACTGGATTTCAATACAAATTGTAGAATATAAAATTTGGCCAAACAAATTAATTTAAAACTCGGCAAAAGTGGGGCTTTCCTTTTTCCCTCTTTTTCCTTTCTTTTTCCCTTCCTTCTCAAATTGGGCCGAAGTCCAATTTTCCTCCTCTCCCTTTTTCTTTTTCTTTTTCCTCCTTCCCGGGCCGGCCCAACCGAGCCGGCCCATTTCCCCTTGGCCGGCCCAGCCGACCGGCCTCCGGCCTCCTCCTCGCGCTTGCCTCCGCCTAGGCCGCTGCCTCGGCCCAGCTCGCTCGCTCGCCCGCGCCGCGAAGTCCGTCGCCGCTCCCTCCTCCCTCGCGCCATTGACAGGTGGGGCCCACCTGTCAGCGACCGAGCTCCGCCAGCCCGCGCCGCGCCGAGTCCGAGTCCACGCCGCCGCCGCAACCGCTGCCGCCGAGACCGCGTCGCGCCCAACTCGGTCTCCAACCTCCGCCCCGCCCTAGCCGGCACTGCCACCCTATAAATCCCGAGCCGCCGCGCGCCGACGCCCACTTTTCCTCTCCGCCCAAGTCGCCGTCGCGCCGTCGCCGTTCGCCGTCGTCGTTCAATCTCACTGCCGGTTGCCCGCCATCGCCGTCCAGCCGCGTCACCACCTCCGCCTCGGCGTCACCAACCCTCCTCCGGCTGCCGTCGCCGCCGGCGGACGCCTCGCCCCCTTCGCTGCTCCTCCATCCTCTCCACCGCCACGCCTTGTCGCCTCGCCGTCGTTCGCCGATCTCGTCACCGCGCGTCGCCAGCCGCCGCGCGTCTGCGTCATCACCTCCGCCTCGCCCTCGCCGACGCGCCACCATCTCCGTCACCGCTAGTGAGCGCTTTCCCTCCTCCCTCTCCCGTTTCCTCCTTCACAGCCGCCGAGCTCTCCCCCATGCTATCGTCGTCGGACTCCGCCGGTCGCCGGCAGTCCCTGCCAGACCGTCGCCCAGCTCCGCCGTCGTCACGCTGTCATCGCGCCACCCGCTCCTTCCCGCGTGGCCGCTTCCCGCGCCCGCCCGCCGTCGCCGTGCCGCCGTGCCGTCGTCGCTGTGCGCCCCGCTCGGCCGCCAAGGCTCGCGCCGCCGACGTTCCCGCTTCCCGGCCGCCGTCGCCGTTCGCCACCGCCCGCCGGTTCGCGCCGCTCGTCGCCGTCCGCCGCCGCCCGTGCGTTGCCGCCCCTCTCCCTCTCCCGGCCGGACTCCGCTCCCCTCCTCTCTGTTCCAGGGTCACCGACCGACGGGTCCCACCCGTCAGCCGCCACCCCGCGCCTGTCCTCCCTCTCTCCTCCCGGGGGACCCACTCGTCAGTCTCTCCTCTCCCCTCTCTCCCACCGACAAGTGGATCCCACCCGTCAGCGCCTCCTCTCTCCTCGCTGACGTCAGCAGCCCCATTAATTGCGCAATAATTGATTTAGGACTTTTCTGTTTAGCTAAAAAACCCAGAAAACTTCTAAAATTCATAAGTAATTCATCTAGTCTCCGTTTAGGTCCATTAAAATTTCATTAAATTCATAAAATTGTCAAGAATCCATTAAAAATACTTTCTTTTGCTGTTTCAGTAGAGTTTGTGCCTGTTTTATTTATTTTTGTGCTTTGTCGCTTAGATTCGGACCCCGCCGAAGAGCCAGTTTACTTCGAGATCGTCGCCGAAGTTCCCCAGGGGCCAGAGCAAGGCAAGTGACACTCATCTTTGATCATATTGAACCCATTATTGCAAATTCCCCGCTTTGTTTATTCAAACATGCATTGTTTTAACTAAAGTATTTACTGTATGTTATTTTTCGGGTAAGCCTTATTATTATGCCGTTGTTTATCCAACTTTATTCATTGATGGACCAGGGGTAACTTGATTAATGTTAGGCCTAGGTTAATGCTTAGCTGTGCTTAGAACAAGTAGCTCATGGGATCACCTTTAATCATGCTTAGTTCTGAATAGCTGAGATATTGATTCATTACCCGGTTCGGGCTAATGTCAACTAAAATATTGATAATGGTGGGCTGTGGGTGCATGGTTTTGAGAGTCGCACCCATGGCAATTAAGGACCGGTTCACGGGAAACCCTGGAAGTAATTAAGTGCTAACCACATGCCGAAATGGGTAAGGTGGGATTTGAAGCATGACTTCGAACTATTTGACGTACCGAGGCAAGGGTAGGCGTGATGGAGTATGGACGGGCAATCTTGTGTAACGAAAGCCTCTGCTGCTTCCGGATCTACCAAGGTACAAGAGGGGACTGCCCGACTTGGTGTAAAGGAGGGGGTGAAACCTGAAGTGTGGTGTGATTAAATAGGGAGTGTTATGTGACGGGTCTTATCACGGTCTCCTTTCCAGTATACCATGGTGGTATGTCGGCGCACGTTCAAGTGTAGTGGAGTCGTGTCTTGTGGGTACAGTAGTACACCTCTGATCAGAGTATAAACTATTCGAATAGCCGTGCCCACGGTTACGGGCGAGCTCCCAGCCTCACTGTGATTAGTGAACCTTTAATAACTTGAGTAATTGGTTTTTCACTTGGGACTACTGCAACGTGGTGTAACGTTGAGTAGTGGTTGGGCCTGTTGCAACGTGGTGTAACGTTGGAGAGTGTTGTGGTAATTTACAACTGTTATTTACTTATCCTTTACTGTAATCAATTACCTGTATTCTTTTTAATCTCTGTTATTTGTTTAACTGCTGCTTTATTGCAACTAACCTTAAGCCGTCCTTCTTAATCCCTATGCATCATTTATTTCCCCCTTGTCCGTGTTACTTGTTGAGTACGGTGGTTTGTACTCAGCCTTGCTTAACTTTTCCCACCAGAGCTAGAAGTTGAGTCCGATGGAGCTGCCTCTCAGGAGTGAGCTAATTCGCCGTCGAAGCTTTGCCTATGGACTGGAGCCGTACTCTCTGGAGCTAGTCTACCTTTTTTTTCTTTCCGCTGCATTTCCACTAGAATAAGTGTAATTTTCAGTTGTTTCTAAGAACGATGGTTATGTAATCAACATTGTCTTTTTGTGTACCCTGGCTGGTCCTGGACAGGGATTTAATACATAATTAAGTTCAGAAATTCTTGTGAGGAATTTCTGGGCATGACACTGGCCCACATTAGTTGACATGGCCTAGCCTAGTACCGCGTGCGGAGGGGCCCATAGAGGGTGTGACTCTCGAGTTAACCCTAAGTATCCTGGGATAGATTGCATGGAGTGAAGGATCATTGTTTTGGATTTGAGAAGGGTATGTTTTAATATAAAAATATTTAAAACCAACTTTAGTTGTTAATTTTTCATAGAAGTCATTTGTTCTGGGACTCATGGAATATCTTCTGTAATTGTTTTTGTAAATGTTCTGCAGCCAATGTTTTGTGAAATCACTTTGTGATGTGAACGCCACCTGACCCCTAGAATGCAAGAGGAGATCAACCCTACACTGCACAACCATGGCGCATGGTCCGGTAAGGCGGTAACCGCACAAATCTGGGCAGCCCTGCCTAGTCTGACAGTAAAGTCGATCTCCCAATACAAACTGCTACCTCCTTTCCAAAAAAGATTTTATTTTTTTATTTCTATGTCGAGTGTTTTACCACCAGTCTTATTTGAAAAACTAAAAAATTCAAATAAGACGAAGAGTCAAACATTATATAGAAAAACTAAAAAGTAAACTTAGTTTGGGATGGGGGAGTAATCCAAACATAAATTTTAATATAGTACACCCTTTTGGCCCCTTCTACTTACAACGAGATGGCAGTAAGTGCAGTTAATACCAATATTTGAGTATCAATATGTCCCATTATTTAAAACAATATGGACCACAGAAAACAAGTGGGAAAACACAATTGACCCATAAAACCTAACGGATCAAAAGGTTTATATCAAAAAGTGACCAGGCATATTGAGATTAATTAAGTATCATTGGCGTCAAGTGATGTGATTACAAGAGAAAAGTATAACGAATGCTAATATTAAGACGGCAACCTTGGAAATTTCTCTTTCACCTCAAACAATGCAATATTTCCATGAATGAACCAAATAGACCCATGTAATCCCCAAAATAGGAGATAATAATGTTTATTGGGCCTTGCTGCATGGCTCCCTAAGAAAGCAAATATTCTCTAAATGTACATCGCTACTTAACTTGTACTCCCTATGCTCCATAACAATTAATAGGAAATAAAGTTGAAACAGAAGGCTTCTATGCTGGCAAACATTGATATAACTGGGGAGAGGTAATTATTGCAATAGTTTTCTATTTTTATTATCTTCCGCGCGCCCTCTCCTCATGTCATTCTAAATAATCAAGGACCATGACGCTTTATTTGAATCATGCAACTCTGTTGTCCAATATATAGATTAAACATAGATGTACACACATAATGTGTATTACATTTTTTGGAATACATTTTTTTGGAAGCTAGGATTGCTAAAAGTGTGGAAGTAACAACAGAAAAATGTATCTAGGGATACATTATTCCAACACAAACAGTTTCAACTTAGACACAGGTCAAATAGAAATGATTAGAACCAAAATTGCTATCTCAATGTCAAAATAAAGGAAGAAGTTTGTGTTCCACTTCATGATTGAAATACACGAAGATATTTTATTTTAGCAAGTATATATTCACCATCATTGGCAATATTTTTTTCAAGATTCGCAAACCTGTTGCTGACTATGATTCTATGAATGATAGCATATTAAAAGAAAATATTTAGAACGGGAAATTACTGCACACATTCTTGGCCACCATTAACGATTGAACTAGACTCAATAATGATTTATAGCCTCCCCGCAAAAAAATAATGATTTATAGCCGCATCTGTAACAATATTGCCACAGTAGACATTTGCAGCGCTATTGCTAACTTTGGTGCTGTTTTTTTGCTTACTGCAATGGTGGTCGCCGGAAGGCCACCGCTCGCTGCCGCTACACTAGGCAATGACGCAGCTACCACCATGGCCATGCGTTTCGCGGGGTTCGGGGGGAGAGAGCCAGGACCGGTGGTGCCACGCGGGCTGCAGAGCGCAATAAGAGGAGGAGAGCCTTGTACCAGGTGCCTATGGCGCCTACTCCTGTTGCCACTCCTAGTCCAGCTGTCCTGTCCACCCTTGCCATCATGGGCGCAACACCTAGTTTAGCTTCCTCATCGAGGTCGTCAATCTCAGCTGCAGCGTTGGCTGTCGCTGCAAGCACACCGAGCCCGATCTCTACACCGTTCTTCATCTTTGTAGCGGCATCAAGGCGGCGACGGGCACCAAGCTCCTCAACCGCCTCGACCACCCCCCCCCCCTGGTGACAGCAATTGTGCTCAGCCCGCTCTCCGCACCAAGCTGGCAGGTGACTTCGCAATGCTTTGGTGGTGCGGCAATTACTGCAGTCCATGCCGCAGCATTCATGAAGGAAAGATCCAAGGCTAGCTGCTTCTTCCACTCACGCGCAGAGTGCAAGAAGATAAGGGTCTTGTATTAGATATCTATGCAAGCCGCTACGCTAAGCCCAACTGCCAGAAGCCCAACGAGCCTGGTGCCAACCCTTAAAAAATTTACCTCAAAAACATGTAAAATGTTATCTCATCATATTCTGCAGTCAACTCTTACTTTCAAAAAGTTAGACCCATTACCACTCCTAGTCTATGCTGAACAAAGAACCAACTTAATAAAAAATTCATTTCTAGTCGGTCAACAGGCCTGTTGCACAAACTGCCCACTTCCTCGCTCGGGTTCTTCCCATGGGTGACTGTCTCATTGAGCCGCCGTACGACCTGCACCTGAACAAGTTGTCTTGCCTGCTTGATCTCCTCAACCTGCCGCATCATCCCAAAAGCTCCACTACGTCCCTACTCAGCTAATGCTACTGCTTCTACCTTCTGGATCCGACTACTGCCGATGAACACCAAACCTCACCTCACTGCCTCTAGTCATCAGTGAGAGCGAACCTGTAATTTAAACGAGCCAGAGTTGCTGCCTCCTCTCGCATGAGACGATCTGTCAAGATGAAAATACTCCTCTCTATCATGGACTCATAAAACATAAAGGATCTAGCAAGTTTATATGAATAGTTGACAAGGCATATTGAGATTAATTATCATTGGGGTCAAATGAATGTGATTTCAAGAGAAAAGCATAATGAATGCTAATATTAAGACAACTACCATGCAATTTTCTTTTTCACATCAAACTATGCTATATGTCCATCTATGAAGCAAATAAGCCCCCAAAATTGGAGACAATAATGTTCATAGGGCCTGGGTACATGGCTCCCTAAGAGAGCAAATGTTGTCTAAGTGTACATCACTACTTAACTTATACTCTCTACGACAGTAATAATTAAAACTTTTTTAGATGTGTCTAGATTCATCAATTAATTAATGCATATGGTTTGTATATGCATCTACATCTTGAACAAAACACCCATAATAAGACATCTTGATTAGGACGCATTACAACACAACTCTGAATGTGCAAAACAACAGAGGAATGCACATACAACTGCAAGAAAAAGTCATGTTAGACTTTCAAAAGAGATGGTGCTTGTTTTACAACTAATACTTTTTTAGTATAGATCAAAAGCTATATAACTGGACATTTGATAGAACTTTTGATTTGTTTTATTGCATAGAAGGAGAAAAATAAAGGAAAGGTTCACAGTATGGATGGGATGAAGCACATAAGAAAAAGGATCCCCGTCTAAAGGCAGCACTTGTACATTTCTTTTCTTGGGGCCTATAGATAGAAATGCAATTTGATTCATTTATGGTTAACTACATACATTTTTTTATTTAATAAGAAATGACTTACAATGAATTAGCCAAAATAAAAGACACATTATGTGGTAATCTTTCAACCAAAGATTATGAGGAAGTTTTTCGAGGTATAGATGGAAAAGAGACAAAACTTCGGGGGTACTATGATAATAATAATAATTGGAGCCAGGTAGAGTTTTCTCAGGGACTAGGTGTTCATTGGGAATCTAAGGAATATGAAATGCTAAAGTTATTAATGGAAACAATGGGAAAACAAGTAGAGGTATTGAGTCATGACATGAATCTTATGTGTGGCTTCATAAAAAGGAAATTCCCTGCAAAGGATTGGTTCACCATGGTGGCAGCCAAAGAAAATAATATTGTAAGCATATGTGCGTCATCTTAATTTATTTTTTTGTTGGAAAAGAACACTTAGTGATTACAATATTTAGCAACTATATGATTTATGATTTTGTTGCAGGAGAATATTCATGAACAAGTTAATAAGAACGTGTCACGTGAAATTGTTAATAACATTGAGTCATATGACAATGTCCATTCTAGTCCAAATGTTGAACAGGTGGTGTAGATTCAACTTAATAAATTTCAATTGAATGCGCTATCAAAGTATTTATATTGTAATTTTTCATCTGTTGCAGCAGTTGCACTCTTTCAGCTAATACTAAAGCTACAGATGGTGATGTAAACCTATCTGTACCACAAGAACACATGATTTCTAAAGTAATTTGTACAAATCTCATCGTGCTATTTAACCATCACTACTACAGAAACCTAGTAATATGACGGCCCAACTATGACGGAGCCCAAGAGCCTGTCACTGGCAAAGCCATCTATGATGGGCCATAACAAGGCCCGTCACAGATGGCTGCGTATGGTTCAACCCGTCACCGCTGATAAGTAATACGTGACTAGGGCAAATTTTGGCACGTCGCCAAAAGTTATTGCCGGCCTTAGTGCAGCCCGTTACCGCGTCACACGACCCGTGATGGGCACTGAGAACAGACCCGTCATAGATGTATCATCTTCGACGGGCCAAACGATAAGGCCCGTCAGAGAAAACTTTTCCATGATGGGCCATTGATGATGGCGATGGCCCGTCAGAGATTTGTTTTCGGTGACGGGCATTGAAATAAGGCCCATCAAAGATGTTTCTTCCTTGACAGGATTTAGACTATTGCCCGTCAAGGATGTTTTTACCCATGACGGTTAGATGTTTACGACCCGTCAAAGAAGTGCTGGATTGGCCTAGGGGGCACTATATATGTATCAATGTCGATCGTATTCCCTGTCCCACTATTCATATTTCTCGTGGGAAGTTGGAGGGGACGAGTTGTTGATCCGAATTTAATTAATTGGGGAAAAATGTTGTAATATACTCAAGGATACATTGCAATAAATATTAAATAATTTCAAAACAACTAATATGTCAAAATTCTATTTTTCATGAATTCCAGTGTTCCGTTCTTGTTGTTTTAAAGTTGCAGTGTGAAGAAGCATATATTTCGCATAGGTAAGAGAAAATAAAATTTAAATAAATTATATACACTAGTAAAAGTGTGGCATACTAGAAATTTTAGGGTAAAGTTTTTGCGAAATATTTTAAAGTTTCGTTCTTTATTTTGTCGAGTTGGAGCTTCTAAACTACCAAATTCTTTTCTTTTATATTTTCCTTCATCACCATCTACTCAATTATCAACTACCAAATTCAAATTTTCTGTTAACACTTTGATATTAAACCGGCGCCACCAAAATCTGGAACCATACCTCCTCTACTCAAAATAGTCCAAATCTAAATCTTCCATATTCATATTCTATCCAAATATCTCAAATATTCCAAAACATTATCCAACTAAATTCCCGAGTTCATCTATTTCGGAGTATCTGTCAATATTGAGCGAACCATCATTCCGTTCGCCAATTAAACTTCTTCCGAGAATTCTAAAATTTTCCCCCGACGGTCTCGGGCGAATCGCCGTTTGTTCATCCATCCATTCAGCCCGACCCAGCCAGCCAGTTCATTTTCCATCTCTCTCTCTCGCACACAGTCTCTCCTTCGCGAGACTCTCTCTGTTCTCTCCCGTGTGCGCCGTCGCCGTCGCCGTTTTGCTGACCTTGCCATGGCCACGCAGCTGCTTGACCCACGACAGCTTCCACGCGTCGTCGTCGGACGCGCGCCTCGCCACCGACGTAGCCGAAACCGACTCGACTCGAGTACTGCTCCGTCGTCATCTCCTCATCACCGCCATCTATCCTCCATCCAACTCTCTCTCTAGTTCATCTTGCCGGTCGCTGCCAACGGCAAAGAGGATCGCCGTGATCTTCTCCTCCTTTCGTAGTGCCGCCTCACACGGCCGGAACCGTCGCAGCCAAATCGATCTTCGCCGGCGTTCGTGTTTTAGGAGCCGGCGCTTCTCCGAGAAATTCGTCGCTCTTGCTGCTCCATTCGCAAAATCAAAGTTAAAAATGTAATCATCATTTCCTTCCGCGCAAATCCCCTCAAATTACGCTGCAAAATCGTCGCCGAAAGCCTCCTCAGTGCCACCTCCGGCATCGCTGCCCTGTTTCCGCTCCACTGCAGCCATCGGTTTGCACATCGCACCGCTACTCCCGGCCGCCCCGGCTGAGGCTGAGGCTACAGAAAGCTTCGCCTCCCTTACCTAGACCTTCCCCGGCCACCGCCCTCACCAGAGCTCGCCGGAGTCGGCGCCTCCATGGTCGCCGTCGCCATCTTGAACCGGCCGACGCCGCCGGCCTACTCGCCGGCGCTGCAGCCGCCTCCACCTTAGGGGAACGGGTTCCCCTCAGCTCCCTGGTCCTGTAGCCGCCCTCCCATATCCGCCCGACCTCCCAGCTAGCTGCTGCCTCCCTCCCTCCCTGTAGCCTGCACGGAGAAGGAAGACAGAGAACGCATGAACAAGAAAGGCGGAAAGAGAAAGCAGGAGAAGGAAAAAAAAAGGAAAAAAAAAAGAAAAGAAAAGAAAAGAAAAAAAGAAAAAAAGAAAAGAAAAGAAAGGAAAGAAAATAAAAGAAAATAGGGAAAAGATAAAAATAATAATAAAAGGAGGAGAAAATAAAATAATTGAAGTCCATTCTAATTTCTTTTTCCTATCAAAATAAATCCAAAAATTACTCTTTTCTTCGATTTGAATAATTCTTTAACCTTTGAATCTCGGATTTAAAATCCGAAACCATATTCAACTCTTTGAGTCACTCTGAAATCAATGGCGATAATTTCGCCATCATCCAAAATTTCAAAGACATAACCCTAATTCTATTTAAGGTTACATTCATCCTAATATTCCCAAAAAATTAACTCCTTCAATTATTCCGAATCCAGTGGCGTTGATTTCGTCGCCCTCGGAGACTCCGAAATCGTAACCCTAATTTTCATTCTAGGGTTTACTATTCATGTATTTCAAATTTGGTCAAATTTTATTTCAACCTTGATCCGATAAACTTCTTTTTGGCTAACTGTCCTTATCTATCTAAATTATATTTATTGAGAATTGAGAACTACGACAGAGAAAGAGGAATGGGATCGATATTCTCATTCATCGTCAATTCATTATATACAGGGGAAACGGTTTGAACCGAGGGAGCATGACGTTTGGAAAACGTGTTACTCTTTCCAGACAGAGAAGCTATTGGAGAAATATGTGAATCATGCTTCTACTCCTTCTACTCCTTTGTATCTGGATAGATTAGATCTATCCCTTGGATGGATGAGATCACTCCAAATATTTCATAACACTCCCCCTTGATCGAATCTTGGAAAGATATTGTATAATTCATTATTTAGATATATCACTTAAAAACTCCTCAAAAACCCAATGGGAAAAATAAGGAGAATAACGTGATATATTAAGAGCTTGTGTTGATATTACCTCATTAAAAACTTTGAATGAGAAAAACCCAAAGGGTGAAAAACTCATACAAAGAAAAGAGTATAATATAATGGAAATAGGTTATTTTGTAGAGAGAGGTACTCCCCCTGAATACTGCAGACTTCTAAGTCTCCTCACACCAATTGTTTCAATACATTTAGAGAATGTGAAATATGGTACATATTTTATGAACAAATCAGCAAGATTATCACATGACATAGTTTGCAAGATTTTTATCTCTCCATGTTGCTGAAGCTCATGAGGATAAAATAATTTATGAGCAATATGCTTAGTGATGTTGCTCTAAATATAACCAATTTCCATCTGAACAACACAGGCGGCATTATCTTCATAGACAATGGTAGGTAATTCTAATGACCCAATACCACAAGATGTTAATATGTGGTTAACCATTCTGCGAAGCCATACACATTCACGTGATGCTTAATATAATGCAATTAGTTCAGAATGGTTTGTGGAAGTGGCTACCAGGGTTTGCATCGAAGATTTCCATGAAATAGCAGTTCCACCTTGTAAAAATACGAATCATGTTTGTGATCTTGCATTGTGGGGATTAGATAGATAACCAGCATCAGTATACCCAATTAAAGTCGGATCCTGGTTCTTCTTAAAGAATAATCCCAAATCTCTTGTGCCATTAAGGTATCTAAAGATATTCTTAACTCCAATCCAATGGCGATGGGTAGGAGCGGCGCTGTATCTTGCTAATATATTGACCGCGAAAGCAATGTCTGGTCTCGTACTATTTGCAAGATACATCAGTGCGCCTATGGCACTAAGATATGGAAATTCAGGTCCTAAAACATCCTCTCCATCTTCCTTTGCTCTAAATGGATCTTTCTTTACGTCTAGAGATCGAACCACCATATGAGTTTTGGAGGGATATGACTTATCCATATTGAATTTCTCCAATATTTTCTGGGTATAGGCACCGGGCCCACGTGTCAGTCCCTCCTTCCCCCTCATCCTCACCGACAGGTGTTCCCCACCTGACAGCCATCAGCGCTTCCTCTCTCTCCGCTGACGTCAGCAGCCCCATTAATTGCGCAATAATTGATTTAGGACTTTTCTGTTTAGTTAAAAAATCCAGAAAACTTCTAAAATTCATAAGTAATTCCTCTAGTCTCCGTTTAGGTCCATTCAAATTTCATTAAATTCATAAAATTGTAAAGAATCCATTAAAAATACTTTCTTTTGTTGTTTCAGTAGAGTTTGTGCCAGTTTTATTTATTTTTGTGCTTTGTCGCTTAGATTCAGACCCCACCGAAGAGCCGGTTTACTTCGAGATCGTCGCTGAAGTACCCCAGGGGCCAGAGCAAGGCAAGTGGCACTCATCTTTGATCATATTGAACCCATTATTGCAAATTCCCCGCTTTATTATTCAAATATGCATTGTTTTAATTAAAGTATTTACTGTATTTAATTTTCGGGTAATCCTTATTATTATGCCGTTGTTCATCCAACCTTATTCATGCCAGACCAAGGGTAACTTGATTAGAGTTAGGCCTAGGTTAATGCTTAGCCGTGCTTAGAACAAGTAGCTCCTAGGATCATATTTAATCATGCTTAGTTCTGAATAGCTGTAATAATGATCCATTACCCGATTCGGGCTAATGTCAACTAAAATATTGGTAATGGTGGACTGTTGGTGCATGGTTTTGAGAGTCGCACCCATGGCAATTAAGGACCGGTTCACGGGAAACCCTGGAAATAATTCAGTGCTAGCCACATGCCGAAATGGGTAAGGTGAGATTTGAAGCATGGCTTCGAACTATTTGATGTACTAAGGCACGGGTAGGCGTGATGGAGTATGGACGGGCAATCGTGGTGTAACGAAAACCTCTGCTGCTTCCGGATCTACCAAGGCACAAGAAGGCACTGCCTGACTTGGTGTAAAGGAGGGGGTGAAACCTGAAGTGTGGTGCGATTAAATAGGGAGGGTTATGTGACGGGTCCTATCACGGCCTCCTTTCCGGTATGCCATGGTGGTATGTCGGCGCACGTTCAAGTGTAGTGGAGTCGTGTCTTGTGGGTACAGTAGTGCACCTCTAATCTGAGTATAACCTATTCGAATAGCCGTGCTGTCACGCCCAGAAATTACTCACACGAATTTCTAAACTTAATTGTGTATTAAATCCCTGTCCAGGACCAAACTTGGACTTCGGCCCAATTTGAGAAGGAAGGGAAAAAGAGAGGAAAAAGGAGGGAAAAAGAAAAGCCCCACTTTTGCCGAGTTTTAAATTAATTTGTTTGGCTAAATTTTATACTTATGCAATTTGAGTTTAAATCCAGTTAATTGATTTGCGAACCTCGATTTAATTAAATTAATTTCTTTTAGAGGAATTTTTCCCGAGTTAATTAAGCCAATTGTTATTTACGAATTTCTTTTTACGATTTTAGGCTTAGGACAAAACTCCGGGTGTGACATCTCTCTCAATGACCGGTGGGGCCACCCGCCGGTCACCACTTTTCTTCGGCCTTGGGCCCCACCTGTCTGTCCCTTGCCTTCATGACATGTGGGCCCCGCCCAATATTCCCCTCTCTCCCTCCCTTTCCCTATCTGTTTGGTGGGCCTGCATCGTTAAACTCCTCCCCTCCTCTCTTCCATGTGGGCCCCACTAAAAACTCTCTCCCTCTCTCGCCGTCTTGTGGGCCCAGCCCGTCAGTTCCCTCTCCCTCTGACCCGTGGGGCAAGGCTGTCAGCCTCCCCCTCCTCTCGCCTCTCACCCAAGCACTGGACCCCACGTGTCAGCCTCCTCTTTTTCCCCTGTCTCACTTTCATGTTGGCCCTGGATGTTAGCCTCCTCCTCTCTCCTCTATGCAGACATCAGCGCCTCAAATTAATTGCGCAATAAATCATTAAGGTTTTCCTGTTTAGTTTTAAAACCTAGAAAATTTCTAAAATTCATAACTAATTCATCTAGGCTCTGTTTTAGTCCATTCAAATTTCATTAAATCCAGAAAAATGCCAAGGACCCATTAAAAATAGTTTCTTTCTCTGTTTCAGTAGTTTTATAGTGTGTTTTCGCTTGTTTTGCTTTGTTTGTCGTAGGTTTCGACCCCGTTGCAGCGCCGATCATCCTTGAAGTCGTCGCCAAAGTTCCTCATGGGTCTAAGCAAGGCAAGTGACACCATTCGTTGATCATATTGAACCTATGTTTATAAAATTCCCCATTTACATTCAAATATGCATTACTTTATGCAAACTTACTTTACTTTATTTGTTTACCTATTAGGCATTTACCTTTATTTACATCCGTTGATTACTATTTATTCTTATTGATACCCTAGGGTTAATTTGACTAGAAATAGGTTTAGGAAATGTTTAGCCGTGCTTAGTGCAACTAGCTCATGGGTTGCACTAGTTTAGGAAATGTCGTGCCCATGGCAATTAATGGCCGGTTCTCGGGAAACCCTGAAAGTCTTAGACGTACTAACCACATGCCGAAATGGGTATGGTGGGATTTGAAGCATGGCTTCAAACTATTTGACGTACCAAGACAAGGGTGGGCATGATGGAGTATGGATGGGAGTCATGGTGTAACGATAGCCTATGCTGCTTCCGGATTCACCAAGGGACGAGAGGGGACTGCCCGACTTGGTGTAAAGGAGGTGGTGAAACCTCAAGTGTGCTGCAATTAAATAGGGAGGGTTATATGACGGGTCCTATCACAGTTTCCTTAACGTGGTATCGTGGTGATACACCGGCGCACGTTCAAGTGTAGTAGAGCTGTGCCTTGTGGGTAAAGTTGTACACCTCTGCAGAGTAAAACTATTCGAATAGCCGTGCCCGCAGTTATGAGGCGAACTGCCAGATTCACTAGGATTTGTCAAACCTTTAATAAATTAATGACCCTGGAACTGGTTTGACCCTGCGCAATGTGGTGTAACATTGGGTAGTTGTTTGGGTCTGCCGTAACGTGGTGTAACGTTGGGCAGAGGGTTGACCCTGTCGCTACGTGGTGTAACGTTTGACAGCGGTTTGGGCGTGTTGGAAGGTGGTGTAATGTTGAACAGTGAATGGTTATTTTCACGTACTTAAGTTTTTATGCACTTCTTATTCAGTCTATTTACTGCTTTGCTAAATAAATGCTACTTTGTGCAATTTAACCTTAGCCTATCCTTGATACCCTATTGCATTCATTATTCCTCCTCTCTTGGGTGTTACATGCTGAGTACTGTGGTTTGTAGTCAGCCTTGCTTAATTTTTCTCCAGCAGAGCAAGAGCGAGAGACTTTGTCAGAAGAAGGTTGTTCCGAAGATTGAAGTGAGGTTCAGTCCACTGTCAATAATGCCTGTGGTGTGGAGCCGTCATCACCAAGCTGAAGATTAGATGGTTCTAGTCTTGTTTTTCTTTTTCCACTGCATTTCGATAGATAATTATTTTTATTTGTTTTTAATTCGTGAAACTGTATATTAATTTGTCATAGTGTGTACTCGGGCTAATTCCGAGAACGAGATTAATGCATGCTATTGTTCAAAAATTGGTGTAAATTTCTGGGAGTGACAATTTAAGTGTGCCACCTTAATTCAGTCATAACCATATCTATCCGGACCTTTAACTCTAACCTTATTCTTCGAAACAACCAGAACTTATTCAAATCCATCCATCAATTTGCCACAATATTCTTTCGAACCACCGCTTCAAGCTGTCATACGACCATGCCATCATGACTGTCACGCCCTGAGTTTTACCCTAGCCAAGAAATAATTAAATAATGCATTAAAAATAATTTTTAATTAAAGTTCAGGAGAAACTCAGTGTAATAAATTAATTTTATTTAATTGGAAGCTTTTCGAATGTTCTAAAATGTCCTGAAAGCATTTTAAATTATTAACAGGATTTATATTTGAATTGCAGTCAATAAAATTTGCTCAAATAAACTTAATAAAAATCGGCAAAATTGGAGGCAATTTCTTTTTTTCCCTCCTTCCTTTTTCTTTTCTTTTTCCCTTCTCCCTTTTTCCCTTTTTCCCTTTTCTTTTTCTGTTTTCCTTTTTTTTCTCTCCCTTCAGCCTCCTCCTCCTCTCCCGCTGGGCCGGCCCAGTCCTTCTCCCGGCCTAGCTCGCCCCTACCTCCCTCCCTCCCGCACCGGGCCGAGCCAGGCCACGGCCCAAACCGCCGAGCCCCAAGTCCTCTTCGCCTCCCTCTCCCTCTCCCAGGACACCGACAGGTGGGCCCCACCTGTCGGGCCCGTCTAGCTCCTCCGGCCGACACCGACGCAACCCCACCGTCGTCGGAGCGTCGTCGCGTCGCCGCGCCCGTCACGTCGTCGTCGCCTCCCCGAGCCGCCCGGCGTTCCCTTCGTGTCGCAGCCGCGTTCACCGTCGGGCGCTGCTCCCCGCCGTCAGCCATCGCCACCGGTCTCCACCTTCGCGCCTTCGCCCACCGGTCTCGGCCATCGTCAGTCGTCCGCCGCCCCACCGTCGTCATTGTCCACCCAGTGCGCTCTCCCCTTCCTCCTCAATCTCTCCCTTGGCGCCCGCCGTCGCGTCGCTCCGCGTCGCCCGACGTCGTGTCGTCGCGCCTAGCCGCCACGCCGTCCGCGTTGCGCCACTCCCCTGTCGCACGCCACCGCTCTCCGCCGTCTCACCGTGGCTCCCGTCGCGTCGCACCTCGCCGTCTCGCCACGCCGTCCTGCCGCTTAGCGCTGCCACGCCGCCGCTCTCTGTCGTGCCATGGCCGCGCGTGCCACTCGCGCCGCCGCACCCACTCCGCTTTCCCCGGTCGCCGCCAAATCCGTCGCCCGGCGTAACCACTGCCCCGCTTCTTCCGGCCCCGCCCCCTTTCCCGCGCCCGTCACCAACTACCTCCCCACCCTACGCGCCGGCCTCCACCTTTAAATCCCCTCCCTGGCCGCCACTCGCTCCCTTTCATCGTCGCCGCTACGCTGCCGCCCTTCTCCGCCCCGCGCCCGGCCCTCGCCGCCGCTCGAGCGCCGACGCCCCGCCTCGGGATGTCACCGATCGTCGCCACAGAGCGCCGCTCTCGTCGCCCGTGCGCCGTTGTCATCGCGCCGCCGGACACCGATCGCCGCCCAAGCGTCGTCATCCTCGCGCACTCACCACCGTCGTCCGTCGGTGAGCCCGCTCTCCTCCCTTCCTCTGTTTCTTCGTGCCACCGCGAGTGCGCCCCGCCTCTCGCCATCGGCCGACGTCCTCCGCCGCCACCCGGCCCCCTCTCTGCTCCTTCTCGGTCGCGCGTGCCCGTCGTCGTCCTCCGCCCGCGACCAAGCGCCGACGCCGCCGCGTCAGCACCTATGCCCGCCTCGCTCTGTGCCACAACCGCGCTGCGCCGTTGGCCTCGTCGTCGCCCTGGCCGGGCATGAGCCGCCGCTGGCCGCGCTGCGCCGTGCCACCGCACCGCCGCCGCCAGCTGCTCGCCGGGCCGGCCGCACCTGTCGAGCCGCACCGCCTACCCCCGTGCGTGCGCCGTTCACCGTCGCCGTCGGGCGCGTTGCCGCCGTCGGCCATGCGCCTCCTCTCTTCCTCGGTCCCCGCCTAACCGCCGATCCTTAGCGCCGCCCCTCGCCGCGCCGTCGGTCGTCGCGCCGTCTGCTGCCGTCGTGCTGATGTCACCGACCACCGCTCGCCCGGCCGCCTGCCGCCTAGCCGCGCCGCCGCCACGCCACCTCCTCCCGCGTGCAACCATCGCTCCGCTTTCCCCGGTCGCGCCGTCGCTCGCAACGGTCGCCGCCGATCCCGCTGCTCCGCTCGCGCCGGCCCAACAGCCATGCCGCTTTTCCCGTCTGTGCCGCACAACCACCTCCTCCGCGCCGTGCGACGCAAAGCTGTCGTTGCGCCGATGCTGCCGCCTGTCCCCGGCCGTCGTCGCCACAGTTTCCCCCTCCCTCCATCCTCCTCTGCCTCCCGGCGCACGGGCCACGGCGCCAAGCCGTCATCGCACGTCGCTCCTCCTCCCCTCCCCGGCAATGCTCGGCGCCGCCCTGGTCTCCCCTCTCCTCTTTCTCCCCGACCCTCGCCACAGCGTCGCACGTCGTCGCCGCGCTGCCTGGGGCCGTCGTTCGCCAACTCCCTGCCGGACGTCACCGCCGTCCACCACCCTCCGCCCTCACCGTCACCCTCGCGATGCCGTCGCTGAGCTCCCTCCACCCACGCCCGTGCGCACCCGCGCCGCCGGCTGACTCACCGCCGTGCCGCCCCGATCCCTCTCCCTCTCGGCCGTGTCTCCACGCCGCCGTTCCCCACTTCGTCGCAATCGCCATCTTTGCGTCGCCGTCGCCCCTCCGCCCACCACCACCTTCGCCTCCGCCGACCACCAACCACCGTTCTGTTGTCGAGCCGTCGCCGGCCGTCGCTGCCCCCCGCGCCGCCGTCAAGGCCGCCTCTCCTCTGCTCTGTCGCTGCCGCTTGGCCGCTTCGCTCACCTCCGCCGCCGCCAGTCACCAGCCGTCGCCAGGCATCCGCCACCACTGGTCACCGGACCCCGTCGCCATCGCTGGTTGCCGACTGCCGCCGCTCAGCCGCCTTCTCCCTCCTCCGCTCCGGCCGAAGCCAAGTGCGTCGTCCCTTTCCCTCTCTGTTTTCTCTCTTTGCCAGCCGGGGCCCACCTGTCAGCCGGTTGGTCCCCTCCCTTCTCTCTCTCCTCTCCTCCCCGGGCCCACGTGTCATCCCCTCAATCTCTCCTCTCTCCCACTGACAAATGGGCCCCAGCCGTCTGCCTCCTCTCACTCCTGTGCTAACGTCATGCCTCCGATTAATTGCGCAATAAATCAATAAGGTTTTCTGTTTAGTTTAAAAACACAGTTAAACTTCTAAAATTCATAAGTAATTCATCTAGTCTCCGTTTAGGTCCATTCAAATTTCATTAAATCCATAAAAATGCCAAGAATCCATTAAAAATAGTTTCTTTCTCTGTTTCAGTAGTTTTATAGCCTGTTTTTCTTGTTTTGCCTTGTTTGTCGTAGGTTTTTCCCCCGTTGAAGCGTCGTTCGTTCTCGAAGTCGTCGCTGAAGTTCCTCGTGGGTCTAAGCAAGGCAAGTGGCACCCTTCTTTGATCATGTTGAACCTATGTTTATAAAATTCCTCACTTTACATTCAAACATGCATTGTTTTATGCAAATCTATTTATTGTATTTATCCATTGGGCATTTACCAATATATCCGTTGATTCCCATTTATTATTGACATCCCAGGGTTAATTTGACTAGATTTAGGGTTAGTCAATGCTTAGCCATGCTTAGTTCAACTAGCTCACCAATTATTATTTAATTACTGTTACACTCTAATAGACCTTTAATGGTTGTAATCATTATTAATATCCCGTTGAGGATTAATACAACTAAAATATTGCTTATGGTGGGCTGTGGGTGCATGGTTTTGAGAGTCGTGCCCATGGCAATTAAGGACCAGTTCTCAGGAAACCCTGAAGGTCTTACACGTACTAACCACAAGCCAGAATGGGCAACGGTGAGACTCGTAATCTAGCTTGTCCCTATTCGACGTACCGAGGCAAGGGTAGGCGTGATGGAGTATGGACGGGCAATCATGGTGTAACGAAAGCCTCTGCTGCTTCCGGATCTACCAAGGTACAAGAGGGGACTGCCCGACTTGGTGTAAAGGAGGGGGTGAAACCTGAAGTGTGGTGCGATTGTCTAGGGAGGGTTAGGTGAAAGGTCTTATCATGGTTTCCGTACTGAGGTATCGTGGTGATACGTTGGGGTATGGTAACATGCTTGGCAGCCATGTCTTGTGGGTAAAGTTGTACACCTCTGCAGAGTAAAACTATTCGAATAGCCATGCCCGCTGTTATTGGCGAACTAACAGACTCACTGGGATTAGTTGAACCCCTTTAATAATTTTATTAATCTTGGAACTGGTTTGACCCTGCGCAATGTGGTGTAACGTTGGAAGTGGTTTGGGTCTGTCGCAACGTGGTTTAGCGTTGGGCAGAGGGTTGACCCTGTCGCTACATGGTGTAACGTTCGACAGCGGTCTGGGCCTGTTGCAACGTGGTGTAACGTTGGACAGTGGATGATTATTTTAAATGTTTACTTTACTTTTATTTCAGTCTATTTTATCTTCTGTTTTGCCAAATCACTGCAGCTTTTGTGCAATTTCACCTTAGCCTATCCTTGATACCCTATTGCATTCATTATTCTCCTCTCTTGGGTGTTACTTGTTGAGTACAGTGGTTTGTACTCAGAAGAAGGTTGTTCCGAAGGTTGAAGTAAGGTTTAGTCCGCCGTCAAGAATGCCTGTGGTGTGGAGCCGTCTTCGCCAGCTGAAGCTGAAGATTAGATGGTTTAGTTTGTTTTCCTTTTCCGCTGCATTTCGATAGCTAATTGTTTTTATTTGTTTTTAAGCCGTGGAACTGTGTATTGATTTGTCATAGTGTGTACTCGGGCTGATGCCTGGACCGAGATTTAATACATGCTATTGTTAAGAAATTTGGTGTAAATTTCTGGGCGTGACAATGACTCACACATTGATCCAGTTATCGACATTCTCCTGACTCCAACCTTATATTGTTTATCACAAAATAACCTTATCAGACTTATCGTTTTCTCTTTGGACACACTGCCACCTAGCCTCTCCTATTTATAGTTTAAACTCTTATTCCTATCCAGGCTTAACAAGCCCTAGCCTTCAACCAGCCATTGAATATTTGTATTTCATTTTATTCGAATCAACCTTTGTCTCGAGTCATACTTAATCTTCATTTACATGGTGCACAAATCAATCTCGCATTATGCAAAGCCACATAAAATCATATCATAGACCCATGAACTCTCTTACTTCCAATATCTACCATTCACCACTTTAGTTCTATATCACAACCGTCTAGCCACACAATCATGATCTTAACACTAGATCAGTCTAAAAGCCTTCCAAATCTCACCAATCACCTATTCAGTTGTTATCACTCTTTAGCTAGCTCCAACTTCTATTGTTAGTTTATTATTTATTTATAGCTTTTAGTTTTATGGATTTGTTTATAGCTTGTTCTTGCGTGCGTGTGCTCGATCGTACGGAAGAGAAGTCCATCGAGCCATTGCAGGAGCTGATGCGGACCTAGGAGACTACGTTGATGCTCCGAGAAAACCACATATTGCAAGGCAAGCCACGAAACCATCCTTTGATCATCATGAGAACCTAAGTAGAGAACCACTTAGTTATTTTATGCATTATTCACTTGCAAAGTTATTTTGGCGTATTATTACTTTCAAATAATCATGTTACATTAGTTATTGTCCTGTACCTAATTTAGTATTATTGCCGATATCGTATACTACCATATCCTGTTCCCCGATAACCTAGGTATAGGATGTACACTTCATTAGATTAATATTGTAGTGGATAATACCACCAAACTTATATACACATACATCTGTTATCCCCGTCATCACAAGATGACGCTATCGGGCTGCATAAAATATTGTTTTGATATAAATCACTCGCCTTGAGTGATATGGAAGGTGACTCCGGGTGAAGGTTGGTGTTCTGGATATTATGACATGTATTACTGTGTTTATTACATGCATGTGTTGTGTTAATTTAGTTACTTCCCGGATATAAGGATAAACCATCTTATGCCATGGAAAGTGATATAATTTGTGCCCATCCATAGGATCGAGTAATCGGACTTAACCTAGTACGTGGTCCCACTATATGAACGACTGTTAGAGGCTCTAGGAGCATAGAGGAGTGGATATGTGCAAGGGGCCGCAGGCCATTGACATGATCTCACAATAGTGGACAACCATGAAAGTGCGACGGTGAAAACTTTTTCTAGTGCTGGCAAGAGTCGACCACTAAGATGGTCCAAAGGATCCACTGGGCAGTAACCAGTAGTAAGTGGGACTAATGAACGGTTCTATTATCTCGACTTTGATCCAGTCGAGGTATTGTGTGGGTAAAGCTGGGCAGACGCTGCAGAGTCGTATTGTATTCGAATACGCCGTGCTCCCGGTTAATGGAGATTTGTCATTGGGTGATTCCTATTTGTTATGGTATGAGTAGAATTTATAATTAAAATTTGGATTGGAATGAGATGAGAATGATGGTGATTAATATTGTTACATTTTAAACTTTCGATTTATAAATGTTTACAAATAAACTATTTTATCAAAATAGGGAAAAACTACTTATAATAGGCTTGTTATCAACCCATCTTGATGAACCCTATATTCTTGTACTACTTACATGTATTCTACTTATATCTCTTGGATTGTGGTTTGCTGGGTATGTTTGTACTCACCCCTTGCATAAAATATGGTTTAGAAGAGCAGGTCTTCGTCAAGGTTGCTCGTGTTAGGGTTGCTCCCTTCACTTAGGCTCGCCTGTGGTGTTGTTGGGTCTTCTGCTTGTTGCCTAGTTGGTCTTTTCGAAAGCTAGGCCGACATGCCATATTTCCACTGCTAAGTAAGTATTCTTCGCTGAGCTTGTGCTTTTATACCTTTTCTGTGTGCAACTGAACCCTGGATGGTTGCGCGTGAGGGATTCCTGTTTATTTCAGGTATATCCCCACAAAAAGTATATTTATAACAATTTTTGCTCCAGGTTTGACCATGGATAGACATTGAATGTATGGAGTCGATGTCACGCCTAGAAATTTACACCAAATTTTTGAACAATAGCATGTATTAAATCTCGGTCCAGGCATCAGCCCGAGTACACACTATGACAAATCAATACACAGTTCCACGACTTAAAAACAAATAAAAACAATTATCTATCGAAATGCAGCGGAAAAAGAAAACAAACTAAACCATCTAATCTTCAGCTTTAGCTAGCGATGACGACTCCACACCACAGGCATTCTCGAGGGCAGACTAAACCTCACTTCAACCTTGGGAACAACCTTCTTCTGACTTCTGACTCAAGCTCTGGCACTTGCTCTGGTGGGGGAAAAATTAAGCAAGGCTGAGTACAAACCACCGTACTCAACAAGTAACACCCAAGAGAGGAGAATAATGAATGCAACAGGGTATCAAGGATAGGCTAAGGTTAAATTGCACAAAAGCTGCAGTAATTTAGCAAAACAGTAGATAAAATAGACTGAAATAAAAGTAAAGTAACATTTAAAATAATCATCCACTATTCAACGTTACACCATGTTGCAACAGGCCCAAACCACTGTCCAGCGTTCCAGCACACTGCAACAGGGTCAACCCTCTGTCCAACGTTAAACCACGTTGCGACAGACCCAAATCACTGCCAACGTTACACCACATTGCGCAGGGTCAAACCAGTTCCAAGATTAATCAGGTTATTAATGGTTCAACTAATCCCAGTTAATCTGTCAGTTCGCGCAATAACCGCGGGCACGGCTATTCGAATAGTTTTACTCTGCAGAGGTGTACAACTTTACCCACAAGACATGGCTCCCAAGCATGTTACCATGCCCCAACGTATCACCACGATACCTCAGTACGGAAACCATGATAAGACCTTTCACCTAACCCTCCCTAGACAATCGCACCGCACTTCAGGTTTCACCCCCTCCTTTACACCAAGTCGGGTAGTCCCCTCTTGTGCCTCGGTGAATCCGGAAGCAGCAGAGGCTTTCGTTACACCACAATTGCCCGTCCATACTCCATCACGCTCACCCTTGCCTTGGTACGTTGAATAGGGACAAGCTAGATTACGAGTCTCACCGTTGCCCATTCTGGCTTGTGGTTAGTACATGTAAGACTTCCAGGGTTTCCTGAGAACCGGTCCTTAACTGGCATGGGTGTGATCCTCAAAACCATGCACCTATAGCCCACCATAAGCAATATTTTAGTTGTATTAATCCACAACGGGATATTAATAATGATTACAACCATTAAAGGTCTATCAAAGTGTAATAATAATTAAATGATAATTGGTGAGCTAGTTGAACTAAGCATGGCTAAGCATTGCCTAACCCTAAGTCTAGTCAAATAAACCTGGGATGACAATAATAATAAATGGGGATCAACGGGTATATAAAGGTAAATGCCCAATAGATAAATAAGTAAATACATTTGAATACAATGCATGTTTGAATGTAAAAGCGGGGGATTTTATAATCATAGGTTCAATATGATCAAAGAAGGGTGCCACTTGCCTTGCTTAGACCCACAAGGAACTTCGCCGACAACTTCGAGAACGAACGGCACTGCGACGGGGTCAAAACCTACGACAAACAAGGCAAAACAAGCAAAAACAGACTAAAAAACTACTGAAACAGACAAAGAAACTATTTTTAATAGATTCTTGGCATTTTTCTGGATTTAATGAAACTTGAATGGACCTAAACGGAGACTAGATGAATTACTTATGAATTTTAGGAGATTATCTGTGTTTTTAAACTAAATAGAAAACCTTATTGATTTATTGCGCAATTAATTGGAGGGATGACATCAGCGGAGAGAGACACACACTGACAGAGGGGACCCACTTGGCAGCGGGGCGAGGAGAATGACAAAGGGGGCCCATAGGGAGAGAGAGAGTGGAGGCCGGTCGGCTGACCGGTGGGCCCGGGGAATAGGGAGAGAGGGAGAGAGTGAGGGGCTGACGGAGTGGCGCCCACAGGGAGAGAGAAAGAGAGATGAAGGGATCTGATGGAGCGGGCCCCACTTGGCGGAGAGAGGGGATGAAGGGGGGGTGCCGGCTGATAAGTGGGCCTTGCTTGTCAGCGGCCCCAAAACAGAGAGGGGTAGGCTGCTTCGATCGGATGGAGGAGGGAGGCGGTAGTCGGTCCGGTGAGCGGCGGAGGACGGCGGCCAACCGGGCGGCGGGGCACGGCGGAGGCGGTGTGAAGGGGAGAACATCGGTCGATGGCGCGGGGCGATGGGTGGCGGCGCACGACGGTGACTGGCACGGCGACCGTGCCCGATGACGGGAAGCGGCCAGGCGGGATGGCGGGAGTGGTGCGACGATGGCGTGATGAAGGCGGAGACCGGCGGCAACTCGGCTGCGACGGCCGGGAGTTAGAGGGAAAAGGGAGAAGGAAAGGGAGAGCGGGTGCTCACCGGCGACCGGCGAAGACGACGATGCGTGGCCAAGCAGGAGCGATGGCATCTGCGCGACGACGGGCAACCGGCACGGCGGCGGCTCAGGAGCGAGTGCGGCGGCGCGCGGCAGTGGGGCTTTATAGGGGAGCTGGTGTCGGCTAGGGCGGGGAGGAGGTTAGCGGGTGCGTGACCGTTGCAGGCGCGTGGATAGGGCGGAGAGTTGGTTGGCGCGGCACATGGAGGATGTTAGCGGCGGTGCGGCTGTTGCGGCCGGTGCGGGCGCCGGGAAGACCGGGCGGCAGTTGAAGGCGGCGCGACGACACGACGTCGGGCGGCGCGGAGCGACGCGACGGCGCGCCCAAGGAGAGATTGAGGAGGAAGGGGAGAGCTCACCAGGCGGACAACGACGACGGTGGGGTGGCAGACGACCGACGATGGCCGATGACCGGCGGGCGAAGGAGCGAAGGTGGAGACCGGTGGCGATGGCTGACGGTGGGGAGCAGCGCCCGACGGTGAACGCGGCGCACCGCGGCGACACGACGGGAACGCCGGGCGGCTCGGGGAGAAGACGATGACGCGACGGTCGCGGCGGCGCGACGACGCTACGGTCGCGGCGGCGTGACGACGTTCTGACAACGGCGGGGTCGTGTCGGTGTCGGCGAGGCGGGGGTGACGGTGTTTGGAGAGGCGACAGCGTCGGCCAGAGCGCACACGCGCGCGGCGGCGACGACGGTCTTCGCGACGGTGCACGGAGAGGAAAAAAGAGGGGGAGAGGGGACGGCGACGGCTTACCGGCGGCGGGGACGGTGACGGCAAGTCGGCAAGGGCCGAGGACAGGTGGTGACGGCCGGCGGCAAGGTAGATCGTCGCCGGCGATGGAGGTCGCTCGGCGGTGCTAGCACGGCGGCGCAATCGAGAGCCGAAAGGGAGCGAGCGGCGGTCAAGGGTAGTATTTTATAGGGAGGCGATGCGGCGGCGGCGCGCTTAGGGCGGAGGGGCGGTTAGCGTGACCAGGGTGGACGCGGCGCGGCGAAAGCGGGAGGTGGTTAGCGGCGGCGCGGATTGTGGCTGGTGGTGGCGCCCAGCAGTTGCGGCGCAGCCGTTGGGCCAGCGCGGGCGGAGCGGCGGCTCGACCGACGACGCGATGACACGGGCGGGCACAACCGGCGCGGCGAGGGGCAAGACAGCCGTGGCGAGTGGGCACGGAGCGGTGGTGAGGCGCTGCCGGGCCAAGCAAAACACGACGACGCGGCGGTTCCGCAACACGCGGGCGACGGCGGCGTAGCGTGGGCAGTTGGCTCACGGTGCGGCGGGCGTGACCGAGATGGAGCAGTGCAGAGAGGCGAGCGCGAGCGCGGGGTGTGGCGGCAGCCACGGCGAGGGCAAGACCAGCGCGACGGCGAGGCGACACGGCGGCGTGACAAGCGCGTGCGGCAGTGACAAGCGCGTGCGGCGGCGAGCGAACGCGGCATGACGACGCAGGTGAGGCATGGCCAGTGCGGCGTGGCGAGGGAGATGACGGGGCTGACCGGTGGGGTCCACCCGTCGGTGACCCTGGGGAAAGGGGGAGGTGATCCAGACCTCGGGTGCGGGCGGCCGTGGGCTGGCCAAGCGGGAGAGGGAGAAAAGAGGGGGAGATCGAGCGGGCTGAAATGGGCCGGCCCAGCGGGAGAGGAGGAGGAGGCTAAAGGGAGAGTGAGGGAGGGAGATGGGCTGGTAGGTCGGCGGGGAGGGAAGAAAGGAGGAGATGGGCCGAGGGATGTGATGTGGACTTTGAGCGCCGGTTGGGACACGACTCGAGAAATTGCAGACAGTATACGCATTCACACGACAGAACCAAATCATGCACGAATTAGAGATTTGTATGACAAATTAGATCCGATACGTGAAACCGTGAACTGTTAGCGGAACAACGGCAGGAGTTAACGACCCGTTAAATTGAGATTTAACGACTCGCTAAACTAGAATTAGACGACTTTAACGTTAAACCAATCTACATGTACGAAATTGAATTTCATACTGTAGATCAATCTCGCATTAGCTAATTAGATTAGAAAATCTAAGCAATTACATGATAGATCAATAATAGATTGATTCGCATGAGTAAAACATATGCGAACCTAAGATTTGGTGGAGAGATCAGCGACGGATTGCTGCTGTTCCTCGCTGTTCAGCTAGAAAACCAGCCGGCGACGTGCTGCGAACAAGGATGTAGCAGGGCTGCTAGCGGCTTGCTGCGCAGCTGCTGGATAGGGGGCGGCACAGCTGTAGCGGAGGCGCAAGAGGCGACTGGAGATGCACGGGAGAGGGAGACGAGGGAAAGAGGCCAGACTGTAGGGGAGTATTTATAGGGGGAAGCTAGAGATAGATCTTGTTACCCATCTTCTGTTAAAAAGGAATAGATAAGGTGTCAAAGGGACAAAACTTGAGTCCTAATTAATTGGAGTTAGTTTTACTGTGAGAGAGGAGGTGGCTGCTCACGGCCAGGAGAGGAGGAGGAGATCGTGCACATGGGGGAGAGGCAGAGGAGCTCGGCCAGGAAGGAAAAAAAAAGGAGAAGGGGAAAAGAAAAGGGAAAAAGGGAAAAATAGAGAAGGGAAAAAGAAGAAAAAGGAAGGAGGGGAAAAAAAGAAAATTGCCTCCAATTTTGCCGATTTTTATTATGTTTATTAGAGCAAATTTTATTCTCTGAAATTCAAATATAAATCCTGTTAATAATTTAAAATGCTTTCGGGATATTTTAGAATATCCGAAAAGCTTCCAATTAAATTAAATTAATTTATTACACTGGGTTTTCTCCTGAACTTTAATTAACAAATTATTTTTAATACATTATTTTATTGAGTTTTAGCTAGGGTAAAACTCAGGGCGTGACAGTCGACCGGCTGAGCGAAGAGTATAGAAGTGGAGTCCAAGATGTCCTAAACATTGCCGAGGACCACATGAAAGGAAAGACTAAAAAATATATGACATGTCCATGTGTTCATTGTAAAAACGAGAAGATGTTTGCTGATCGAGTACAAAGTACACTCACATTATTTGTCGAGGATTCATTAAGGGTTACACGTGTTGGACAAGTCATGGAGAGGAGGAGTCACTTAGTACCGTATGACACGGAGAGACGGGTGAACAAATCAAAGAACAAGAAGAAGATGTCGACATGATCGATATGGAGAATGATAGTCCTAATGCAATGTTGCGGTATTCTGAGGATGCCGATTATAACCAAAAGGGCTATGTGAAATTCACAAGATTGGTGAGCGATTTGGAGACACCGCTATATGATGAATGCAAGCATACGATGGAAGCAAGCATACAAAATTATCTGCAACCTTAGATCTGATGAAGCTGAAAGCTAGCAATGGTTGGTCGAGCAAGAGCTTTACACAACTGCAGAGTTTATTGAAGGACATGCTCTCGGAGGATAACACCTTGCCGCAGATGACGTACAAAGCAAAGCAACTGTTGTGCCCCCTAGGTTTGCAGGTTAGAAGGATTCATGCATGTCCTAATGATTGCATACTATACTGCAAAGAGTATGCTAACTTGGATACATGTCCGGTATGCAAGGCTTCACGGTTCAAGCATAAAGATAGAATTAACGAAGGGAAGAAGTCCAAGGGAGGCGATCCAGCAGAGGTTGTTTGGTTTTTGTCGATCACTGCTCATTTTAAGCGGATCCTTGCTAATCCAAAGGAAGCTAAGTTACTCCGTTGGCATGTGGAATGTCGTAAGTCGGATGATATGCTAAGACACCTAGCTGATTCAATGCAGTGGAGAAACATTGATAGGATCTACCTAGAGTTTGCAAAGGACTCGAGGAACATGAGGGTGTGCTTGTGTACGGATGGAATGAACCCATTTAGAGATATGAATAGCCATCATAGCACTTGGTCTATTCGCATCGTGAACTACAACTTGCCACCATGGTTGTGTTTCAAAAGGAAGGACATTATGTTTTGCTTGCTAATACGAGGACTGAGGCAACCGGGGAATGATATTGATGTGTTTTTAGAGCCAGTTGTCGATGACCTAGAGATCCTTTGGAACGAAGGGGTTCAAACATGGGATTCATACGGGCGAGAACAGTTTAATCTTCGTGTTCTACTGTTTGGCACAATTAATGATTGGCCTACTCTTGGTAACCTTTCTGGTCAGTCAATTAAGGGGAAGAACGCCTGCATCAACTGTAAAGAAAACACACGGAGCTTGTGGCTTAAGCATTCTAGGAAGATGGTTTACTTGGGTCATAGAAGATGGCTACCAATCCGACATCGGTACAGGAGAATGAAAAGAAGTTTCAATGGGAAGAAGGAGCTCTTACCTGCTCCCAAGACATTGACTGGAAAACATTCACCCAAAAGGACAAGCCATTATGGAAGAAGTAGTCCATATTTTGGTGATTACCGTACTGGAAGGACCTAGAGGTCAGACATTTCATTGATCTTATGCATGTCAAGTAGAATGTTTGTGAGAGCTTGACTGGTTTACTACTGAATGTTGCTGGGAAGACGAAAGATGGCTTGAATGCATGACGTGATTTAGAAGACTTGAACATTCGAACAGAACTTGCACCCGTCACCATTACAGAGACAGGCAAAGTTTTTCTTTCTCCAGCGTGCCACACATTGTCCAAAGAGGAGAAGATATCGATGCTGCCATGCTTGAAGAATATTAAAGTCCCTTCGGGTTATTCTTCAAGGATCAGTAGGTTCGTGTCGTTAGAGGACCGAAAGATAGTGGGAATGAAGTTTCATGATTGTCATGTACTAATGAGACAGTTGCTTCTAGTCGCGATTGGTAATATTCTCTCGGTTGATGTCCTCCAAATGATTACGAGTTTGTGCGCCTTCTTCGATTCCATTGGACAGAAGGTTATCGATCTAGAAAGGCTTGACGATCTTCAAGCAGACATTGTGAAAACTCTGTGCCACATGGATGTCACGCCCAGAAATTTACACTAAATTTCTGAACAATAGCATGTATTAAATCTCGGTCCAGGCATCAGCCCGAGTACACACTATGACAAATCAATACACAGTTCCACGACTTAAAAACAAATAAAAACAATTATCTATCGAAATGCAGCGGAAAAAGAAAACAAACTAAACCATCTAATCTTCAGCTTCAGTTGGCGATGACGGCTCCACACCACAACCATTCTCGACGGCGGACTGAACCTCACTTCAACCTTGGGAACAACCTTCTGACTGAAACTCTGGCACTTGCTCTGGTGGGGAAAAAGTAACCAAGGCTGAGTACAAACCACCGTACTCAACAAGTAACACCCCAGAGAGGGAGAATAATGAATGCAATAGGGTAACAAGGATAGGCTAAGGTTAAATTGCACAAAGCTGCCGTAATTTAGCAAAACAGTAGATAAAATAGACTGAAATAAAAGTAAAGTAAACATTTAAAATAATCATCCACTGTTCAACGTTACACCATGTTGCAACAGGCCCAGACCGCTGTCGAACGTTACACTACGTAGCGACAGGGTCAACCCTCTGTCCAGCGTTGAACCACGTTGCGACAGACCCAAACCACTGCCAACGTTACACCACGTTGCGCAGGGTCAAACCAGTTCCAAGATTAATCAGGTTATTAATGGTTCAACTAATCCCAGTGAATCTGTCGGTTCGCCCAATAACCGCGGGCACGGCTATTTGAATAGTTTTACTCTGCAGAGGTGTACAAATTTACCCACAAGACATGGCTCCCAAGCATGTTACCATGCCCCAACGTATCACCACGATACCTCAGTACGGAAACCATGATAAGACCTTTCACCTAACCCTCCCAAGACAATCGCACCGCACTTCAGGTTTCACCCCCTCCTTTACACCAAGTCGGGCAGTCCCCTCTTGTGCCTTGGTGAATCCGGAAGCAGCAGAGGCTTTCGTTACACCACGATTGCCCGTCCATACTCCATCACGCTCACCCTTGCCTTGGTACGTCGAATAGGGACAAGCTAGATTACGAGTCTCACCGTTGCCCATTCTGGCTTGTGGTTAGTACGTGTAAGACATTCAGGGTTTCCTAAGAACCGGTCCTTAATTGCCATGGGCACGACTCTCAAAACCATGCACCCACAGCCCACCATAAGCAATATTTTAGTTGTATTAATCCACATCGGGAGATTAATAATGATTACAACCATTAAAGGTCTATCAAAGTGTGATAGTAATTAAATGATAATTGGTGAGCTAGTTGAACTAAGCATGGCTAAGCATTGTCTCAGCCTAATTCTAGTCATATTAACCCTGGGATGACAATAATAATAAATGGGAATCAACGGATATAAAGGTAATAGCCCAATAGATAAATAAAGTAAATACATTTGAATACAATGCATGTTTGAATGTAAAAGCGGGGGATTTTATAATCATAGGTTCAATATGATGAAAGAAGGGTGCCACTTGCCTTGCTTAGACCCACGAGAAACTTCGGCGACGACTTCGGGAACGAACGGCTTCGACGGGGTCAAAACCTACGACTAACAAGGCAAAATAAGAAAAACAGGCTATAAAACTACTGAAACAGTGAAAGAAACTATTTTTAATGGATTCTTGGCAATTTTATGAATTTAATGAAACTTGAATGGACCTAAACGGAGACTAGATGAATTACTTATGAATTTTAGAAGTTTTCTGGGTTTTTAACTAAACAAAAAAGTCCTAAATCATTTATTGCGTAATTAATGGGGCTGCTGACGTCAGCGGAGGAGAGAGGGGCTGACAGCTTACAGGTGGGGGCCACCTATCGGTGGGAGAAGGAGAGGATGAGGGGCTGACGGGTGGGCCCGAGAGGGGGAGAGAGAGGAGAAAGGGGACCAGCCGGCTGACGGGTGGGCCCCGGCTGGCAGAGAGAGAAAACAATGAGGGAAAGGGGACGACACACTCGGCTTCGGCTAGAGCGGAGGAGGGAGAGGGCGGCCAGGTGGCGGCGGTCGGCAACCAGCGACAGCGGCGGGGTCCGGCGATGTTGACCGACGGTGGCGGCGGACGGAGGGCGGCGATAAGCAGGTGGCGCGGAGGACGGCGACCGACGGGTGACGCGGACCGGCGAGGGGTGACACGGAGAGCGGCGCCCGGTGGGTCACGCGAAGAGGAGGGCGACGGCGGCGGCATGCGAGAACGAGAGGAGATCGCGCGGGAAGACAGGAGCGGCACCACGACGGCGTGGCGACGGGGACGTCGGGCGGCGACCCAGCGGCGGCGGCGCGCGGCCCTTGGCGCCTACCGACGGCATGGGGAGCCCGGCAGCGGCGAAGAGGATAGAGAGGGCGAGAGGGGAGACAAGTTGCTCACCGGTGGAGGTGAAGGCCGGGGTGTGTCGGCGAGATGGTGGCACCCGCGGTGACGGCCGGCGTTGAGCGAGGGCGGTGACGGCGATGACGACAGAAGCACGAACGGCGGCGCGCAGACGACGAGGTCGGGCGCGACGGCGGAGAGGGCGAGAAGGCGACGAGGGCGCTCGAGTGCCCCATCGACGGCGGTGAAGATGGCGGAAAGTCGGCGAAGCCGAGGCGGAGGTGGTGACGCGGGTAGGCGGCGACGTCCGACGGTCGACGGCAAGATCGGTCGACGGCAGGGAGGAAGCAGCGGTGGTCGGGTGAGGCAAAAAGTGGCGGCGGGGTGGAGAGCTGGGGGTTTTATAGGGTGGCGGCGCCGGCTAGGGCGGGATGGTGGGTGGAGACCGAGTCGCACACGCGGGCGTGGTGGCGAGGCCGTTGCGGGCGCGGTGGTTGTGGTGGCAACGCGGCGTCCGGCGCGGACGCGGCGGGGAGGCGGACTCGGCCGACGCCTGGACCGGTCGCTGACAGGCGGGCCCTGCCTGTCAGTGGCGCGAGGGAGGAGGCGGCAGACTTCATGCGGCGCGGGCTGGGCGAGCGGGCGAGCAGGGCCGACAGCCCAGGCGAAGGGGAAGCACGCGCCGGCGAGGGGCGGGAGGCCAGCTCGGCTGGGCCGGCCTGGAGGGAGAGGTGGGCCGGCTCAGCTGGGCCGGCCCGAGAAGTAGGAGAGGAAAAAGAAAAAGGAAAAAAAAGAAAAAGGGAGAGGAGAAAATTGGACTTCGGCCCAATTTGAGAAGGAAGGGAAAAAGAAATGAAAAAGGAGGGAAAAAGGAAAGCCCCACTTTTGCTGAGTTTTAAATTAATTTGTTTGGCCAAATTTTATACGTCTGTGATTTAAGTTTAAATCCAGTTAATTGATTTGGGAACCTCGATTTAATTAAATTAAGTTCTTTTAGAGGGATTTTTCCTGAGTTAATTAAGCCAATTGTTATTTACGGATTTCTTTTTACGATTTTAGGCTTAGGACAAAACTCCGGGTGAGGCAATGGAGATGCAGTTTCCACCTTCTTTCTTTGATATCATCTTCCTGTCCATCTTGTGAAGCAAACCAAAGCATGTGGTCCATGTTTTCTACGGGAGATGTATCCGTTCGAATGGTACATGGGCATTTTGAAGGCATACGTCCATAACCGAGCAAAAAGTGATTGAGTTTTGTGTTGACTACATGTTGGAGATAGATTCAATTGTTGTTCCAAGATCTCTTCATGAGGGGCGACTAGCAGGTGTTGGCACCATAGGTAGAAAAAGAATCATCCCGGATCAACTCACTTACGGTCAGGCTCACTTTACATTCCTGCAATACATGGTTGAAGCAGCGCCATACTTCGATGAACACCTAGCCAAGCTTGGAGAGGACCACATCGGGCATTCGGAAGAATGGATTATCAGAACTCATAACTCTTGTTTTAATGAATGGTTTAAGAACCGCATCAGAGCTTCACCAGATAACCATAGCGAAACGTTTGAGAGGCTAGCAGCTGGTCCCTCGTGGGATGTGGACACATGGCAAGGTTACCACATCAATTGTTACACCTTCTACACCATTCAGCAGGACGATAAGACCACAGTGCTTGGTGTCCATATAGAGGCAATTCAAGATCAAGTTGGGCCGAACTCATACTATGGGCGCATAGAACACATTTGGGAGTTGGATTATGTTAAATTTAAAGTGCATCTATTTCGGTGCCGATGGGTCAATCTACGTGGAGGAGTGAAGGTCGATAAGCAAGGTTTCACCACAGTTGATTTTAGCAAGGTCGGGTATGCTAACGAACCAATTGTTCTTGCTGAACAAGTTGTTCAGATATTCTACATGAATGACCCGGCAAATCATAGGTTGCATGTTGTAAGAGAGGGAAAGAGAAGAATCGTGGGGATCGAGAATGTCGTCGACGAGGAGGATTGTAATCGCTTTCTACCCCGCAGGAGCAGAAGTTGGTTATATTTTTAGAATTAAAAATATATTTAATAATTCATTACACAATATAATTTCAGTTTTCCAATTGAAAGTTAGTTCTACAATTTAATTTGATTTTCCCATTGTAAAACAATTTGACAAAGCAATTGAATTTAATTTGAATTAACTATTGTGCTTTAGTTTATAATTTTTTTTTGCAATTGACACAATTGTTATAAATTAGTTTATAAACTAATTGTATAATACAATTTTCCATAATTCCACAATTGTCTATAATTCCACTCTTCGTTCGTCAGATAAAACATTAATTTGCAATTGCTTACATGACTGACAAGAAAAAAATTACATGATGTTCTACAAGTATTGTCCCTCCCGGTGATTGGAACGTACATATCTAACCATATCACCAACATGATCATCAAGTTCGACGTGTTGATCTACATGTAGGTGTTGCTTACAATCCTCCCCGTCGACAACATTCTCGATCCCCACGATTCTTCTCCACTGGACCACTCTGTGTTCCATGGCATGTGCCCAAAAAAAGGCTTATGAATATAGACTCAAAGAATTTGTCAACGCCACATCGGTGACGGGCCGTAAAGTACAGCCCGTCACAGATAACTCATCCGTGACGGGCACTAACTTACAGCCCAAAAAGTCAGAGACAAGCTGTAATTTTGCGCCCGTCACGGATGAGTTTTCTGTGACAGGCTGTACTTTACGGCTCGTCAAGGATTATGGCTTATATAGATATGCTGCCTAGGGTTTTCGCACACTCAACTGCACTTCGCACCGAACTCCACTCCACTCCACTGCCGCCAATGCCACACCCCCCCCTCGTCTGCCGTCTCTGACGCCGCGACCACTGCTGCTACCCGGAGCAAGAAGGCCACCACCGCCATCGCCCCCCTACGTCTGCCGCCCCGACCAAGAAGGCCACTGCTGCCCGGACCGAGAAGACCACCGTCGTCGCCGCCCGGAGCAAGAAGGCCACCGCCGCTGTTGCCACCTGGAGCAAGAAGGCCACCGCCAGCGCTAGGTTTTTACTTTCAAACTTCATTTTCAGATTTTATTCCTTGCTGTTAGATAATTAGTTGCTTGCTATGATTTAAATAGTTCTTAAAATTAGTTTCTTGCTATCATTCAAATAATTTGTCCTTGCTGTAATTGGAATAATTAGTTGCTAAAATTAGTTTATTGCTATCATTTAATAATTAGTTGTTCTAATGAAATATCGGAATTTTTTGCTTGCTGCTAAATAATTAATTGTTTGCTGTCATTGACATAGTTAGTTGCTATAATTAGATGATTTTTGGCTTTCTGTTAAATAATTACTTGCTTGTTGTCATTCTAATAACTAGTTACTTTTAAACTTCCACAATGCAAATTAGTAGCTTGCTGTTAAATTATATGACATGACTTTTATTCTTAAATGTGAAGTTAATGAGCTGGTTCAAATAATTAATTCGTAAAAGTAGTTGCTTGCTTGTTCAATTTCCCATTGTATTGCATATTTTACTAGCTATTTATGAATTGCATGTGATGAATGGTTAGCAACCGGGGTTTTTCCGGGTTTAGCAACATTTGTCTAGTCTCCTGAGACGTGTGATACATCTGGTCGCCGCCTTCATGCGGTTTGACGGGCCTGTCTCAGGCTGAAGTTTAGTGACACGCTAAGCCCGAGAAAAATGCTCTCTTGCTAACTATAAATTTTAGTTCTATGAATTGCATGAGCTGAATGTTGAGAAAACGGGGTTTTCTAGGTTTAGCAACATTTGTCTAGTCTCCTGAGATGTGCAACACATCTGGTCGCCACCTTCGTGCAGTTTGACAGGCATGTCTCAAGCTAACGTTGACAGGGACGCTATGCCCGAGCAAAGTGCTCCCTTGCGATAGTTTATGTAGTCATGTGTATCCCGACCATGTAAGTATGTTGTCAAGTGAGACTTTCTTTGTACATCTCACTTGAACAACATATTTATTTACTTTGCCTAAACAATATTGGTCTGGCAGTAACTATACGCTAGTTAATGTACACCTCGTGGGGAAAAAATCTTGACCGTTCGCTCATAGAACAAACCAACTCCAGTGCAGGCGACAAACACACACATTGCTGGATGAAAATCCGGATCTAGAGTGTGAGAAGCGTGGCTTGGCTAAACAAGCAAGAAGGGTTCCTCCGGAGAATCCGAACCCCATCGAACGTGATGCGTAGAATTGTAATGTTGCTGCATCTGGCAAGTGTGGCTTTGACTTGTTGAAGCCAGTGTTAGGAAGACCATGTTCACTTCGCAACCCTGCATTGGGCAAGTCCAGGCCACACTCGCCAGATGCAGAAACATTACAATCCTACGCATCGTGTTTGATGAGGTTTGGCTTTTTCAGAGGAACCCTTCTTGCTTGTTTAGCCGAGCCATGCTTCTAGCGCTGTAGATCTTGATTTTCATCCTGCAGTGTGCGTGCTTGTCTCCTGCACTGGAGTTCGTTTGTTCTATAAGTGAATGGTTTAGAGTTTCCTCACGAAGTCATCATTAATTACCCTGTAATTACTACCTTTACGAGTACTTAGGTTAGATTAGAGGTGTTCGTTACATCTGAATCGTGGTGTGTACTTATTGTATACATTTTGAGCAATGTTTTTATGTTTCGTCCTTTATTATTATGAAAACTCCCAGGACAGACAAACTGTCTGTATCAGAAATGGCCAACCAACAGGCACATCCTCACCCACTAGCGCAACCACACCAGGTTAGAACCGTAGGTCGCAGAACAAACTTCCTGAGACCAAGTACACCATCATCGAGATCAATGGTACTAGAACACCCACAACACCTAAAATCGAGGGGAAGAAGTTTGCTAGTATTTGCGGCACTCTAGGCCGGCGGTACTTTAGTGTAATCCACAAACATGTGGACCATGTGACTCCGTCGGAGAAAAACAAGGCCTGGGAAAGGTTCAATGGATGTTATGACTTCCCTGAAGAAGCTGAGAGGGCCCTAAAGGAAAGAGAAATGCAGAAGATGGGTACGGCGACCATGTGACTCCGTCGGAGAAAAACAAGGCCTGGGAAAGGTTCAATGGATGTTATGACTTCCCCGAAGAAGCTGAGAGGGCCCTGAAGGAAAGAGAAATGCAGAAGATGGGTACGGCATGGAAGAACCTGAAGTATAAGCTACACTCTGAGTACGTGCTCAACCCGAATAACCCAACCCTGTTTGATGAGTACCCGCACATCACACCCAAAGTTTGGAAAGAATTTAAGCAATTGAAGACCACGCCGGAGTTCCAAGCCATTAGTTCGGCTCACAAGGAGCTGCAAGCTAGGAATAAGCATCTACACCAGTTGGGAACGGGAGGATACATAGGGAGAATGGACCAATGGCGTAGGGAGGACGAGGCCACCCGAGAGTCTAACATCCCGACTCTTTTTGCCGACATCTCAGATGAGCACGCGAGAAAGTGGAGACGAGCACACGGAAAATCCAGTGTCGATGGGATGGTTTCCATCCCAAACCCCACAGATGCCCAAGTCTACCAAAAGCTAGGGAGTTTGGAATTTGATTAACATCACATCCTCATAGACATGCGTCGTCGAACTCCCATTATCTAACCAAACTTATCTTGTGTAGGTTGCTCTATTTACAGACCTAAAGTCCTCGCCAAGGGAGGATGACCTACTCACCAAAGCGCTTGGAAACCCTGAGCATCAAGGCCGCACAAGAGGAATTGGTTTGACCATTCCTTTTATAATTGGCCTCGCTCAGTATAGCTGGCAGTACAAGAAAAGGAAAGTAAGCAAGGCGGACAAGGAAATCCGCTTAAAGGAGCAAATACGAGAGGAGTTGCGGGAGGAATTTAGTCAAGAGCTTAATGCAAAGATGGTTGAGGTTGAGGCAAGGAAAAGGTATCAGCTTGAATAGAGATAGATGGTCGTAGTTGACGAACCACCTCCCGCCGTTGTAGCAGAAGTATGCCCTTCACAGCGGAGAACCAGTTGCACGTCAATAGAAGTTGGGGACGTAGCTCCTGCAGCGCTAGCCGCAGTTGATCACATTGAAGTAAGTAGCGACCTATTCGAAACATGATCATTTTTCAATATGTACATACATCTTTACATTAAATACGTCATTTCAACACACACAGGATACCGCCATGTGCGTCTTACGAGAGTAAGGGTGATACCCACCTGGTGTTGAGATGTTGCAGAGGGCCAAGCGTACAAGCCAACTGTTACCACGAAGGTGCACGATGCAAACTTGGTTGCTGGACACACAAATGTCCAAGTCAACATGGTTAAGGATGACTGGCTTACATGGCCATTACAAATCCATCCCAACGACGTGATCATGACACTAGGGGCGGCTCGTGGGAGTTTCATCCAATGGCCCAAGGACCTAATTGTCAGTATGTTGGCTCCTAGATCTACTAAGCCATCGGCTAAGCCTACTGCTCCATCTCACTCATCACCTTCAACTCCCACTGCTGTACAACACCTGCATACGGAAGCCGTAGTGGAAGCTAACATTGATTTTGTCCCTACATCATAAGGAAACTCAGGCTCAGTCGTCACCTCCGATGGTTGCTTCTAGAAGGGCCTTGTAAAGGGAAAAGGCAAGGGGAAGGTGCCAGGGTCATTATCTCCCAAGAAGCTTAACCTTGACATTGTAGTGGCCAATCCACATCAATTCAAGTTAGGCATGCCTTTGGTTGCAGACAGCATCCTTGGCAAAATGTGGCCTTTTTCCCGACAACTACATGGGTACTACATGGAGAGGACTAACACATCAAGGAAAAACAAAGATGCATCCATAGTCAGATACCACGGTCCTGTCATCGCCCACATACTTCATAGTGGGATTCAACGATTTATGTGACCTTTTTCGACAATGGGCGATCGACATAGGGTTGTTGAAGTGGTACTCCTTGTAAGTATCGATACCCTTAGTACGGATTAATTCTGCGAGTACAATGCAACGTACAATGTAACTTCTTCACTTTCAAGTTATGTTGGAAAGAGTCTCGACGGACAAGAAGCCAAGTCGGCTTTCCAGACCCTCAGCATATTAATAATACGCAACTAAACAATGCTTTCGAAGCGGTTGTCGAATATCTTAAAAACTGCTTGTGGGCACACCAAGACAAAGACTTTATCGTGTATGCACACAACCAACAGTAAGTAATCCATCCATATTTAGAAACTATTTCAAAACATATATCCTCGATTCCTAACCAAAAAATACTTTATGAATGCAGATATCATTGGATTTGGGTGTGCATTGTCCCCAAATGGAGTAGGGTTTACTACCTCAACTCTCAAAAGAGTGACAAGTACAACTTCTCTCCTCTAACCTCTGCCTTGGACTCTGCATGGGACCAGTATGTCCTAAAGGGGCGCAAGCATCAAGGAGGAAAAGCAAACCTACACCACCACCTTGACTTCCCTATCCAACAACAGGTTGGCGACATGTGTTGTTTCCACGTGTGCCACCACATGCGAAATCTTATTATGCAGGTGAAGAATTCAGATCTTGAGGTTTGTGTAATGTTCCAATACTACGGGTTTACTTATAGCATTCTAACCATGTTATGGAACTTTCTAATGTTTCGTCGCCATCTCTATTACAACTTCGACAATATTAGAGAAGAATTAGCTTCCTCCTTGCTTTTGGAAGTTGTATCACCAAAAGGAACTTTTCATGCCACTTCGATACCGTCCTAAACATTTTTCCCTCTAGCTTGTGGTGTAAAGCTAAATAATTTTTTCGAGTAGCTCTGTGTGCTATAAAGTATAACAATTTTTCCTGTAGCTTGTAGTGCAAAGCTAAACAACTTTTCCGTACCTTTCAGCTAACTGTGTGCTTCACAAATCTTTGCCATTAACATGCTGTACATCATGTGTTGTTGTATATATTTACATGATGATTGCCGACGAAGTACAATATTTGCAGTGCACAAATATTTGTATATATCTATATTGTTCACCAAATACAACTGTTGTGACAAAATATTTGCATTTATCTATTCTAGGATTATATATTTATGTGTGTATTCTAGAGGGCATGGCTAGCAATCCAGAGGCTAGCTGAAAAACAAATTTTATTTTTTTTATTATATCATCGGTGACAGGAAGTAATAAAAGCCCGTCACTCTTGCATTATCCGTGACAGGCTTAGAACGTATCGGTGATGGGCTGTAATTTCAGCTCGTCAAAGATAAGTTCATGCCCGTCCTACTAAATCGCCTGGATGTCTATCGGTGACAGGCTACAAATTATGTCTGTCACAGATGACTTCTATCTTTGACGGACTCTATTTTAAGCCCGCCACTGATACGTTATCCGTGACGAGCTGTAATGCCTTCTATGACAGGCCTACTTTGAGGCCCGTCAAAGATGCCTAGGATCAGTGACGGCCTCATCACTGTCCACTCAACACTGACCAGGCCAGCGTCATTCACCAAAAGGCCTTTTGGCCCGTCACAGATGTCAGGTTCCGGTGTAGTGCATGTCTTTTTTATAATATGTCGCAAGGTTAATTTACTTTTAATAAATTGTAGCAAGCACGTACTGTGAGCACTGCCAAAAGGTTAAAGGCTAGTCACCGGTCCATGGAACCAACTATGGTGGGTGAGAATGAAACTGACAAGGTATATGCTTATTAATTGTGCAGAAATTTACTTACTAAACATTGATGCACTAAGTAACAACTGCAGAATTTTTTAATTTTATATAGGTTCATAGTTCTGAACAAGCTAATGATGACAATACAAATGGATTTGCTAATAACGTAGTGTCACGCCCTGAGTTTTACCCTAGCCAAGAAATAATTAAATAATGCGTTAAAAATAATTTGTTAATTAAAGTTCAGGAGAAAACTCAGTGTAATAAATTAATTTAATTAATTGGAAGCTTTTCGGATATTCTAAAATATCCTGAAAGCATTTTAAATGATTAACAGGATTTAAATTTAAATTGCAGAAGTATAAAATTTGGCCAAACCAAATAAGTTAAAACTCGGCAAAAGTGGGGCTTTCCTTTTTTCCCTCCTTTTTCCTTTCTTTTTCCCTTCCTTCTCAAATTGGGCCGAAGTCCAATTTTCCTCCCTCTTTCTTTTTCCTTTTTCTTTTTCTTTTTCTCCTTCCCGGGCCGGCCTAGCCGAGCCGGCCCACTTCCTCTCGGCCGGCCCAGCCGACCAGCTCCGGCCTCCTCCGCCCGCGCGCGCCCCGCCTGGGCCGCTGCTCCGACCCAACTCGCCGCGCCCGCGCCCGCGAGTCCGCGCCGCCTCCCTCCTCCCCTCGCGCCACTGACAGGTGGGGCCCACCTGTCAGCGACCAGGTTTCGCCAGCGCCTGCGCCCGCGCAGCGCCGCGCCGGCCGAGTCCGCCTCCGCCCCGACATCTTCGGACGCTGCGCCGCCACTGCAAACACCACCGCAACCGCCGCCGCCGAGTCGGCCGTGTCGTCGACTCGGTCTCCACCGGCCGCTCCGCCCTAGCCGGTGCCACCACCTATAAAATCCTCGCGCCGCCGCCCCGCCGCCACTTTCCCCCTCCGCCCGAAGCTTCCCTCCGTCGTCGTCAGCCGCCGATCTTCTCGTCGGCCGTCGGACGTCGCCACCCACCCGCGTCACCACCGCCGCCTCGTCTTCGCCGACCTTCCGCCGGCCTTCGTCGCCACCGGTGGTCGCCGAGCTTCGTCGCCGCCCCTTCGCCCTCCCGCCGCCGTGCCACGTCGTCTCGACGTCGTTGGCCGGTCTCGCCACCGAACGTCGCAAGCCGTCGCTCGTCCGCGTCTCCACTTCCGCCTCATCCTCGCCGACTTGCTGCCGTCCTCCGTCGCCATCGGTGAGCCCTCCCCTCTTCCTCTCTTTCTTCCACCGTCGCTGGGTCCCCTCGCCGCCGCGCCGTTGCCAGGTGCCGTGCGCTACCGCCGCGTCACTGCCGCATCTCCGCCCGGCGACGCCGTCACCCCGCGGTCGCCAATCCATCGCTGCCGGCGCCCGCTGCCGCCTCCACCTCCCGGCGCCATCGCCATCGCCCCGGACCGTGCGATGCCGCCCGTCGCCTTGCATCGCTCGTCGCCCCTCCACCTGCCGTCTTCGTCGCCTCGTCGTCGCCGTGGTGGCTCCGGCGCCGCTGGAGCGCCACCGAGCCCGGCCCGTTGTCGCCGCCTCTTCCCCGTGCCAGCGCCGTCCTCCGTTGCCCTCCTCTTGGTGCGGCCGCCTTCAACGTCGTCACCACCAGTCGCGCCGTCGCCGTCGCGCTCGTCGCGTCGTGGCCATGGCCGAGCCACGCCGTCGCCTGACAGGTGCGGAGCTCCTCCTCGCCGTCGCCTGCTGCGGTCATCGTTGCCCTCGCGAGGCTGCCGTCAAGCCGCCGCCATTCGCGCCCGGCCGCGTCCACTCTCGCGCCCGGCCGTCGTCGTCGCGCCAGCCCACTGCCGCTGCCTTGCTCGGCTGCGCCGTGTGCGCCGCCATCTTGATTGTCCGCTGCGCGCCGTCGCTGGTTGCCGGGCGTCGTCGTGCCGTGCGCCGCCGCCGTGCGACGCCGCTCCCGCCGCCGCCCGCTCACGCCGTCGGCCGGCGCTGGTCGATCTCGTCGCATCGGCCGTCGCCGCCGCGCCACCCCGGTGAGCCCGCTCTCCTCCCTTCCTCTGTTTCTTTGTGCGACCGCGAGTGCGCCCCGCCGCTCGCCGTCGGCCGACGTCCTCCGTCGCCCCTCCGCCCGTCGCCACCCTCGCCTTGCTGTCGCCGACGCGACCACGCCACCGTCGAAGCACCGCCGCGCTCGTCGCGTCACTGCCGTCGTCCTCCCCGAGCCGCCACCGCCCTGTTGCCGAGCCGTCGCCGGCCGTCGCTGCCCCCGCGCCGCCGTCGAGGCCGTCTCTCCTCTCCTTTGTCGCTGCCACTTGGCCGCTCCGCTCGACTCCGCCGCAGCTCAGCCGCCCTCTCCCTCCTCCGCTCTGCTCCGCCGCCACCCGATCCCGCGCGCCGTCGCTGGGTGTCGTGCGCTGCCGGTGCTCGTCATCGCGCCACCGCCGCTCTCGATCTCGCCATCACCGAGCCCGCGCCATCACCCGAGCCGCTCGGCCGATGCCATCGCCTCTTCCTCCTTCCCCGTCCTCTCTTCTTCCAGGCTCGTGCTCGCGCGTTGATGCCGTTGGTCCTCCTCGCCGCCGTGCGCCACCAAGGGTCGTCGCCGTCGCCGGTTGCCACCAGTCGCGCCACGCCCTCACGTGCGCAGTTCCCCCCGCCACGCCGCGCCACCGGCCTCTCCACGTCGCACCGTCGACCGCACCCCTTGCTGCCTCACCTTGCCTCTGCTGGCCGCACGTGCCGCTCGCGCCAGCCGCCACCATAAAATCCTCCGCCGGCCGTCTTTGACGTCGAGCAATCTTCACCGCCGAGCCGGTGCCGCCGCCGTCGCCCTCCTCTCCGAGTCACCCACCGGACGCCGCTCTCCGTGCCGCCCCTCGCCGGTCCATGTCAGCCACCGATCTCCCGCTCCCGCCCGCATCGCCACCTCTGCCTCGGTCAGTGTTTGCATGTTTGAATGTAAAAGCAGGGGATTTTATAAACATAGGTTCAATATGATCAAAGTAGGGTGCCACTTGACTTGCTTAGGCCCACGAGGAACTTCGGCGACGACTTCGAGAACGAACGGCGCTGCGACGGGGTCAAAACCTACGACAAACAAGGCAAAACCAACAAAACAGGCTATAAAACTACTGAAATAGAAAAAGAAACTATTTTTAATGGATTCTTGGTATTTTTCTGGATTTAATGAAACTTGAATGGACCTAAACGGAGACTAGATAAATTACTTATGAATTTTAGAAGATTATCTATGTTTTTAAACTAAACAGAAAAACCTTATTGATTTATTGCGCAATTAATCGGAGGCATGACGTCAGCACAGGAGTGAGAGGAGGCTGACGGCTGGGACCCATTTATCAGTGGGAGAGAGGAGAGATTGAGGGGATGACACGTGGGCCCGGGGAGGAGAGGAGAGAGAGAAGGGAGAGCTGACAAGGCGGTCCCACGGCACGGGAGAGAGAGGGCAGACCGACATGCGGGGCCCATGGGGAGAGAGGGTGTTGCTGGCTTGTGGGCCCGACATGCCAGAGAGAGAAAATAGAGAGAGGAGGGGAGATGGCCTGCTCGGCCTCAGCCGAGACACAGGGAGGGGCGGTCGGCGGCGAAGGGCGGTGACCGGCGGACGGCGGTGCGGATCGGTGGGTATGCGGCGGACGGCAGCGACCCAGTGGGTGGGCACGCGAGAGCTGGCGACGGTGCTAAGAGCGGCGGCGCCGAAGGGAGAACGGCGGCGGCCCGGGGAGGACGACGACGATGGCGCGACGGCGCTCCGGCGTCGGCGAAGTCGCGTCGGCGACGGCGAGGCGAGGGTAATGACGGGCGGAGGGGTGACGGTGACGTCTGGGGCACGCACACGCGTGGCGGCGGCGGCGACCTCAGCGACAGTGTGCGGAGGGAAAAAGAGAGAGGAAGGGGGACGGCGACGGCTTACCGGCGGTGGGAACGACGGTGGTGAGTCGGCGTCGTGGTGGGACAGGTGGTGACGGCCGGCGGCGCACAGTTGGCGAGATCGGGCGCGGCAGCGAGGTGGCTAGGCGTGGCGGCGGCTCGGGCGGAGAGGGGAAAAGTGGCGGCGGCGGGACTGGGAGGCGAATTTTATAGGGGTGGCGCGGCTAGGGCGGAGGTGGCGGTTAGAGACAGCGTCGCGCACGCGCGCAAAGAAGGCGGCGGCAAACGCGGCGGCAGCAGCGACGTGGCGCGAAAAGCGCGCGCGCGGCCGTTGCGGACACGTGCGAAGCGAGGCGATGCGGCGCGCGAATGCTGGCACGACCGAGCGACGAGGCAGAGGCGAGGCACGGCGTCTCGGCGAGGCAGTGCGGCTAGACGGTGCGGCCGGCCCGGCAAGCAGCTGGCGGCGGCGGTGCGGTGGCACGGCGCAGCGCCGCCAGTGGCGTGGCGGCGGCTCATGCCCGGCCAGGGCGACGGCGAAGCCAACGCGCAGCGCGGCTGCGGCACAGAGCGTGAGGGCGCGGCGGGCGAGCGTGGCGCGGGCGGACGAGTGCGTGGCTGGCGACGGCGAGGCACGAGCGGTGGCGTCGCAGAAGCGGGCGGCGTGCGCGACTGACGCAGCGACCGGATGACGAGGTGGCACACCAGAGCAAAGAAGAGGCGGCGACGGGACCACGGCGACGACGGCGGCAAGTCAGCGAGGCTTGTGCCACGCGGTGATGGCCGGCGGTGAGCGAGAGCGGCGTCGGAACATGGGCACGGCGGAGTCGGACTCGGCTGGCGTGGGGAGGTGGTGATGCCGGCCGACGGCGGTGACATTCGGCAGAGGGTGGCGAACGACGACCGACACGGAGGCGAGAACCGATGGCGTGCGTGTGCACGACGGCGGCGCAACAACGCGAGGGAGGCGGCGCTAAGCCGGCGGCGCGAGCAACGGCCGGCGTTGGCCGGGGAGAGTTGAGGGAGGAGGAAGGAGGGAATGGGCTCACCGGGGCTGAGGAAGGAGGGGAAGCGGCGACGCGATTTCCACTGGAGTGGCCATGCGGCACGCGGCTCGGCTGCGGCGCAGCACGATGGCGCCGGCGCGGTGGTTGGTAGAGGAGGCTGGACGGACGCAGCGCGGCGGCGCGAGCGCGAGGGCGACACGGCAAGGGCGAGGCAGCGGCGCAGTGGCCAACGGCAGCCACGGCGAGGCGGCGGCTGGTGGCTCGGCGCGGCATCTCGACGCGAGGGAGAGGCGGGCACCGGAGGATGAAGACGCCTCCAAAGACGGCGGGGTCGCGTCGGCGACGACGAGGTGGGGTGACGGCCAGCCGAGGGGCGACGACCATGGCCGAAGAGCACGAGAGCACGGCGGCGACAGCGGCTCAGCGTCCACGGGCGGAGAGTGGCTTGCACGGTGCGAACCGGTAGCGCGGCGGCGCGGGCGCGCGATCAGCGTCCAGCGGCAAGGCCGAGCGGCAGGCGAATGCAGAGGCAAGGACGCTGGCACGCGCGGCGACAGCGCGCGGGCGCAGCGGGCGACGCGGCGCGACGCAGCGCAGCGGCATGCTGGCGAGACGGAGGAGAGCGGTGGCGCGCGACAGTGGAGCGGCGCAACGCGGAACGGTGTGGCGGCTAGGCGGCTCGACGCGACGGACGGCGGCACGACGTCACGGCCGAGGCACGGCCAGCGCGGCGAGTGGCGCGAGCGGGTGCGGCCAGAGGAGTTAGACGGGCCCGACAGGTAGGGCCCACCTGTCGGTGTCCTGGGAGAGGGAGAGGGAGGCGAAGAGGACTTGGGCGCAGGTTGGGCCACGACTCGGAAAATTGCGAACAAAACGCGGCTTCACACGACAGAACCGAAACATGCACGAATTAGAGAATCGTGCGATGAATCGGATCCGGAACACAAAACCGTGCACTGTTAGCGGAACGACGAGAAGATTGAACGACCCGTTAAATTGAGATTTAACGACTCGCTAAACTAGAACTAAACGACTTTAACGTAAAATCAATCTACGCTTACGAAATTGAATTCCGCACCGTAGATCAATCTCACGCTAGCTAATAGATTGGAAAACCTAAGCAATTACACGGTAGATTAACGATAGATTGATTTGCATGAATAAAACGTATGCAAACCTGAGGTTTGGTGGAGGGATCAGCGACGGATTGCGGTTGTTCCTCGCTGTTAGGCTAGAAAACCTGAACAATTAAATGGTAGATTAATTTAGATTGATTCGCAAGAATAAAATATATGCGAACCTGAAATTTGGTGGGGAGGGACCAGCCGGCAACGTGCTGCGAACAAGGATGCAGCAGGGCTGCTAGCGGCTTGCTGCGCAGCTGCTGGGATAGGGGCGGCACAGCTATAGCGGAGGCGGAAGAGGCGACTGGAGATGCACGGGAGAGGGAGACGGGGAAAAGAGGCAAGGGTGTAGGGAGTATTTATAGGGGGAAGCTAGAGATAGATCTTGTTACCCATCTCCTATTAACAAGGAATAGATAAGGTTTCAAAGAGATAAAACTAGAGTCCTAATTAATTGGAATTGATATTTTTGGTGGAGATAGAGATGAGGCTGCATGGCTTGGAGAGGAGGAGGAGAGGAGTGCGGCACTGCATGGGGCAAGGGGAGACGTGCGACCAGGGGCAAGGGGGAGGGGAGAAAAAGGGAAAAAGAGGGAAAGGAAAAAGAAGAAAAAAGGAAGGAGGGAAAAAAAAGAAATTGCCTCCAATTTTGCCGATTTTTATTAAGTTTATTATACCAAATTTTATTGACTGCAATTTAAATATAAATCCTGTTAATCATTTAAAATGCTTTCGGGACATTTTAGAACATTCCGAAAAGCTTTCAATTAATTAAATTAATTTATTACACTGAGTTTTCTCCTGAACTTTAGTTAACAAATTATTTTTAATACATTATTTATTTAATTCTTGGCTTGGGTAAAACTCAGGGCCTGACATCGGCGAAGGCGAGGCGAAGGCGTCGGCAATGGGGTGGTGCAAAGCGGTGAGCGACGGCATGCGCGCAGTGGCGGCACACTAGCGCGGCAACGGCGACCGAAGGAAAAAATGAGGGGAAAAAGGGAGGAGGCATGCTCACCGGCTGCGACGAACGCGGCGCAGGGTTGGCTAGACGGCGGAACACGGGGTGAGGTGGGTGGGCGGCATTGACCGGCGCCCGGCGGAGAGATCGGATGCGGCGGTGACGTGGCTGGGTGTGGCGGTGGCTTCAGGTGGCGAAAAAAAAGGACGGCGGCGTGTGAGGGACGGAGATTTATAGGTGCCTTGGTGCCGGCTAGGGCGGGGCGGTGGTTGCGGAGTTTGTTGCGACCCCGGGTGGAAGAGGCGGCGGCAGTTGCGGCAGCGGCGGCATGGGCTGGCTCGGGCCTAGGAGGGGAGGAAGGAGGGAGGCGCAGCAGACTTTGGCGCGGGCGCGGGGATGCGTGCTGGGCTGAGTGGTGGCCCTAGCGGTGCCTTGGTGCAGGCCGGCCCGGGATAGGAAGGAGGGGAGGAAGGAAAGAACGGAAGGAGGGAGAGGAAGGGGATTTGGGCTGCAGCCAAAATCCGGAAATAAAAAAGAAAAGGAGGGAAAAAGAGAGGAAAAGGAGAAAGAGAAACAACATCACCTTTTGCGAAGTTTTAAATTAATTTTTGGGGCAAAATTTTATGCTAGGTTTAAACCAGTTAATGACTTGTAGACTTCAATTTAATTAAATTAATACCTTTAGAAGGGTTTTTTTTCCTGAGTTAATTAAGCCAATTGTTATTTCCAATTTCTTTTATGATTTTAGGCTTAGGGTGAAACTCTCGGTGTGACTGCTATTCATGTTGTTTCAAACATTGGTAATGAGAGGCTACCTAGACAATTTGGAAATTGCCAAACAGTACGAGACCGTTAACACCAGAATTTGGTAAATTTCCTTGGTGGATTCGGTTAAGGAAAGGCGCAACTAGCAGATGAAAATTTTATCCAGAAGAGACCGGATTCGAGAAGGAATTGTGAAGACCAAGGCTTGGCGGCACAATTTTTTCTTGTCTGATCGGGGCTTGTTTATTTTCTTTTATCTATTAGAAACCATGTCATGTTAGAGATAGAGTTTGTTTTTTTATCTATTAGGAGTCATATGTCGTGTCCAACACGGACTAGCATCTACCCGAGGGTATAAACATGTATACCCGGGGTTATTGTAAACTATCTACACATCTATTAGATCAAGTACTTTTGGCGCATCGCCACCCTCCTAACCGAGGTTTTCAACTCCGGCAGAACTTGACACGGGGCTACATCGCTTCAATCTCCGGTGGAGGGGTAAGTCCTACGTTCCGCCGGGCCATGGTAATCGCATTTGCTAGATTAGGACTGTCTCGGTTCGGTCCGATCTTCTAATTTGGTCGTGCGATTGCTAGTTATCGTATCAGTTTCAACTTGAGTTACTTCTGTATCTTGAATTGATATGGTCGACCTCTTTGGGCAATCTACGTGGGTTTGATATTTGTCATTTGACATATTCAATCTAGTACTATCTCGGTTAGGCCTGATCTACCAGATTGCGTTTGTCCGATGGTTTATATCAGGTTGGTGTATTTTACTCATTGTTTTATCAGAGTACCAGCTGATAAGTTACTAGTCATCGGCTTGTTGGCTTTATAGCAATATAGATCTGTTTAGTATCTATCCTGACATTGCTAGCTTTAATCTTAAACTGTCTCAGTTGGTCCGATCTTCTACGATTATTCTTAGCAATCTGGGCTAGATATTTTATAAATCTTGGTTGTTTGACCGCTGTCTATAGCCATGAGTTTTGCCGATCTACGTGCTTACCATATTTACATCAATAGAGTAACAGATTGCCTTAAGTCCAATCTCTATACGTCTAGTTCGATCTGGTTATAGGAGCTCGTCCGATCGACTAAGATTAATAAGTAACTTGGTGGATTACATTGTTCTAATACCTGATTCAAGTCTATATCTATCAAGTTTCTAGCCGATCCGAGCTTTTTACAGTCGATCGTTTATCCCATCGGCTAACTGTTGCACCATCAATATCTGATCGGCTAGATATTTAGTCACCTATCGGCTCGATAGCCGATCGGCTTGTTTTACTGTTTATTTTGTCAGTTGCAGGATCAAACTGACTGGCACGCCCGTGCACCTTCTAAGATTGTCTACCACGCTCGCTCGGTACATCACAATTTAGTTTATTGATCTTATTGTGCTTGATGTCCCATATATGCTCATATCCACTATTTTCTTGATATGGATTTCTTTGCAGGAGAAAGGAGTTGATTACAAAAGGAATAGGAGCAATGGTGTTCCCTTCCAAAAATAGATGAAAGATGAAAAAATGGATGCACTTTCTAGTTAAAGAATTCATTTGGATTGATCTCCATCAATTTAGAAGACTTGCCTTAGTTTTATGTTTAGGAATTTGTATTGAACTTTATTTTTCCATCCAGTCGTTATGTGGATGTCTTAGTTTTTTTTCACTGTGATGGATGATTTCACTTTGAACTGTATGTATTTATACAAAGTGAAGCCAATAGTTTACTATGGATCCTCTCCCTTTTCAATTATAGTATAATTTTGAACCTAAAAAAATGGATGTGTCTATAAAATTAACAAATATAAATATTACAAAATTTATTCTAAAAAATACAAATGTATACATATAGTACAATGAATAAAGAGAAATAAGAAAAAAATTTGGTTATTAAAAAAAACGTCTGAACATAACATTGATACACTAATAAGCGTTTCAACAAGCATGTCCTTGTTATTTTGTTTATGGTGCAAATGCTTTTATTAAAATGATTATAAATATGTAGAGGCGTAATCCAAATGACTCTATATATTCATAGAGGCATAGTTAAACGCCTCTAGTAAACGTCTCAATTGATATAGAGATGCTTTGTAAAACGTCCCTATATTTTTGAGACGGTCCAACGACGCTTTGAAAAAACGCCTCAATTGTCGACTAGAGATGAAATAAGACGTCTGTATTCCACATATGCAGTGTCTCCAAAGGGGGTTGTTTGTTATAGATAAGGCTAAAAAGTCTTCTATTACAGAACAGATGTAGTAAAAACATAAATAGGAAGCAAAGGTGAAATAGAAGGCCTCTATGCAGGTAAACGTTGAAATAGTTGGGGAAAGGTAATCGTTGGAACAATTTTGATTTTTCTTCTTTTCCGACCTCTCCTCATGTCATTCTAAGTAATCAATGACTGTGCCACTAGTATAGAACCTTCCATCCGTAACGGGCTCTAACATGCCTGGAATTAGTGGGCCGTCACGGATGAGTCATCGTGACGGGTTGAAAGATCGCACGATTGACTCTCATCTCTGATGGGCCTAGATTATGGCCCGTCATTTAGTATTTGAAAACATTATTTGAAGTTGTCATATTTTTAATTTCAAATTCAAATTTTGCAAAAAATGTTATATAGCAAAAAGACCAAAGTAAAATTTATATGAATCTGGTTGTGTTACATATATTGATGGTTTTGTTTGTGAATGAATGTATATGAATTGGGGATGCTAGGATGTGACATCTTGGCCTAGGGATTAATAGAATGCTTCTACCAACAAATTACAATTTCTTTCTCGGAAGCAATCTTCAAAGAACTGTGAGGTTAAGTGTGCTTAGCCTAGAGCAATTGCTAGATGGGGTGACCTACTTGGCAGGCACACAAGTGAGGGCAAAGGCTAACCAAATGCCCGTTAAAGATGGGTGATGATCTAACGGGAAGGCACATGAGTGAGGGCAAAGGCTAACCAAATGCTCGTCAGAGATGACCAGCGGCACATAGATGATAATTGTTTTTTAGATTATTCTCATCTGTGATGGGACATAATCTAGGTCTGTCAGAGATGAGAGTCCACATATGATAAAATTTAGTTTTTTCAGATTATACTCATCTGAGACAGGCCATAATCTAGGCCCATCAGATATGAGAGTCATCCATGACGGGTCACAATTATGGCCCGTCAGAGATGAGCGTCATCCTTGACGGGCCATAATCTAGGCCTGATTGAGATAAGTGTCGTCTGTGACGGTCGGATGCCCGATCAAGATATTTTCTCACATCACTAACTTTTGCTCAGTGACGGGAGCCCTGTCCGATAGAGATGATACATTAAGCCTATTAGAGATAATCGATTCGGTTCTGGTGTGCCGTTATATTTGAATCTTGCAACGCTATTGTCCAGGATATAGAGTAAACGGATCTCAGCCAAGAAAATAGGGAGCTATCATCGTATCATTGTAATGGTATGTTTTCTGCCATTACGACAATTTCTCTCATTTAGTTGTTGTCGTCTATTAATATCGCTTGCTTAGGAATGCAGCAAGCTGGGAAGGCAAGCTAGTAGACTCATTGTAATGTGGGTCATATCTATGTTTCTAGTAGAGGAAAATGAACAGGTGTTTTGTTTTTTTCTTTTGTGCATCTGTATGTTTATTCTAACCTGCGTCCTTAGTTCAATTCATACTACTTTGCATCACATGGTTTATTGAAAATTTTATGGTTTCTGTTTTGAGTTAAATATATAACGATGAAGAGAATGTTAATAAATTTACTAAATGTATTCAGCAACAAACACAGAGATATACACACATGCATAATGAATATTACATTTTTTGAAATACATTTTTTTGGAACATTTGCTAGTGTGGAAGGGAGAACAAACGATATATCTAGGCCAACATTATTCCAGTAGTAACAAGTTTCTAGTTACACATAGGTCAAATAGAAATGATTAGAATCCGAATTGCTACCTCAATCTCAAAATAAAGAAAGAAATTCTCGTTCCTCTCAATCTATAAAATACAACTTAATTCGGTAGATGTTTAATTATAGCAAGTATATACTCACCATCATGGCTAAGATTTTTTTTGTTGCAAGATTCCGAAACCCTACTGTTGATTATGGATGGTAGCACATTAAAAAAAATATTTTTAGAATGGGAAATTACTACACTCATTCTTAGCAACCGTTAATGATGTAGCTGGACTCAATAGTGATTTATAGCGGCATCTGTAGTTCTTTCGCCATAGTTGAAATTTGTGGCACCATTGCTAAGTTGGGTGCAGTTTTTGGCTTATCACAATGGTCGTCGCTGAAGAGCCATCACCTACTGCCGTAACTCCTAGGTGGTAGTCCGGATGAGCCTGTGACTACCCCTGATTTTGGGCCAGTAACCCACAACTCCTCTGCCGACCCAAAAAATGCCCCCTCTATGTCACGTGAGGGCGAGGAACTGCACCGTTGCTTGCAATTAGATCCAATGCCCTCCGCCGCACCAGTGCATGAGCCGGAGTGGCTCCCCTCTCTGCCCGCGCCGCTGCTCACCCTGGCGCCCTTGCTTTGCCAGCCCTACAGCCCATGTGTCGCCATGCCCGCCTCCCTCCCCGCCCTACTGCCTGCGCACAACTGCACTGGCACCTGCCCCGTCGATTGCCCCTTTGTCTGTTCCACTACGAGAACCACTGCACAAGCTGCAGACATGTGCTGTCATACGTGATTTCAGGAAAAATCAGGCCTCTACTTTGTTTTATTTACCTAACCAAGCATTACAGTTGACCCCACTGATTTTACATTGTCAATAACATTTTTTTGCCCATTCAAATCGTCCTCGAGGAGGAAATATATGAGATGTACTGCATGTATGCACGCGGTACATGCGTGCAGTGTGGTTTAGGTAATTAGCTAGACAGACAGATAGATAAATTGATCTCAAGACAATTTTTCATATACTACCAAAGTTCCAATTGTTGAATAGTCCCACATTGGTTGTAGAGGGGCAAAGGACCTAGGGTATAAGTGGGAGAGCTCCTCACCTCATTGGCTAGCTTTTGAGGTGGAAAAGGCCCTTTACGATCCTACAATTGGTATCAGAGCCTTGTTTTCTTCTTTGGATTTTAACCGATCTAGAGTTTTTTTTTTGGATTGTAGCTGATCTAGAGTTTTCTTGCATGGCTAACAAATTTACAACGAAGCCTCATGTTTTTGATGTATTGGATTTTTCTTATTGGTGTGATAAGATGCAATCTTATATTATCGTTGAAGATTATGATGTTTGGCAAAAAGTTGCACAGCTATATGTGATTCCTGAACAGATTAATACTCCTGCTATGAAAAACGAGTTTAGCAACAATTGCAAAGCTCGAAATATTTTATTGAGTGAGATTTCTCATTCAGATTTTGATCGTGTTTCGCATCTTAAAACTGCCAATGAAATTTGGAATGCATTGAAATTTTTTCATCAAGGAACAACTAACATAAAGGAACTTCGTTGAGATCTTTTAAAAAAGGATTATATCAAATTTGAGATGAAACCTGGAGAAGCTTTGGACGATTATCTTGTTAGGTTTAATAAAATTTTGAGTAATCTTAGATCTGTTGATTCTGCTTATGATGTTAATTATTCTTAATCTGAGATCTCTTGCAACTTTTTTGAATGGTCTCGACATGTTTGTTTGGGAGATGAAAGTTACCACTATTCAAGAATCTGCTGATATGTCTACTTTGACTTTAGATTCTCTTTACACAAAACTCAAAACACATGAGATGAATATCCTCCCTCGTAAAATTGATTCTAAATCCAGTGCTTTGGTTTCTCCCCCGACTTCTTTTGATGTTGGTGCTTCACCATCTAATTCTACCACTCTTGCTTTGATTAATGCTATGTCCGATGAACAACTCGAACAATTCGAGGAGTAGGATTTGGCTTTGGCTGCTAACAAGATTTCTGGAGCTATGAACAATGTTAAGTAGAGGAAAAGAGGAGGACTAGCTCGTTCCTGCGAGTGTGGTGCGCTTGATCACAACCGCTCGCATTGTCCTAAGCTTGGGAGAGGCAAGAAGAAAGACAATGGTGGAGACAAGACCAAGGACGATAAACCCAAGTTCAAGAGCATTTCCAGGGAAGGAGAACCAAAGAAAACCTCAAGAAGATGTTGAATCAAGTCTATGCCGCTTTTGAGCCCCTAACCGATGTAGATGGAGAGAGCGAAGAAGATGAAGCAAAGAACATTTCTGGTATCTGCCTCATGTCATATGGTGAATCATATTCAGAGTACGACGACAATGAGGTGAGTGCCCTTGAAGAAGCTATTCATGTTTTAAGTGCAAAAAATAAGAAGTGTGAGAAGATGTATATAAAACAAGAATTTATTATTGAATCTCTTAGTGCTGAAATTTCAAGATTAAAATCTCTTATTCCTAATGATGATGATTGTAAAAATTGTGAGGTCTTGATGCATGAAATTTCAAAAATTAGAGATGTCAATGTTTCACATGATTTGAAAACTAGATCTTCTCTTGCTCTTTGTTTTGCTTTGCTAACCCGCACTTGTGATGAGTTGTTTTTAACTAAAAAGATGTTGAAAAAAATATCAAACTGCTTTTTATGCTAGTTCGATGTTTAACATGCTTTGTGGCTAAAGTTAAAACAACACCGTAATGTTTTGGATTGCTCAACTTGCACATCAAATAAGATGAAGCTAAAATTTGCTTCAGCTCGTGTTGAGTACATGGAAGAAATTGTGAAAACTAATGAAGTGTTGTCTTGCCCCAAGTGTCGTAATAGCAAAAGTGTCAAGGTTGATTGCAAAAATTGTGTCAAGGTTTCTTATTTGAAAAGTTCTTTAAAAAGATTTTCTGATGATAAGAAACAACTTCACATGATTTTGGATCAATCTAAAGTGACTTACTACAATAGGGGTGTGGGTTTAAAAACTTTGACAAAAGCAAGTAATGAAAAAATTGTTTTCAAGTCTGCTGGTTTTATGTGCTCTCCTTCTGAAACACTGAAAGAAACAAAAACCTAAATTTCAAAACCATCTATTTCTAAAGTAAAATATAATTGCTCCTTTTGTGGTAAAGATGGACAGCTAGTTGGTTTTTGTTTCAGATTAGCTCGTAAACAGAAAAAGGAGACAGAAATTGCATTTGCAAAATCTAAGTTGCAAAAATCTGCTTTTTCTTCGAGGAAACCGGTCAGACCGCAGTGGGTTGCACAGTCAGGCCCAGGACCGATCAAACCGGCTACTGAGCCATGGTCAGACCGGACACCGGTCAGACCGGAGGTAGAGAAGCGGTCAGACCGGCTACTACACTTCGGTCAGACCGGTCTCGCAGAGATTTTTCAAAAAATTCTCAAACTGTTTTTGCACGTCAATATATGCCTATTGGATCTACTGGTCGTGTGTCTCAGTGCTGGATTCCTAAATTTCTTTTATCTAACCCCAGTACTAAAGCTTCGACATCCTCTGTTGTGTAGGCTTTTGTGGCTAGGAATGAGAACGCGTGGATCGTGGATTCCGGTTGTTCGCGGCACATGACCGGTGATAAAAAATGGTTCTCCTCCCTTAAATAGGCATCCAAGACTCAATCGATTATCTTTGGTGATGCTTCTACTAGTGCCGTTCTCGCTACAGGTATGGTAAGGTAAGTAACAAGTTTGAATTGAAAAATGTAGCTTCGGTTGAGGATTTAAAGTACAATTTACATTCAGTTTCACAAATTGTTGATGAGAGTTTTGAGGTTCATTTTAAGAAAACTAGAAGTAAAATATTTGATTCTTGTGGTGACTCTGTGCTGAATATCTCTCACTATGGAAAACTTTTAAAAGCTGACTTTGATAATCCTGTTTCACCTGTGATAACATGTCTAGTTGCTATGTTTAGTAAGGATGTGATGTTTTGGCATCGTAGACTTGGACATGTTGGTTTTGATCATCTCACGAGGATAAGTGGTTTGGATCTTGTTGATGGTTTGCCTAAACTTAAGAAGGATCTTCATTTGATTTGTACACCGTGTCGTCATGCTAAGATGGTTGCTTCTTCACATGCCCCAATTGTTTCTGTGATGACTGATGCACCAGGACAACTTTTACACATGGACACTGTTGGAGGAAAGTGGTATGTGTTAGTCATAGTTGACGATTTTTCAAGTAAGGATGAGGCCTTTCAACACTTTCGTAGTTTGTATCTTCGATGGGATAATGCTGGTGAATTTAAAAATGTCTCTTTTGAACAATTTTGCAATGAAAAAGGTCTTGAACATGAATTTTCTTCTCCTCGTGTCCCTCAACAAAATGGCGTTGTTGAAAGAAAAAATCGTTCTTTGGTTGTGATGGCTAAAACAATGCTTGATGAGTATCACACTCCAACAAAATTTTGGGCTGAAGCAGTCAATACTGCATGTTATATTTCAAATCGAGTTTTCTTAAGATCTAAACTTGAAAAAACTCCTTATGAACTTCAATTTGCTCGTCAAACCAAAGTTTATCATCTGCATGTTTTTGGTTGCAAATGCTTCCTCTTGAAATCTGGAAATTTGGATAAATTTGAAGCACACTCTACCGATGGAATGTTTCTTGGTTACCCGCACATTCACGTGGCTATTATGTACTTGTTTTGGAAACTAACAAAATCATTGAAACCTGTTAAGTTACTTTTGATGAAGCTAGTCCAGGTACTGGACTAGAAATTGCAGGTACACTGTAACAAATTCACGGGAGGATGGTCCCATTATTGAGGACGAGAGCGACGACGATGACGACGAGGTCGATTCGGCCGATCAGACCGCCTGCCCACCTCCGGTCAGACCGACACAGGAAGTGCGGTCAGACCGGCCAGGGTCGTCGGGTTCCGGTTCTGTTGGTGCTAATCACAATGGTCCTCCAAAGGCTTCAACCTCGACCAGTGAGAGTATAGAACGCGAAATAACTTTAGAAGTCGCTGCTCCTTTGCACATTCAATGACGACATCCGCTGGAACAAATCATTGGTAATTTAGTTGAGCTAACAACTCATCATGTTTGTGCAAATTCTGCTTTTGTTGCTTCTTTTGAACCCAAAGGTGTTACTCATGCATTAACTGATGAATCGTGGATTAACACCATGCATGAAGAACTTGAGAATTTTGAAAGTAACAAAGTTTGAATTTTGGTTGAACCACCTTCTGGTCATAATATTATTGGAACCAAATGAGTTTTCAAAAATAAACAAAATGAGGATGGTTTGATTGTGAGAAACAAAGCCAGACTTGTTACTCAAGGTTTACCTAGGTTGAGGGTTTGGATTTTGATGAAACTTTTGCTCCTGTTGCTAGAATTTAGGCAATTAGGTATTTGTTAGCTTTTGCTACTTCAAAAGGTTTTAAACTTTATCAAATGGATGTGAAAAGTGCCTTTCTAAATGGTTTTATACAGGAGAAAGTTTATGTAAAACAACCACAAGGTTTTGAAAGTCCTGATTTTCCCAACCATGTTTTTAAATTGTCTAAAGCTTTGTATGGCTTGAAACAATCATCTAGAGCATGGTATGATAGGCTTAAGAATTTTTTGCTTGCGAAAGGTTTTCGAATGGGAAAGGATGAAAAAATGGTTTTTGTTCTTAAGCATGGTGATAATCAACTTCTCATTTAGATTTATGTTGATGATATCATATTTGGTTGTTCATCTCACGCTTTGGTTGTGGAGTTTGCTGAGACTATGCGTAGAAAATTTGAGATGAGCATGATGGGTGAGTTATCATACTTTTTGGGGTTGCAAATTAAACAAACACCTCAAGGTACATTTGTGCATCAAACAAAATATACAAAGGATCTTTTGAGACGATTCAAGATGGAGAATTGCAAACCAATTTCAACACCGATTGGTACTACAACTGTGCTGGATCCTAATGAAGATGGTGAAGCAGTTGATCAATAGGAGTATAGAAGTATGATTGGAACTTTGTTGTATCTAACTGTTTATAGGTCAGCCATACAATTTGTTGTGTGTTTGTGTGCATGCTTTCAAGCTTCTCATTGTGCTTCACACCGTCAAGCGGTCAAGCGAATAATGAGGTCTTTGCAACATACACTTGAGTTTGGCATTTGGTATTCTACATCATATTCTATATGCTTGAGTGAATATTCCGATGCTAATTTTGCTGGGTGTAGAATTGATGAAAAAAGTACTAGTGGAACATATTATTTTCTTGGTACTTCATTGATTGCATGGTCTTCTAGGAAACAATCTAGTGTTGCTCAATCTACTGCTGAATCAGAATATGTTGTTGCTACTAGTTGTTCACAGATTCTTTGGCTTTTATCAACTTTGAAGGATTATGGTCTTACTTTTGAGAAAGTACCTCTCTTTTGTGATAATACTAGTGCTATCAACATTGCTAAGAATCCTGTGCAACACTCACGCACAAAACACATTGATATTCGTTTTCACTTTTTGAGGGATCATGTTGAGAAGGAAGATGTTGAATTGACTTTCTCGGATACAAAATTACAACTTGCTGATATTTTCACTAAACCATTGGATTCTTCTCGCTCTGCCTTTCTTCTTGGAGAATTGGGAATAATTCATACTTTCGGCATGGTTTGAGGGGGAGCTTTGCACCTCATGGTTCTATCAAGCAAAATATGAAAATAAGAAAAATTGACAACGAGAGCTTTGTTTTATACATATGGTATTTCATGTGCATGCTAGCAATATTATGAAGGTTTATTTGTCTCTAGCATAGCTTGTATGTATTCTACTCTTTTTATGAAGCTTAGATATTGCTTTTAAGGGATATGAAGCATGACACTTAAATTCTATACTTGAATTAAGCAATTATGCAACATTGATGCTAGCATATGGTTTGATCAATAAATTCTTGTCTATATGCTTTATTGATTTGTTTTTTCCTCAAATAGCTTTTAAATTGCTCATTATGCAAGAGAATAAAAAATCTATGAGAAAAAAAAATGAATACCGAATCCTTGAACAGTCTTGACGACAAGGACGTATTCGATGTGAGGAAAGAATTGGTATTAGAGCCTGGCTAGTTTAACATCTCTGGCCCGATGGGCACAGTGTGTGAAGGCCTGATGGACCGTACGGTGTCTGCGGGGATACGGGACTCGTATACCTGATGGACCGTGGGCTGCTGGTAGCCCGGATACGGTGAAGGGCTGAGGGACACCAATGTGTGAAGGGGGATTGTTGAATAGTCCCACATTGGTTGTGGAGGGGTAAAGAACCTAGGATATAAGTGGGGGAGCCCCTCACCTCAATGGCTAGCTTTTGAGGTGGGAAAGACCCTTTACAATCCTAAACCAATTTACGGTTTGTGAATTGTTGTGGTTTTTGAATTGTGATAAATTGACTGTGAATGATTGAAAGTGAATAAATCACTGACAATATTGTTGGATTTGAACTGTGTTAATTATGAACAGGAGTGGGGATAATACATCACTCTTGTGAAACCATGAAGAAAAAGGGAAGAAAAAGATTGCAGCTTCCTCATCTAATCTGCACAATGATTTCCCAGCCATAAATATATATGGTAAGCAACCACAATTCAACTTTTTTTGGTTTCATAAGCACACTATAAATGTAAATGTAGTTGCTAAACTGTGGAAGTAGCAACAGACAACAGATAACATATCAAGGGAAACATTATTAAAACACTAACGAGTTTGAACTTAAACGTAGGACAAATAGAAATGATTAGAATAGGATTTGCTATTTCAATATCAAAATAAAGAAAGAAGTTTGTGTTCCTCTACATGATTCGAAAACACAAATTAATTCGGTAGATTTTCAATTTTAGCAAGTATATATTCAATATCATGCGCAAGATTTTTTTTGCAATATTCCAAAACCCTGTTGCTGACTTTGAATGGTGGCACATTAAAATATTTTTTTAGAAAGGGAAATTACTGCACTCATTCATGGCTGCCATTAATGCTTTTGCTGGATTCAACAATGATTTGTAGCTACTCAATAATTATTTATAGCTGCAACCGTACCTTTTTCTCCACAGCTGACATTTGCGGCGCAATTGCAACTTTGTGTGCGCCTTTTGGCTTACCGCAATGGTGATCGCTGGAGAGCCATCCCTCGCCGCTGCTACACCAGGCGACGACGCGGCTGCCACTGCAGCAGTCCGTTTTGCAGGGTTTCAGAGGGAGAGAGCCAAGGCTGGTTGCGCAACCCGGGGTGCAGAGCGCAACAAGAGGAGAGCCTTGCACCAGGCGCCTATGGTGACTACTCCTGCTGCTGCTCCCATTCCAGCTGTCATGCCCACCCTGGCCATCATGGGTGGAACACCTAATCCAGCTGCCCCTTCAACCTCATCAATCTCAGCGGCGGCGATGGCCGCCGCTCCAATCACACCAAGCCCGATCTCTACACCGTTGTTTGCCTTCGCCGCAGCATCAAAACCAACGATGGGACCAATCTCCTCCACCGCCTCATCCACTCGGCTGACCGCAATCATGCTCAGCCCGGTCTCCACACCAAGCTGCCAGGTGACTTCACTGTGCGTTGGTGGTGTGCCCATGACTACTGTCCGTGCCACGACGCTCAAGAAGGAAAGATCTAGGGGTGCTGCTGCCACCCGCGTCGCAGAGCGCAAGAAGAGAAGGGTCATGAAGCAGGCATCGGTGGTGCGCAATCAAGCTGCTAAACTAAGCCCAGCTGCCACAAGTGCCCCGAGCTTTGTGGATGCTGAACTCAGTTGGGCTGGTGTAATGAGTCACCACAATGCTACAAGCCTTCATGTCGGGCCCACACTGATTGACATGGACCAACCCAGCACCGCCGATGTGCCCTCTGAGGGTGTAACTCTTGAGTTATCCCTGAGTATCTTTGGATAGATTGGATGGAGTAAAAGATCACAGTTTTGGAAGTTTTCAAGGGTATGTTTTATTTTCTAAGATATTTATATTCAACTTTATTTTTTAATTTCTCATATAAGTGTTAGTTTTTTTGCTGGGAATCGGGGAATGTTTTTTGTAATGTTTATGGAGCCAATACTGTGTGAAAGCACTTTGAGATATGAGCATGCTAGCATAATTTTTTTATGTATTGGATGTATTTGTACTTTGTGCTTTTTTTTGTCAAAGGTGTGCCCTTTTCACAAAAGTATATGGAAATATTTGAGGGTATCATTGATTGGTTACTCGTTTATGATGGCAGAGAGAATCATCTGACCACAATATTATATCACTTGTTTTGTGGAGAGACTTTGAGAATATGGACACTAAGACTCTGCTATATGGTTCAAAGATCAAAGGCCCCACCCCTGAGATTTCGATGTTGCTTAATTTGCGATTTCCCAATCCTACATGAACAACCTCTCGAAGAAGTTCTGTCACACCCGGAGTTTCGTCCTAAGCCTAAATCGTAAAAAGAAATCCGTAAATAACAATTGGCTTAATTAACTCAGGAAAAAAATCCCTCTAAAAGGAATTATTTCAATTAAATCGAGGCTCGCAAATCGACTAATAGGATTTAAATTTAAATTGCAGAAGTATAAAATTTGGCCAAACAAATTAATTTAAAACTCGGCAAAAGTGGGGTTTTCCTTTTTCCCTCCTTTTTCCTTTCTTTTTCCCTTCCTTCTCAAATTGGGCCGAAGTCCAATTTTCCTCCCTCTCTCTTTTTCCTTTTCTTTTTCTTTTTCTTTTCCTTCCCGGGCCGGCCCAGCCGAGCCGGCCCACTCCTCCTCGGCCGGCCCAGCCGAGCCGGCCTCCCTCCGCCCGCCAGCGCACGCCCCCGCCTGGGCCGCGGCTTCGGCCCAGCTCGCCGCGACGCCCGCGCCACGAGTCCACGCCGCCTCCCTCCTCTCTCTCGCGCCACTGACAGGTGGGGCCCACCTGTCAGTGACTGCTTCGCCCGCCGCGCCCGCGCCGCGCCGCGTCCGAGCCGGACTCCGCGCCGTCGCCGCAACCGCCGCCGCCGCATCCGCCGCCGCCGAGACCGCGTCGTCGCCGACTCGGTCTCCAACCTCCGCCCGCCCTAGCCGGTGCCGCCACCCTATAAATCCCGAGCCGCCGCGCGCCGTCGCTCACTTTCCGCCGTCGCTCGTGTCGCCGCCGCGCTGCTGCCTCTCGCCGCCGCCGCGCAACTTCGCCGTCGGACGCCTTCGCCGCTGTCCAGCCGCGTCATCACCTCCGCGCCGCTGTTGCCGACCGGTCGCCATCCTCGTCGTCGCCGGTGAGCGTCCCCGCGCCGCACATTCCTCCGTCGCGCCGTCGCCGTCGCGCCCGGTCGCCTCGCCGCCGCCGATCGATCTTCGCCGCCGCCGATCGATCTCCGCCGCCACCGTCGATCTCCCGCACCCGCCCGCGTCGCCACCTCCGCCTCGGTCTCGCCGACCCGCCCGCGCCCTCGCCGCCGCCGGTGAGCCCCCGCACCCTCCTCCCCTCTTTCTCCCCCTTTCCGGCCGACCGCCGCCGAGTCGCGCGCCGTCGCCGGACGAGACCGAAGCTCGCCGCTCCCGCCGGTCGCTGTGGTCGTCGTCGCCTCCGCGTCGCCGACGTCTGGCCGTCGTTGCTTGCGCCCGCGCGTGCCGCGCCGTCACCGCTCGCCAGTCGCCGTCGCTGCTGTCCTTCCACCGCCGCCGTGCGTCGCCGCCTCGGCCGTCGTCGTCGTCGCGCCGTCGCCGCCCGCCGGTCGTCGCCTTCGCGCCGCCGTCGCCATCGCGCCGCCGTCGCCATCGCGCCGCCGTCGCCGTGCGCCGCCGCCGCCGCGTCACCCGCCGCTCCCGCCGGTCGCCGCCGTCCGCCCGAGCCGCGCTCTGCCCTGTTCCTCTCTCGCTGACGAATGGGTCCCACCCGTCAGTATCCCCCCGCGCCCCTCCTTCCTCTCTCCTCCCGTGGGTCCCGCGTGTCAGTCTCTCCCTCTCCCTCTCTCTCACCGACAGGTGGTCCCCACCTGTCAGCCGTCAGCTTCCTCTCTCCTCGCTGACGTCAGCAGCCCCATTAATTGCGCAATAATTGATTTAGGACTTTTCTGTTTAGTTAAAAAACCCAGAAAACTTCTAAAATTCATAAGTATCAAGAATCCATTAAAAATAGTTTCTTTTGCTGTTTCAGTAGAGTTTGTGCCTGTTTTATTTATTTTTGTGCTTTGTCGCTTAGATTCGGACCCCGCTGAAGAGCCGGCTTACTTCGAGATCGTCGCCGAAGTTCCCCAAGAGCCAGAGCAAGGCAAGTGACACTCATCCTTGAACATATTGAACCCATTATTGCAAATTCCTTGCTTATTTATTTCAAATATGCATTGTCTTAATTAAAGTACTTACTTTATGCTATTTTCGGGTAACCTTATTATTATGCCGTTGTTTATCCAACTTTATTCATTGCTGGACCAGGGGTAAATTGACTAGAGTTAGGCCTAGGTTAATGCTTAGCCATGCTTAGAACAAATAGCTCATGGGATCACATTTAATCATGCTTAGTTCTGAATAGCTCAGATATTGATTCACCACCCGGTTCGGGTTAATGTCAACTAAAATATTGATAATGGTGGGCTGTGGGTGCATGGTTTTGAGAGTCGCACCTATGGCGATTAAGGACCGGTTCACGGGAAACCCCGGGAAGTAATTAAGTGCTAACCACATGCCGAAATGGGTAAGGTGGGATTTGGAGCATGACTCCAAACTATTTGACGTACCCAGGCAAGGGTAGGCGTGATGGAGTATGGATGGGCAATCGTGGTGTAACGAAAGCTTCTCCTGCTTCCGGATCTACCAAGGCACAAGAGGGGACTGCCCGACTTGGTGTAAAGGAGGGGGTGAAACCTGAAGTGTGGTGCGATTAAATAGGGAGGGTTGTGTAACGGGTCCTATCACGGTCTCCTTTCCGGTATGCCGTGGTGGTATGTCGGCGCACGTTCAAGTGTAGTAGAGTCGTGTCTTGTGGGTACAGTAGTACACCTCTGATCAGAGTATAAACTATTCGAATAGCCGTGCCCACGGTTAAGGGCGAACTCCCAGCTTCACTGGGATTAGTGAACCCTAATAACTTGAGTAAATTGGTTTTCACTCGGGACTACTGCAACGTGGTGTAACGTTGAGTAGTGGTTGGGCCTGTTGCAACGTGGTGTAACGTTGAACAGTGTTGTGGTACTTTACAACTGCTTATTTTATTTATGCTTTACTGTACTTAATTACCTTTATTCTTTAAACTCTGTTATTTATTTAAACTGCTGCCTTATCGCAACTATCCCTAGCCTGTCCTTGTAAATCCCGTTGCATCATTTATTCTCCCCTTGTCCGTGTTACTTGTTGAGTACGGTGGTTTGTACTCAGCCTTGCTTAACTTTCCCAACCCAGAGCTAGAAGCAGAGTCCGATGGAGGTGCCTCTCAGGAGTGAGCTGTTCCGCCGTCGAAGTGTTGCCTGTGGACTAGAGCCGTACCCGCTGGAGCTAGTCTACCCTTTGTTTTTCTTTCCGCTGCATTTCCGCTAGGATAAGTGTAATTTTCAGTTGTTTCTAAGAACGATGGTTATGTAATCAACATTGTCTTTTTGTGTACCCTGGCTGGTCCTAGACAGGGATTTAATACACAATTAAGTTTAGAAATTCATGTGAGGAATTTCTGGGCGTGACAAGTTCATACTTTATAATAGGAAACTCAATAAAGCAGAAGGGGTGTTATGTGGGGAATCCCCTTCGGGCGGCGCAGGCAGGAATCGAGATTAATTAGGACTCTAAAGTTTGATTAGGATTAGGACTCTAAAGTTTGATTTGGATAATGTTTGTTAAGTTTGATTAGGATTAGGACTCTAAAGTTTGTAGGATAAGGTTTGCTAGATTGATTAGGACTCTACTTCTTTCTAAGGCTATATATAGCCGGTTAGTTCATGGTTAATGCAAGCAGAAATTAGTTCAATCTACCTCATTCAATCTACCTCTGTCTATCTCTCTACTCTCTCCTACCCATAACATCTTGTTATCAGATTCCATCGATCCCTCCTCCATCTCTTCCGTCTTTTCCATGGCCGGCGCCGATGAAAAAGACTCCTGGCGCCAGCGCTTCGACACCATCATGGACCGGCTAGAAGCACTCAGCACACAATTCACGGACATCGATCAGAAGCAGCGGGCTCAACACTTGGCCATCAACCGGTTAGAGTAGGCAGCTCGTGCCCCATCACAGCGTGATGACAACAACAGTGCGGCTGGCGGCTGTACCGGGAGCCACGGCAGTCACCGCAGCGGTGATGGCTCCGGGCAGAGCGGCGATGGCCTTCACCGTGGCGGCGACGGCTTCGGCCGCGGTAGCGACGATGGCCTTGGCCGTGACAGAGATCGCTTTGGCTTTGGCCGCGGGGGCGACGGGTTCAGGTTTGGCCGTGGCAGCGACGACTTCGGACGTGGCGGCGACGGCTTCGGCTTCGATCGTGGGGCCGGCGATGGGTTCGGCCGCAGAGGCTATGGCCAATGCTACGATGGCGATGGTGGACGACCACCTCACTACCACAAGCTGGATTTTCCAAAATTTGACGACCACGGTGACCCTCTTCCTTTCCTCAATCGTTGTGAACAATTTTTCAGGGGTCAATGGACGCCAGAGGAGGACAAGGTTTGGCTGGCATCCTACCACCTACTCGACGGTGTGCAACAGTGGTACACTCGCCTCGAACGAGATCATGGACCGCCGTCTTGGAACCACTTTTCGGAGATGCTCAACATACGCTATGGCCCTCCACTCCGGTAAGCCCCGTTAGGCAAGTTGGCAGCGTGCCGTAAGACTTCCACGGTGGATGACTGCGCTGAACGCTTCCTTGACCTATTAGTTCACGCCAGCCACCTCTCTGAAGATCAACAGATACAACTTTTTATGGTTGGCCTTCAAGAACCAATGAGCTTGGATGTGCATATGCAAAACCCAACATCTCTGGAAGCAGCAGTGAGCCTCGTCCATTTCTTTGAACACCACAAACAGGCTGCCCGTCCAACATGGCCACATGGGCACAGCGACACGCTGGCCACGGCATTTTGCCTCTCCTTTGGTGGCACCCTCCACTTCAACACCTGAGCAAACCGTCCTTGCTAAGCTAGTGAGCAAACCATTGGCGCCCAATCAGGCCATCAGCTGCCTGTCTCCGGAGGAGATGGAGGAACGTCGCCACCAAGGTCTTTCTTTCAACTATGATGAGCCATACTCTCGTGGCCACAATCGCACCTGCCGTCGTTTATTCTTCCTAGAGATGGCCGACGATGATTTACTCCAGGAGCCAACTATCTCGCATAAAAATCTCTAGATCTCCTTACACGTGGCCACGGGAGTCCACGCTTTCGACAACATGCACATCAGGGTCAACCTCAGTGGCATCAACCTCTATGCCCTCATCGACTCTGGCTCAACACACATGTTCTTGTCTCATGAGGCAGCGGTCTAGATTAGCCGGTCCCCAACCCACGCACAGGCCTCAACGTCACGGTGGCAAATGGCGACAAGGTGGCGTGCCTAGGCGTCTTTCCTGACATGCAATTCAGCATCACCGACAAGGACTTCGCCACAGATGTCTACATCCTCAGCTTGGGCAGCTGCGACCTAGTGCTGGGCACACAGTGGCTCGTGACCTTGGGCCCCATCCTCTGGGATTTTACGGTGCTGACGATGTCCTTCTGGCATGTGTGCCAGAGGCACTGCTCGACTCACTCCTCGAAGAATTCGCAGATGTCTTCGCAGAACCAACATGACTACCCCCAGCCCTGCCACCATTCAGCACAGCGTGGCCCAACCAGTTCCGCACCAGGTCTTGTGCGCCCAGTTGCCTAGAGGGGTGCGTCTGCTTCTCATTTAGTGGGATAGCCTACCAGCGTTGTCAGCATCATGGGAGGACTTAGACAACTTTCAACGTCGCTACCCTTCATTCCAGCTCGCGGACGAGCTGCTGGTCGAGGAGGGGGGAGATGTTATTTGGGGAATCCCCTTCAGGCGGCGCAAGCAGGAATCGAGATTAATTAGGACTCTAAAGTTTGATTTGGATAAGGTTTGTTAAGTTTGGTTAGGCTTAGGACTCTAAAGTTTGAGTAGGATAAGGTTTGTTAAGTGATTAGGATAAGGACTCTAAGGTTTGAGTAGGATAAGGTTTGCTAGATTGATTAGGACTCTACTTCTTTGTAAGGCTATATATAGCCGGTTAGTTCATGGTTAATGCAAGTAGAAATTAGTTCAATCTACCTCGTTCAATCTACCTCTGTCTATCTCTCTACTCTCTCCTACCCAGTAACAAGGGGTTGGACGAGTTGTATTCCAAGACATCACCTAGGTCAGGGGGTCCCCAGGAATTTCAATTGCGCTTATATCCATCACTGTAGGAGTCAACTCCAATAGGCCCAAGAGAGGCTGAGAGGCCAATATTTAACTCTTAATAGTGTGCACACCCTAACCCAAGAGGCCAAGAAATACAAAAAGAAAAGATGCGACAATCACATATAACGCACAATAATCGCACAATATCGAACAGTTTGACCACCCACCAAAATTATGACCATACGATTCATTTTTTTATTTAAATTTGTGGAATGTCACAACATTTGTTGTGATTATCAACCATAAACACTCTATCACCGGAGCACGGTTTCGACAGACAAAATTATAAGTGAAACCTTGGAAACAAAACAGTCATCAACGTTTATACAGATATTTATAGCCTATTACAGAGTATAAATTTAGCTAAAAGTGATACAACAATAAAAAACTAACCTGCATAAACATGAGCTTCATCATCTATCACAACTGATGGTTCTTCTTGTTCTTGCGTTACATGAACTTCACCAAATATATGATCCAAAGAGAAAACTGCAATCTTCTTCGCTTTAGCTTCATGCTTTCAGAATAGCGATGGAATATCCCTATTTATCTTTATGATTAACCAAATCGAACAATAGCAGTGATTTCTTCAGTTTCATTCATTAACAAATCACACAACACAACTAGTTATTCAGTCAGACTGTCACTACTCACATACCTTGAAGACTTTAAAGGCTTCAAGCCTTCAACAACCTCAACATAGAAGGTTGGTGGCCCGCAAGGGAAGAGCTGGACCGGAGAAATGTATTGCTAGCAAGCGGCGCAATAGACATCGTCATGAGAGGGTGACGGGCTTGTGTTGGACGGTGAGGTTGCCGGCAGAGGGTGACGTGCTGCGGAGTTGGATGGAACGGATCGAGCCAACCGAGAGAGGCAAGTAGACGATGAGCCCGCGTGTCTTGACTGTAGGTCTGGCGGCGCTGGGCTGATCATAATTTGCACCATAGCGGCTGCTGTCAGGGGGCAGGGGCTAGTGGCTAGGTGTCACACCTAGAAATTTACACCAATTTCTTAACAATAACATGTATTGAATCTCGGTTCAGGAATTAGCCCGAGTATATACTATGACAAATTAATACACAGTTCCACGACTTAAAAACAAATAAAAACAATTATCTATCGAAATGCAGTAGAAACAGAAACAAACTAAAACTCAACTGGCGATGATGGCTCCACACCACAGGCATTCTTAACGGCGGACTGAACCTCACTTCAACCTTGGGAACAACCTTCTTTTGACACAGGCTCTGACACTTGCTCTGGTTGGGGGAAAATTAAGCAAGGCTGAGTACAAACCACCGTACTCAACAAGTAACACCTAAGAGAGGGGAATAATGAATGCAACAGGGTATCCAGGATAGACTAAGGTTAAATTGCACAAAGCGGATGTAATTTAGCAAAACGGTAGATCAAAATAGACTGTATAAAAAGTAAAGTACTTGAAAATAACCATCCCTATTCAACGTTACACCACGTAGCGACAGAGTCAACCCTGTGCCCAACATTAGACCACGTTGCGACAGACTTGAACCACTGCCAACGTTACACCACGTTGACAGGGTCAAACCAGTTCCAAGTTCATCAAGTTATTTAAAAGGTTCACTAATCCTAGTGAATCTGTCAGTTCGCCCAAGGGCACGGCTATTCGAATAGTTTTGCTCTACAGAGGTGTACAACTTTACCCACAAGACATGGCTCCCAAGCATGTTACCATGCCCTAACGTATCACCACGATACCTCAGTACGGAAACCATGATAAGACCTTTCACCTAACCCTCCCTAGACAATGGCACCACATTTTAGGTTTTGCCCACTCCTTACACCAAGTCGAGCAGCCCCCTCTTGTGCCTAGGTGAATCCGGAAGCAGCAGAGGCCATCGTTACACCACGATGTCCCGTCTATACTCCGTCACGCCAACCCTTGCCTCGGTACATCGAATAGGGACAACCTAGGCTACGAGTCTCACCGTTGCCCATTCTGGCTTGTGGTTAGTACGTGTAAGACTTATAGGTTTTTCCAATAACCGGTCCTTAATTGCTATGGGTACGACTCTCAAAACCATGCACCCACAGCCCAGCATAAGCAATATTTTAGTTATTATTAATCCGCATCGGGAAATTCAAAATGATCACAACCATTACAGGTCTGTCAAAGTGTAATAATTAAATAATAATTGGTGAGCTAGTTGGACTAAGCATGGCTAAGCATTGCCTAATCCTAATTCTAGTCAAATTAACCCTGGGACGACAATAATAATAAGTGAGAATCAACGGATATAAAGGTAAAAGCCCAATAGATAAATAAAATAAATAGATTAAAACAATGCATGTTTGAATGTAAAGCGGAGAATTTTATAAACATAGGTTCAATATGATCAAAGACGAGTGTCACTTGCCTTGCTTAGACCCACGAGGAACTTCAGCGATGACTTCGAGAACGAACAGCGCTTCGACGGGGTCAAAACCTACGATAAACAAGGCAAAATAAGCAAAACATGCTATAAAACTACTAAAACAGAGAAAGAAACTATTTTTAGTGGATTCTTGGCATTTTTCTGGATTTAATGAAACTTGAATGGACTAAAACAGAGACTAGATGAATTAGTTATGAATTTTATAAGATTAATTGTGTTTTTAAACTAAACAGAAAACCTTAATGATTTATTAACGCAATTAATTGGAGGGATGACGTCAGCACAGGAGAGAGAGGAGGCTGATGGCTGGGACCCACTGGCAGTGACAGAGAGAGAAGTGGAGGGGATGACACGTTGGGCCCACGAGGAGAGAGAAAGGGAAAATGACGGGTGGGGTCCACCGTCAGAGAAAGGAGGGAGGAGGGAGGAGGGAGGCATCGGCTCGGCCAATGGTGGCCAATGGAGGCCGGCGATGGCGACGGCCGGTGGCGGACGGCGAAGGTGGCACGAGGCGCCAAGGGGTGACGGGCGGCAGCTAATGGGGAGATGGACGGCGGCCGGCCCGAGGAAGCGCCGACGATGGCTCGGCGGGCACGGGCAAACACCGGCGACGGCGGCAAGGAAACGGGGAGGGGTAAGACCGGCTTGGCTTCGGTCGGAGGGGAGGAAGGAGAGGGTGACCGGGAAGAGGCAGTGAGGTGGCCGGCGGTGTGAACGGCGCGATGGTGGCGTTACGGTGGGGCAGAGGCGCGGTGAAGGGCACGGCGAGGGCGCGTGGAAGGCGAACGCGTGGCGGCTAGCATGGTGGCACGGGCGTGCAATGGCAGGGCACTCGCGTGGCTTGGCCCGACAGCGAAGACCGATCGGCGACGGCGGCGCTAGGCTGCTAAGCGCTCTTGCGCGACGACGGCAAACGACGCAGCGACCCGGGCGGTGGTGCAGCCGAGAGGGATGGCAGCGCGGCGCAGCGACGGCGAAGCACGGGCATGAGGGTGTGGCGCGGCCGGCGGAAACCGGCGACGGCGACGGCCCTTGGCGGCGCACGGCGACGAGGAGGACCAACGACGTCGACGCGTGAGCACGAGCCAGGAGGAAGAGAGGATGGGGAAGGAGGAAGAGGCGATGGCGGCGACCGAGCGGCTCGGGTGATGCAACGGGCTTGGCGATGACGTCGTAGTTAAATCTGGAACGGTGGATGAGCACCTGGGCAATCTCCAGCGCGTACTGGAATGAACAAAGCAATACGGACTAAAGATGAACCTGACTAAGTGTGCATTTGCTGTCTCAGCAGGAGAATTCTTGGGGTTCATGGTGCATGAGAAAGGGATCGAAGTAACCCAAGGATGTCTCCAAGGGATAAATGATACTCAACCTCCAGAAAGCAAAAAAAAATTACAATCCTTGATCGGCAAGATTAATTTCATCAGGAGATTCATATCAAATATGTCTGGAAGAATCGAACCCTTCTCTCCTTTGCTGAAATTAAAAGCCGATCAAGAATTCTCGTGGGGGGAGTGTCACCAGAGGGCGTTCGACAAGATCAAAGAATACTTGAAAAACCCCCCAGTCATTATGCCACCCAAAAAAGAGGTACCCTTCAAACTTTATTAGTCAGCCGATCAGAAAACTATCGGCTCGGTACTTATCCAGGAAGTAGATGGCAAGGAAAGGGTGGTATATTACTTGAGCAGAAAGTTGTTGGATGCCGAAACCAGATACCTAGAGGTCAAAACGTTATGCATGTGCTTGTATTTTTCGTGCACCAAGTTAAGGCATTACTAGCTGCTACCAAATGCACAGTTGTATGCAAGGCCGACGTAATAAAATACATGCTATCAGCCCTAGTTCTGAAAGGAAGGATGGGTAAATGGATACTGGCACTAACAGAGTATGACCTAAAATACGAGTCGGCCAAAGCATTAAAATGATAGGTAATGGCCGACTTCATTGTCGAACACCACAAGGAAGCCGATTACGTTGAGATCGTGCCCTGGACGGTATTCTTCGATGGATCGGTTTGCAGACATGGATGTGGCATCGGCTTGATGATAATCTCGCCTCGGGGGGGCATGCTTCGAGTTTGCCTACACAATCAAGCCGTATTGGACCAATAATCAGGTCGAGTACGAGACATTGATCAAAGGGCTGGAGCTGCTAAAAGAAATAGGTGTCGAGGCAGTCGAATTCACGGGGGATTCCCAGTTGGTAATCAAAGAACTGTCTGGGGAATACGAATGCAAAGACGACATCCTCAATTAATAGGGGACTTCAAACAAATCACATTGACCCATATTCCCCGAGAGCAAAACGCTGAAGCAAACACCGTCGCCCAGGGGGCATCGGACTACCGGCCGATAAATTCAGAAGCCGAAGCAGAAATAACGTAGATAGAGCTAACAAAAGAAGCAAGCATATCGTGCGCAGAAGCCGATGACTGGAGGCAAGAGATTATCGATTATTTGAAGGACCCATCGTCATCGGCCAACGAAAAAGTTAGATATAAAGTGCTCAAATGCTGAGATGCCTAGACAAAGAGGAAGCCAAAGTAGTAATGTGCAAAGTGCATGACGGCATATGCGGTACTCATCAATCGGCCTATAAGATGAAGTGGTTGCTGCGGAGAGTGGTGTACTATTGCCTGACTATGCTGGAGGACTGCTTCACATACTACAAAAGCTGTCAAGATTGTCAAAGGTTCGGAAACATATAGAGATCTCCAGCATCGGCCATGAACCCGATCATCAAACCTTGGTTGTTCAGAGGGTGGGGCATTGATATGATCGGACAGATATATCCCCCGTCAAGCAAACGGCATAAGTTCATACTGGTGGCCACAGATTATTTTACCAAGTGGGTCGAAGCCATACCACTCAAAAGAGTAACTTCGGCTGATGTAATAAATTTTATAAAGGAACACATCATATACCGGTTCGGGATTCCCCAGACAATAACCACAGACCAAGTATCGGTATTTGTCTTGGAAGAATTCCAACAGTTTGTTGCTGGTATGGGAATTAAACTACTCAACTCATCTCCCTACTACGCTCAGGCTAATGGACAGGCAGAAGTTTCAAACAAAAGCTTGATCGAGCTAATAAAAAGAAAGACAGCCGAGCAGCCTAGGAGATGGCATACTTCACTAGCCGATTTGCTCTGGGCTTATCGGATGGGGTGTCATGGATCCATCTAGGTTCCCTCCTATCAGCTGGTATATGGGCATGAGGCAGTACTCCCATGGGAGAATAACATCGGCTCCAGGAGACTGATGTTGCAGGATCAGTTGACGGCCGATGAATACTATAATCTCATGATGGACGAGTCAGAAGAAGTTGCCTAATCCCGGTTAAGGGCACTAGAGAAAATAAAAGAAAACATGGCTCGAGTGTCAAGACACTAAAACAAGAAAGTGAAGTCAAAAAACTTTCAAAGAAGGAGAATTGGTATGGAAGCTGGTCTTGCCGGTCGGATCCAGAGATAACATTTTTAGCAAGTGGTCACCGAATCTGGAAGGCCCCTTCGGATTCACAATTGCGCCCTGGGAAACGCATACATGCTAGAAGGATTTGATGGGGAAGTATTCGGGAGAGCGTTTAACGAAAAGTACCTAAAGAAATACTACCCTAGCGTATGGGTAAACACGTGATCGGCTAAAGCCGATTAATATGAAAGCCGGTACAATCAAGTATTGCCTCAAGATGGCCGATGTCAATACATCGCCCTTAGACCAAAAAATTCATTACGGCAGAGGATAAGTCAATAATCAAACTAAAAAGCGTCCGAAGGCCAACAAAAGCGTTAAGTCATAGTAACAAGCCGATTACAAAGGTAAAGCCAAACAATTGCTAGCCTAGATACTTTCTAAGAGCTGCCATCGCACGAAGACAAACGTCATCGGCATCCTGGATAAGCTTCAAATCATCGGCATCAGTACCAGCAATTGCCTTCAGAGATCGGCCGCTATGAATGGCGGCTTGGACAGCTGACTTCAGGGTTTGTTGTTGAGAAGTGATCGAGGACGGCAGGTTGGCCAGTCGTTCTTCTTCGGCTGCAAGATTCTCTACAACCTTAGCCAGTCTTGCTTCCAACTCGGCTTTCTGCGTCTTTAGGTCAGCAATGATGGCTGATATACCAGGCGCAGCCGATTGGAGCTCATCTAGCTTAGCCTTCTCAGCGACAGCCTTATCCCGATCGGCGCATACCTTTACCTAGGCTGCAACTTGGGAGGCACGATCCGTGATCCGTTGATGGGCCCTAAGCACGGGGAGTCGATGGGACTCAATGTAGCTCGCTGGGGCGATGGATTCAATCAGATCGTCAGGCAGCCTGTCTAGCACTTCCTCGATCCTCGACCTGATTGGACCAGCGTCATTAATCAGTGTGTCGATCGGACAGTCTAGCCTGGCAAGGATGTCTTGAAGGTATGCTCGCAAGTCAGCCGGCAAACTGGCAGGTTTATCAACGTTGGCCTCGGAGGGATCCAAATATTGACCGACGTCAAAGGAAAAGAAGTCATCCAAGTCCTGAAGTAAAAACGATGGATGAGCCTGGACAATAGCAAAGCGAGAGGATAAGCTTGAAATTTACCCGTGCTATGGGGGCAACATCGGTCGGTTGGATAGGTGTACTAGCAGGAACAGGAACTCCCTCCAGGGCGGACGCTGGTTCAAGACCGGTATTGGCCGGTGGAGTCGGTGAACTGGGGGCATCAGGAAGCTATTACAAGGAAACAGAACGTTAGTCATAAACCCAAGAACAGATAACAAAAGAATCATCAGCAAATTACCTGCGTGGAGGAAGTAGCCCGCCGAGAAGGACGGTGGACCACTATCTTGTGCTTTTTCCAAGTCTTTACGGCCGGGCTGGCTGGAGAAAGTGCAGGAGTTGGGCTTGGTGGTTTATGGACTACTTCGGCAGTAGGAGGCGGATCGGTGGCATCGGTCGGCTCCGCGGTGGCATCGGCTGATGATTTGGCAGGAGACTGTAGAAAAGAGTCAGAGAGGTAATCGGCTGAAGAAAGCGGCAGTTATAGTCCAAGAAGTGATTACCTGCCGAAGAGGGAAGAGATAAGCGATTACCTTTTGCCTGATGTCGGAATTCGAATCATCACCAGCTGTGGCGTCAATGGCGGCATCCATATCAGCCGATGTAGTCTCCATGGGGATGGCTTCCATGGTGATTTTTAATTTCTTCTTCGGAGCTTACACTTCTTGCTTCGTTTGGGCCTTCTCAGCGGACTTGGTGGTCCAAAAATTTCTTGATGAACTCACTTAGGGAAGGAGCTCCATTGTCACGCCCTGAGTTTTACCCTAGCCAAGAAATAATTAAATAATGCGTTAAAAATAATTTGTTAATTAAAGTTCAGGAGAAAACTCAGTGTAATAAATTAATTTAATTAATTGGAAGCTTTTCGGATATTCTAAAATGTCCCGAAAGCATTTTAAATGATTAACAGGATTTATATTTGAATTGCAGTCAATAAAATTTGGTCTAATAAACTTAATAAAAATCGGCAAAATTGGAGGCAATTTCGTTTTTTTCCCTCCTTCCTTTTTCTTTTCTTTTTCCCTTCTCCCTTTTTCCCCTTTTCCTTTTTTCTTTTCTCTTTTCTTTTTTTTCTCTCCTGGTCGCACCTCCTCTTCCTCTCCTCCCTGTACGATCCTCTCCTCCTCCTCTCCAAGCCATGCAGCCTCATCTCTATCTCCACCAAAAAAATCAATTCCAATTAATTAGGACTCTAAATCTTATCCCCTTGAAACATTATCTATTCCTTGTTAATAGGAGATGGATAACAAGATCTATCTCTAGCTTCCCCCTATAAATACCCCCTACACCCTTGCCTCTTTTCCCCGTCTCCCTCTCCCGTGCATCTCTAGTCGCCTCTTCCGCCTCCGCTATAGCTGTGCTGCCCCTATCCCAGCAGCTGCGCAGCAAGCCGCTAGCAGCCCTGCTGCATCCTTGTTCGCAGCACGTCGCCGGCTGGTCTCTCTCCACCAAATTTCAGGTTCGCATATATTTTATTCTTGCGAATCAATCTAAATTAATCTACCGTTTAATTGTTCAGGTTTTCTAGCCTAACAGCGACGAACAATCGCAATCCGTCGCTGATCTCTCCACCAAACCTCAGGTTTGCATACGTTTTATTCATGCAAATCAATCTATCGTTAATCTACCGTTTAATTGCTTAGGTTTTCCAATCTATTAGCTAGCGTGAGATTGATCTACAGTATGAAATTCTATTTCGTACACGTAGATTGGTTTAACGTTAAAGTCGTCTAATTCTAGTTTAGCGAGTCGTTATCTCAATTTAACGGGTCGTTAACTCCTGCCGTTGTGCCGCTAACAGTTCACGGTTTCACATATCGGATCTAATTTGTCATACGGATCTCTAATTCGTGCATGATTTGGTTCTGTCGTGTGAATGCGTGTACTGTCTGCAATTTCCCGAGTCGTGTCCCAACCGGCGCTCAAAGTCTGCATCACCTCCCTCGGCCCACTCCTCATTTTCCCTCTTCTCTCGGCCCAACAGCGCCGGCCCACTTCTCCCTTCCGGCCTGCTCTCCCTCCTCTCCTCCCTTCCCTCCCGCTGGGCCAGCCCAGTCCTTCTCCCGGCCCAAGCCGCTTGCGCCCAAGTCCTCCACGCCTCCTCCCTTCCCGAGACACCGACAGGTGAGGCCCACCTGTCGGGCACGTCGTCCACCTCTCTGCCCACGTCCCCGCCATGCCACGCGGTGCGTGCGCCTTGCGCCCGTGCTTGGCGGCTGCTCCGCGTCGCCGTCACCGTCGCTCGGTCGCCGTGACCGCTAGTGCGCCGTCGCCGCTTGGCCGCTTAGCCGCTGCCGCGTCTCCCCGGCCACCGCCGGTCCCTCTTCGCCTTTGCTCGCCTCTGCACGCGCAGGTCGCCACCGCTGTCGGAGTGCGCCGCCTCTTCCCGAGCCCCTCCCCTTCCTCTCCTTGCCGCCGCCGCCCCGCTCTCGGGCCGGCGTCACCTCGCTGCGCCGTCCGCGTTGCGCCACTCCCCTGTCGCACGCCACCACTCTCCGCCGTCTCGCCGTGGCTCTCGTCGCGTCCCACCTCGCCGTGTCGTCGCGTCGCCGCTTCCCCTCCTTCCTCAACCCGATGAGCCCATTCTCTCCTTCCTCCTCCCTCAACTCTCCCCGGCCATCGCCGGCCGTTGCTCACGCAGCCGGCCTAGCGACACCTCCCTCGCGTCGTTGCGCCGCCGTCGTGCGTGCGCACGCCATCGGTTCTCGCCTCCGCGTCGGTCGTCGTTTGCCACCCTCTGCCGAATGTCGCCGCCGTCGGTCGGCATCACCACCTCCCCGCGCCGAGCTTGTCTTGGCTGGTGCCTCGCCCGCGCTGGCTACGCTCACGCCCGAGCTGTGCAGCCGCGCCGCCCGCAATCCGCGCACCTCGCCGTCGCGCTGAGCTGCATTGCCCCTCGCCTCACCGGTTGTGCCTCGCCCGTGCCGCCGCGTCGTCGGTCGAGCCGCCGCTCCGCCCGCGCCGGCCCAACGGCTGCACCGCAACTGCCGGGCGCCACCACCAGCCGCAATCCGTGCCGCCGCTAACCACCTCCCGCTTTCGCCGCGCCGCGTCCACCCTGGCCGCGCCAACGACCTCCCCGCCCTACGCGCGGTAGCCGCCACCTATAAATCCCCCTCTCCTCGAGCCGCTGCCGCCTTTATTCGCACGTCCCCGAGCCGTCGCTGCGCCCATTGCCTCGCTGCCGCCAGTCGAGCTCGCGCCTCACCTCCGGTCGCCGTCACGGAGCTGCATCATCACCCATTCCCACTCGACGCCGACTCGCTGCCGCCCTTCGCGCCGCCGGTGAGCATCCTCTTCCCCTCTCCCTCCTTTCTCTTCCCCTTCGGTAGCCGCCCCCGGCGCATGTGCCGCTGCCATGCGCGTGCGCTGCTGTTCGCTGCCGATGCGCCACCCTGGCGTCGTCTCCTGTGCCGTCACCACAGCGGGCCCCCTCGGTCGTTGCCACCGCGCCGCGCGACGCCAAGCCGTTGTCGCGCCGACACCGCCGCAGTCCCCGGCCGCCATCGCCACGGTTTCCCCTCCCTCCATCGTCCTCTGCCTCCCCGCGCACACGCCACGACGCCAAGCCGTCGTCGCGCACCGCTCCTTCCTCCTCTCCCCGTCGGATTCCTTTTCTCTTCTCGGCCGTTGCCGTCGCAGGCCGTTGTCCATCGTGCCACCGTGCTAGCACCGCCGAGCGATCTCCATCGTCGCCGCCGATCTACCTCGTGCCGGCCGTCACCACCGGTCCTCGGCCCTCGCTGACTTGCCGTCGCCGTCCTCGTCGCCGGTAAGCCGTTGCTGTCCACTCTATCCCTCTTTTTTCCTCTCCACCCGTGGCCGCCAGAGCCGACGCCGCCGCCGCATTCTTGCGCGCTTCGGCCGTCTCCGTCGCCCGTCCGCCAGCCGCCACCCTCGCCTCGCCGTCACCACCGTGGAACCGCCGCCCTCCGCCGTCCTCCGCCGCCCTCCGCGTCGGACGCCGCTGCCCTCCTCTGCCCGGCCGAAGTCGTCCTCCCCTCCTCTCTGTTCTATGTGGCCGGCTAGTGGGGCCCACATGCCAGCCGGACACCCTGCCCTCTCTCTCTCCCTTCCCAACGGGGTCCACCCGTCAGCCACCCCCTCCCTTCTCTCTCTCCTCTCCTCCTCGGGCCCACGTGTCATCCCCTCAATCTCTCCTCTCTCCCACTGACAAATGGGCCCCAGACGTCAGCCTCCTCTCACTCCTGTGCTGACGTCATCCCTCCAATTAATTGCGCAATAATTGATTTAGGACTTTTCTGTTTAGTTAAAAAACCTAGAAAACTTCTAAAATTCATAAGTAATTCATCTAGTCTCCGTTTAGGTCCATTCAAGTTTCATTAAATTCATAAAATTGTCAAGAATCCATTAAAAATAGTTTCTTTCTCTGTTTCAGTAGTTTTATAGCCTGTTTTGTTGGTTTTGCCTTGTTTGTCGTAGGTTTTGACCCCGTCGCAGCGCCGTTCGTTCCCGAAGTCGTCGCCGAAGTTCCTCGTGGGTCTAAGCAAGGCAAGTGGCACCCTTCTTTGATCATATTGAACCTATGTTTATAAAATTCCCCGCTTTTACATTCAAACATGCATTGTTTTATGCAAATCTATTTATTGTATTTATCTATTGGGAATTTACCCTTATATCCGTTGATTCCCATTTATTATTGTCATCCCGGGGTTAATTTGACTAGAATTAGGGTTAGTCAATGCTTAGCCATGCTTAGTTCAACTAGCTCACCAATTATTATTTAATTATTGTTCCGTGCTGAGGTATCGTGGTGATACGTTGGGGCATCGTAACATGCTTGGCAGCCATGTCTTGTGGGTAAAGTTGTACACCTCTGCAGAGTAAAACTATTCGAATAACCGTGCCCGCGGTTATTGGGCGAACCGACAGACTCACTGGGATTAGTTGAACCTCTTTAATAATTTTATTAATCTTGGAACTGGTTTGACCCTACGCAATGTGGTGTAACGTTGGCAGTGGTTTGGGTCTGTCACAACGTGGTTTAACGTTGGACAGAGGGTTGACCCTGTCGCTACGTGGTGTAACGTTCGACAGCGGTCTGGGCCTGTTGCAACGTGGGGTAACGTTGGACAGTGGATGATTATTTTAAATGTTACTTTGCTTTTATTTCAGTCTATTTTATCTACTGTTTTGCTAAATTACTGCAGCTTTTGTGCAAGTTAACCTTAGCCTATCCTTGATACCCTGTTGCATTCATTATTCTTCCTCTCTTGGGTGTTACTTGTTGAATACGGTGGTTTGTACTCAGCCTTGCTTAATTTTTCCCCCACCAGAGCAGGTGCCAGAGCCTGAGTCAGAAGGCTGTTCCGAAGGTTGAAGTGAGGTTCAGTCCGCCGTCGAGAATGCCTATGGTGTGGAGCCGTCTTCGCCAGCTGAAGCTGAAGATTAGATGGTTTAGTTTGTTTTCCTTTTCCGCTGCATTTCGATAGATAATTGTTTTTACTTGTTTTTAAGTCGTGGAACTGTGTATTGATTTGTCATAGTGTGTACTCGGGCTGATGCCTGGACCGAGATTTAATACATGCTATTGTTCAGAAATTTGGTGTAAATTTCTGGGCGTGACATCCATGACCCAGAGCTAGCAGCATCGAAGTTGAATATTCAATCGGCCTACCACTCTGGCTGATGGCAAGTACTGCATGAGTAGGCTGCAAATAAGGAAGAGGTTGGTAGTGACAAGGAGATGCATTAGAAAGAAGTAATAAGATCTACATAGAAGATCACCTCGGAATCGGAGTACTCATAATCGGAATCGATCCGATTACAAAAGAAGCCTACTGGTGTTGAGAATAAGTGTTGATGCAATTCCTCCCACCAGCCGGTGTACGCGTCTAAAGTAGTCACCCTGAAGCTGAAAGAAGTCACTGATCCGAAGGGTATTACCTCGGCTATCTTGCTGATCCGATTGAATTCCAAGGCCGAGGATACCTTTCCTCTCATCTCAATCTTGCCCATGAAGAAGAGTTCGGCCAGTAGTTGGCCACGCTCGAATTGTCTTGCTGCTAATGCTGGGAAGTAGAATTCATATGACGGTTGGGCTAATTGTCCGGTGTGGAAGCTGACTGGTAAAAGACAAGGAGTAAGGGCAAACGCCAAGTTCTCCAATGAACACTTGTCAGCCAGAATCTCATTTAGTCTTAGTATACTTGGTACCTCATAATCCCTTGAGTCTGGGTATGCGAACCATGTACAAGCATTTAGGCCTAGTCCCAAGTAGCATAACTTAAAGATTTGGGCTAATCAGACTGCGGACATCCGATGACCCGGGAAGGAAGAGAGAACTTCTCCATAAGACATGCACCTCCGGGTCTCGGCAGGCACTGATTCCAGATATGACAGGGAAGAGAAGGTGCGATTATTGAACGCTGAGAGTTCCAGAGTCTTGGAAAAGTAATCGAAGCCATAACTGAAGCAACCACCATGGTCCAGCAATATGACCAACTGGCTAGCCGATGGAGAGCTTCAAAGATACTTGGTGAAGCATATGGTAAACTGCACCCAGTAGGTACTGACCAAGGGGCATGTGGTCTCCATCGGCCAAGTGTTCTACTATATGTTCAAAGTTGGTCGTAGGGCCTAGGGTCTGCCCACAAAATACAAATCGCTCCAGCCAAAGGTTAAGGAAGGCGCTGTGCTCTCGGTGATCGGTTGATCTAGATTCTTTGCGATGAGCTCCGATGTATCCTGACCAACCTCCAACGCCTTTGGTTTGCAACCGATGCTAGAAGTTTCCTTGCAGGTTCAAAGGGTTTGCAGGAGCTATGATGTTCAGGCCAGTTAACATCAGTACATCCATGAGAGTGGGAGTAAGTGTGCCATGGTCGAATATAAATGCATTCAAAGCATCGGACCAAAAGTAAGAGGCAGCAGCTAGCAAGGGCCAATGTCTAGCTCATCCCACTAGGTACCATAAGTCTTATAAAGCCAATTGTACCAATCTCTCCAACCAGTTAAGGGAGTCGGGAAGGATCTAAATGATTGCGTCCAATCGGAATCATTGAGCCTGGCATCCTTGAAAGGAATTCTATTGGCTTCAGAGCATATGATTTCAGTGGGATCAGAGTTCCCCGTGGGCCCGAGAACATAAAACCTAGGGTTTGGGCTGGGGATCATAATTTGGTTTTTAAGGTGCTAAAAAGAGAACAATGCAGAAAAGGAATCAGCTTGCAAGCTAATCAATGATATAGTGCAAAAAGAATTCGCCAACAGTAAACCCAAGAATTGGAAAACAGGGCATTCAGTGGCGAAGAGCGAAAATAGGGCAAAGGGGAGAACTTACCTCTGGGATCTCGTACGAGGTGTCTAGAGATGAGCTTGTGGATGCCATTGATGCTAGTGGAAGCTTGACGCGACGGGGGTCGAAGTTCTTCGCGACGCGGCGATGTTGAGCCTGGCGGCCTCACAAAGGAGCGCGAACCCGAGGGGCGGCAGGCGTGCCGGATGCAGGAGTGTGGGGTGCGAAGGATTGAGAAGCGAGGGAATGCAGTGGCGGAAGTGCCTCACTCCGGAGAAAATGGGATCTTATAGAGCAGGCGGGCGGAAAAGAGCCGTTAGCACAGTGCGCCAAAGCAGGGGGTTCGTTGAACTGTACCGTTAGAACAGTGAGCCGATAGTGGAAATCGGTTACAAAAGAGGAAATTTAGGAACACTGAATTATTCCGAAATTGGGGGGCATGTGTTAACGCCAGATTTTGGCAAATGGACGATATTGATTGAAAAGCGGTTCAAGACCAAATCAGATAAGAAGGCTCGAATCGACTGGGGATAGGAAGCTGAACGCAAAAGGATTCCAGCCGGTAGAGTCCAAATCGGACGAGGATAGGAGACCGATTGCTCCAAAACATGGAAATATGTTTGGTATTTAACCGTGAGTCCGTGTAGGTTAATTAGGATTTATTTTGGAGTTTGTTTAGGATTCCGTTGTTTAATATGTAGGATCAAAACAGAGTTAAACAGACCTACCAGAGGGGGGGTGAATGGTAGAGAAAACCAAAACCCAAAAATCTTTCATGGAATAAAAGATTACCTCTGTCGAAGAATATCTTGATCGCCTCACTCCTATGCCGCCGTTACCTTGATCGCGTCGCTCCTGTGCCGTCGATCAGATCGTCAGAATTCAGAAAATCACTAGTAGATGAAAGCCGAAGACGTAGATCGAATGAACTTGACTTTATTACATCAACTAGAATTTACAAAGCGCACCAACAACGCTCCTCTCAAAATTATGGATCTAGAATCAACAACTATTCAACTCAAATTTTCTAATTCTAAATCTCACAAAAAGCATATTAGAGGCAGACCACTCGGTACCTATTTATATGCAAAATAATCAATCCATTCGACTCTATCTCCGACGGTCGTGGCCTCATGCAGAAACAGAATCGAACGTCGCATCCAGACGCAGCGGTTTGCACGTGCACGTATGAAGCTCGGACTGCTGTACTTCCATACGGCCACGTCAAGCCATGCATGCACGAATCAGGTATGTACGCACGAGATAGAGTCCAGCACATCCTTCCTTGCCGCAGCTGATTTCGTCACCACGTACGTACAAGAGTCCATCCATGTACGTTCCTTGCCGCAAAGCCAAACCGGGCCTACGGCCCATACAACTCCAAATTAACATGCTACAGTACCTCGCCGGGTACTGTAGCAGATGGGCACTACCACGTCTCTCTTCCTTTTCTTCACCAGTTTATCTCCAATTTATTTTACGATTGTTCCGGTGCTTGCACACATAACATGTAAGCCCGTTACACATCCATCCCCACATGGCATCCATCTACCATGTGTCACCTCGTATTCAACATCGTCACCCGGCATCCTCGATCATCTGGACCTCAGCTCCTCCCTGAGCCCAGTCACGATCTCACCGCCATTGACCGATATTGACCTCAGGGAATCACGACTTTAGTCTAACCATGTCACATGACATCCCGACCATCCAGACCTCGGTTCCTCCCTGAACCTAGTCATGGTCCATCCTGACCATCCAGACCTCGGTTCCTCCCTTAACAGCCATTGACCACAATTGATTTCAAGTCACCTGCACACATCGAGACAAACCAACCGCTTTGGGGCATAGATATCGCAACCTGACCCACATTAGTCACACACACTCACACAAATTTATAAGCCAGTTGTTCATCACAAAACATGTAGATCACTCCATGATATTACAATCTCCCCCTTGATGAACACATTGGCAAACACTTAATTGTTTGTTGTTTTTGGGAAGCAACTCTAAAAAACATTTAAAAGAAACATCTCTTACTTGAAAAGAAAGAAATTTCCAAATTTCCAAAAAACTTTCCAAAATTCTTCTCCCCCTTTTGACAATGATGTCATCAAGCATAAAATTTATGTTCTTTAACGTCCAAGAGCTTAGCATACACATAGCATATCAAGTCATGTGTTGAAATAAAAAGAAGATAAACTCATCTAAAATATAGCTACCATGTATTAAAGTATAATCATGAACCAAAGATTTTACAATTAAGTTCAAATCAGCAATCAAAATTCATGATTTCAAACGAGTTATAATGCAACACTGCCACATGCACATAGATGGAAGAATAAATACTAGACATATATACCTATTGCATTTATCACTCTTTCTCAAATTAGCCTTATCACAAAATTACCAATTTGTTTAAGCCTTTTTGCTCATAGTTTTTCTCTCAATTATTTCGGGTACGTCCTTGTCGTCAAGACTGTTTCCAAGGATTCGGCACCCATTTTTCTTCACATCGAATACGTCCTTGTCGTCAAGACTGTCCAAGGATTCAGTATTCATTTTTTTGTCTCATATATTTTTTATTCTCTTGCACAATGAGCAATTTAAAAGCTATTTGAGAAACAACAAAACAATAAAGCATATATACAAGCATTTATTGATCAACCCATATGCTAGCATCAATATTGCATAATTTCTTAATTCAAGTATAGAATTTAAGTTTCATGCATCATATCCCTTAAAAGCAATATCTAAGCTTCATAAAAATACTAGAATACATACAAGCTATGCTACAGACAAATAAACCTTCATAGTATTGCTAGCATGCTCATGACATACCATATGTATAAAACAAAGCTCTCTTTGTCAATTATTGTCATATTTTGCTTGATAAAACCACAAGGTACAAAAATCCCCCTCAAACCATGCCAAAAGGATGAATTATTCCTAATTCTCCACGAAGAAAGGCAAAGCGAGAAGAATCAAGTTGTTTAGTGAAAATATCAACAAGTTGCAATTTTGTATCAAAAAATGTTAATTCAAGATCTCCCTTCTCAACATGATCCCTCAAAAAGTGAAAGTGAATATCAATGTGTTTGGTGCGTGTGTTGAACAGGATTCTTAGCAATGTTGATAGCACTAGTATTATCACAAAAGAGAGGTATTTTCTCAAAAGTAAGACCATAATCTTTTAAAGTTGATATTAGCCAAAGAATCTGTGGACAACAACTAGCAGCAGCAACATATTCTGATTCAGCAGTAGATTGGGCAACACTAGATTGTTTCCTATAAGACCATGCAATTAATGAAGTAACAAGAAAATGACATGTTCCAGTAGTACTTTTTCTATCAATTCTACACCCAGCAAAATCAGCATCGGAATATCCACTCAAGCAAATAGAAGATGAGGTAGAATACCAAATGCCAAATTCAAGTGTATGTTGCAAATACCTCATTATTCGCTTGACTGCTTGACGATGTCAAGCACGAGGAGACACTTGAAAGCGAGCACATAAACACATAGCAAATTGTATGTCTGGCCTAGAAGCAGTTGGATACAGCAAAGATCCAATCATACTTCTATACTCCTTTTGATCAACTGCTTCACCATCTTCATCGGGATCCAGCACAGTTGTAGTACCAATTGGTGTTGAAATTGGTTTGCAATTCTCCATCTTGAATCGTCTCAAGAGATCTTTGTATACTTCGTTTGATGCACAAACGTACCTTGAGGTGTTTGTTTAATTTGCAACCCCAAAAAGTACGATAACTTACCCATCATGCTCATCTCAAATTCCCTGCGCATAGTCTCAGCAAACTCCACAACCAAAGCATGAGATGAACAACTAAAGATGATATCATCAACATAAATCTAAACGAAAAGTTGATTATCACCATGCTTAAGAACAAAAGGCGTTTTGTCAACCTTTCCCATTCGAAAACCTTTCGCAAGCAAAAAGTTCTTAAGCCTATCATACCATGCTCTAGGTGCTTGCTTCAAGCCATACAAAGCTTTAGACAATTTAAAAACATGGTTGGGAAAATCAGGATTTTCAAAACCTGGTGGTTGTTTGACATAAACCTCCTCCTGTATAAAACCACTTAGAAAGGCACTTTTTACATCCATTTGATAAAGTTTAAAACCTTTTGAAGCAACAAAAGCTAACAAAAGTCTAATTGCCTCAATTCTAGCAACAGGAGCAAAAGTTTCATCAGAATCCAAACCCTCCACCTGGGTAAAACCTTGAGCAACAAGTCTAGCTTTATTTCTCACAATCAAACCATCCTCATTTTGTTTATTTTTGAAAACCCATTTGCTTCCAATAATATTATGTCCAGAAGGTGGTTCAACCAAAGTCCAAACTTTGTGCCTTCCAAAATTTTCAAGTTCTTCATGTATGGCGTTAATCCACGATTCATCAGTTAATGCATGAGTAACGTCTTTGGGTTCAAAAGAAGCAACAAACGCAGAATTTGCACAAACATCATGAGTTGTTACCTTAAACCTTGTAGTCCGCTCACCTAAGTTACTAATGATTTGTTCTAGCGGATGTCGCCGTTGAATGTGCAAAGGAGCAGCGACTTCTAAAGTTGTTTCACGTTCTGTATTCTCACTGGTCGAGGTAGAAGCCTCTGGAGGACCATTGTGATTTAGCATCAACAGAACCAGAAGCCGACGACCCTGGCCGTTCTGACCGCACCTCCTGTGTCGGTCTGACCGGAGATGGGTCGGCGGTCTGACCGGCTTGGCGCCCGGTCTGACTAGCCGAGCCGATCTCCTCGTCGTCGTCGCTCTCGTCTTCAAAAATAGGACTATCCTCCCCTTGAGCCTGTGATAATGTACCTGCTATTTATAGTCTAGTACCTGGACTAGCCTCATCAAAAGTAACTTCACAAGTCTCAATTATTTTGTTAGTTTCCAAAACAAGTACACGATAGCCTCATGAATGAGTGGGCTAACCAAGAAACAATCCATTGGTAGAACGTGCTTCAAATTTATCCAAATTTCTAGATTTCAAGACGAAGCATTTGCAACCAAAAACACGTAAATGTGAATCTCTAGGTTGACGACCAAATCGGAGTTCATAAGGAGTTTTTCCAAGTTTAGATCTCAAGAAAACTCGATTTGAAATATAACATGCAGTATTCACTGCTTCAGCCCAGAATTTTCTTGGAGTGTGATACTCATCAAGCATTGTTCTAGCCATCTCAACCAAACAGCGATTTTTTTTCTTTCAACAACACCATTTTGTTGAGGGACATGAGGAGAGGAAAATTCATGTTCAAGACCTTTTTCATTGCAAAATTGTTCAAAAAGGTATTTTTAAATTCACAACCATTATCACTTCGAATTCTATTCAGAGAACCTGGAAGTTCAAGATTCAATCGAAGATACAAACTACGAAAGTGTTGAAAAGCCTCATCCTTAGTTGCCATAAAGTAAACCCATGAATATCGAGAAAAATCGTCAACTATAACTAACACATACTACTTTCCTCCATCTGATTGCACTCTAGCTGGACCAACAGTGTCCATGTGTAAATGCTGTCCTAGTGCATTAGTCATCGCATAAACAATTGGGGCATGTGAAGAAGCAACCATCTTAGCATGACGACACGGTGCACAAACCAAATCAAGATCTTTCTTGAGTCTAGGCAAACCATGAACAAGATCCAAACCACTTATCCTCGTGAGATGATCAAATCCAACATGTCAAATCACAGGTGAAACAGGATTATCAAAGTCAGATTTAAAAACTTTTCCATAGCAAGAGATATTCAGCATAGAATCACCACAAGATTCAAATACTTTACTTCCAGTTTTCTTAAAGTGAACCTCAAAACTTTCATCAACAATTTTTGAAATTGAAAGCAAATTATACTTTAAATCCTCAACCAAAGCTACATTCTTCAATTCAAACTTGTCATTTACTTTGACCATACCTGTAGCGAGAACGGCACTAGAAGCATCACCAAAGATAATCGATTCAGTCTTGGATGCCTGTTCCAGGGAGGAGAACCAATTTTTATCACCGGTCATGTGCCGTGAACAACCGGAATCCACGATCCACACGTTCTCCTTCCTCGTCACCGAAGCCTACACAAGAGAGGATGTCGAAGCCTTAGTACTGGGGTTAGATAAAAGAAATTTAGTAATCCAGTACTAAGACACACGACCAGTAGATCCAATAGGCATATATTTACGTGCAAAAACATTTTGAGAATTTTTAGAAAAATCTCTGCGAGGCTGGTCTGACCGAGGTGCAGTAGCCAGTCTGACCGAGGGTCGGTCTGACCGCTTCTGTACCTCCCGTCTGACCGAGGCTTAGTAGCCAGTCTGACCGGTCCTCGGTCTGATCGTGCAACCCACTGCGGTCTGACCGGTTTCCTCGAGGGAAAAGCAGATTTTTGCAATTTAGATTTTGCAAAAGCAATCTCTCTCCCCTTTTTTGGTTTTCGAGCTAATCTGAAACAAAAACTAAGAAGATGTCCATCTTTACCACAAAAAGAACAATTATGCTTTTCTTTTAGATGGTTTTGAAATATTTGTTTTTGTTTCTTTTAGTGTTGAAGAAGGAGAGCACATAAAACTAGCAGACTTAAAAACTGTTTTTTCATTGCTTGGTTTTGCCAAAGTTTTGAAGCCAACACCCCTGTTGCAGCTTGTTACTTTAGACTGATCCAAAATCATGTTAAGTTGTTTCTTACCATCAGAAAATCTTTTCAAAGAACTTTTCAAATAAGAAACCTCTCTTTCAAGATTAGCACAGTTTTTGCAATCAATCTTGACACTTTTGCTATTGCGACACTTGGGGCAAGATAGCACTTCATTAGTTTTCACAATTTCTTTCATGTACTCAACACGAGCTAAGGCAAATTTTAGCTTCATCTTATTTGATGTGCATGTTGAGCAATCTAAAACATCACAACGTTGTTTCAACTTTTAGCACAAAGCACGTTTGTCACGCCCAGAAATTTACGCCAAATTTCTGAACAATAGCATGTATTAAATCTCGGTCCAGGCATCAGCCCGAGTACGCACTATGACAAATCAATACACAGTTCCACGAATTAAAAACAAATAAAAACAATTAGCTATCGAAATGCAACGGAAAAGGAAAACAAACTAAACCATCTAATCTTCAGCTTCAGCTGGCTAAGACGGCTCCACACCATAGGCATTCTTGACGGCAGACTGAACCTTACTTCAACCTTCGGAACAACCTTCTTCTGACACAGGCTCTGGCACTTGCTCTGGTGGGGGAAAATTAAGCAAGGCTGAGTACAAACCGTACTCAACAAGTAACACCCAAGAGAGGAGAATAATGAATGCAATGGGGTATCAAGGATAGGCTAAGGTTAAATTGCACAAAGCTCAGTAATTTAGCAAAACAGAAGATAAAATAGACTGGAATAAAAGTAAAGTAAGCATTTAAAATAAACATCCACTATCCAACGTTACACCACGTTGCAACAGGCCCAAACCACTGTCGAACGTTACACCACGCAGCGACAGGGTCAACCCTCTGCCCAATGTTAAATCACGTTGCGGCAGACCCAAACCACTGCCAACGTTACACCACGTTGCGCAGGGTCAAACCAGTTCCAAGATTAATAAAATTATTAAATGGGTTCAACTAATCCCAGTGAGTCTGTCAGTTCGCCCAATAACCGCGGGCACGGCTATTCGAATAGTTTTACTCTGCAGAGGTGTACAATTTTACCCACAAGGCATGGCCTCCAAGCATGTTACCATGCCCCAACGTATCACCACGATACCTCAGCACGGAAACCATGATAAGACCTTTCACCTAACCCTCCCTAGACAATCGCACCATACTTCAGGTTTCATCCCCTCCTTTACACCAAGTCGGGCAGTCCCCTCTTGTGCATTGGTAGATCCGGAAACAGCAGAGGCTTTCGTTACACCACGATTGCCCGTCCATACTCCATCATGCCTACCCTTGCCTCGGTACGTCGAATAGGGACAAGCTAGATTACGAGTCTCACCGTTGCCCATTCTGGCTTGTGGTTAGTACGTGTAAGACTTTCAAGGTTTCCTAAGAACCGGTCCTTAATTGCCATGGGCACGACTCTCAAAACCATGCACCCACAGCCCACCATAAGCAATATTTTAGTTATATTAATTCACATCGGGAAATGAATAATGATAACAACCATTAAAGGTGTATCAAAGTGTAACAATAATTAAATAATAATTGGAGAGCTAGTTGAACTAAGCATGGCTAAGCATATCCTAACCCTATTTCTAGTCAAATTATCCCTGGGATGACAATAATAATAAATGGGGATCAACGGGTATATAAAGGTAAATGCCCAATAGATAAATACAATAAATAGATTTGCTTAAAACAATGCATGTTTGAATGTAAAGCGAGGAATTTTATAATCATAGGTTCAATATGATCAAAGAAGGGTGCCACTTGCCTTGCTTAGACCCACGAGGCACTTTGGCGACGACTTCGAGAACGAACGGCGCTGCGACGGGGTCAAAACCTACGACAAACAAGGCAAAACAAACAAAACAGGCTATAAGACTACTGAAACAGAGAAAGAAACTATTTTTAATGGATTCTTGGCATTTTTCTGGATTTAATGAAACTTGAATGGACCTAAACGGAGACTAGATGAATTACTTATGAATTTTAGAAGATTATCTGTGTTTTTGAACTAAACAGAAAACCTTAATTGAATTATTGCGCAATTAATGGGGCTGCTGACGTCAGCGAGGAGAGAGGAGCTGACGGCTGACAGGTGGGGGCCACCTGTCGGTGGGAGAGAGGGGAAGTGGGCGGCGGACACGCGGGCCCGACCGAGAGGGAGGGGCTGGCGGGTGGGACCCGCTGGCCAGTGAGAGGGAAACAGAGAGGGGGAGGAGAGCGCGGCTGCCGGCGAGCGGCGCGACGGCGCGGTGGAGACGGTGCGGTGGAGACGGCGTACTCAGCTTCGGCTGGAGCGGAGAAGGGAGAGGGCGGCTGAGCGGCGGCGGTCGACAACCAGCGACGGCGGCGGGGTCCGGCGAGGGCCGAGGAGAAGTGGTGACGGCCGGCGGCGAAGGAGATCGGCGGCGGCGACGGAGAAGGTGGTGACAGGCGAAGGGACGGCGACGAGAACGGTGACGACGAGTCGGTGTGGAGGAGGCGGAGACGGCGACGGGGTGGCGCGGCTCGGAGCGGCGACGAGTGGCAGGATCGGGTGGCAGCGGAGGACGTCGGCCGACGACGAGCGGCGGGGCGCACTCGCGGTGGCACGAAGAAATAGAGGAAGGGAGGAGAGCGGGCTCACCGGGGTGGCGCGGTGACGACGGCCGATGCGACGAGATCGATCGGTGCCAGGCGACGGTGGCGCGGCGGCGCTGCGGAGCGGCGTCGGCGACGCGAGGGAGAGGGGGATTTATAGGTGGCGGCTACCGTGTGTAGGGCGGGGAGGCGGTGACGGCGCATCGCGGCGACGGCGGCGACGGCCGGGCGGCGCGCGCGCGGAGGAAGAGGAGGGGGATGCTGCGGGGCTGCGGTGCGGGAAAGCGAGGGCGGCAAGACGACGGCGTGACGGCGACGACGTCCGGCGGCGACCCGGCAGCGGCGGTGCGTGGCTCCTGGCGCTTGCCGACGGCACGGGGAGGTCGGCAGCGCGGCGAAGAGGAAAGAAGGAGGGAGAGAGGAGAGGGGAGCTCACCAGCGGTGACGGAGAGCGGCAGCAAGTCGGCGAGGATGAGGCAGAGGTGGAGACGCGGACGAGCGACGGCTTGCGACGTTCGGTGGCGAGATCGGCCGACGGCGGCGGAGCGACGGGGCGCAGCGGAGGAGAGGATGAAGGGACGGCGAGAGCACTGGGACGCCCTCCAGCGGCATTGAAGGTCGGCGAAGGGTCGGCGAGGTCGAGACGGAGGCGGAGACCCGGCTGGACGGCGAGAATCGGCGTCCGGCAGCGAAATCGAACGGTGGCGACGACGGGGCAGGTGGAGGAAAAAGGTGAGCGGCGGCGCGAGGCGGCGAGGATTTTATAGGGGAGGATGGCTGGCTAGGGCGGCGAGGTAGTTGGAGACCGAGTCGGCAACGCGGCGGACTCGGCGGTGGTCGTTGCGGCGGCGGCGCGGCGTCCAGAGGAGTCGGGGCAGAGGCGGACTCGGCCGGCACCCTGGTTCGGTCGCTGACAGGCGGGGCCCGCCTGTTAGTGGCGCAAGGGAGGAAGGAGGCGAGGCGGACTTCACCGCGGCGGGGCGCGGATTGGCGAAGCTGGGCAGGCGGCTCGGGGCAGCTGGGCCGAGCGGCAGCCCGGGAGGGAGGCGGCGCGCGCGGGAAAGGCCGGCTCGGCTGGGCCGACCGAGCAGGAAGATGGGCCGGCTCGGCTGGGCCGTCCCGGGAAGGAAGAGAGGAAAAAGAAAAAGGAAAAAGAAAAGAGAGAGGAGGAAAATTGGACTTCGGCCCAATTTGGGAAGGAAGGGAAAAAGAAAGGAAAAAGGAGGGAAAAAGAAAAGCCCCACTTTTGCCGAGTTTTAAATTAATTTGTTTGGCCAAATTTTATACTTCTGCAATTTGAATTTGAATCCAGTTAGTCGATTTGCAAACCTCGATTTAATTAAATTAGGTTCTTTTAGAGGGATTCTTCCTGAGTTAATTAAGCCAATTGTTATTTACGAATTTCTTTTTACGAGTTTAGGCTTGGGATAAAACTCCGGGCGTGACAATGTTAAACATCGAACTAGCATAAAAAGCAGTTTGATATTTCTTCAACATCTTTTTATTTAAAAACAACTCATCAGTAGTGCGTGTAAGCAGGGTTAACCAAGAGCCAGAGAAGATTTAGTTTTCAGATCATGTGAAATATTGACATCTCTAATTTTTGAAATTTCATGCATCAAAACCTCACAATTTTTGCAATCATCATCATTAGGAATAAGAGATTTTAATCTAGCAATTTCAGCATTAAGAGATTCAATTATAAACTCTTCTTTTTTATACATCTTCTCACATTTCTTATTTTTTGCACTTAGGACATGGATGGCTTGCTCAAGAGAACTTACCTCATTGTCCTCACACTCTGAATCTGATTCACCACGTAACATGAGGCAAACATCGGAGATGTTCCTTCCTATATTTTCATCTTCGTCACTCTCTCCATCTACATCGCTTAGTGGCTCAAAGGTGGCGTAGACTTGATCCAACATCTTCTTAAGGTCGTCCTTGGTTTTCCTTCCCTTGAATGTGTTCTTGTACTTAGGCTAGTCGTCCTTGGTCTTGTCTCCACCATTGTCTTCTTTCTTGCCTCTCCCAAGCATAGGACAGCGCCAACGAATATGATCAAGTGCTCCACACTCGTAGCAACGAGTTGGACCTACTCTTTTCCTGTATCTAACATTATTCATAGCTCGAGAAATTTTGTTAGCAGCCAAAGCCAAATCCTCCTCCTCGAATTGTTTGAGTTGCTCATCGGATGGTGAAGCACCAACATCAAAAGAGGTCGAGGGAGAAACCAAGGCACTAGATTTAGAATCAATTTTACGAGAGAGGATATTCATCTCGTGTGTTTTGAGTTTTGTGTAAAGAGAATCCAAAGTCAAAGTAGACATATCAGCAGATTCTTGAATAGTTGCAACTTTCATCTTCCAAACAAACATGTCAAGACCATTCAAAAAGTGGTGAGAGATCTTAGATTGAGAATAATTAACATCATAAGCAGAATCAACAGATCCAAGATTACTCAAAATTTTATTATACCTACCCAGATAATCATCCGAAGGTTCTCTAGGTTCCATCTCAAATTTGATATAATCCTTTTTGAAAAGATCTCGACGAAGTTCTTTTATATTAGTTGTTCCTTGATGAAAGTTTTTCAAAGCATTCTAGATCTCATTAGCAGTTTTAAGATGCGAAACGTAATCAAAATCCAAATGAGAAATCCCACTCAATAAAATATTTCGAGCTTTGCAATTGTTGCTAAACTCAGTTTTCAAAGCAGGAGTGTTAATCTGTTCGGGAATCTTATATGGTTGTGCAACTTTTTGGCAAACATCATAATCTTCAGCCATAATGTAAGATTGCATCTTATCACACCAACAAGGAAAATCCAATCCATCAAAAACATGAGGCTTCGTTGTAAACTTGTTAGCCATGGCAAAAAAAAAAAACTCTAGATCGGTTAAAATCCAAAGCAAATCTCTAGATCGGTTAAAATTCAAAGAAAAAAACAAGGCTCTGATACCACTTGTAGGATCGAAACAGAGTTAAACAGACCTACCAAAGGGGGGTGAATGGTAGAGAAAACCAAAACCTAAAAATCTTTCACGGAATAAAAGATTACCTCTGTCGAAGAATATCTTGATCGCCTCGCTCCTATGCCACCGTTACCTTGATCGCACCGCTCCTGTGCCGCCGATCAGATCGTCAGAATCCAGAAAATCACTAGTAGATGAAAGCTAAACACGTAGATCGAATGAACTTGACTTTATTGCATCAACTAGAATTTACAAAGCGCACCAACAATGCTCCTCTCAAAATTGTTGATCTAGAATCAACAACTATTCAACGCAAATTTTCTAATTCTAAATCTCAAAAAAAAACATACCAGGGGCAGACCACTCGGTACCTATTTAAATGCAAAATAATCAATCTATTCGACTCTATCTCCGACGCTCGTGGCCGCATGCAGAAATAGAATCGAACACCACATCCGGACGCAGCGGTTTGCACGTGCACGTATGAAGCTCGGACTGTTGTACGTCCATAGGGCCACGTCAAGCCATGCATGCACGAATCAGGTATGTACGCACGAGATATAGTCCAGCACATGCTTCCTTGCCGCAGCTGATTTCCTCACCACGTACGTACAAGAGTCTATCCATGTACGTTCCTTGCCGCAAAGCCAAACCGGGCCTACTGTCATGCCCAGAAATTCCTCACACAAATTTCTGAACTTAATTGTGTATTAAATCCCTGTCCAGGACCAGCCAGGGTACACAAAAAGACAATGTTGATTACATAACCATCGTTCTTAGAAACAACTGAAAATAACACTTATTCTAGCGGAAATGCAGCGGAAAGAAAAAAAGGTAGACTAGCTCCAGGGGTTACGGCTCCAGTCCACAGGCAAAGCTTCGACGGCAGATCAACTCACTCCTAAGAGACACCTCCATCGGACTCAACTCGTAGCTCTGAAGGGGGAAAAAGTTGGGCAAGGCTGAGTACAAACCACCGTACTCAACAAGTAACACGGAAAAGAGGGTAATAAATGATGCATAGGGATCATCAAGGGTCTAGGGTTAGTTGCAATAAAGCAGCAGTTAAATAAATAACAGAGATTAAAACGAATAAGGATAATTGAATACAGTAAAGGATAGGTAAATAACAGTTGTAAAATACCACAACACTGTCCAACGTTACCCCACGTTGCAACAGGCCCAACCACTACTCAACGTTACACCACGTTGCAGTAGTCCCGAGTGAAAACCAGTTTACTCAAGTTATTAAGGGTTCACTAATCACAGTGAAGCTGGGAGCTCGCCTGTAACCGTGGGCACGGCTATTCGAATAGATTATACTCTGATCAGAGGTGCACTACTGTACCCACAAGACACGACTCCACTACACTTGAACGTGCGCCGACATACCACCACGGCATACCGGAAAGGAGACCGTGATAGGACCCGTCACACAACCCTCCCTATTTAATCGCACCACACTTCAGGTTTGACCCCCTCCTTTACACCAAGTCGGGCAGTCCCCTCTTGTGCCTTGGTAGATCCGGAAGCAGCAGAGGCCTTCGTTACACTACGATTGCCTGTCCATACTCCATCACGCCTACCCTTGCCTGGGTACGTCAAATAGTTCGAAGTCATGCTTCAAATCCCACCTTACCCATTTCGGCATGTGGTTAGCACTTAATTACTTCCAGGGTTTCCCGTGAACCGGTCCTTAATTGTCATGGGTGCGACTCTCAAAACCATGCACCCACAGCCCACCATTATTAATATTTTAGTTGACATTAGCCCGAACCGGGTAATGAATCATTATCTCCGCTATTTAGAACTAAGCATGATTTAACGTGATCCCATGAGCTACTTGTTCTAAGCACGGCTAAGCATTAACCTAGGCCTAACTCTAATCAAGTTACCCCTGGTCTAGCAAAGAATAAAGTCGGATAAACAACGGCATAACAATAAGGTTTACCCGAAGAAAATAAATACAGTAAATACTTTAATTAAAACAATGCATATTTGAATAAATAAAGCGAGGAATTTGCAATAATTGGTTCAATATGATCAAAGATGAGTGTCACTTGCCTTGCTCTGGCCCCTGGGGAACTTCGGCGACGATCTCGAAGTAAACCGGCTCTTCGGCGGGGTCCGAATCTAAGCGACAAAGCACAAAAATAATTAAAACAGGCACAAACTCTACTGAAACAGCAAAAGAAAGTATTTTTAATGTATTCTTGACAATTTTATGAATTTAATGAAATTTGAATGGACCTAAACGGAGACTAGATGAATTACTTATGAATTTTAGAAGTTTTCTAGGTTTTTAGCTAAACAGAAAAGTCCTAAATCAATTATTGCGCAATTAATGGGGCTGCTGACGTCAGCGAGGAGAGAGGAAGTGCTGACGGCTGACAGGTGGAGACCATCTGTCGGTGGGAGAGAGGGGAGAGGAGAGACTGACATGCGGGTCCCACAGGAGGAGAGAGGGAGGAGGGGCGCGGGGCAACTGACGGGTGGGTCCTGCTCGTCAGCGAGGGGGAAACAGAGAGGGGGAGGAGAGCGCGGCCGGCAGCGGGAGCTTCGGGCGGCGCGGCAGCGACCGAGGGACGGCGACGCGACGGCAGCGCTAGCGGACGGCGGCGGTGCCACGACGACGGCGACGCGGCGACGACCGCGCACGAATCGGCGACGCAAGGGCACGGCCGAGAGGGGGAGCGGTGGCCAGCGAACACGACGGTGACGAGCGCGCGACGCGCGCACGGCGGCGAGAGGTGGCAATGGGTACCGGCAGCGGCGGCACGGTGACCGCGTGGTGAAGGCGACGATGAGGGAAACACAGCGACGGCGGAGAGGTGGCGCACGACGCCCGGCGACGGTGCGGGTGGTCCGGCGGTGACGGCAAGGACAAAGGAGAGGAGGAGAGGGAGGTGGGGACGCTCACCGGCGGAGGCGAACGCGGCAGAGGGTGTCACGCCTAGAAATTCCTCACACGAATTTCTGAACTTAATTGTCTATTAAATCCCTGTCCAGGACTAGCCAGGGTACACAAAAAGACAATGTTGATTACATAACCATCGTTCTTAGAAACAACTGAAAATTACACTTATTCTAGCTGAAATGCAGCGGAAAGAAAAACAAAGGGGTAGACTAGCTCCAGCGGGTACGGCTCCAGTCTACAGGCAACGCTTCGACGGTGGAACAGCTCACTCCCGAGAGCCACCTCCATCGGACTCGACTTCTAGCTCTGGGGTGGGAAAGTTAAGCAAGGCTGAGTACAAACCACCATACTCAACAAGTGACACGGACAAGGGGAAGATGAATGATGCATAGGGATTAACAAGGACAGGCTAGGGTTAGTTGCGATAAAGCAGCAGTTTAAACAAATAACAGAGATTAAAAGAACAAAGGTAATTAAGTACAGTAAAGCATAAATAAAAAACAGTTGTAAAATACCACAACACTGTTCAACGTTACACCACGTTGCAACAGGCCCAACCACTACTCAACGTTACACCACGTTGCAGTAGTCCCGAGTGATAACCAATTTACTCAAGTTATTAAGGTTCACTAATCACAGTGAGGCTGGGAGTTCGCCCGTAACCGTGGGCATGGCTATTCGAATAGTTTATACTCTGATCAGAGGTGTACTACTGTACCCACAAGACACGACTCCACTACACTTGAACGTGCGCCGACATACCACCATGGTATACCGGAAAGGAGACCGTGATAGGACCCGTTACACAACCCTCCCTGTTTAATCGTACCACACTTCAGGTTTCACCCCCTCCTTTACACCAAGTCGGGCAGTCCCCACTTGTGCCTTGGTAGATCCGGAAGCAGGAGAAGCTTTCGTTACACCACGATTGCCCGTCCATACTCCATCACGCCTACCCTTGCCTGGGTACGTCAAATAGTTCGAAGTCATGCTTCAAATCCCACCTTACCCATTTCGGCATGTGGTTAGCACTTATTTACTTCCAGGGTTTCCCGTGAACCGGTCCTTAATCGCCATGGGTGCGACTCTCAAAACCATGCACCCACAGCCCACCATTATCAATATTTTAGTTGACATTAACCCGAACCGGGTAGTGAATCAATGTCTCAGCTAAACAGAACTAAGCATGATTAAATGTGATCCCATGAGCTATTTGTTCTAAGCATGGCTAAGCTTTAACCTAGGCCTAACTCTAATCAAGTTACCCCTGGTCCAGCAATGAATAAAGTTGGATAAACAACGGCATATTAATAAGGTTTACCCAAAAATAACATAAAGTAAGAACTTTAGTTAAAACAATGCATATTTGAAATAAATAAGCGGGGAATTTGCAATAACGGGTTCAATATGTTCAAGGATGAGTGTCACTTGCCTTGCTCTGGCCCTTGGGGAACTTCGGCGACGATCTCGAAGTAAACCGGCTCTTCGGCGGGGTCCGAATCTAAGCGACAAAGCACAAAAATAAATAAAACAGGCACAAACTCTACTGAAACAGCAAGAGAAACTATTTTTAATGGATTCTTGACAATTTTATAAATTTAATGAAATTTGAATGGACCTAAACGGAGACTAGATGAATTACTTATGAATTTTAGAAGTTTTCTGGGTTTTTTAGCTAAACAGAAAAGTCCTAAATCAATTATTGCGCAATTAATGGGGCTGCTCACGTCAGCGAGGAGAGAGGAAGCTGACGGCTGACAGGTGGGGACCACCTGTCGCTGAGAGAGAGGGGGAGGAAGAGACTGACACGCGAGCCCGGGGAGGAGAGAGAGGAGGCGGGCGCGGGGACGACTGACGGGTGGGGCCCACTCGTCAGCGAGAGAGGAACAGAGAGGAGCAGAGCGCGCGGGCTCGGGCGGACGGCGGCGACCGGCGGGAGCGGCGGGCGACGCGGCGACGGCGGCGCACGGCGACGGCGGCGACGGCGGCGCACGGCGACGACGGCGGCGACGCGACGGCGACGGCGCGACGACGACGACCGGTGTCCGGCGACGGCGCGACGGCGACGACGGTGGAGGCGGCGATGCACGGGCGCAACCGGCAGAACAGCGGCGACGGCTGGCACGGCGACGGCCGGGTGCGCGGCACGCGCGGCGCAAGCGACGGCGGCCAAACGTCGGCGACGCGGAGGCGACGACGACCAGCGGGAGCGGCGAGCTACGGTCTCGTCCGGCGACGGCGCGCGACTCGGCGGCGGTCGGCCGGAAAGGGGGAGAAAGAGGGGAGGAGGGTGCGAGTGCTCACCGGCAGCGGCGAGGGCGCGGGCGGGTCGGCGAGGTCGAGGCGGAGGTGGCGACGCGGGTGGGAGTGGGAGATCGGCGGTGGCGGCGGAGATCGATTGGCGGCGGTGAGGCGACCGGCGCGACGGCGACGGCGTGACGGAGGAATGCGCGGCGCGGGGGACGCTCACCGGCGACGACGAGGGTGGCAAACGGTCGGCGACGGCGGCGCGGAGGCGATGACGCGGCTGGACAGCGGCGAAGGCGTCCGACAGCAGGATTGAACGGCGACGGCGAACAGCGGCGGCGACTAGAGCTGAGGGGGAAAGCGGGCGACGGCGCGGCGGCGGTGGGGATTTATAGGGTGGCGGCGCCGGTTAGGGCGGGCGGAGGTTGGAGACCGAGTCGGCGACGACGCGGTCTCGGTGGCGACCGTTGCGGCGGCGGCGGTTGCGGCGCGGCGGCGGACTCGGACTCGGCCGGCACGGGCACGGCGCGTGCTGGCGGAGCTCGGTCGCTGACAGGTGGGCCCCACCTGTCAGCGGCGCGAGAGAGAGGAGGGAGGCGGCGCGGACTCGCGGCGCGGGCGAGTGGCGAGCGCGGGAGCTAGGCTGAGCGGTGGCCCAGGCGGGGCGCGCGCTGGCGGGCGGATGGAAGCGGCCGGCTCGGCTGGGCCGGCCGAGGAGGAGTGGGCCGGCTCGGCTGGGCCGGCCCAGGAAGAAAAAGAAAAAGAAAAAGAAAAGGAAAAAGAGAGAGGGAGGAAAATTGGACTTCGGCCCAATTTGAGAAGGAAGGGAAAAAGAAAGGAAAAAGGAGGGAAAAAGGAAAACCCCACTTTTGCCGAGTTTTAAATTAATTTGTTTGGCCAAATTTTATACTTCTGCAATTTAAATTTAAATCCTGTTAGTCGATTTACGAGCCTCGATTTAATTGAATTAATTCCTTGTAGAGGGATTTTTCCTGAGTTGATTAAGCCAATTGTTACTTACGAATTTCTTTTTACGATTTAAGGCTTAGGACGAAACTCCGGGTGTGACAAACCTACCCCCCTTAAACGGAATCTCGACCCCGAGATTCGGAGGCACTGGCGAAGTGGTGCGGATGGGTGGCCTTGAGCTCATCTTCTCTTTCCCATGTCGCTTCTTCTTCTGAGTGGTGACTCCACTGAACTCTGCAGAATCTGATCACACGGTTCCGAGTCTTCCTTTCACTGGTTTCTAGAATCTGTGCTGGCTTCTCCACATAAGTCAGATCTTGCTGTAGATCGATGTGCTCGGAGTTGGTCTGTTCTTCAGGCACACGTAGGCACTTCTTGAGCTGCGACACATGGAACACGTCATGGATTCCGGCCATGTTAGCAGGGAGTTCCAACTGATACGCAACTTCTCCCTTGCGTTCCACTATCCGGTATGGTCCCACAAAACGTGGTGCCAATTTTTCTTTGGTCTGAAACCGGTGTACTCCTCGCAAAGGTGTGACGCGGAGGTACACATAGTCTCCTGCTTCGAAGGCTAAGTCCCTTCGACGATTATCTGCATAACTCTTCTGTCTGGTTTGAGCTGTTTTCAACCTTTCACGGATTATTCTGACCTTCTCTTCGGCCTGGCTTAGAACTTCAGTCCCAAAAACTTGACGTTCTCCTGTTTGATCCCAGAAGAGGGGTGTACGACACTTTCGCCCATACAATGCTTCAAAAGGTGCCATCTGCAGACTGGCTTGATAGCTGTTGTTTTATGAGAACTCTGCATACGGTAGGTTCTTATCCCACGTTCCACCAAAGTCGAGAGCGCAAGCTCTGAGCATATCTTCAAGAATCTGATTTACCCTCTCTGTCTGACCATCTGTCTGGGGATGATAAGCCGTACTGAAATTCAGTCGGGTTCCCAATTCTTCCTGCAGCTTTTGCCAAAACTTCAAGGTAAACTGACTTCCTCGGTCAGAAACGATCTTCTTCGGTACTCCATGTAGACACATGATCCTGGCCAAGTATATCTCGACCAATCTTTTCCCTAAGTATGTAGTGTGAACTGGTATGAAATGAGCGACCTTTGTCAATCGATCAACAATTACCCAAATCGAGTCATGACCGGCAGCAGTCCTAGGTAAACCAGTGATGAAATCCCTCTCGATTTCTTCCCATTTCCATTCTGGAATCTGGAGAGGTTGCAAAAGTCCTGCTGGCCTTTGGTGTTCTGCTTTGACTCGTTGACAAACATCGCACAAGGCGACATATTCTGCAATTTCTCTCTTCATACTAACCCACCAAAACTTTTCTTTTAGGTCCTGATACATCTTGGTACTCCCGGGGTGAATAGAGTACTGGGTTTGATGAGCTTCTTGAAGTATCAACTCCTTCAATTCCCTGTTATCTGGCACGCACAACCTGTTTCCCATCCAGATTGTTCCATGTTCATCTTCTGAAAAATCTCGAGCTTTACCAACTCGCATATTTTTCTTTAGCTCGGCTATCTCCGGATCATTTGCTTGGGATTGGCGAACCTGATCCACCAAAGTGGGCTGCGCTTCTAGGGCTGCCACAAAACCTTCTTCGACTGAACCCAAATTTAGTCGTTCAAACTCCTGTTGCAACTGCTCACAAACTTCTGTTGACATCGCAACGTTGCAGTAATTCTTCCGGCTCAAAGCATCGGCAACTACATTTGCTTTGCCTGGATGGTAATGGATACTTAAATCATAATCCTTGATCAATTCCAACCATCTTCGCTGACGGAGGTTCAAATCTGGTTGTGTAAAGATATACTTTAAACTCTTATGATCCGTATATACCTCACACTTGTTACCGATTAAGTAGTGTCGTCAAATCTTTAGGGCATGCACCACAGCTGTTAGTTCCAAATCATGAGTCGGGTAGTTACCCTCATGTGGTCTCAACTGACGAGAGGCGTAAGCAACCACCTTTCCTTCTTGCATTAGCACACATCCCAGTCCTGATCTGGATGCGTCACAGTAAACCTGGAAGTCCTTCGTTTGATCCGGCAAAACCAACACGGGTGCCGAAACCAACCTTTGCTTGAGCTCTTCAAAACTCCTATCGCACTCACTTGACCACTTGAACTTCTCTTCCTTTTTCAACAACTGTGTCATTGGCTTGGCTATCTTCGAGAAATTCTCAATGAACCGGCGGTAATAGCCCGCAAGTCCTAAGAAACTCCTGATTTGGGAAACCGTATTAGGCGGGGTCCACTTGATTACTGACTCCACATTACTGGGGTCCACTGCTACACCTTGGGCATTGATCACATGGCCGAGGAACTTCACTTCGTACAGTCAAAAATCACACTTGCTAAACTTGGCATACAACTAGTGTTCTCTTAGCTTCTCTAGCACAATCCGCAAATGTTGCTCCTGCTTTTTTTCTGACTTGGAGTAGATAAGAATGTCATCAATGAAGACAACCACAAACTTATCCAGGTATTCCATGAACACCTTATTCATGAGATTTATGAAAAATGCCGGGGCATTGGTAAGTCCAAACGACATCACCGTACATTCATACAAGCCGTAACGAGTAGTGAATGCCGTCTTGGTAATATCTTCTTCCCGAATTCTTAACTGATGATACCCTGATCTCAAATCGATCTTGGAGAAAACTTTGGCTCCCTTCAACTGATCGAACAGATCATCAATCCTTGGCAGAGGATACTTATTCTTGATGGTAACATCGTTCAAAGCACGATAGTCCACACACATTCTCTTAGTTTTGTCCTTCTTCTCAACAAAAATGACCGGGGCACCCCAAGGCGAGGTACTTGGTCAGATATAACCTTTCTGAAGCTGTTCATCCACTTGCTTCTTCACTTCCGCCATCTCGTTGGCTGCCATCCTGTAGGGTCATTATAGATCGGTGCGGTTCCTGGTACCAAGTCGATACGGAACTCGATCTCTCTTTCTAGCGGCATCGTTGTGAGATCATCTGGAAACACCTCCGGATACTCACAAACCCCTGGTATGTCTTCCAACTTCTTTGGGTCTTTAACTTTTTCCAAGGGTTGCTCTTCGGCTTCCATCTGATTCAAACAAGTCCTGGTTGGCACTGACTCCGGCGACTGTTAAGTCACCACTTTACCACCTTCACTGGTCAAGGTGACTGTACGCTTGGCACAATCAATCACTCCTTGATGCTTTGTAAGCCAGTCCATTCCCAAAATGACATCTAGGTCTTTAGATTCGAGAAGGATGAGATTGGCTAGAAAGGGTATCCCTTGGATTTCTATGGGCACATCAGGGCTATAAAGGTCCGATAGCATACTATGCCCTGGAGTATTTACCCGCATCGGGTTTCTTAACTTTTCCCTTTCTAACCCAAGCAATCCCACAAACTTTCTTGAAATAAAAGAGTGTGTAGCACCAGAATCAAAAAGTACTGTAGCAGGTACGGAGTTGACGGGAAACGTACCCAGTATTACTTCTGGCGCAGCCTGTGCTTCTTCGGCGGTGACGTGATTCACGCGAGCTTGCACGAACCTTTGCCCACTGCGCTTCGGCTTCGGGCATTTGTCGGCAAAGTGACCTGGGTCGCCACAGTTGTAGCACACTCCAGGCTTTGCACCTGCATCCTTCCTGGCTGGAAGAGGTTGAGCTGTCGGCGGAGGAGCATTCTGTTGCCGCAGAGTTGGTGCAGGGGGAGCGCGTGGAGGTGGAGCACGCTGGGATGGACCACTAGAGAAATTGCTGGGATTGTGAGGACGATGTTGGCGGACAATGAAGGTTGATTGCCCGTGCTGCTGATTCGAGGGATAGGGGCCGGTGTGGAATCGGGGCTTCTGAGGAGGCGGCTGGTTAGACCTGAACTGGGGAGCCTTCCTCTTCTTGTCCATCTGGAGGTGCTGGTCCTCCTGACGGATGGCCTTATCCACTAGTTTCTCAAAGTCGGCATAGTCGCCCGAAAGCAACTACTTCTTCAGTTCATCATCCAAGCCTCCGAGGAACTTTTCTTGTCTTTCGGCATCAGTGCGGACGTCCTCGGGAGCGTATCGCGCTAGGCGATTGAACTCATGAAGGTACTCTGTCACCATCTTGGTACCTTGCTGCAAAGCGCGGAACTCACGCTTCTTCTATGTGACTATCCCGTCGGGGATATGGGCCTTGCGGAAGTTAAGACAGAATTCCGCCCAAGTCACTTCCGTGGTAGCGGTGCGGGTAGGCAGGAAATTATCCCACCAAGCAGAGGCGGGACCCATCAGTTGATGTGCGGCAAAGGAGACCTTCTCTTGGTCAGTGCACTGCAGTAGGTTGAGCTTCTTCTCAATGGTATGGAGCCAATCACTTGCCTCCATGGGGTTGGTGGTGCTTGAGAAGGTTGGGGGACGGACACGGAGAAACTCTGGTAGCTTGGACTGCACAGGGGGTGGTCCCTGCTGTTGCTGGTTATTCTGACTTTGATTTAGAAGCTGGTGGAGCACTTGTTGATGTTGCTGCTGTTGCTGTTGCATCTGCTGCATCATCCAAGAGAGCATCTGCGTCTGGTTAGCAAGAATCTGGGCAAGCGACGGGTTCTCTGGTGGAGGCGGCGGGGGCGGTCCTCCGGTGCTGGACTAGTCAGTGTCGCGGTTGCCGTGGCGGGTGTTCACCATCTGCGGGAGCGGGAGAGAACAGAAAGAGAAAGAAGAAAAAGAAACGGCTAAGCAAACGGGGGCTTTATTTAATTAGTGAACTGTAATTGTCTTGCTTAAGAAACACACTTAAAAACCACACAACTCCTGGCGGTACAACCATAACCCCACTACTGCTATGGTTCACCACTAGCCCCAAGCGAAGCAAACCTAACACACCAAAACTAGCACACAACGACTAAAACGAAGCTAAAGGCGACATCTAGGGCACGGAAGGGGAGCGACGATAGACGACGGGAGACGGATCTTCTTCCTCGTCTTCAGAGCGGCTTCTTGAGTTGCTGGGGAGGCCATCTTCATCTTCACCAGAAGCGGACTCACTGCTGCTTGAGACCGAGACGACCCTATTGCGGTTCCTTGCAGCGTTGAACGGGGAGACACCTTCCTCGGGCACTGGGGTCGGAGAGGTTGGCACCATCTGCATCAAGGGTCCTGGTTCATCCGGGGCACCAGGGTGAGACTGAACTCTTGGCGGCCCACGGGTTCGCTTCCTTGCCGTAGTGCGACACCTTGCACCTCCGGGCTCTGGGAGTCCTTTAAGCCTGGCGTTCTCTTTCTTCAAGCGGTCGACCTCATCTTGCAGACGAACGATCTGGGTGAGCTTGGCGTCGTTCAAGGCCTTGGACGCTTCGTGGAGATCGTGATGCATCTGGTCGAGGCCCTGCAGCACCGTGCACATCCTACCGAAGGTAGGGTCTTGCTCACTTCGGGCAGACCGAAACCTACTGACCATGGAATTGGGTCCACGACCAGGGTGATACCGGTAAGCCGAATGCCGAAACGTCAGGTCATGCCTGGCCCTGAGCGTTGTCATCAGACTGTAGGCAGCTTCCTGGCAGGCATGCTCATGCGAACCTCCAGCTCCTTCTGCTTCCAAGTTAGGGAGAAAACCGGGGATTCCATGTAGCTCCAATCTTACTCGGTGGGGAAACTCGCCTTCCAGAGGATGGATCGTGGTATACTCCGGCTCATAGGGGTATCCTGTTGTGAACGAGACTCTTGCCAACTCTGCCACGAATCCAGCCATCCCGTTTCCACGATGGTACAAGGGGTGGTCAGCCATCTAAAGAGCACAAGGATTTGGAATCAATAGATGCAAAATTTTGTTTCAAGATAAATAAATCATAAAAGAAACAAAGTAAATAAAGTTTTACCCGTAAATCGATTTACACACGCTCTTCAACAAAAGGGGTTTTGTCTTTTTAAATCACTCACGCTTTTGAAAAACATTAACCCATTTTCAAAACACTCTAACTTTCGTAAACTATGCACAAATATGAAAAGGAGAGGGCTCTTAGGGTTTCCATTGGGCTGATCCTACAGTCAAAGGTGGCTCTGATACCAACTTGTCACTCCCAGAAATTTCTCACACGAATTTCTGAACTTAATTGTGTATTAAATCCCTGTCCAGGACCAGCCAGGGTACACAAAAAGACAATGTTGATTACATAACCATCGTTCTTAGAAACAACTGAAAATTACACTTATTCTAGCGGAAATGCAGCGAAAAGAAAAACAAAGGGGTAGACTAGCTCCAGCAGGTACGGCTCCAGTCCACAGGCAACGCTTCGACGGCGGAACAGCTCACTCCTGAGAGGCACCTCCATCGGACTCGACTTCTAGCTCTAGGGTGGAAAGTTAAGCAAGGTTGAGTACAAACCACCGTACTCAACAAGTGACACGGACAAGGGGAAGATAAATGGTGCATAGGGATTAACAAGGACAGGCTAGGGTTAGTTGCGATAAAGCAGCAGTTTAAACAAATAACAGAGATTAAAAGAACAAAGGTAATTAAGTACAGTAAAGCATAAATAAAAAACAGTTGTAAAATACCACAACACTGTTCAACGTTACACCACGTTGCAACAGGCCCAACCACTACTCAACGTTACACCACGTTGCAGTAGTCCCGAGTGATAACCAATTTACTCAAGTTATTAAGGTTCACTAATCACAGTTAGGCTGGGAGTTCGCCCGTAACCGTGGGCACGGCTATTCGAATAGTTTATACTCTGATCAGAGGTGTACTACTGTACCCACAAGACACGACTCCACTACACTTGAACGTGCGCCGACATACCACCATGGTATACCGGAAAGGAGACCGTGATAGGACCCGTTACACAACCCTCCCTATTTAATCGTACCACACTTCAGGTTTCACCCCCTCCTTTACACCAAGTCGGGCAGTCCCCTCTTGTGCCTTGGTAGATCCAGAAGCAGGAGAAGCTTTCGTTACACCACGATTGCCCGTCCATACTCCATCACGCCTACCCTTGCCTGGGTACGTCAAATAGTTCGAAGTCATGCTTCAAATCCCACCTTACCCATTTCGGCATGTGGTTAGCACTTATTTACTTCTAGGGTTTCCCGTGAACCGGTCCTTAATCGCCATGGGTGCGACTCTCAAAACCATGCACCCACAACCCACCATTATCAATATTTTAGTTGACATTAACCCGAACCGGGTAGTGAATCAATGTCTCAGCTAAACAGAACTAAGCATGATTAAATGTGATCCTATGAGCTATTTGTTCTAAGCATGGCTAAGCTTTAACCTAGGCCTAACTCTAATCAAGTTACCCCTGGTCCAGCAATGAATAAAGTTGGATAAACAACGCATATTAATAAGGTTTACCCGAAAATAATATAAAGTAAGAACTTTAGTTAAAACAATGCATATTTGAAATAAATAAGCGGGGAATTTGCAATAACGGATTCAATATGTTCAAGGATGAGTGTCACTTGCCTTGCTCTGGCCCTTGGGGAACTTCGGCGACGATCTCGAAGTAAACCGGCTCTTCGGCGGGGTCCGAATCTAAGCGACAAAGCACAAAAATAAATAAAACAGGCACAAACTCTACTGAAACAGCAAGAGAAACTATTTTTAATGGATTCTTGACAATTTTATGAATTTAATGAAATTTGAATGGACCTAAACGGAGACTAGATGAATTACTTATGAATTTTAGAAGTTTTCTAGGTTTTTTAGCTAAACAGAAAAGTCCTAAATCAATTATTGCGCAATTAATGGGGCTGCTGACGTCAGCGAGGAGAGAGGAAGCTGACGGCTGACAGGTGGGGACCACCTGTCGGTGAGAGAGAGGGGGAGGAAGAGACTGACACGCGGGCCTGGGGAGGAGAGAGAGGAGGCGGGCACGGGGACGACTGACGGGTGGGGCCCACTCGTCAGCGAGAGAGGAACAGAGAGGAGCAGAGCGCACGGGCTCGGGCGGACGGCGGCGACCGGCGGGAGCGGCGGGCGACGCGGCGACGGCGGCGCACGGCGATGGCGGCGGTGACGCGACGGCGACGGCGCGACGACGACGACCGGCGTCCGGCGACGGCGCGACGGCGACGACGGCGGAGGCGGCGATGCACGGGCGCAACCGGCAGAACAACGGCGACGGCTGGCACGGCGATGGCCGGCGGCGCGGCACGCGCGGCGCAAGCGACGGCGGCCAAACGTCGGCGACGCGGAGGCGACGACGACCACGGCGACCGGCGGGAGCGCCGAGCAACGGTCTCGTCCGGCGACGGCGCGCGACTCGGCGCCGGTCGACCGGAAAGGGGGAGAAAGAGGGGAGGAGGGTGCGGGTGCTCACCGGTGGCGGCGAGGGTGCGGGCGGGTCGGCGAAGTCGAGGCGGAGGTGGCGACGCGGGTGGGAGCGGGAGATCGGCGGTGGCGGCCGAGATCGATTGGCGGCGGTGAGGCGACCGGCGCGACGGCGACGGCGCGACGGAGGAATGCGCGGCGCGGGGGACGCTCACCGGCGACGACGAGGGTGGCAAACGGTCGGCGACGGTGGCGCGGAGGAGATGACGCGGCTGGACAGCGGCGAAGGCGTCCGGCAGCGGGATTGAACGGCGACGGCAAACAGCGGCGGCGACTAGAGCTGAGGGGGAAAGCGGGCAACGGCGCGGCGGCGGTGGGGATTTATAGGGTGGCGGCGCCGGTTAGGGCGGGCGGAGGTTGGAGACCGAGTCGGCGACGACGCGGTCTCGGCGGCGACCGTTGCGTTGGCGGCGGTTGCGGCGCGGCGCGGGCTGGCGGAGCTCGGTCGCTGACAGGTGGGCCCCACCTGTCAGTGGCGCGAGAGAGAGGAGGGAGGCGGCGCGGACTCGCGGCGCGGGCGAGCGGCGAGCGCGGGAGCTGGGGCAAGCGGCGGCCCAGGCGGGGCGCGCGCTGGCGGGCGGAGGGAAGCGGCCGGCTCGGCTGGGCCGGCCGAGGAGGTGTGGGCTGGCTCGGCTCGGCCGGCCCGGGAAGAAAAAGAAAAAGAAAAAGAAAAGGAAAAAGAGAGAGGGAGGAAAATTGGACTTCGGCCCAATTTGAGAAGGAAGGGAAAAAGAAAGGAAAAAGGAGGGAAAAAGGAAAACCCCACTTTTGCCGAGTTTTAAATTAATTTGTTTGGCCAAATTTTATACTTCTGCAATTTAAATTTAAATCCTGTTAGTCGATTTACGAGCCTCGATTTAATTGAATTAATTCCTTGTAGAGGGATTTTTCCTGAGTTGATTAAGCCAATTGTTACTTACGAATTTCTTTTTACGATTTAACGCTTAGGACGAAACTCCGGGTGTGACAGAGGGTCGGCGACGGCGATGCGGAGGTGGTGACGCAGACGAGCGGCGGCTGGCGACGCACGGTGACGAGGTCGGCAGACGGCGGCGAGGCGACGAGGCGCGGCGGTGGAGAGGATGAAGGAGCGGCGAAGGGCGCGGGGTGCCCACCGGCGGCGACGGGAGCCGGAGGAAGGTTGGCGACATCGAGGTGGAGGCGATGACGCGGCTGGACGGCGACGACGGGCGGCCGGCAGCGAGATCGAATCGGCAGCGGCGAACGGCGGGGCACAACGGCGGCTTGGGCGGAGAGGAAAAAGTGGGCGACGGCGCGGCAGCGGTGGGGATTTATAGGGTGGCGGCGCCGGCTAGGGCGGGGCGGAGGTTGGAGACCAAGTGAGGCGCGGCGAGGTCTCGACAGCGGCCGTTGCGGCAGCGGTGGTTGCGGCGCGGCGGCGGACTCGGGCTTGGCCGGCACGGCACGGGCGAGCTGGCGAGAGTGCGGTCGTTGACAGGTGGGCCCCACCTGTTAGTGGCAGGAGGGAGGAGGGAGGCGGCGCGGACTACGCGGGCGAGTGCGGCGCGCGAGCTGGGCCGAGCGGCGGCCCAGACGGAGGGAGGAGGCGCGCGCGGGAAGAGTCCGGCTCGGCTGGGCCGGCCTGGAGGGAGTGGTGGGCCGGCTCGCCTAGGCCGGCCCGGGAAGGAGGAGAGGAAAAAGAAAAAGGAAAAAGAAAAGGAAAGGGAGGACAATTGGACTTCGGCCCAATTTGAGAAGGAAGGTAAAAAGAAGGGAAAAAAGAGGGAAAAAGGAAAACCCCACTTTTGCCGAGTTTTAAATTAATTTGTTTAGCCAAATTTTACACTTCCGCAATTTGAATTTAAATCCAGTTAGTCGATTTGCGAGCCTTGATTTAGTTAGATTAGGTTCTTTTAGAGGGATTTTTCCTGAGTTAATTAAGCCAATTGTTGTTTACGAATTTCTTCGTACGATTTAAGGCTAAGGACAAAACTCCGGGTGTGACACCTACGGCCCATACGACTCCAAATTAACATGCTACAGTACGTCACCGGTACTGTAGCACATGTGCACTACCACGTCTCTCTTTCTTTTCTTCACCTGTTTATCTCCAATTTATTCCACGATTGTTCCGGCGCTTGCACACATAACATGTAAGCCCGTTACACATCGATCCCCACACGGCATCCATCTACCATGTGTCAGCTTGTATTGAACATCGTCACCTGCCATCCTCGATCGTCCGGACCTCAGCTCCTCCCTGAGCCTAGTCACGATCTCACCGCCATTGACTGATATTGACCTCCGGGAATCACGACTTTAGTCTAACCATGTCACATGACATCCCGACCATCCAGACCTCGGTTCCTCCTTGAACCTAGTCATGGTTCATCCTGACCATCCAGACCTCGGTTCCTCCCTAAACCTAGTTATGGTCCTTAACAGCCATTGACCACAATTGACTTCAAGTCACCTGCAGACATATAGACAAACCAACCGCTTTCGGGCACAGATATCGCAACCTGACCCACATTAGTCACACACACTCACACCAATTTATAAGCCAATTGTTCATCACAAAACATGTAGATCACTCCATGATATTACATAATTAGAGTCCGAATATTGGTAGTGGATTCTTATCCGATTAGTTATTTCCCGGGGCTATAAATAGGAGTGCCCGGGGTCCTTGTAAATTATCCTCAGATCAATCTAACCTGGCGCATCGCATCAAACCTTCGATTTGCTTGAGTTTTCGGCGCAGGGTTTGTCAGCTTCGCATTGTAAGTTCTAGTTCGTCAAAACCCATCAATCAACTAAGGCAGTACTGTCTCGGTTAAATCCGATCTTCTGTTTGGTTCATCGGCGAGTTGAGTTATATTATTACTTTTGATCTACATTGATTTAAAGTAGTATTAGCACTGTTCAAGTCTCTACGATTCCTCCTTTCGATCTGATAGCATTGTTCTAGTCAACCTGATTCTATCTTGGTTCGGTCCGATCAATCTGGTTTATTAGATCTGTGTTGTCGAGTTGAATCGGGGGTTCGTAGAGGCTTATGACTGGAGTTTTAGCCAGCATTATCTTATGTAGTCTGCCGATTGGTTGGTTAAACTTGTCGATCTTAATGTTTCTATCGTCGTATTATGTTAAACTGCATACTGTCTCGGTTAGGTCCGATCTATGTATGTTCAATGCAATCTATCTATAGAAATCTATCCGATCAGCTGAGTTTAGTAGATCGGTTGGTGGTTTACGCTGCTTTGCTATCTCATTACTCGTATGCTATAATATTTATCTGATGTTATGCGTAGTCATGTTTAGATCTGTACTGTCTCGATTGAGTTCAATCTTCTAGGTCTGGATTGGGCACGCATGCCGCCGGGTGTTATTCTTTTATGTGAATAATTAGTTTAGCATTCCAGTTTACTGTACAAATTCCATGTTTACTCTTACATCTGCTAACAATTTAGCGGACAATGAATGTTGGAGCGGTCCAATCGGCCGATTAATCTTAAGACTGTCTCGGTTGAGTCCGATCTTTTAAGATTAATTTGCTGGTTGGCTTATCTAGTATTTATCCTGTTTATGGCTTAGCCGATTAGGCATATTTATAACTGTTATCACGAAATTCCTGTAAAGCCGATCGTCGAGTCTATCGGCTAGGGTCCTGGAACGTATCGGCTATCCAGCCGATAATGATTTCGGGGTTAACTGTTTTCAATGCTATATCTTGTCAGTTACAGAATCAAACTAACTGGCACACCCGATATTTCTAAGAATTAGGTCCTACACTGGAATGGTCTAAGATTGATTCCCAGGCCTATGTGTGTGACCATTCATTGTTATTTTCAGCGTCAACAAGTGTCTACTGTTTTCTCTTGTTTTTATCTCATGTTTAAGCCCATTTGATTGGCTGTAGCTTCTTTTGAAGTCAAGGCCAGGTTATCAATTATCTAAAAAAATCATGATTATCAGTCAAGTCGCTAAGGTGCGAATACAGTTTGTTGTGATTATGTTCGAGAAACCCGGTGAGAATTCCAAAGTTTCGAAGAAAAATGGAAAATGTCTTAAAAATTTCGTGGTAAGATATCGTGGTAATCCCAACATATCATGTCGTTTTCATGCCAAAATCACGACTATCAATATTGCAAAAACAGACACAATTATCGCCATTGACAAAGGAGTTGCAATAGTCGCATAATATCGTGTGATAATTGCACAATATCATGTGGTTTGACCACCCAAAAACCATGATGGTACGATATATTTTTTCAATTTAAATTTATGCAGTATCTCCACAATTATCATGATTATCGATGATAATCACCCTCCCGTTGGCACATGGTTTGGGTAGCCAAATAATATAACCTTGATGACAACACAATTATCAATATTTATCGAGTTATTTTTATCTTGTTACAGAGTAATATACGCTTATGTCAACTCATGTTCATTGGCTTGGTTATGAATTTTCCATTGGATAGTGTGGCTTCACAGGTCCACGTTACATAGCAAAAATTTCCAACACCACAAATCCCATATTTAACTATAAATTTAATTGAATAGCGTATCATACAAAACTAATCATCGTAAACATGAGCCCATCAGTATCAAAGCTGGTGGTTCTTCTCTTTCTTGAGATACTTTCACTTTATAAATGATTGGATCTAAATAGAAAACCGCCACAAGCCAAGAACAGGAGGTGGGTTGAGGGGAGGAAGCAATGCTCCTCCCTCTCACACCCTCATGGCCTCGCGTCGCTCACCTCACCCCTTACGAGCTTCATGATTTGAGTTAGCCCAATCAATCCTTGCATGATGGGCCTTTTGGGCTGGCACAAGGAGGAGGGGTCATGGGCCAAAATTGGTGATAATGTTCGGCCCACTCAAACTTGCCCTGCTCATGTTCTTTTTTTTTTCCCATCGGTTCAAAGCTGACATAGAGATCGTTATGGCATGTTAATATGGGTTTATTATACATGCTCTAAGTAGATTGTGGTTAATTCTTGTTTGTTTTTGTTGTATTAATTAATTCTTCATTGATGATGTGTTTACGTGAAATTGTTGATGTTCCGAATTATGGCTTAGTGGCCTACTAGATGTGTTGAACTCTGCTGCTTTTCGCTAGTGATAATAAAGTTAAGCCTTGAAGCCTCATCACCAAGCGCTCGCTTAGCATGCGAGAGGTACGGGGATTGATACCCCACATCTCCATTTCAAAATTTTTGCATCCGTTATGCAAGCCAGTTTTTCAAATTTTTTCGGTTTCCATTTTTTTTCTGTGTTTCAGATGTAACTTGCATGGCAGTTTTTCATTTTTTTTGATTTCCGGTTAGTTTTCGTTTAGATGCAAGCCAGTGTTTCAAAAAAAAATTTCGGGGTTTAGATGCATGCCAGTTTTTCAATTTGTTGGTTTCCGTTTATTTTCTGCGTTTCAGATGCATGCCAGTTTTTCAATTTTTTTTATATTTCCGCTTAGTTTTTTTTTGTTTCCGATTAGCTATTTGTTTGTGCTTACTTATATTTTGGTTTGTGATGCATGTATATCTGTGGGAAGGTACGGCGAAAACGTTTTCTTCTCGGAGACAACTCAACTTTAATTTTGGAGACACCAATTTCTCTACTGCCTTAAAAAGGAAATTTGGTGCTTCTGCTCTTCCCAATCCCATTGCCCGCCCGAATCACCCAACCTCCTGCTCTCGCAAAAAATGAGAAGGAACGATTCCAAACAAGCTACTAATTTACAAAATTGCAATAAAGAAAATTTAAATATTTACCACATTTACGTTTGCCAACTGTTCAAATACCTTTTTTATGTTTATATTTTATAATTACCATTGAAGAGAGGAACTTGCTTATTTTTTCCAGCAGTTTTGATGACGTGGTGTGCGAACTCACTTTGCCAAATGTGGACCCCACAGGTTAGCTTCTCAAACCCTTCATTAAGTAAACTTTAAGCATGAGTTTATTTATATTTTTTATATTTACACAAAAGAATTTGAATAAGACTATTGGCTTAAAAAATAGTCTTTTATACAATAAATATTTTGTCCATCCCAAATTCATCGTCATAAAAGGAAAAAATCACAAAATTGATCATTATAGGAAGATGGCCTATTATACTTTAGTTGGAATGCAAACAACTCTTTGGTTCCCACACACTAACATCATTACTGTTGGGAATCACTCCCTAGCTAGAAACAATTGCACACACTCCTGATGAACACACACACCAGGGGACGAGGAGCACTGAAGTTTGGTGCTGCACAAACGCAGCCTTTTTCACTTTTTTGGCTCAATTAAAAAAGATGCTAAGTACATGCTTAAATAGACATTAGAGACCGGGACGTGCGCCACTAGCAGCCGCATGCCATGTTCACGACTACACGATCGACTACTAAATCCATGCACACCTACTAATTAGCTAAGATCCTAGTGGCCCGGCCATTATGCTAATGACTCAACTAACCAGCCATTGTATTGCTTGCTTGCTAGTACGTTCCATGCCACAAAACCGATCACCCATGCCAGCCATCTCAGCCACTTCAGTCATGGTGCATGACGTGCTCCTGCAGCATCTCGCACGTACCCGGCCATCTCGCACGGCTTCTCGGCCATCTTCGCGTACACATCTCGCGTTTAACCACAAGCTTATTTGGGCACCACATGCTGCTACCTATACATTTATTTTCTACATGCAACCAAAATAAACATGGTAATGCTAATGACAAGATTATTTCTAACAATTACATCCATGATGCATCCATCGAATCGGATTATATGTGATTTGTAAATTTTCGTTGTGAATGTGTTCACACAGATTGGGTTTTATGACCATCCAACGCTTTCAATCTGGATTGAATAGATCGTTTATCTTGCCCTTGGACCTTATGTGATGATTAATTTGGGGTGGAAGGACGATTACTTAACAACAAGAGCACATCAATTCTGCATAAAAACAATTAAAATTCAACCATGCACAGACATCTAACTTTTTATGAGAAAACAAAATTTCAACACAAAAGTTTAGCGAAGATGGATCGATGTGATAAGACAAACATATTAAACTTTTAATTAATGAAACACAATTTTCTATACACAAATTATACTACAATTGAAATCTCGGAAATAAAAAAAATCAATAAACTAATAGAGATTTACTAAAGTTGCATACTTATATTTTAGGAAAAATTTGCTACAGGTCACTCAAAGTTTGCGCTCTTTGCTATAGGACACCGCAAGGTTGAGTTTTGGTTCAAGGACACCAAAAAAAAGGTAATTGGCAGCCACTGGACATCGGCAACATTATTTTATAATTTTTAATGGTTTTGGAGAGAAAAAACATGACCAAAGTAAAAAATGCCCTTGAGATGGTGGTGCCGGATCAAAAAGAGCAGCTCCTCCTCGCCTTCCCCTGCCTCCACCGCATAGATCCCACCTAGCCTCCTGAACCTCTCCTCCGAGAGCCCATTCCTATCATCTTCCTCCGTCTCTAACATGAAAGAGATAAGGGCATTTTTGTATTTTCGCTATGTTTTCTCTCTCCAAAACTAATGGAAACTATAAAATAATGTCGCCGATGTCCAGTAGCTAATTACTATTTTTTGTGATGTCTTGTGGCCAAAACATAATCTTACGATGTTTTATAGCAAACAATACAAACTTTCAGTGTCATGTAACAAATTTTTCCTATATTTTAATGGTTGAGTTTCTGCTATAGTTAATCTTTTTTACTCGCCAAAGTTTGCTGGTGGTTTGTACGACAGCCAAATGCATTAATCAAATAAAATAATCAACTAATCATACGATTGGAATTTAAATCAACAAACTAAGCCAAATGACTGAGGCTGCGTTCAACGGTTGGTGGGGTGGGTTAGTTATCTAGCGCGCAAAACATAAAAATAGATTAGTACATGATTAATTAATTATTAAAAAAATATAAAATAGATTAATATAATTTTTTAAAACAACCTTCCTATAAAAATTTTTTATAAAAAATACACCGTTTAACAGTTCAGAAAACATGCGTGCGGAAAATGAGGGGTTTTGATAAGCCTAAGCTTTTAGACAGTCTCGAGAAGACTCTATGTTTAATTGTTACGCATTTAAGCATAGAGTCGGAGGCTACAACTAATAGGTGCATCTCCGATGCACCTATTTCTTTCTTCCATTGAGAGCCCTCCTAGCCTCAACAATCATCACAGAGTACTCGGCATCACTCGGGAAGCACTCGTGGAGCGCCCAAGAAGCACTTAGATAACGTCAAGCATACTGCGTGAAGATACGTCTGATTATCAACAATCTACACAGTGATTTATGCTACAATGGACGACTCTGGGGGCTTCTGTGGGATACCTATACTAGGGGTATCCGTAGACCACATGAGTACGTACGGTCAAAGGGATAATGAATAGGAAGCAGATTATATTTGTATGGTATCGACTAGGAGTTTGGTAATTATCGGATTGCATGCCGTATCCAGATCAGAGTCATAACCGAATTAGGATAGATGCTAGTCTTATTAGGACTCTACCATATTTGTAAGCCCTACCCCCACTATATAAGGGGTACAGGGCACCCCACCAGGGGACAGTTCCATGCATATTCAATACCATCACCAAGCATGATTAGGGTATTATATCGTCCAGCCGAGAGCCTGAACCTAGGTAAATCACCTTCTTCTTCATCCTATCTATCGAGTTCTGAGCCCAATTTTTTAGCCACCCTATAAGTTTGTTGCCGACATCAATCGTCGACATAGGGAAACATTATTAAAACACTAATGAGTTTCAACTCAAACGTAGGTCAAATAGAAATAATTAGAATAGGAATTGCTATCTCAATATCAAAATAAAGAAAGAAGTTCGTGTTCCTCTACAAGATTCGAAAACATGAATTAATTCGGTAGATTTTCAATTTTAGCAAGTATATATTCACCATCACGGGCAAGATTTTCTTTGCAATATTCCAAAACTCTGTTGCTGACTTTGAATGGTAGCACATTAAAAGAAATTTTTTAGAAAGGGAAATTACTGCACTCATTCATGGCCACCATTAATGATTTAGCTGGACTCAATAATTATTTATAGCTACTCAATAATTATTTATAGCTGCAACCATACCCTTTACGCCACAGTTGACATTTGCGGTGCAATTGCTACTTTGGGTGCACCTTTTGGCTTACCGCAATGGTGAACACCGGAGAGCCATCCCTCGCTGCCACTACACCTGGCGACGATGCGGCTGCCACTGCAGCAGTCCGCTTTGCAGGGTTTCGGAGGGAGAGAGGCAAGGCTGGTTGTGCTACACGGGCTGCAGAGCGTAACAAGAGGAGAGCCTTGCACCAGGTGCCTATGGCGCCTACTCCTGTTGCCGCTCCTAGTCCAGCTGTCCTTCCCACCCTAGACATCTTGGGTGCAACACCTAATCCAGCTGCCTCTTTAAGCTCATCAATCTTGGCGGCAGCGATGGCCAGCGCTGCAATCACACCGAGCCCAACTTCTACACGGTTGTTTGCGTTCACCGCAGCTTCAAGCCCCATGACAGGACCAATCTCATCCACTCTGCTTACAGCAATCGTGCTCAGCCCGGTCCCCACACCAAGCTCCCAGGTGACTTCGCCGTGTGTGGGTGGTGCGCCCATGACTACTGTCCATGCCAAGGCACTCAAGAAGGAAAGATCCAGGGCTGCTGCTGCCACACGCATCGCTGAGCGCAAGAACAGAAGGGTCATGAAGCAGAGATTGGTGGTGCGCAATCAAGCTGCTAAACCAACCCCAGCTGCCAGAAGTGCACCGAGCTTTGTGGACGCCGCACTCAGTTGGGCTGACGTAATGAGTCCCTGCAATGCTCCAAGCCTTCAAGTCAGGCCCGCACTGGTTGACATGGACCAACCCAGCACCGCTGATATGCCCATTGAGGGTGTAACTCTTGAGTTATCCCTAAGTATCTTGGGATAGATTGGATGGAGTAAAAGATCACAGTTTTTAATTTTTTAAGGGTATGTTTTATTTTCTAAGATATTTATATCCAACTTTATTTTTTAATTTGTCATATAAGTGTTAGTTTTTTGTGGGGACTCAGGGTTTTTTTTTGTAATGGTTATGGAGCCAATATTGTGTGAAAGCACTTTGAGATATGAGCATGCTAGCCAATGGATGTATTTATAGTTTGTGCTTTTTTTTGTCAAAGATGTACTCTTTTCAGAAAAGTATATTGAAATATTTGAGGGTATCATTTATTGGTTACTTGTTTATCATGGCACGGAGAATAATCTGACCTCTTTATTTTATCACTAGTTTTGTGGAGAGACTTTGAGAATATGGACACTAAGGCCTCTGCTATACGGTTCAAAGTTCAAAGGCCTCAGCTCGAAGATTCAGGAATTTTTTTATTTTTTAACCTTTTTAAGAGACAACATTATTACTAAACCTCCGGGGAAAATATTTTCACCCCATGAACCTTTTGGCCACGCCACGAATATTGGCGAGGCAAAAAGGCCTTCCATGCCACCGTGCTACGTGGCCGCGTTGTCTTGCCACGCCACCAGCACTGGTGTGGCCAAAAGGTTCAGGTTTAGTAATAAAATTATTTCTTAAAATGGTTTATTTAATAAAAAAATTTCAAGATTCAGATGTTGCTTAATTTGTGATTTTCCAATCCTGCATGAACAACCTGTGGAACAAGTTCATACTTTATAATACGAAACTCAATAAAGCAGAATGGAGTTGACGAGTTGTCTTCCAAAACATCACCTAGGTCAGGTGAGCCAAACGGTCGACTCCAAGAGGTCCAAGAGAGGCTAAGAGGCCAATATTTATCTCTCAGTAGTGTGCACACCCCAACTCAAGAGGCCAAGCAATACAAAAAGTAGATGCGTTAATCACATATTTGGCACAATAATCATACAATATCGCACGGTTTGACCACCAAAACTGTGATTGTACGATTCATTTTTTTAATTTAAATTTCGGGAATGTCACAACATTTGTTGTGATTATCGACAATAATCACCCTATCACCGGCGCACGGTTTCGACAGACAAAATGATAAGTGAAACCATGGAAACAAAATGGTCATCAACGTTTATATAGATTTTTATAGCCTATTACAGAGCACAAATTTAACTAAAAACGATACAACATTAAGAAACTAACCTCCATAAACATGAGCCTCGTCAACTATCAAATCTGATGGTTTTTCTTGTCCTTGTGTTACACGAACTTCATCAAATATATTATCCAAAGAGAAGACTGCAATCTTCTTTGCTTTAGCTTTATGGTTTCAGAATAGCGGTGGAATATCCTTATTTATCTTCATGATTAACCAAATCAAACAATAGCAGTGATTTCTTCAGTTTCATTCATTAATAAATCACACAAATCAAACAATAGCAATGATTTGCTATCGTTATTTTATTCAGTATTTTTGTTGCGATAAGAAAATGAGCTATCACCACAAAAACATTACAATTGCAAAAAACATGTTCCATCACCACATTTTAATTTATGTGGCAATTTGCATAGTACATGGTACTTTTCAATATTTTCTTTTGCAATGATCAACAAATTCATTGCGACAAAAAATTTATCATCTCATAATTTGACATATGGACACGGATTAGGATAAATTTGTATTAAATTTAGACTCTACAACTTAAATTTTTCATTGCGACAAAAATCTTTTAAATACTCAAATTCATTATTCAAATCTCAGATACGAATGCTCAAATCGAATGAAATGCATTTTTAAACAAAATTGATGCGTAGGTGAGTTGGTAAAGAAGAGCGCACGTGATTGAGAGATCTTGGGTTCATAGTTATCTATTGCAACGATGTGAAGTGTTGCAATATTTTTTTTTGCCACACCCAGTTTATGGCAATATCAAAATTTTTACAACGAAATAAAAATATTTGCAATAGCCTATTACTACGCTATTTATTACCACAGCTCGTAACGATTTTATTATTGTGGGAATATATACCTATTGCCATAATTTTAGCATTGATACGACAATTTTTTCATGGCGATAAATTATTATTGTAGTAGTGTTGGGAATGTCCTGATACGGATTTCTTGACAGTTCAGTATTAGGCTTGGATCCAGAATCTCTCCTTGGCCCATACAATGGTCTCATCCACAGCAGCAGCGCCCGCGCTATCGATGTCGCCATCGTTCTCCATCAGCAGAGACACACGCTCCCTCACCTGAGAAGCAACCCAACGACTAGTTCCACCCTTGCCTACATGACAAACAAACTAATTTTGCAAATCTAAATATGGAAGAACGGTTAAAGTTGAGGAGGATTAGGGGGAGAATTTTTTCAGGACAGCTCCCAATGTAATCATTTTAGGACTTGATAATTTTTACCTCTCTGTTAAAAGATGCTGTAACAAAACATTCCTTTTCCAGTCGGTTACAACACGGTCTGCTGCATGAGCTGCGACCTCGCTCTGGTTCTTTTCGCAAGTGATTGTTTCACCGCTCCGCCACCGCAGCGCCTGCACTTGCATAGGCCGTCTCACATGCTCCATCTCCTGGACCTGCCGCATCAAACGATAAGCTCAACCTGCGCCCTAGTGTTGCCGCTTCCGCCTGCTGGTATCAAACGGTCTGCCGATAAGAACCAAAACTGATCATGACACAGGTATCAAACGGTATCAAACAGGCTTGAATAGAAATTGATCGATGAATAGAAATTGTTCTAAGGTTTCAAAGCATGACTCTTATACGGTGATACCGCTTCTTATAATACAAGCCTGGACTGTCGTTGAAAACTAAACATGACATGTTATAAGAACCAAAACTGACCATGACACAGAGGCACAATATTTGTTAATGAAATTTAGTTGTAGCCCAATCCTGGGTACTGATTATAGGTGCTCCTATCTAATCTAGCATATTTACAGTATATCAAGATATCTGTGATCATCGACTAATATCGTTACCGACTACACATACCCTTAACTATGCTAAAATTGTTTTAGTTGTCGTGCGGTTTTAGCAGCAGTTTAGGGTGCCTCACTATTTAAGAGAGGACCTATGTTAGAGTTTGATTTTCTATCTTCATAACACTTATTATAATTCTAAGTCCTCTATTATAGCTACCTGTGTATACATATTTGATACAAACTATAAGTTTTTTTTGTGCCACTCAGTGCTTCCACACTACCATTTGTCGTGCCACTAAATGGCACACTTACGCAAATCCGAGCATCCATGGTAGGTTACCTGGGATGGATCAATTCAACCAGTTTGTGATAACTCATTTCTGATGGGTGAAAAAGTAGCATGTTTGAGATGACGGTACTGAGAATGACCCAATATAGGTAAGAGGTTATTTGTGATGGGTCTTAATTTCAAACCTGTCATGGGTGACTTTGTACCGGTCACAGATGAGAGTTTTTCATAATTGATCACTGATATATGTCGAGGTGTTCGCCCATCATATATATGGGTTAGCACTTGTTACAGATGTTGGGTTCTATGGCATTGTCATTTGATCATTTATAGCTAGAACCCATATTGCTTTCGTCATACTCCCTCCATTCTGTAATGTCTGACGTTGGTTAGTGCAAAATTGCACTAACCAACGTCATATAAATAAAAATGGAGGTAGTAGCTACCATCGTGCCATTGCTTCAAGTGCAGTTTTTAGCTTACTAAGGCTGCGTTCGGCAGTACGCTTCCTTACCCAGATTCTCCTCTTATTTCCGTGCGCACATTTCCTGAAGTGATAAACGGTGCTTTTTTGCAAAAATTTTCTATAGAAAGGTTGCCTTAAAATACCATATTAATCTATTTTCAATCTTTTATAATTAATAATTAAATAATCATGTACTAATTTATTACTACGTTTTTCGGACCGGATATATTACCCCAAAACTACTCTGCCGAATATGGCCTAAGATGGTTATCACCACATTGCATGCCACCTGACCCCTAGAATGCAAGAAGAGGCGATGAGCCCTACACTGCACAACAATGGCACCTGGTCTGGTAGCCGCACAAACCTAGGCGGCCACACCTAGTCTGACAGCAAAGTCAATCTCCCAACACAAACTACTACCTCGTTTCCAAAAAGAGATTTTATTTTTTTATTTTCTGTGTCTAGCGTTTGACAATGTATCTTATTTAAAAAATATATAAAAAATTCAAAAAGTTAGTTAACCATAAAGTACTATTCATGTTAATCATCTAATAACAATAAAAATATTAGTCATAAAAAATTCTAACAAGATGAAGAGTCAAACATTATATCCGAAAAATAAAAAATAAATTTATTTTGGGACGGAAGGAGTAATCAAAATATAAAATACAATATAGTACACAAGTTTGCCCCTTCTACTTCCAACCAGATGGCAGTAAGTGCAGTTAATACCAATATTTGAGTATAAATATGTCCCAGTGTTTAAAAAAAATATTCACCACGGAAAACACGTGGGAAAACACACCCATCGTGCTTGTTTTGGACTATTTTCTTTTTCCAAGAAATACTATAACAGGCTATTTTTCTTTCAAACATGAAAAATTCCGGAAGGACATATATATATTTGGTCGTTGTGTTGTGTGTTATTAACGTTGTTTATCAGATGGTGAAACGGACATATATATACTTGGTCACCAATTGAGATGTTTAATTAGGTGCGTCCTACGAGATGAAAATATTCCACTTTAGCCTGGACTCATAAAAAACAAAGGATTTACCAAGTTTATATCAAAAAGTGACAAGGCATATGAGATTAATTAAGTATTATTGGAATCAAATGACTGTGATTTCAAGAGAAAAGTATAACGTATGCTAATATTAATACAACAACCTTGCAATTTTCACTTTCACCTCAAACTATACAATATGTCCATCCTGAACCAATAAACCCATGTAATCCCCAAAATAGGAGATAATAATGTTCATAGGGCCTAGCTGCATGGCTCCCTAAGAAAGCAAATGTTCACTAAATGTACATCACTACTTAACTTGTACTCCCTACGCTCCAAAATTATTAATGCTTTTTTTGATTCGTCCAGATTCATCAATTAACTAATTATATGGTTTTGTATATATGTCTTATATTATGGAATATATGTACTAGGAACATCAATAGGAAACAAAGTTGAAACCCAAGGCTTCTATGCTGGCAAACATTAAAATAGCTGGGGAGAGGTAATTATTGCAATAATTTTCTATTTTTATTATCTCCCGCCCTCTCCTAGGGCCATTCTGAATAATCAACGCCCGTGACGCTTTATTTGAATCATGCAACTCTGTTGTCCAATATATAGATTAAACATAGATGCACACAAATAATGTGTATGACATTTTTTGGAACACACTTTTTTGGAAGGATTGCTAAAAGTGTGGAAATAACAACAGAAAATGTATCTAGGGATACAATATTCCAATAAAAAAGTTTCAACTTAGACACAGGTCAAATAGAAATGATTAGAGTCAAAATTGCTATATCAATGTCAAAATAAAGACAGAAGTTTGCGTTCCTGTTCATGATTCGAAAACACGAAGATATTTGATTTTAGCAAGTATATATTCACCTTCATGGGCAATATTTTTTTTCAATATCGCAAACCATTTTGGTGACTATGAATGACAGCATATTAAAAGAAAATATTTAGAATGGAAAATTACACATTCTTGGCCACCATTAATGATTTAGCTAGAGTCAATAACGATTTATACCTGCATCTGTAACGGTTTCGCCACAGCAGACATTTGCAGCGCCATTGCTAAATCTTGAGCAGTTTTTTGCCTACTGCAATGGTGGTCACCGGAAGGCCACCACTCGCTGCCGCTACACCAGGCAATGATGCAGCTGCCACCGCAGCCGTGCGTTTTGACGGGTTCCGTGGGAGAGGGCCAGGACCGTTGGCTCCACCCAGGCTGCAGATTGCAACAAGAGGAGGAGAGCCTTGAACCAAGTGCCTTTGGCGCCTACTCCTGTTACCGCTCCTAGTCCAGCTCTCCTGCCCACCCTTGCCATCTTTGGCGCAACACCTAGTTGATGAAGACATCAACGCCATAGATACATCCACAACCCCACAAGTACAACTTCATGGTTCTATTACCCGCGCTCGTGCACGTCAACTCAACTATCATGTGAGTTCTTTCTTGAGTTCATATTTCTCTTGTTTACACCCCGGAGACGTGTGCCCTATTGTTTTTATCAAGAACGATGGAGAGGATCCAAAGGGCCGCAAGGATTCGCGTGAGGTGGATTCGGACGGTAGGATAACGGTAACTTTTGACAACCGCCACAACTTCATGCGAACTCGGTTTTGGGCGTACAAGTACTTCGTGGAAAGCTTATCAAGTCTATGTTCAAATGGATCTAACTGCACGTCATTTTCTGTTCTGGAGCAGCCGCTATTGTTGTTTTACTTCGGACTATTCTCTGTCCATGGGTGCTGCGTCACCTCTTTTTGGCCCAATGGGCTGTGTATCAAGTTGTGGCCCATTAGGGGCGCGTCCTAGGGTTAGAGCATGCCCCCGTGCTTGTTCTATCCCCGTATTTATATCCTAGCCGCCGTCAAGAACGACGGGTTTTGCTTCTGCAAGTTAGCTTTTGCTACTTCCTTGTACATATATGTGTTGGCGCAGCCACTCGGATGCAGGTTCAAAGAACCCTATCATAATAATATTCATCTTTGTGCTTCATATTTATCTCGCAATTAAGTTACCTAATTAATTGTTCTTGCTAGTTCTTCGATTGCTCGCAGGAAAAGTGCCCTCGTGGCCGGCGTCGCGCACCGCAAGATCGTGACGACCATTGGAGGTGGTCTATCGATTACTAAGGCGCAACGTTCTTGGACAGTTGTAGTCGAGCTGTCAACGTCACCCCCACTTCAATCGAGTTATCCTCTCATCGGAAGATCGGGCACCAAACAGAAACCCTCGCGGGTCTTCATCATTCTTCCAGTTGCCTCATCAAGCTCATGAATCTCAATTGCAGTGTTGGCCGCTGCTGTAATCATACCGAGCCCGATCTCTACACTGCTCTTTGTCTTCACAGCAACATCAAGGCCAGCGACGGCAGCAAGCTCCTCCACCGCCTCCCAACCCCTCCCCGGGAGCAGCAATCATGATTGGCCTGGTATCCGTACCAATCTGCCTGGTGACTTCGCAATGCTTTGGTGGTGTGCCCATTACTGAAGTCCACGCCGCAGCACTCAAGAAGGAAAGATCTATGGCTGCTGCTGCCACCCGCACCACAGTGTGGAAGAAGAGAAGGGTCATGTATTAGATATTTATGCAAGCCCAGCCTATTGCACGCTGCACTCAGTTGGGCTGATGTAATGAGTCCAGTAAGCCTTGGTGCTGGGCCGACATTGGTTTAAATACATTGAAATATTTAAAGGTATCATTCATCGGTTATTCATTTATGATGGCACATCCAACATCCAAATTTTATCTCTTGTTCTGTGGAGAGACTATGAGATTACATACACTAGGGCCTCTGGGTGTTTGGTTCAAAGTTCAAAGGCCCCAACCCGAGATGCCGATTAATTTGTGATTTTCGAATCCTACATGGACAAGATGTGGAAGCAGTTCATACTTTATTGTAGGGAACTCAATAAAACACAAAGGTGTTCATGAGCTTGTCTTCCAAGACATCACCTAGGTCAAGATAGCCAAACAACCAATCAAAAGAGGCCCAAGAGAGATCAAGAGGCCCGTATTTAATTCTTAATAGTGTATGCACCACGTCCCAAGAGGCCATAAAATCCAAACCTTTGGCTGAAGGTAGAAGAGACACAGAAGCAGCCCGGCTACCTCACCTAATAATCGTTTTTTTTGTTGGCTGAGTGCTGGTAACAGGTCCTGATTTGAATGTATAAAATTCATGTATAGCCCTAATATTCGATACATGTATAAAATATTAACACGATGGACCCTAAAACTCGCGAGAATGAAGGGTACACTTGCATTCATTCCATCATCACCATCACCATTCATACAAAGTTGAATAAGATTCGACTATTAACTTCTTGATAACTACATAAATTGTGTATCCACTTGGTTTACACTTCGTGCTCGAACACAACTTCGGTTGAAAACTCCTGAGCTGGAAGCGTACACTTGGATTCATTCCGTCATCAACTTCACCATTCGTGCAAAGTCGAATAAGGTTGGACTATTAACTTCGAGATAACTACACAACTTCGTGCTCGAACGCAACTTCGGTTGTGAAACTCGCGAGAATGATGGGTACACTTTGATTCATTCCATCATCAACTTCACCACTCATACAAAGTCGAATAAGATTCGACTATTAACTTCTTGATAAGTACACAAATTGTGTATCGACTTGGCTTACATTTCGTGCTCGAAAAGAACTTCGGTTGTGAAACTCCCGACCATGAAGGGCGCACTTGGATTCATTACATCATCAACTTCACCATTCATGCAAAGTCGAATAAGCTTAGACTATTAACTTCGAGATAACTACACAAATTATGTATCCACTTGGCTTACACTTCGTGCTCGAACACATCTTCGGTTGTAAAAGTCCCGAGCATGAAGGGTACACTTGGATTCATTCCATTATCAACTTCACCATTCATACAAAGTCGAATAAGATTCGACTATTAACGTCGTGAGAACTACACGAATTGTGTATCCACTTGGTTTACACTTCGTGCTCGAACACAACTTCGGTTGTAAAACTCGCGAGAATGAAGGGTACACTTTCACTCATTCCATCATCAACTTCACCATTCATACAAAGTCGAATAAGATTCGACTATCAACTTCTTGATAACTACATAAATTGTGTATCGACTTGGTTTACACTTCGTGCTCGAACATAACTTCGGTTGTGAATCTCCCTACCATGAATGGTACACCTGGATTCATTCCATCATCAACTTCACCATTCACGCAAAGTCGAATAAGATTCGATACATGAATGTATAAAATTCATCGGGCTATTTGAATGGGTGCTGGTAACAGGTCCTAATATTCGATATTATAAAATTCATGTATAGCCGATCGTTTGGTCCATCGGCTAGGGTCCTGGGACGGTATCGGCTATCTAGCCGATAGCGGTTTTAGGGTTATCTATTTCCTATGTCATATCTTGTCAGTTATAAAATCAAACCGACTGGCACGCCCAATATTTCTAAGAATTAGGTCTTGCACTGGAATAGTCTAAGATTGATTTCCAGGCCTACGTGTGTGACTGTTGATTGTTATTTTTAGCGTCAACACCTACGCTCCATAATAATTAATATTTTCTTAATTTGTCTAGATTCATCAGTTGACTAATGTATATGGTTTGTATATTTGTCTAGATTCATTGGCAACGATATGGATTTAGGCAAGGCTAAAAAGTCTTATATTGTACTACTTCTGTTTCATATTATAAGACTTTTTAGTCTTGCCTAGATTCATCAATTGATGAGTGTATATTGTGGGATACCTATACCGAGAGTATCCGGAGACTACACGAATACATACGGTCAATAGGGTACCGAATAGGAAGGAGAGTATATCTGTATGGTGTCGGCTAGGAGTCTGGTATGTGCCGGATTACATTTCGTGTACTTCGCACCCTCGCCGTAACCAAATTGGGATAGATACTAGTATTTTTAAATTAGGACACTATCATATCTGCAGCCTCTCCCCACCTATATAAGGGGGTATGGGGCGCCCCCTTGAGGGCAACACAGATTCCTCTACTCATTATGATCGCCAAGCAGGAGTAAGGTATTATCTCGCCACGTCGAGAGCTTGAACCCGGGTAAACCGTCTCCCTCTTCATCTTAACCATCGAATTCCGAGCCCGATAGCCACTGTCACGCCCAGAAATTTACACCAAATTTCTGAACAATAGCATGTATTAAATCTCGGTCCAGGAATCAGCCCGAGTACACACTATGACAAATCAATCCACAGTTCCACGACTTAAAAACAAATAAAAACAATTATCTATCGAAATGCAGCGGAAAGAGGAAAACAAGACTAGACCATCTAATCTTCAGCTTCAGCTGGCGATGACGGCTCCACACCACAGGCACTCTCGACGGCGGACTGAACCTTACTTCAACCTTCGGAACAACCTTCTTCTGACACAGGCTCTGGCACTTGCTCTGGTGGGGAAAAAGTAAGCAAGGCTGAGTACAAACCACCGTACTCAACAAGTAACACCCAAGAGAGGAAGAATAACGAATGCAATAGGGTATCAAGGATAGGCTAAGGTTAAATTGCACAAAGCTGCAGTAATTTAGCAAAACAGTAAATAGAATAGACTGAAATAAAAGTAAAGTAAACATTTAAAATAATCATCCACTGTCCAACGTTACACCACGTTGCAACAGGCCCAGACCGCTGTCGAACGTTACACCACGTAGCGACAGGGTCAACCCTCTGTCCAACGTTAAACCACATTGCGACAGACCCAGACCACATTGCGCAGGGTCAAACCAGTTCCAAGATTAATAACATTATTAAAGAGGTTCAACTAATCCTAGTGAATCTGTCAGTTCCCCCAATAACCGCGGGCACGGCTATTCGAATAGTTTTACTCTGCAGAGGTGTACAACTTTACCCACAAGACATGGCTGCCAAGCATGTTACCATGCCCCAACGTATCACCACGATACCTTAGTACGGAAACCATGATAAGACCTTTCACCCAGCCCTCCCTAGACAATCGCACCACACTTCAGGTTTCACCCCCTCCTTTACACCAAGTCGGGCAGTCCCCTCTTATGCCTTGGTAGATCCGGAAGTAGGAGAAGCTTTCGTTACACCACGATTGCCCGTCCATACTCCATCACGCCTACCCTTGCCTGGGTACGTCGAATAGGGACAAGCTAGATTACGAGTCTCACCGTTGCCCATTCTGGCTTGTGGTTAGTACGTGTAAGACCTTCAGGGTTTCCTGAGAATCGGTCCTTAATTGCCATGGGCACGACTCTCAAAACCATGCACCCACAGCCCACCATAAGCAATATTTTAGTTGTATTAATCCACCTCGGGAAATGAATAATGATAGCAACCATTGAAGGTGTACCAAAGTGCAACAATAATTAAATAATAATTGGTGAGCTAGTTGAACTAAGCATGGCTAAGCATTGACTAACCCTAATTCTAGTCAAATTAACCCTGGGATGACAATAATAAATGGGGATCAACGGATATATTGGTAAATGCCCAGTAGATAAATACAATAAATAGATTTGCATAAAGCAATGCATGTTTGAATGTAAAAGCGGGGGATTTTATAATCATAGGTTCAGTATGATCAAAGAAGGGTGCCACTTGCCTTGCTTAGACCCACGAGGAACTTCGGCGACGACTTCGAGAACGAACGGCGCTTCGACGGGGTCAAAACCTACGACAAACAAGGCAAAACAAGAAAAACAGGCTAAAAAACTACTGAAACAGAGAAAGAAACTATTTTTAATGGATTCTTGGCAATTTTATGAATTTAATGAAACTTGACTGGACCTAAACGGAGACTAGATGAATTACTTATGAATTTTAGAAGTTTTCTGGGTTTTTAGCTAAACAGAAAAACCTTATTGATTTATTGCGCAATTAATCGGAGGCATGACGTCAGCGCAGGAGTGAGAGGAGGCTGACGGCTGGGGCCCACTGGCAGTGAGACAAGAGGAGAAGAGGGGCTGACAAGGGGGCCCACGAGGAGAGAGAGATCGACTGGCCGGGCCCGCTGGACAGAGGAAGAGAGCGGAGGAGGGAGGGGAGAGCGCAGGCGTGGCAGGGGGCAAGCGGTGGGGCGGCGGCGCGAGCGGCGACCGGCGACGTCGGCGCAACGGCAGCGGGCGGCGGCGACGACCGACGGCGCGGCGAGCGACGGCGCTAAGGATCGGCGAGGTGAGGCGGCGGCCGAGGTAGAGAGGAGGCGCATGGCCGACGACGGCAACGACGCCCGACGGCGATGACGGCGCGATGGGAGGGCGACGGCGCTCCGGCGTCAGCGAGGTTGTGTCGGTGACGGCGAGGCGAGGGTAACGATGGGCGGAGGGGCGACGGTGACGTCTGGGGCACGCACACGCGTGGCGGCGGCGGCGAGGTGGCTAGGCACAACGGCGGCTCGGGCGGAGAGGGGAAAGAAATGGCGGCAGTGGGCAGGGAGGCGAATTTTATAGGGGCGGCCGGCTAGGGCGGAGGCGGCGGTTAGAGACCACGTTGCACACGCGGTCGCGGCGGACGGCGGCCGTTGCGGGCGCGGGAGTTGGAGTCAGCGGCGGCTTCGGCGCGGGAAATCCGGAGAGCGCGGCGGCGCGAGGCGGCGGCTGGCGGCCGGGAGAAGCGGGGCGGTGGTTACTCCGGGCAATGGATTTGGCGGCGACCGGGGAAAGCAGAGTGGTGGTTGCGCCGGTGTGATGGAGCGGGGCGGCGGTGCACGGCGAGGCGCGGCAGCGGCGCAGCACGATGGTGCCGGCGCTGTGGCAAGCAGAGGAGGTTGGACGGACGCAGCGCAGCGGCGCGAGCGCGAGGGCGACGCGGCAACGGGCGACACATCATGGGTACTCGGCTTGTGCCGTGGCGGTGAGTGGTGCAGGCAGAGGAGGGCGGCGGCATCCGGCGCGGAGGGCGGCGAAGGACGGCGGTCCCGCGGCGGCGATGGCGAGGCGATGGAGACGGCCCCGAGAGGGTGCGTCGGCGGCGGCAAATGGCACGCGCGCGCGACGGCGACACACCCGTCGACGACGGCGGCCGAAGGGGAAGAAAAGGGGGGAAAGGGGAAGGGGATGCTCACCGGCGGCGCGAAGGGCGGCAGCGAGTCGGCGTCGAACGGGAATGGGTGATGACGCGGCTCCGCGACGGCGACCGGAGATGAGGCGCGAGCTCGACTGGCGGCGGCGAGGCAGGGGCGCAGCGACGGCTCGGGGACGTGCGAATAAAGGCGGCGGCGGCTCGAGGAGATGGGGATTTATAGGTGGCGGCTACCGCGCATAGGGCGGGGAGGTCGTTGGCGCGGCCAGGGTGGACGCGGCGCGGTGAAAGCGGGAGGTGGTTAGCGGCAGCGCGGATTGCGGCTGGTGGTGGCACCCGGCAGTTGCGGCGCAGCCGTTGGGCCGGCGCGGGCGGAGCGGCGGCTCGACTGTCACGCCCGGAGTTTTATCCCAAGCCTAAAATCGTAAAAGAAATTCGTAAATAACAATTGGCTTAATTAACTCAGGAAAAATCCCTCTAAAAGAACCTAATTCAATTAAATCGAGGTTCGCAAATCGATTAACTGGATTTAAATTCAAATTGCAGAACAATAAAATTTGATCAAACAAATTAATTTAAAACTCGGCAAAAGTGGGGTTTTCCTTTTTCCCTCCTTTTTCCTTTCTTTTTCCCTTCTCAAATTGGGCCGAAGTCCAATTTTCCTCCCTTCCTTTTCTTTTTCCTTTTTCTTTTTCCTCTCCTCCTTCCCGGGCCGGCCCAGCCGAGCCGGCCCACCTTTCCCCGCCCGGCCGGCCCAGCCGAGCCGGCCTTCCGCTCCTCCGCCCGCGCGCGCCTCCGCCTGGGCCGCCGCCCGGCCCAGCTCGCCCGCTCGCTCGCCCGCGCTCGCGGCGAAGTCCGTCTCGCCTCCCTCCTCCCCTCGTGCCACTGACAGGTGGGGCCCACCTGTCAGCGACCAGGCACCCCGCCTCCGCGCCGCGCCGCACCGGCCGAGTCCGCCGCCGCCCCGAGTCCTCCGCTCGCGCCGCCACCGCAACCGCCGCCGCAACCGCCGTCCCCGAGTTCGCCGCGTCGTCGACTCAGTCTCCACCGGCCGCTCCGCCCTAGCCGGCGCCACCACCTATAAAATCCTCGCGCCGCCGCCCCGCCGCCACTTTCCCCTCTCCGCCCGAAGCTCCCCTCCGTCGCCGTCAGTCGCCGATCTTCTTGTCGGCCGTCGGACGTCGCCGCCCACCTGCGTCACCACCGCCGCCTCGTCTTCGCTGATCTCCCGCCGGCCTCCGTCGCTGCCGGTGTGCACCCGAGCGTCGTCGCCGCCCCTTCGTCCCTCCCGCCGCCGTGCTCGTCGTCTCGACGCCGTCGGCCGATCTCGTCACCGCGCGTCGCCAGGCGCCGCGCGTCTGCGTCATCACCGCCGCCTCGCCCTCGCCGACGCGCCGCCTTCTTTGTCGCCGCCGGTGAGCGTTTCCCCTCTCCCTCTCCCGTTTCCCTCATCATCGCCCCTGAGCTCACCCCCGCGCCGTCGTCGTCGGACTCCGCCGGTCGCCGGCAGCCCCTGCCAGACCGTCGCCCAGCTCCGCCGTCGTCACGCTGTCCTCGCGCCACCCGCGCCTTCCCGCATGGCCGCTTCCCGCGCCCGCCCGCCGTCGCCGTGCCGCTCTGCCGTCGTCGCCGTGCGCTGCGCTCGGTCGCGCGCCACGCGCTGTCGTCGGACGCCGGTCGTCGTCGTCGCGCCGTCGTCGTCGTCACGCCGTTGTCGCCGTCGCCGCCCGCTTGTCGCCGCCCGACGTCGTCGCCGACGCCGTCGTTGCTGCTCCGCCGCCGCTCAGCCGCCCTTTCCCTCCCGTCGCTCGTCGCCGCTCCGAGCCGCGCCACCCCATCACTGTCTCCGCCTCCTCCGCGTTGACTCGTCGTCGCCGTCCTCGTCACCACCTTCGCCATCGCCGCCTTCCCCGTCGCCTCGCGCCCGTGCTCGCCGACGCCGTCGTCGCCCTCCGGTCGCGCTGTCGTTGTCGTCCTCCCCGAGCCGCCGCTGTTCTCCCTTCGGCGTTGCCGCTCCTAGCACCGTCGCCAGCTCTCGCGTGGCCACCCACTGGGTCGCCGCCGCCCGCCGCATACCCGCCGGTCCGCGCCGCCGTCCGCCGGTCGCCGCCCGCCGCGCCGTCGCGCCGCGAGCCACGAGCCGCGGGCTCTATCCCCTCCTCTCTGTTCCCCTCTCGCTGACGAGTGGGCCCCACCCGTCAGCCGTTCCCCGCCAGCCCCTTCCTCTCTCTCCTCCCCGGGCCCGCGTGTCAGTCTCTCCCCTTCCCCTTCTCTCACCGACAGGTGGTCCCCACTTGTCAGCCGTCAGTTTCCTCTCTCCTCGCTGACGACAGCAGCCCCATTAATTGCGCAATAATTGATTTAGGACTTTTCTGTTTAGCTAAAAAACCCAGAAAACTTCTAAAATTCATAAGTAATTCATCTAGTCTCCGTTTAGGTCCAGTCAAGTTTCATTAAATCCAGAAAAATGTCAAGAATCCATTAAAAATAGTTTCTTTCTCTGTTTCAGTAGTTTTTTAGCATGTTTTTCTTGTTTTGCCTTGTTTGTCGTAGGTTTTGACCCCGTCGCAGCGCCGTTCGTTCTCGAAGTCGTCGCCGAAGTTCCTCGTGGGTCTAAGCAAGGCAAGTGGCACCCTTCTTTGATCATATTGAACCTATGTTTATAAAATCCCCCGCTTTTACATTCAAACATGCATTGTATTCAAATGTATTTACTTTATTTATCTATTGGGTATTTACCAATATATCCGTTGATTCTCATTTATTATTGTCATCCCAGGGTTAATTTGACTAGAATTAGGGGTAGTCAATGCTTAGCCATGCTTAGTTCAACTAGCTCACCAATTATTATTTAATTACTGTTACACTTTCATAGACCTTTAATGGGTGTAATCATTATTAATATCCCGTTGTGGATTAATGACAACTAAAATATTGCTTATGGTGGGCTGTGGGTGCATGGTTTTGAGAGTCGTGCCCATGGCAAATAAGGACCGGTTCTCAGGAAACCCTGAAGGTCTTACACGTACTAACCACAAGCCAGAATGGGCAACGGTGAGACTCGTAATCTAGCTTGTCCCTATTCGACGTACCCAGGCAAGGGTAGGCGTGATGGAGTATGGACGGGCAATCGTGGTGTAACGAAAGCTTCTCCTGCTTCCGGATCTACCAAGGCACAAGAGGGGATTGCCCGACTTGGTGTAAAGGAGGGGGTGAAACCTGAAGTGTGGTGCGATTGTCTAGGGAGGGCTAGGTGAAAGGTCTTATCATGGTTTCCGTACTGAGGTATCGTGGTGATATGTTGGGGCATGGTAACATGCTTGGCAGCCATGTCTTGTGGGTAAAGTTGTACACCTCTGCAGAGTAAAACTATTCGAATAGCCGTGCCCGCGGTTATTGGGCGAACTGACAGATTCACTGGGATTAGTTGAACCTCTTTAATAATTTTATTAATCTTGGAATTGGTTTGACCCTGCGCAATGTGGTGTAACGTTGGCAGTGGTTTGGGTCTGTCGCAACGTGGTTTAACATTGGACAGAGGGTTGACCCTGTCGCTACGTGGTGTAACGTTCGACAGCGGTCTGGGCCTGTTGCAACGTGGTGTAACGTTGGACAGTAGAGTATTATTTTAATTGTTTACTTTACTTTTATTTCAGTCTATTTTAGCTACTGTTTTGCTAAATTACTGCTGCTTTTGTGCAAGTTAACCTTAGCCTATCCTTGTTACCCTATTGCATTCATTATTCTTCCTCTCTTGGGTGTTACTTGTTGAGTACGGTGGTTTGTACTCAGCCTTGCTTACTTTTTCCCCCACCAGAGCAAGTGCCAGAACCTGAGTCAGAAGGTTGTTCCGAAGGTTGAAGTAAGGTTCAGTCCGCCGTCGAGAGTGCCTGTGGTGTGGAGCCGTCATCGCCAGCTAAAGCTGAAGATTAGATGGTTTAGCTTGTTTTCCTTTTCCGCTGCATTTCGATAGATAATTGTTTTTATTTGTTTTTAAGTCGTGGAACTGTGTATTAATTTGTCACAGTGTGTACTCGGGCTGATGCCTGGACCGAGATTTAATACATGCTATTGTTCAGAAATTTGGTGTAAATTTCTGGGCGTGACATCGACCGACGACGCGGCGGCACGGGCAAGGCACAACCGGCGAGTTAAGGGGCAATGCAGCTTAGCGCGACGGCGAGGTGCGCGGATTGCGGGCGGCGCGGCTGCACAGCTCGGGCGTGAGCGTAGCCAGCGCGGGCGAGGCAGCAGCCAAGACAGCTCGGCGCGGGGAGGTTGTTAGCGGCGGCGTGGAATGCGGCCGGTGGTTGCATGCGGCAGCGGCACGGGCGTGGGAGAGGTGGTGTGGCCAGGACGACGGCGAGGCCGACGCGCAGCGCGGCAGCGGCACAGAGCGTGAGGGCGCGGCGGGCGAGCGCGTGGCTGGTGACGACGAGGAACGAGCGGGGTGCGCGACTGATGCAGCGACTGGGCGACAAGGCAGCACACCAGAGCAAAGAAGAGACGACGACGAGACCACGGTGACAACGGCGGCAAGTCGGCGAGGCTTGTGCCACGCGGTGACGGCCGGCGGTGAGCGAGAGCGGCGTCGAAACAAGGGCCCGGCGGAGTCGGACTCGGCTGGCGAGGGGAGGTGGTGATGCCGGCCGACGGCGGCAACATTCGGCAGAGGGTGGCGAACGACGACCGACGCGGAGGCGAGAACCGATGGCATGTGCGCGCACGACGGCGGCGCAACGACAAGGCGAGGTGGGACGCGACGGGAGCCACGGCGAGACGACGGAGAGCGGTGGCGTGCGACAGAGGAGTGGCGCAACGCGGACGGCGCAGCGAGGTGACGCCGGCCCGAGAGCGGGGCGGCGGCGGCAAGGAGAGGAAGGGGAGGGGCTCGGGAAGAGGCGGCGCACTCCGACAGCGGTGGCGACCTGCGCGTGCAGAGGCGAGCAAAGGCGAAGAGGGACCGGCGGTGGCCGGGGAGACGCGGCAGCGGCCAAGCGGCAACGGCACGCTAGCGGTCACGGCGACCGAGCAACGGTGACGGCGACGCGGAGCAGCGGCCAAGCACGGGCGCGAGGTGCACGCACCGCGTGGCACGGCGGGGACGCGTCGCGGCGAGGCAGAGCGGAAGCGTGCGCAGGTGGAGCGGCGCAACGCGGACGGTGTGGCGGCTAGGCGCGGCGACACGACGTCGGGCGGCGCGGAGCGACGCGACGGCGGGCGCCGAGGAAGAGATTGAGGAGGAAGGGGAGAGTTCACTGGGTGGACCACGACGACGGTGGGGCGGCGGACGACCGACGATGGCCGTTGACCGGCGGGCGAAGGCGCAAAGGTGGAGACCGGCAAAGATGGCGGCGCGGCGATGCAGTCGCGGGCGCGACGCGCGCGGGCGCAGGCGCCGACTGGAGGTGGAAGATGGGGCTGACTGGTGGGGACCACCTGTCAGCGTCCCGGGAGGAGAGGGGAGGCGGCCTGGACTTGGCGCGCGCGTGGTGGCTATGGGCTGTGGCTCGGCCCATGCACGGGAGAGAGGAGAGGCGGATGGGAGAGAGGCTGAGGCGAGCTGAGCGGGCCGGCTGGCTGGGCCGGTGGCCTGCTGGCCGGGAGGAGAGGGAGGAGGAGTGGGTCGAGGGAGGCGATGCAGACTTTGAGCGCCGGTTGGGACACGACTCAGGAAATTGCAGACAGTACACGCATTCACACGACAGAACCAAATCATGCACGAATTAGAGATCCGTACGGCAAATTAGATCTGATACGTGGACCCGTGAACTGTTAGCGGAACAACGGCAGGAGTTAACGACCCGTTAAATTGAGATTTAACGACTCGCTAAACTAGAATTAGACGACTTTAACGTTAAACCAATCTACGTTTACGAAATTGAATTCCGCACCGTAGATCAATCTCATGCTAGCTAATAGATTGGAAAACCTAAGCAATTACACGGTAGATTAACGATAGACTGATTTGCACGAGTAAAACGTATGCAAACCTGAGGTTTGGTGGAGAGATCAGCGACGGATTGCGGTTGTTCCTCGCTGTTAGGCTAGAAAACCTGAACAATTAACCGGTAGATTAATTTAGATTGATTCGCAAGAATAAAATATATGCGAACCTGAAATTTGGTGGAGAGAGACCAGCCGGCGACGTGCTGCGAACAAGGATGCAGCAGGGCTGCTAGCGGCTTGCTGCGCAGCTACTGGGATAGGGGCGACACAGCTGTAGCGGAGGCGGAAGAGGCGACTGGAGATGCACGGGAGAGGGAGATGGGAAAAGAGGCAAGGGTGTAGGGGGTATTTATAGGGGAAAGCTAGAGATAGATCTTGTTATCCATCCCCTATTAACAAGGAATAGATAATGTTTCAAAGAGATAAGATTTAGAATTCTAATTAACTGGAATTGATTTTTTTGGTGGAGATAGAGATGAGGCTGCATGGCTTGGAGAGGAGGGGGAGAGGATCGTACAGGGAGGAGGAGGAGGAGGAGGTGCGACCAGGAGAGAAAAAAAAAGGAAAAGAGAAAAGAAAAAAGGAAAAAGGGGAAAAAGGGAGAAGGGAAAAAGAAAAGAAAAAGGAAGGAGGAAAAAAAAAGAAATTGCCTCCAATTTTGCCGATTTTTATTAAGTTTATTAGAGCAAATTTTACTGACTGCAATTCAAATATAAATCCTGTTAATAATTTAAAATGCTTTCGGGACATTTTAGAATATCCAAAAAGCTTCCAATTAATTAAATTAATTTATTACACTGGGTTTTCTCCTGAACTTTAATTAATAAAATATTTTTAATGCATTATTTACTTATTTCTTGGCTTGGGTAAAACTCAGGGCGTGACAGCCACCCTGTAAGTTTATTGCCAACACCAATCGTCGACAGTTGGCGCGCCAGGTAGGGGGTGCGCTATGTTTTTCTTTCAATCTAAAGCTCTTTTCAGCGAAGTTCGATGGACTTCAACTCGGACATCGTGAAGTGAAAGTTTCCGTCAGGCTCGACCTTCAAGTTCGGCGGCATCAGGCTTCAAACCGACCAGTTCGGTGCGCTGTCGTACACCGACTCGAGCTACTCCGACTCTGACGAAGAGGTTTGTCGTTTCGAGCTCGACGAGAAGGCATCAGGTCAAAGCCAGATCCAATCTGGGTTACACGACACTGAGATGCTCTCCCTCGGGTCAGACCGGTAGGCAAGCCAAGGCGCGACTCCGACGGAGGTTGAAACCAATCTCGAGGCAGCACCGACTCCTTTGGCCGACGCTTTCGAGACTCGTAGCAGCACCGGAAGCTTCGTGCTGCCCCGAGAGGTCTTCGCCGCCAGCAAGCTGGTGTCATCTTCTTCTGCAGCCAATCGACAAGAGGAGGAGGCGGCCCGACTAGCAGAAGAGCGCCGACTTGAGGAGGAAAAAGAACGCCAGGAGCAGGAGGAAAGGAAATGACATGCGACACAATCTCACGTCGAGCTACGACTCCAATCTCGGAAGATGTTGCACGATCTACTCCAAACCCAAGTCGACGGGCATGACGTCTTCAAGACACCCCAGCAGAACGTCCATGCGGCCACCAATCTACTCGGCGATATAATCTAACAGCTTCCGCAGCCAGATCTACCTGTGGTTGAAACCATAAACAAGGTCAAGGCTGTGGTAACTACTGCTGCGATCCAACACTCTCTCCAGCGCACGATAGGTACCCCAGCCGCTCATTCGGAGGCTCAGTCATCCAGATCTCCTAGATCCCAGGCAAACGTCTCCCAACAACCGACTAGAACCCGCCCGGCTGCATAGCAAAAGCAGATCATGCTGGCACTCACCTGACTAGACGCGGAGGAGGGACTCCGTCGAGAGATAGTGTCATATCAACGATGAGATCCACTAACTAGATTGGCAACACCAAGAGCTCAGGGCTGAGAAGCGGCACCTCAATCAAGAGGACTCCGCCGACCTCCGCCGCAAGCTCGAACACCAATGCCACACCCACCGGTTGGACCGTCACCGCGACCGGGACCACCGAAGTCATAGCCAGGCGTCTAGGCATCGGTCACCCGACAGCTTCAATACTGACATGACAAACGGTGTCCTAGCCTTCACCAAGAACTTAAGTCCATTGACTTGGCCGACTGATTTCAAGCCCACTGGTATTAAGAAATACGACGGCTCCACCGACCCGAAAGCATGGCTCACGGTATACTCCATGTCCATTCGGGTCGCAGGAGGCGACACCAAAGCCATGGCCAACTATCTGCCAGTTGACTTGGATGACTCGGCCGGATATTGGTTGTCGGGGCTCCCCAAACATTCTATTGACTCATGGGTCAAGCTCCGCGATCGGTTCATCGCCAATTTCCCGGGCACATACAAAAGGCCAAGGACGAAGTACGATCTGTACCAAGTCTAGCAAAGGAAAAGCAAATCTCTGCAGGCCTATATCAAACGGTTCTCAGAGGTCCGCAACTCCATCCCGGACATAAAAGATGACGCGGTCATTGCCGCATTCTGGAAAGGAGTACACGATGAGCCATTCATCGCTAAATTCACTAGGAAAGAGCCGACTACTGTCAAAGATCTCTTCAACATGGCTAACTCCTACGCAGCGGCCGCCGATGCGGTGTCCGCCTCACGGGGAGACAAGCACGATGAGAAAGGACAGCCGTCTGGCAAAGGAAAGGAAAAGGAGCACAAGAAGGACTCGGACTCACGGAAATGCAAGCCCGAGGAGCTGGTCGCTGTCGCAAATCGATAGCTGATCTAGCGCCCCAAGATGTCTAATTATGACAAAGTCATGAACAGCAAGTGCCCCTACCACCTGAAGTCCTCCCACTTGGCCAAAGACTGCTTCATTATGCGTCACTATGCGGAGCAACTAGCCAAAGGCCAGTCGGGGCCGTTGGGCCAAGCAAGACGAAGCCCGCCAACAAGAAAGATGACTGTCGACGACTGATGTCGGCAATAAACTTATAGGGTGGCTATCAAGCTTGGAATTCGATGGTTAAGATGAAGAGGGAGATGATTTACCTAGGTTTAGGCTCTCGGCGTGACGAGATAATACCTTACTCCTGCTTTGCAATGATATTGCATAGATGAATCTCTGTTGCCCTCATGGGGGCACCTCGTACCTCTTATATAGTGGGGAAGGGTTTCGGATATGATAGAGACTAAGATCTATCCCAATTCGGTTATGGCTCGGGTCCAAAGTACATGGCATGCAATCCGGTATGTACCAGATTCCTGTCCGCCACCATACAGATATATTCTCCTTCCTATTCGATACCCCCGGTATAGGTATCCCATAGCAGCCCCCGGAGTTGTCCATAGCACCACAAGTCATCCATGTAGATTGTTGATCATCAGGCGTATCCTTGCGCTATATGCTTGACACTATCCGAGTGCTTTTGAGGCGCTCCCCGAGTGCTTCCCAAGTGATCCCGAGTACTCTGTGATGATTGTAGAGGCTATGGAGAGCTCCCATTGGAAGAAAAGTTTAGGTGCATCGAAGAACCACCTAATAGGTCTAGCCCTCGACTCTATGCTTAAATGCGTAACAATTAAACATTGAGTCATTTATGGACTGTTACCCAAAAAGGTTTTCGGACTCGAGCTGCACTGTTCCTAGTGCTTCTGGACCTGAGTGGTTTAGAAATGATTTTGTACCGCGTTTCCCAAACATATAGCGTTCGGCTATGTTCTGCCCATGGGATAGGTTGCACCGACTGGCTCAACCGTTAGAGCCGACTAGTTAGTACCGAGTATATTTGGGTTTACTCAAAGATTAGGCACAAGCTAAAAAGTACAATTAAGTGCCATGGGCGATAATGACCGACGCCTGCCCGAGTGCGGCTATGGGCCCATAACATAGGCATACCGTCGATTCCCGATTTGAAGGAAATTACGAATTCATATCATCGTCTCGCACGTCCATAAAACTTGCAACGTTCCTTAAAAACAACATGGTATCCGTTATGCCAGCGTTGAAAGTTTCGGCCCGCTCTGCCCGTATGGGAACATAAGGATACTTAGCCCGGTAACGGAATTTTTATAGCCGTTAGGCCCATTAGCAGGCCATTTAAGCCTCCCGTTACTCCACCCATTCATCTTCTTCATCGCCACACTGGTAACTGTAGCCCCAATTTGCTCCGGCGATGCCGCGCTCACCGAACCCTAGCCTCCGCGCCCAGAGCTCTAGCCTCTCCTCTGCACACCGCACCCACGCTTCCCCTCCAGCCTACCGAAGAAAGCCCCCAATAGCTTCCCCGGTGGATTCTGGGAAAACGCTGCCACTGCACGCATGGCAGTCCTCCATCATCTTCGACCAAAACCTCTCCGACCTGTCCAGAGCCGGCTTGATCTAGAGTAAGGAAGTAGTCAGGTACCGCGGCACTCACAGTGAGGAATTCCCTACCCCCGACTCGCGGGAAGTAGTAGTATTTGAGCCATTCTTTGAGCGGGGTTTCGGGCTCTCGGTGTCTTCTTTTTTTCAGGGTTTATTCGATTTTTATGGAACTGAACTCCATCACTTGAATCCCAACTCCATTCTTCAGATCATAGTGTTTGTATACACTTGCGAGACCTTCCTTGGAATCGCCCCTCACTTCAACCTCTTCTGCCATCTCTTCGCCGTTAAGCCCCAACCCAACCAAAATCACCTCGGTGGTGGGCGGCGCCGGCATTCAGCTTCGTGAGGGGAGTAAAACAGCTTACTTTCCCTGCCTATGAAGACCACCCTTAAGGGCAGGCATGCGGCGTGGTTTTATTGCTCCAACCTAGCCAACTCCCTTCCTCCCTTCGTTGGCCATGCTCCTGTAGCTCGGGAGGCTTGGTCGTCACTCCCGACGACCGAAGAGATGCCGCGGGTGAACTCGTTGCTCAATCAGATTGAGAACTTCATTCGGCACTGAATCCAACCTCTCAAGGACTGGGTCCGATTCGCCTTTGATTATACCGGGAGCAACGACCCGACTCGGGAGTCGGCGGAGGTGCTGCAGTGGGAGGCCATCTAGGCTAGAGCCCGGCGGCAGTTCACCCCAAACACCACTATTCCGGCTATCCCTTCCGGCTTCCCATCACCATCCCATGCTGGGAATGCTTCTTCCGGAAGGTTTACTTCCTGCTTCTCGGGTGTTTACCCTGATTCGTCATAATTTGACTTATGTAATATTTGCAGGACCGCCATCAATTCTTGTCCTACCCCCTAAGTCAGGCTTTGCCTGTGCTCAAAAGGGGGGCTGAAGCTTCGGCCGACGAGCCGGCCGCCAAGAGAATATGTTCGATCCAGATGCCGAGCTTGCCGGGGCGCCAGAGGACAACGACACTCTGACCCCAACGATACATGATAAAACTGAATCCTGAATCCAACGGCGTATGCTTCGAAAACAAGTTCGAAGGACTTGAGCTAGTCCATGTTCTGCGGCACAACAATGAAGCCGCCGATGAATTAGCCAACCTCGGTTCAAAGTGACTGCAGGTGCCAACCGACATATTCGTCGAACACCGCACAAAGCCAACAGTCGAAATTAAGGCCAACCTCAAGCCAACCTCGAGCGACAAAGCAGATGAAGGGACCAATGGCGAATCACCAACCCTGACGACCGTACGATCGCAGTCATCAATGACGACTGGAGAACCCCGTTCATCATGTTCCTCACGGAGGAAGTCCTCCCGACCGATAAAGCAGAAGCCAAGTGCGTCAGCCGACGAAGCTACTGCTACATCATGTCAGACAGAGAGCTACTTCGACGGAGTGCATCCGGTGTCCTTATCCGCTGCGTGCTCCCTGACGAGGGCAAACAAATCCTCCAGTCGATCGACTCGGGTGTCTGCGGCAACCACGCCTTAGCCAAGATGCTAGTCGAAAAGGCATGCATGCAAGGGTTTTTCTGGCCAACCGCCATCACGGACGCACAGGAATTGGTTAGAAAGTGCGAAGAGTGTCCATTCTTCGCAAGGCAAACACATGTGCTGGCACAGGAACTTCAAGCGGGCACCAGGGGGCTTTACCCACCTGTTTGTCGCCATCGACAAATTCACCAAGTGGATGGACGCAAAACCAGTCGCCACAATCGACTCGGTGCTTGCGAGAGACTTCATACAGAACATTATCTACCGCTTTGGCATTCTGAACCGTATCATTTCGGACAATGGTAGGCAGTTCATCTCTTGACTTTCTTAGGATTTTTGCGAGGAGCGTGGGATCAAGATTAGCTACGCGTCCATAGCACACCCAAAGAGCAATGGGTAAGTCGAGACAGCTAACGGCATGATCCTGCATGGAATCAAAACCAAATTCTTCGATCGATTACATCCCTATGCCGGACGATGGGTACAAGAGCTACCACCAGTACTCTAGGCACTCCGTACATCCGTCAATCGCACTACGGGACAATCGCCCTTCTTCCTCGTGTATGGAGCAGAAGCAGTCCTACCCACCGAAATCGACCACTAATTCTTCGCATACTCAACTACAACGAGTCCACGGAAGACGACCTCAACAGGTTGGAAGAAGCTAGGGATATCGCGACTATCTAGTCAGCACACTACCTACAAGGACTGCGATGATACCACAACAGGAACGTTCGGGGTCGGGTGTTCCTAGTCGGTGACCTGGTCTTACGCAAAGTACAGACCACAAAGGATCGACACAAGCTCTCTCCAATCTTGGAAGGGCCCTACATCATAACCGAGGTCACTCGGCCCGGCTCATACCGACTACGGATGGAAGACGGGAGGCTGCTAGAGAACTCACGCAACATCGAACAGCTATGTCCCTTCCACACAGTCAATTTTTTGTAATTTTCTCCTTTTAAACGTTCGACTGCCCTCGCTGAGTGGTCCCCACTCGGAAGACCAGTCGGGGGCTACAATGTACTCTACCACCGAGTTCTTTTTAATAAAATTTGCTGCCAACGAGCTCTTTAATTGTTGGTTAAATCGAAGTCTGGATGCGGTTGTACATTCGCTCGGCTACACCTAGCTCTCCACTAAACTGGGTAATACTACGCTAAGCCCCGTGCTTGCTAGGTCTGCCCGGGGGCTGCTGGGACAGGCACATGCCGAGAGGATAACTCTTCACATGATATGAGACACACCACAGCAAAAGACTCTAAAACAAATAGATTAACTAAAACGTATTACAGTTGTTCGGCTCGAACACGGTTAACTACTGCAAAGTTCTCGTACTTCTTTACAGGCCAAGGTTATCTGCAACCGACTCGGCGGCCTTCTACGCTTTGTCGACATACTTCATCGCCGTCTTCTCGTCGCAGTCGGTGGCAAACCCGTCACAGATGGCATCCAAATCCACCTGAGAATAAAGCGATTTCACACTGGCGAGGGCAGGCCCAGACACCGACTTCGCCTTCTCCCGCAACTCGGTGCTACGAGCCACTAGCATCTTCTCGAGCTGCTGGACTACGCCGTCTATGCTGATCGACGAGGAGCCCTGTGCAAACAGCGGTGTCACCCCGAGCATGTTGAGGGAAACCGTAACGAGCTGGTCTAGAGCCACCTCAGCTTCCTGGGCTCTGGCCTCAGTAGCCTCCACCACAGATTTAGCCCAGGACTATGCCTCTGCTAGTAGCAAACGAGTCAACAAACATCTGGCGAGGAGGAACGAAGGATGGGTAAAAAAGAACATACCCACGAGCTCGGCGACGGCGGTATCCTTAGCCTTCTTGAGCCGAGTGCATTCGGCTTCTAGCACAGCCTTCGAGGCCGATAGCTGGGAGCGCTCGGCTTCAAGCTCGGCCTTCACTACCAACAGCTTGGCACGCTTGACTTGCAGCCCAATGTTTGCTTTCTTCAGCTCCCCCAAGGCTATGTCTTGATCTAGCAAAAGAAGACAACGGTTTGTTACGAAGTGAAAGTGACAACCAAAATCAAATCGTCGCACCTTTGATCCGGGCGGTACTTGACACTTGCTACACGTGAAGGTCATCAATCTCACCTTGCAGGCGGCTCTCCATAGCTTTGGCACGCTCCAAGATCTCGTCGCGATCCCGACGCAAAACACCCATGTTCTCGAGTTGCGGGTCCAGCGAGCGAAGGGCTTCCGACTTTGCCTTAGATCGCGCCTCGATTCCCTGAGCACTATGACGTGAGCTAAGGAAGTCACGCGCATAGGGTAACAGCTAGAAAACGTACCTTCATAAGCCTGACTCACTTCTCGATGTATCACTCGATCTTGGCAATGTCATTAGAGTCGTCAGACAGGTGGACCTTGACTTGCTTGGCACGGCTTTCTTGGGCCCTGAGTGGGGCTGCCCTCAGGGTCGTCGCTACGGTCGATGGAGTGGATGCCTCAGCATCCGGCCCTGCGTTACTTGTGGTCAGGAGCGCTACGCCGGTTCCCAGCCCCATGGTCGGCGCTGAGGCGATGGCCAGGACGATCGCAAGGGTCGCTTGCTGACTGGCCCCACAACGGGGTTAGTCAGTGGCATGGGGGCCGTGCTTGGGGCAACCGACGCAATGGCTATCAGTGGGCCTGGGGGCAGAATCCCCCCAGGACTAGTTGGCATCGGAGCAGCGGGGTCGATGTTACTCAACTTCCTGGAAAGCATTGCGATTCAGCAAGGATAAAACCCCAAGCAGATTTTCGGGCGAGGCCGCATTACCTTGATCTAGTCTTGAAAACGACTTCATCAAGCACCTCAGGGCAGGCAGGCTTGGAGAGCGAGTCGGGGTTGGGGTGTCGTTGTCCTCTAGCGCTTCGGCTAGCTCGGCGTCGGGGTCAAAAGCCACCCTCTTGGCAGCAGGCTCATTGGCCGAGGCTTACGACCCCCTCTTTAGTACAGGCGAAACCCAACTAGGAGGGTAGGACAAGAACAGGGGTAGACATCTCCCAAAACAGGACACAAGTTTTCAAGGGCATGATTTGACACACCGCGGTAGGAGAGCAATTCCAGCGTGAAACAGCCACAGAAAACCGGAGGCACTAGCTGGGATCACAGTGTTTGGAGCAAATAGCTTGCAGGCTCGTGACCGGATGTCTTCTGACCGTAGTGTCTCCGCAGCCTCTCGAGTCGGGTCGTCTCTCCCGGTGTAGTTAAGGGCGAATCGGACCCGATCCTTTAGAGGCTGGATCCGGCGTTGAATGAAATGCCTTGTCGCCCAAACGCTGGTTAGGCCGGCAGTCTTCAAATTCTCGATCAAGTTGAGCAGCAAATTGAATCGAGACATTTCTTCAGTCATCGGCAACAGTGACCACGATTCCCGAGCTATGGGGGCGTGGCCGACAAAGGGAGGAAGGGAGTCGGCCAGGTTGGAATAGTAAAACCAGGCTGCGTGCCAACCTTTGAGAGAGGTTCTCATCGACAAGGTGAACTAAGCCTTCTTGCTTCCCTCACGAAGTTGCACGCCTGCCCCGCCTACCACAGATGGATGATTCCGGTTGGGCTGGGGCTTGACGGCGAAGAGGTGGCGGAAGAGGTTGAAGTGACGGGGAATTCCATGGAAAGTTTCGCAAATGTACACAAACACCGTGATTTGAATAATGGAATTAGGGTTCAGGTGATGGAGATCAATTTCATAGTAATCCAACAAGCCGCGGAAAAAGGAGGAAACAGGCAGACCAAACCAACATTCAAAAAAGGGCTCAAAAACTACTATCTCCCACGAGTCAGGGGTTGGAAAGGCCTCACCTTTAGCGCCGCGGTACCCCGCCAGCTCTTTTCTCTGGATCAGCCCCACTCTCGACAGCGTCGAAAGGTTGTCGTCAGAGATGATGGAGGCTTGCGAGGCGTGCAGTGGCAGTGCCTTCCCAGAATCGGTTGAGGAGGCCATTTGTGGGAAACTTGGGCGAACAGGAAGGAGAGCGTGTGCGCAACGAGCGGTGGAGGCAGTGGCTAGGGTAGGTGGGCGCGGAGCGAATTGGGGCTACAGTAGTTACCACGGCGGAGAAGAAGATGAATGGACAGGGTAACGGGAGGCTTCAATGGGCTGCCAATGGGCCAAACAGCTAGAAAATTCCGTTACTGGGCTAAGTACTATTATGTCTCTCTGCGAGCTTGGTCGACAGAAATTTTCAGTGTTGGCACAACAGATACCATGTTGTTTTTAAGGAATGTTGCAAGTTTTATGGACGTGCCGGACGGTGATATGAAATTCGTAATTTCCTTAAAATCGGGAATCGATGGTACGCCTTTGTTATGGGCCCATGGCCGCACTCGGGCAGGCGCTTTTTAGCCTGTGCCTAAACTTTGAGTAAACCCGAATAAACTCGGTACTAACTACTCAGCTGTAACGGTTGAGCCAGTCGGCGTAACCTACCCCACGGGCAGAACATAGATAGAAAGGGCTGTATGTCTGAGAAAACACGGCACAAAACCATTTCCAAGCCACTCGGGTCCAGAAGCACTTGATACAGTGTTGCTCGAGTCAGAAAGCTTGAAAACTTCGAGAAGACCTTTTGGGTAACAGTACATAGATGACTCTATGTTTAATTGTTACGCATTTAAGCATAGAGTCGGGGGCTACACCTATTGTTTTCTTCCATTCGGAGCCCTCCACAGCCTCTACGATCATCACAGAGTACTTGGGATCACTTGGGAAGCACTCAGGGAGCGCCTGAAAAGCACTCGGATAGAATCAAGCATGGAGCGCAGGGATACGCCTGATGATCAACAATCTGCATGGATGACTTGCGCTGCTATGGACAACTCCAGGGGCTGCTGTGGGATACCTATTCCGGGGGTATCCTGAGACTAAACGAATACTTATGGTCAATGGGGTATCGAATAGGAAGGAGAGTATATCTGTATTGTGTCAGCTAGGAATCTGGTACGTGCCGGATTGCATGCCGTGTACTTCGGACCCTCGCCGTAACCGAATTGGGATAGATACTAGTCTTGCTAGAGTAGAACTCTATCATATTTGTAGCCTCTCCCCCACTATATAAGGGGTTATGGGGCGCCCCCTTGAGGGCAACGAAGATTCCTCTACTCAATACAATCGCCAAGCATGAGTAAGGTATTATCTCGCCATGTCGAGAGCCTGAACCCGGGTAAATCGTCTCCCTCTTCATCTTAACCGTCGAATTCCGAGCCCGATAGCCACCCTGTAAGTTTATTGCCGACACCAACCGTCGACATATATAATTTATACATATGTCTAGATCCATTAACATCTACTACCTCCGTTTCATATTATAAGTCTTCCTAGCTTTGTCTAAATTCATTGATTGATGAATGCATATACTTTATATATATGTCAAGATTCATTAGCATATATATGAATCTAGGCAATGCTAGTAAGACTTACATTGTGAAACGGAGGGAGTATATAAATCTAGGTAAAGGCTAGAAAGTCTTAGAATGTGAAACGGAGGGAGTAGAACATAATGTACTACAAACATAAATAAGAAAAAAATTGAAACAGAAGGCTTCTATGCTATCAAACATTGAAATAGCTGGGGAGAGGTAATTGTTGGAATAATTTTCTATTATTATTATCTCCGGCCCTCTCCTCATCTCATTCAGAATAATCAAGGACCGTGACGCTATATTTGAATCATGCAACTCTGTTGTCCAATGAGTATTTAGATGTACACACCTTATGAGTATTACATTTTTTGGAACACATTTTTTGGAGGGATTGCTAAAAGTGTGGAAGTAACAACAGAAAATGTATCTAGGGATACATTGTTCCAATACAAACAGTTTAAACTTAGACACAGGTCAAATAGAATTGATTAGAATCAAAATTGCTATATCAAAGTCAAAATAAAGAAAGAAGTTTGCGTTCCTATTCATGATTCAAAACACAAAGATATTTGATTTTAGCAAGTATATATTCATAATCATGGGCAAGATTTTTTTCCAATGTTCACAAACCCTGTTGCTGACTATGAATGACAGCATATTAAAAGAAAATATTTAGAATGGGTAATTACTGCACACATTCTTGGCCACCATTAATGCTTTAGCGAGAGTCAATAACAATTAAGAGCCGCATCTGTAACGCTTTCGCCACAGTAGACATTTGCAGCGCCATTTTTAAATTTGGAGCAGTTTTTTGCTTACTGCAATGGTGGTCACCGGAAGGCCACCGCTCGCTGCCGCTACACTAGGCAATGACGCAGCTGCCACCGTGACCCTGCTTTTTGCACGGTTCGTGGGGAGAGGGCCAGGACCGGTGGCGCCACCTGGGCTGCAGAGTGCAACAAGAGGAGGAGAGCCTTGCACCAGGTGCCTTTGGCGCCTACTCCTGTTGGCACTCCCAGTCCAGCTGTCGTGCTCACCCTTGCCATCATGGGCGCAACACCTAGTCCAGTTGCCTCATCAAGCTCGACAATCTCAGTTGCAGTTTTGGCTGCCGCTGCGAGCACACTGAGCCCGATCTCTACACCGCTCTTTGTCTTCACAGCAGCATCAAGGCCAACGACAGCACCACGCTCCCCCACCACCTCCCCCCGCCCCCCCCCCCTCTTCCCCGGGGGCAGCAATTGTGCTCAGCCTGGTATCCGCACCAATCTGCTAGGTGACTTCGCAATGCTTTGGTGGTGCGCCCATTACTGCAGTCCACGCCGGAGCACTCGTGAAGGAAACATCCAGGGCTGCTGTTGCCACCCACGCTGCAGAGTGGAAGAAGAGAATGGTCATGTATTAGATATCTATGCAAGCCTCTAGTTAAGCCCAACTGCCACAAGCCCACTGAGCCTGTTGCACGCTGCTCTCAGTTGGGCAGAGGTAACAAGTCCCCCAATTACAGCAAGCGTTGGGGCTGGGCCCACACTGGTTGACATGGCCTAGCGCAGTATGGCTAATAGGCCCACATACAGTGTAACTCTTGAGCTAACTCTAAATATATTGGGATAGATTGGATAGACTAAATGATCATAGTTCTGGATTTGACAAGGGCATGCTTTATTTTTTAAAATATTTAAATCCAACTTTAGTTCTTAATTTCTCTTAGAATTCATTTTTGTGAGGACTCATATAATATTTTTTTAATGGTTACGAAACCAATGTTGTGTGAAACCACTTCGAGATATGAACTTGTTGGCATAATTTTTTATGTCTTGGACATCTTTGTACTTTTGCCTATTCAAAGATGTTCGCTTTTTATAAAATACAATTAGATATTTGAAGTATCATTCCTCGGTTATTCATTTACGATGGCACATCCAACCTCTGAATTTTATCTCTTGTTCTGTGGTGAGACTATGACATTACATACACTAGGGCCTTTGGGTGTTTGGTTCAAAGTTTAAATGCCCCGACCCGATATGCCGCTTAATTTTTGATTTTCAAATCCTACATGAACAAGATGTGGAAGGAGTTAACATTATTTTAGGGAACTCAATAAACACAAAGGTGTTGACGAGCTTGTCTTGCAAGATATCACCAAGATCAAGATAGCCAAACAGCCAATCCAAAGAGGCCCAAGAGAGATCAAGAGGCCTGTATTTAATTCTTAATAGTGTACGCACCCCATCCCATGAGGCCAAGAAATCCAAACCTTTAGCTCAAGGTAGAAGAGAGACAGAAGCAGCCTGGGCTACCTCACCTAATAATCACTTTTTTGCTGGTTGAGTGCTGGTAACAGGTCCTGATTTGATACCTTCATAGTAACAAATTGACCAAAATACTTGTTTAGGAATGCAGCCAGGGAAGGCAAGTTAGTAGACTCATTGTAATTTCAGTCATATTGATGCTTCTAGTAGAGGAAAATAAACAGGTCTTCTTTTTTTCTTTTCCTAATCAGTGTATTTATTCTAACCGGCATCCTTAGTTCAGTTGTTGCTATCATAATACTTTGCATCACATGTTTTAATGAAACATTTATGGTTTCTGTCTTGAGTTAAATATATAACAATGAAAAGAATGTTAATAAATGTACTAAATGTATTCAACATACATAGAGATATACACACATAATGAATATTACATTTTTTTGGAATACATTTTTTTGGAACGTTTGCTAAAAGTGTGGAAGGGAAACATTATTCCAATACTAACAAGTTTCTACCTACACATAGGTCAAGTAGAAATGATTAGAATCCGAATTGCTATCTCATTCCCAAAATAAAGAAAGAAATTCTCGTTCCTCTCAATATCAAAAATACAAATTAATTTGGTAGGTGTTTAATTATAGCAAGTATATACTCACCATCATGGGTAAGATTTTTTTTTTTTTGACAAGATTCCAAAACCCTGTTGCTAACTATGGATGGTAGCACATTAAAAGAAAATATTTTTAGAACGGGAAATTACTACACTCATTCTAAGCAAGCATTAATGATTTAGCTGGACTCAATAGTGATTTATAGCGGCATCTATAGTGCTTTTGCCATAGTTGACATTTCAGCACCATTGCTAAGTTGGGTGCAGTTTTTAGCTTATCGCAATGGTCGTCGCGGAAGAGCCATGACCTACCACCGTAACACTGTGCGACGATGCAGTGGCGTAGCTAGGCGGTAGTTCAGATGGGCCCGTGACTACCCCTGATTTTGGCCCAGTAACCCACAACTCCTCCGCCAGCCCAAAAAATGCCCCCTCTAGGTCACTTGAGGGCGAGGTACCGCACCATTGCTTTCAATCTTCATCCAATCCCCTCCGCCGCCCGAGCGCATGGGAGTCAACCGCTCACCTCGCTGCCCGCACCGCCGCTCACCCTGGTGCCCTTGCATTGCCAGCCGTGCAGCCCATTTGTTGCCAGCCCCACTCGTACGTTGCCAGGCCCGCTTCCCTCCCCGCTGTCTGTGCATCGCCAGTCCTGCTGCTCGCCCTACCGCCTGCGCACAACCATGCTAGCACCTGCCCCGTCTACTGCCGCTTTATCTGTTCCACTATGAGAACCGCTGCACAAGATCCGGACATGTGCTGTCATGCCTGATTTTGGGAATAATCAAGCCTCTACTTGTTTTATTTACGTGACCAGGCATTACAGTTGACCCCACTGATTTTAAAATGTCATTAACATTTTTTTGCACATTCAAATCATCCTCTAAGAGAAAATATATGAGATGTACTGCATGTATGCACGCGGTACATCCGTGCAATGCGGTTTAGGTAATTAGCTAGACAGACAGATAGATAAATAGATCTCTAGACAGTTTTTCATATGCTGCCAAAGTGCCAATTTATGGTTTGTAAATTGTGATAACTTGACTGTGGATGATTGAAAGTGAATAAATCACTGACATTATAGGATTGGATCTGTGTTAATTATGAACAGGACGGGGGATATTACACCACTCGTGTGAAGCCATGAAGAAAAATGGAAGAAAAAGATTGCAGCTTCCTCATCGAATCTGCACAATTCAACTTTTTATGGTTTCGTAAGCACACTATAAATGTAGTTGCTAAATTAGTCTATTAGTGATACTAGGGCTTCAGGTGCCACCCAGCCTGCAGAGGGCAATAAGAAGAGGAGAGCATTCCACCGGTGCCATGCATGCTTATGGCACCTACTCCTACTGCCGCTCACAGTAGCATTACCACACGTTTAGTAGTAGTTATATTAATGCTTCTAGTAGATGGAAAATGAACTGGTATTTTGTTTTTTTATTTTGTGCATCAGTGTGATTAATTTTCTAACCTGCACTCCTAGTTCGGTTGTTGCTATCATACTACTTTGCACCAAATGTTTTAGTGAAATATTTATGGTTTCTGCTTTGAGTTACATATATAACAATGTAGGGATTGTTAATAAATCTACTATGTTTATTCAATTTACACACAGAATTGGGCACATAATGAGTATTACATTGTTTTCAGAATGTTTGCTAGTCCATCATATCTACTAGTAGCTCCTAAACTGTGGAAGTAGCAACAGACAACAGATCATAACGTATGAAGGGAAACATTATTAAAACACTAAAGAGTTTCAACTTAAACGTAGGACAAATAGAAATGATTAGAATAGGAACTGCTATCTCAATATCAAAATAAAGAAAGAAGTTTGTGTTCTTCTACAAGATTTGAAAACACAAATTAATTCGGTAGATTTTCAATTTTAGCAAGTATATATTCACCATCATGGGCAAGATTTTTTTTTTGCATCCAAAACCCTGTTGCTGACATTGAATGGTAGCACATTAAATGATTTTTTTTAGAAAGGAAAATTACTGCACTCATTCATGGCCACCATTAATGATTTAGCTGGACTCAATAAAGATTTATAGCTAGTCAAAAATTATTTATAGCCGCAACGGTACCCTTTTCGCCACAGTTGACATTTGCAGCGAATTGTTACTTTAGGTGCACCATTTGGCTTACCGCTATGGTGATCGCCGGAGAGCCATCCCTCGCCGCCGATACACCAGGAGACGACACGGCTACCACTGCAGCAGTCCACTTTGCAGGGTTTCGGACGAAGAGAGCCAAGGCTGGTTGCGCTACCCGGGCTGCAGAGCGCAATAAGAGGAGAGCCTTGCACCAGGTGCCTATGGTGCTTGCGCCTACTCCTGCTGCCGCTTCCAGTCCAGCTGTCCTGCCCACTATGAACATCTTGGGTGCAACACCTAATCCAGCTGCCTCTTCAAGCTCATCAATCTCAGCGGCAACGATGGTCACCGCTGCAATCACACCGAGCCCGATCTCTACACCGTTGTTTGCCTTGGTCGCAGCATCAAGCCCCATGACGGGACCAATCTCCTCCACCGCCTCATCCAATCTGCTGACCTCAATCGTGCTCAGCCCGGTCAACACACCGCGTTGGTGGTGTACCCATGACAACTGTCCGTGCCACGGCGCTGAAGAAGGAAAGATCCAGGGCTGCTGCTGCCACCCTCATCGCAGAGCGCAAGAAGAGAAGGGTCATGAAGCAGACATCCGTGGGGCGCAATCAAGCAGCCACAAGTGCACTGAGCTTTGTGGACGCTGCATTCAGTTGTGCTGATGTAATGAGTCCCCGTAATGCTCCAAGCCTTCATGTCAGGCCCACACTGGTTGACATGGACCAACCTAGCACCGCTGATGTCCTCACCGAGGGTGTAAATCTTGAATTATTCCTAAGTATATTGGGATAGATTGGATGGAGTAAAAGATCACAGTTTTGGAATTTTTCAAGGGTATGTTTTATTTTCTGAGATATTTATATCCAACTTTATTTTTTAATTTCTCATATAAGTGTTAGTTTTTTGTGGGGACTCAGGAATGTTTTTTGTAATGGTTATGGGGCCAATATACTGTGTGAAAGCACTTTGAGATAGGAGTATGCTAGGCAATGGATGTATTTGTAGTTTGTGCCTTTTTTGTCAAAGATATGCACTTTTCAGAAAAGTATATTGAAATATTTGAGGGTATCATTCAATTGTTACTCGTTTATAATGGCACAGAAAATAATCTGACCTCTATATTTTATCACTTGTTTTGTGGAGAGACTTTGAGAATATGGACGCTAAGGCCTCTGCTATACGGTTCAAAGTTCCGAGGCCCCAACCCCAAGATTCAGATGTTGCTTAATTTGTGATTTCCAGTCCTGCATGAACAAGGAAGAAGTTCATACTTTATAATAGGAAACTCAATAAAGCGGAATGGGTCGATGAGTTGTCTTCCAAAACATCACCTAGGTCAGGTCCTAGTCACCCGTGGTTCCTCCTCACCATCGTCTGCAGCAGCCATCGTGCCACTCCTGGAGCCAACTCGCACAGTCCCTGCCGGCATCAAGAGCAGCAAGGGATCTGGGCCGGTGCTGTCACGCCCAGAAATTCCTCACACGAATTTCTGAACTTAATTGTGTATTAAATCCCTGTCCAGGACCAGCCAGGGTACACAAAAAGACAATGTTGATTACATAACCATCGCTCTTAGAAACAACTGAAAATTACACTTATTCTAGCGGAAATGCAGCGGAAAGAAAAAAACAAACTAGCTCCAACGGGTACGGCTCCAGTCCACAGGCAACACTTCGACGGCGGAACAGCTCACTCCTGAGAGGCCCCTCCATCGGACTCTGCTTCTAGCTCTGGGTTGGGAAAGTTAAGCAAGGCTGAGTACAAACCACCGTACTCAACAAGTAACACGGACAAGTGGGAAATAAATGATGCAACGGGATTTACAAGGACAGGCTAGGGTTAGTTGCAATAAAGCAGCAATTTAAACAAATAACAGAGATTAGAAAGAACAAAGGTAATTTAGAACGGTAAAGCGTAAATAAAATAAGCAGTTGTAAAGTACCACAACACTGTCCAACGTTACACCACGTTGCAACAGGCCCAACCACTACTCAACGTTACACCATGTTGCAGTAGTCCCGAGCGATAACAAATCTATTCAAGTTATTACGGTTCACTAATCACAGTGAAGCTGGGAGTTCGCCCTTAACCATGGGCACGGCTATTCGAATAGTTTATACTCTGATCAGAGGTGTACTACTGTACCCACAAGACACGACTCCACTACACTTGAACGTGCGCCGACATACCACCACGGCATACCGGAAAGGAGACCGTGATAGGACCCGTTACACAACCCTCCCTATTTAATCGCACCACACTTCAGGTTTCACCCCCTCCTTTACACCAAGTCGGGCAGTCCCCTCTTGTGCCTTGGTAGATCCGGAAGCAGGAGAAGCTTTCGTTACACCACGATTGCCCGTCCATACTCCATCACGCCTACCCTTGCCTGGGTACGTCAAATAGTTCGAAGTCATGCTCCAAATCCCACCTTACCCATTTCGGCATGTGGTTAGCACTTATTTACTTCCAGGGTTTCCCGTGAACCGGTCCTTAATTACCATGGGTGCGACTCTCAAAACCATGCACCCACAGCCCACCATTATCAATATTGTAGTTGACATTAACCCGAACCGGGTAGTGAATCATTATCTCGGCTATTCAGAACTAAGCATAATTAAATGTGATCCCATGAGCTATTTGTTCTAAGCATGGCTAAGCTTTAACCTAGGCCTGACTCTAATCAAGTTACCCCTATCCAGCAATGAATAAAGTTGGATAAACAACGGCATAATAATAAGGTTTACCCGAAAATAACATAAGGTAAGAACTTTAGTTAAAACAATGCATATTTGAAATAAATAAGCGGGGAATTTGCAATAATGGGTTCAATATGTTCAAGGATGAGTGTCACTTGCCTTGCTCTGGCCCTTGGGGAACTTCGGCGACGATCTCGAAGTAAACCGGCTCTTCGGCGGGGTCCGAATCTAAGCGACAAAGCACAAAAATAAATAAAACAGGCACAAACTCTACTGAAACAGCAAAAGAAACAATTTTTAATGGATTCTTGACAATTTTATGAATTTAATGAAATTTGAATGGGCCTAAACGGAGACTAGATGAATTACTTATGAATTTTAGAAGTTTTCTCGGTTTTTAACTAAACAGAAAAGTCCTAAATCAATTATTGCGCAATTAATGGGGCTGCTGACGTCAGCGAGGAGAGAGGAAACTGACGGCTGACAGGTGGGGACCACCTGTCGGTGAGAGAAGGGGAGAGGGAGAGACTGACACGCGGGCCCGGGGAGGAGAGAGAGAGGAGGCGGGCGCGGGGACGACTGACGGGTGGGACCCACTCGTCAGCGAGAGAGGAACAGAGAGAAGGGGACAGAACGCGCGGTCGGGCGGACGACGGCGACCGGCAGGAGCGGCGGGCGACGCGGCGACGGCGGCGCACGGCGACGACGCGACGGCGACGACCGGCGAGCAGCGACGGCGCGACGGCGACGACGGCCGGGGCGGCGACGCACGGGCGCAACCCGGCAGAACAGCGGCGACGGCGACTGGCGAGCGGCGACGGCGCGGCACACGCGGGCGCAAGCAACGGCAGCCAGACGTCGGCGACGCGGAGGCGACGACGACCACGGCGGCCGGCGGGAGGGGCGAGCTTCGGTCTCGTCCGGCGACGGCGCACGACTCGGCGGCGGTCGGCCAGAAAGGGGGAGAAAGAGGGGAGGAGGGTGCAAGTGCTCACCGGCGGCGGCGAGGGCGCGGGCGGGTCGGCGAGACCGAGGGGGAGGTGGCGACGCGGGCGGGTGCGGGAGATCGGCGGTGGCGGCGGAGATCGATTGGCGGCGGCGAGGCGACCGGGCGCGACGGCAACGACGCGACGGAGGAATGCGCGGCGCGGGGACGTTCACCGGCGACGACGAGGATGGCGACTGGTCGGCGACAGCGACGCGGAGGTGATGACGCGGCTGGACAGCGGCGAAGGCGTCCGACGGCGAAGTTGCGCGGCGGCGGCGAGAGGCAGCAGTGCGGCGGCGACATGAGCGACGGCGGAAAGTGGGCGACGGCGCGGCGGCGGTGGGGATTTATAGGGTGGTGGCACCGGCTAGGGCGGGCGGAGGTTGGAGACCGAGTCGGCGACGACACGGTCTCGGCGGCGGCGGTTGCGGCGGCGGCGGTTGCGGCGCGGCGGCGGACTCGGACTCGGCCGGCGCGGGCGCGGGCGCGGGCGAAACGGTCACTGACAGGTGGGCCCCACCTGTCGGTGGCGCGTGAGAGAGGAGGGAGGCGGCGCGGACTCGCGGCGCGGACGAGCGGGCACTGGGCCGAGCGGCGGCCCAGGCGGGGCGCGCGCTGGCGGGCGGAGAGGAGCGGCCGGCGCGGCTGGGCTGGCCGAGGAGGAGTGGGCCGGCTCGGCTGGGCCGGCCCGGGAAGAAAAAGAAAAAGAAAAAGAAAAGGGAAAAGAAAGAGGGAGGAAAATTGGACTTGGGCCCAATTTGAAAAGGAAGGGAAAAAAAAGAAAGGAAAAAGGAGGGAAAAAGGAAAACCCCACTTTTGCCGAGTTTTAAATTAATTTGTTTGGCCAAATTTTATACTTCTGCAATTTAAAATTTAAGTCCTGTTAGTCGATTTGCGAGCCTCGATTTAATTGAATTAATTCCTTTTAGAGGGATTTTTCCTGAGTTAATTAAGCCAATTGTTACTTACGAATTTCTTTTTACAATTTAGGCTTAGGACGAAACTCCGGGTGTGACAGGTGCTCTCTGCCGTGCTCATCTTCACGTCCACGGGGCTACACTGCAGAGGGTGCTGGATCCGTCCAGGGCAGCACCCGCCGATGGCGCCGGCTCTGCGGAATCCATACCATGCTTTGCAGAATCTTCTTGATGCATATTTTTCTCGCAAATAAGAAAAATTCCAAAACGGAATTAATGTTCATTTCAGTCGTTGTGTTGTGTGTTATCAACCCTTGTAATGTCTATTAGATGGTGAAACGGACATATAGTTGGTCACCAATTCAGATGTTTATGTGCGTCCTACAAGATGAAAATATTCCACTTTAGCATGGACTCATAAAACCAAAGGATCTCGAAGTTTATATCAAAAAGTGACAAGGCATACTGAGATTAATTAAGTAGGAATTTTCTACAGTACTCCATGTTTATTTGGACCCTTCGTTAGTCTTCAATCCAATGCTCCATACATCTCTTACCTCATTGGTGGTAATAGTATTTTATATATCATAAATAAGGAAACAAAATCAAACATTGCATGCCATTGAAACACATGGTGTTTATTTGGTAAGTACCACCCCTAAAATATAAATGTAGGTTCAAAAAAGTTATTGTCATTAAATGTCAAGTATATTTAAACTCCTAATATCAAAAGTTTTCAGATCATCTTTTAATTTGGTACTAAGATCTCAATACTCACTTTCAAACTTCTTGAGAAAAGTAGTAAACAGTTTGTTTTCTATTTCATAGTAAAAAAAAATTTTGAAATATTTTGGAATTTTAATTCATTTATTTGGTTGAACCGAAATTTTTGATTCAAATTTCAACCAATCATGCAGGAAATTTTAATCATAGTCCTAATTACTAGCTAGGGCATGCATGATTAACTTTTTAGATGAGGTAGTTATTACGGTATGCATGATTTACTTTTGGAAGTAATTAATGCATTGATTCTTTCCTTAACGTATTGTCATGTATAGATGGAGAGAAATGCACTAGTATATTTATTATCAAAATAAGAGGCTAATAATCAAGGGTGAGGATTAAATTAGAGATCTTACCTCTTAGGAGGTAAGATTGAGTACCTTAAAACAACTCTACATCCCTACTTAACTTAACTTGTACTCCCTACACTCCATAATCATCAATACTTTCTTAATTTATCTAGATTCATCAATCGACTAATATATATGGTTTTGTATGTATGTGTAGATTCATCAGCAAGCATATGGATCTAGACAAGTCTAAAAAGTCTTATATTATGGAATATAATACGAAACATCAATAGGAAACAAAGTTAAAACACAAGGCTTCTATGCTGGCAAACATTGAATAGCCCGGGAGAGGTAATTATTGCAATAATTTTTTATTTTTATTATCTCACGCCCTCTCCTCGTGTCATTCTGAATAATCAAGGACGGTGACGCTTTATTTGATTCATGCAACTCTGTTGCCCAATATATAGATTAAACATAGATGTACACAAATAATGTGTATTATATTTTTTGGAATACACTTTTTTGGAAGGATTGCTAAAAGTGTGGAAGTAACAACCGAAAATGTATCTTAGACATACGTCAAATAGAAATTATTAGAATCAAAATTGCTATATCAAGGTCAAAATAAAGAAAGAAGTTTGTGTTCCTATTCATGATTGAAAAACACGAAGATATTTTATTTTAGCAAGTATATATTCACCATCATGAGCAAGATTTTTTTCAAGATTCACAAACCCTGTTGCTGACAATGAATGGCAGCGTATTAAAAGAAAATATTTAGAACAGGAAATTACTGCACACATTCTTGGCCACCATTAATTATTTACCTAGACTCAATAATGATTTATAGCCGCATTTGTACAACGCTTAGGCCACAGTAGACATTTACAGCGCCATTGCTAATTTTGGTGCAGTTTTTTGCTTACTGCAATGGTGGCCACCTCTCGTTGCCGCTACACTAGGCAATGAAACAGCTGCTACCGCGGCCACGCATTTTGCAGGGTTCCGAGGGAAAGGGCCAGGACCGGTGGCACCACCCGGGCTGCAGAGTGCAACAAGAGGAGGAGAGCCATGCAGCAGGTGCCTTTGGCACCTACTCCTGTTGACACTCCTAGTCCAGCTGCCCTGCCCACCCTTGCCATCAGGGGCGCAACACCTAGTTCACCTGCCTCATCAAGCTCGTGAATCTCAGTTGCAACGTTGGTCGCCCCTACACAACTCACGTCCCAGTCACCGGTGGTTCCTCCTCACCATCGTCTGCGGCAGCCAGGGTGCCACTCCTGGAGCCAACTCCTTGATGCGCACCTGGGCGGGGCTGTGTTCATGCTGACGTTGTCCCTCGCATCGCATCGCATAGTCCCTGCCGGTGTCAAGAGCAGCACAGGATCTGGGCGCTGCTCTTTGCCATGCTCATCTTCACGTTCGCGGGGCTACGCTGCAGAGGTCACAGGATCCGTCCAGGGCAGCACCCGCCGGGGGCGCCGGCTCTGCGGAATCCATACCATGCTTTGCAGAATCTTCCAGATGCATATTTTTCTCGCAAATAAGAAAAATTCCAAAATGGAATTAATGTTGATTGCAGTCGTTCTGTTGTGTGTTATTAACCCTTGTAATGTCTATTAGATGGAGAAACGGACATATCCTTGGTCACCAATTCTGATGTTTAGGTGCGTCCTACAAGATGAAAATATTCCACTTTAGCATGGACTCAGAAAACCCAAAGGATCTAGAAGTTTATATCAACAAGTAACAAGGCATATTGACATTAATTAAGTATGATTGGCGTCAAGTGAATGTGATAACAAGAGAAAAGTATAACGAATGCTAATATTAAGACAGCAACCTTGCAATTTTCCCTTTCACCTCAAACTATATGCAATATTTCCATCAATGAACCAAATTGGAGATAATAATGTTTATAAGGCCTGGCTGCATGGCTCCCTAAGAAAGCAAATGTTCACTAAATGTGCATCGGTACTTAACTTGTACTCCCTACGCTCCATAATAATTAATACTTTCATGATTTGTCTAGATTCATCAATTGACTAAAGTATATGGTTTTGTATATATGTGTAGATTCATCAGCAAGCATATGGATCTAGACAACGCTATAAAGTCTTATATTATGGAATATATGTACTACGAACATCAATAGGAAACAAAGTTGAAACAGAAGGCTTCTATGCTGGCAAACATTGAAATAGCTCGGGAGAGGTAATTATTGCAATAATTTTCTATTTTTATCATTGCAATAATTTTTATTACTACCTCTCCTCATGTCATTCTGAATAATTTTTATTAACTTGTACTCCCTACGGTCCATAATAATAAATACTTTCTTGATTTGTCTAGATTCATCAATTGACTAATGTATATGGTTTTCTATATATGTCTAGATCCGTCAACAAGCATATGGATCTAGACAACGCTAAAAAGTCTTATTTTATGGAATATATGTACCACAAACATAAATAAGAAACAAAGTTGAAACAGAAGGCTTCTATGTTGGTAAACATTGAAATAGCTGGGAGCAGTAATTGTTGGAATAATTTTCTATTTTTATTATCTCCCACCCTCTCCTCGTCTCATTCTGAATAATCAAGGACTGTGGCACTATATTTGAATCATGCAACTCTGTTGTCCACGGAGTATTTAGATGTACACATAATGAGTATTACATTATTTGGATTACATTTTTTGGAAGGATTGCTAAAAGTGTGGAAGTAACAACAGAAAATATATCTAGGGATACATTATTCCAATACAAACAGTTTAGACTTAGACACATGTCAAATAGAAATGATTAGAATCAAAGTTGCTATATCAATGTCAAAATAAAGAAAGAAGTTTGCGTTCCTATTCACGATTCAAAACACGAAGATATTTGATTTTAGCAAGTATATATTCACCATCATGGGCAAGATTTTTTTCCAATATTCGCAAACCCTGTTGCTGACTATGAATGACAGCATATTAAAAGAAAATATTTAGAATGGGAAATTACTGCACACATTCTTGGCCACCATTAATGCTTTAGCTAGAGTCAATAAAGATTTATAGCTGCATCTGTAACGCTTTCGACACAGTAGACATTTGCAGAGCCATTGCTAAATTTGGAGCAGTTTTTTTGCTTACTGCAATGGTGGTCACCGGAAGGCCACCGCTCGCTGTCGCTACACTAGGCAACGGTGCAGCTGCCACCGCGACCGTACGTTTTGCAAGGTTCGTGGGGAGTGGGTCAGGACTGGTGGCGGCACCCGGGCTGCAGAGTGCAACAAGAGGAGGAGAGCCTTGCACCAGGTGCCTTTGGCGCGTACTCCTGTTGTGTCTCCCAGTCCAGCTGTCCTACTCACCCTTGCCATCATGGGCGCAACACCTAGTCCAGTTGCCTCATCAAGCTCGACAATCTCAGTTGCAGTGTTGGCCATCGCTGCAAGCATACTGAGCCCGATCTCTACACTGTTCTTCGTCTTCACAGCAGCATCAAGGCCAAAGACGGCACCAAGCTCCTCCACCGCCTCCCCCCCCCTCCCCGGGGGCAGCAACGGTGCTCAGCCTGGTATCCGCACCAATCTGCCAGGGGACTTCGCAATGCTTTGGTGGTGCACCCATTACTGCAGTCCAGGCCGCAGCACTCAAGAAGGAAAGATCCAGGGCTGCTGTTGCCACCCGCGCCGCAGAGTGGAAGAAGACAAGGGTAATGTATTAGATATTTATGCAAGCCGCTAGTTAAGCCCAACTGCCACAAGCCCACCGAGCCTGCTGCACCCTGCACTCCGTTGGGCTGATGTAACGAGTCCCCCAATACTGGTTGACATGGCCTAGCGCAGTACCGCTAATGGGCCCATATAGGGTGTAACTCTTGAGCTAACTCTAAATATATTAGGATAGATTGGATAGACTAACAGATCATAGTTCTGCATTTCACAAGGGCATGCTTTATTTTTTAAAATCTTTAAATCCATCTTTAGTTGTTAATTTCTCGTAGAATTCATTTTTGTGAGGACTGACGGAATATTTTTTTTAATGGTTACCAAACCAATGTTGTGTGAAAGCACTTTGAGATATGAACTTGTTGGCATAATTTTTTATATCTTGGACGTATTCATAATTTTGCCTATTGTTTGTCAAAGTTGTTCACTTTTTCATAAATACAATTAAATATTTGAAGGTATCATTCATCGGTTATTCATTTATGATGGCACATCCAACCTCTGCTTTTATCTCTTGTTCTGTGGTGAGACTATGAGATTACATACACTAGCGCCTCTGGGTGTTTAGTTCAAAGTTCAAATGCCCCGACCCGAGATGCTGCTTAATTTTTGATTTTCGAATCCTAGATTACCAAGATGTGGAAGGCGTTCATACTTTATTGTAGGGAACTCAATAAAACACAAAGGTGTTGACGAGCTTGTCTTCTAAGACATCACCAAGGTCAAGATAGCCAAACAGCCAATCCAAAGAGGCCCAGAGAGATCAAGAGGTCCGTATTTAATTCTTAAAAGTGTACGCACCCCGTCCCAAGAGGCCAAGAAATCCAAACATTCCCCTGAAGGTAGAAGAGACACAGAAGCAGCACGGGCTACCTCACCTAATAATCGCTTTTTTGTTGGCTGAATGCTGGTAACATGTCCTGATTTGACACCTTCACAGTAACAAACTGACCAAAATACTTAAATTTAAATTATAACTCCTGAGCTAAAGGGTCCTTCTGACAATCGTTGGGCAACATCTACACATACAGCGGTACCTACAGGTTGCATACTATGTATCTAGATGTGACAGTGAGTTCTGATGCCAATAGCTATATACAGATGTCCAAGAGCAGGTTTAATAATACAACTGATTTTTGGCCAACAGGCTTATGCCATGACAAATAGAGGCAATCAATAGCAATAGAGGGCTGTCGGAATAATTTTGTTTTTTTCCTCTTTCCGACCTATACTCATGTCATGCTAACTAATCAAGGACCGTGCCGCTATATTTGAATCTATCAACTCTATTGTACATGATATAGAGTAAGCGGATCTCAGCCAACAAAATATCGAGCTGTCATCATATAGTTCTTATGGTTTGCTTTCTGCCATTACGGCAATTTTGTTGTTATCGTCTATTAATTTCGCTTGTTTAGGAATGCAGCCAGCGAAGGCAAGCTAGTAGACTCATTTGTAATTTCAGTCATATTGATGCTTCTAGTAGAGGAAAATGAACAGGTCTTTTTTTTTCTTTTGCGCATCGGTGTATTTATTCTAACCGACATCTCTAGTTCAGTTGTTGCTATAATAATACTTTGCATCACATGTTTTAATGAAACATTTATGGTTTCTGTCTTGAGTTAAATATATAACAATGAAGAGAATGTTTATAAATATACTAAATGTATTTAACATACAGAGAGATATACACTCATAATGAATATTACATTTTTTGGAATACATTTTTTTTTGGAATGTTTGCTAAAAGTGTGGAAGGGAGAATATACGATATATCTAGGGAAACATTATTCCAATACTAATAAGTTTCTACTTACACATAAGTCAAATAGAAATGATTAGAATCCGAATTGCTATCTCATTCTCAAAATAAAGAAAGAAATTCTTGTTCCTCTCAATCTCAAAAATACAACTTAATTTGGTAGGTGTTTAATTATAGCAAGTATATACTGGCCATCACGAGTAAGATTTTTTTTTTTTGCAAGATTCCAAAACCCTGTTGTTGACTATGGATGGTAGCACATTAAAAGAAAATATATTTAGAACGCGAAATTACTACACTCATTCTTAGCAAGCATTAACGATTTAGCTGGACTCAATAGTGATTTATAGCGGCATCTGTAGTGCTTTTGCCATAGTTTACATTTGCGGCACCATTGCTAAAGTTGGGTGGAGTTTTTGGCTTATCGCAATGGTCGTCGCGGAAGAGCCATGACCTACCGCCATAACACTGTGTGACGATGCCTGTGGCGTATCTAGGTGGTAGTCCGGATCAATGGGCCCATGACTACCGACCTTGATTTTGGCCCAGTAACCCACAACTCCTCCGCCGGCCCAAAAAATGCCCCTTCTAGGTCACGTAAGGGCAAGATACCGCACCATTGCTTTCAATCTTCATCCAATCCCCTCCGACGCCCGAGCGCATGGGAGTCGCTCGCCTCGCTGCCCGCACTGCCGCTCACCCCGGTGCCCTTGCATTGCCAGCCCTGCAGCCCATTCGTCGCCAGCTCCACTCCTACGTTGCCAGGCCCGCTTCCCTCCCCATTGTCTCTGCATCGCCAGCCCTGCCGCTCGCCCTACCGCCTGCGCACAACCACACTGGCACCTGCCCTGTCGACTATCGCTTTGTCTGTTCCACTATGAGAACCGCTGCACAAGCTGCAGACATGTGCTGTCTTGCCTGAATTCGAGAAGAATCAGGCCTCTCTACTTGTTTTATTTACCTGACCAGGCATTACAGTTGACCCCACTGATTTTAAAATGTCATTAACATTTTTTAGCCCATTCAAATCATCCTCGAAGAGGAAATATGTGAGATGTACTGCATGTATGCACGCTGTACATCCGTGCAATGCGGTTTAGGTAATTAGCTAGACAGACAGATAGATAAATAGATCTCCAGACAGTTTTTCATTTACTACCAAAGTGCCAATTTATGGTTTGTAAATTGTGATAAATTGACTGAATGATTGAAAGTGAATAAATCACTGACATTGTAGGATTGGAACTGTGTTAATTATGAACACGAGTGGGGATATTACATCACTCTTGTGAAACCATGTAGAAAAAGGGAAGAAAAAGATTGCAGCTTCCTCATCGAATCTGCACAATCATTTCCCAGCCATAAATATATATTGTAAGCAACCACAACTCAACATTTTTTGGTTTCATAAGCACACTATAAATGTAGTTGCTAAATTAGTCTATTACTGATGCTACCATTCTATTATTGGTTGGTTTTGTCTGATTGCATCATCTTTTCACTAAATTTACACATATATGAGATTTACGATGTTATAGCCTTTTGGTATTTGATATGTACATATGAGGCAACACTACCCGGCAAAAAAATCATGGCTATGCCACTGTCGTATGGCGGTTTGATTCGAATAAAGTTCCATCAAATTCAAAAAATGTTGAAAAATTGTTGAAAAAGTCACAAAAATTCATGGTAATACATTTGGACTTTTAGAGAAGTTTGATGATGAACTCTTTTTTTTTGCGAAAATAACATTTCTAAATTCAAAACCTAAGGCCACCCGATTAAATATGGTAGAAATGAATAGAAGTTCCAGGAATGACACTGTTCATTCAGGCCTAAATTCAGAAAACTTATGGATTATACCAAAAATCCTGGCTACGCCACTGGACGACCCGTCTGCCACAGTTCTACCATGGCAGTGTGTTGTGCTGGACTCCGGAGGGCGAGAGCTAGGGCTTCTGGTGCCACCCAGCCTGCAGAGGGCAATAAGTGGAGGACAGCATTGCACTGGTGCCATGCCTATGGCACCTACTCCTACTGCCGCTCCCAGTAGCATTACCACACGTTTAGTGGTAGTTATATTAATGCTTCTAGTAGATGAAAAATGAACTGGTATTTTGTTTTTTTATTTTGCGCATCAGTGTAATTAATTTTCTAACCTGCACTCCTAGTTCGGTTGTTGCTATCATACTACTCTGCATCACTTGCACTACTACAGATCCCTACAAATATGACGGCCCAACCATGATGGAGCCCAAGAGCCCGTCAGTGGAAAAGCCATCTATGACGGGCCCGTCATAGATGGCTACGTATGGTTTGGCCCGTCACCGCTGATAAGTCATACGTGACTCGGGCAAATTTTGGCCCGTCACCAAAAGTTATTGCTGGCCTTAGTGCAACCCATTACCGGGGCACACGATCCGTGATGGGCACCGAGAATAGGCCCGTCGTAGATGTATCATCTCCGACGGGCCAAAGGTTAAGTCCCGTCAGAGATGTCCTTTCGGTGACGGGCCTCGAAGTACGGCCCGTCAAAGATATTTGTTCCGTGACGGGCTTTAGATTAATGCCCGTCACGGATATTTTGACCTGTGATGGACAGATGTTTAAGGCCCGTCAAAGAAGTGTTGGACTGGCCTAAGGGTTCACTATATATATCAATGCTGGTCGCATTCCATATCCCACTATTCATATTTCTGGTGGGAGGCTTGAGGGGGCGAGTTGTTGATCCGAATATAATTAATTGGGAAAAGTGTGGTAATATACTCAAGGATACATAGCAATAAATATTGAATAATTTCAAAACAAGTAGTATGTCTAAATTTCTATTTTTCATGGATAGCAGTGTTCCGTTCTTGTTGTTTTAAAGTTGAAGTGTGGAGAAGCATATATTTCGCAAAGGTAAGAGAAAATAAAATATAAACAAATGATATACACTAGTAACAATATATTTATAACAATTTTTTTTCTATAGGTTTGACCATGGATAGAAATTGGATGTATGGAGTCGACCGGTTGAGTGAAGAGTATAGAAGTGGAGTCCAGGACTTCTTAAACATTGCCGAGGACCACATGAAAGGAAAGAATAAAAACTATGTGACATGTCCATGCGTTGATTGCAAAAATGAGAAGATGTTTGCCGATCGAGTACAAGTACAGTCACATCTGATTCGTCGAGGATTCATTAAGGGTTACACGTGTTGGACAAGTCATGGAGAGGAGTCAGTTAGTACCGTAGGACATGGAGAGACGGGTGAACAAATTTGAAGAACAAGAAGAAGATGACATGTTTGTTCCATCTCCTTTAGGCGGTGACATGATCGATATGGAGAATAATAGTCTTAATGCAATGTCGCGGGATGCTGAGGATGCCGATTATAACCAAAAGGACTATGAGAAATTCACAAGATTGGTGAGCGAGTCGGAGACACCGCTATATGATGGATGCAAAAGCAAGTATACAAAATTATCTACAACCTTAGATCTGATGAAGTTGAAAGCAAGCAATGGTTGGTCCGGCAAGAGCTTTACGCAACTACTGAGTTTATTGAAGGACATGCTCCCGGAGGATAACACCATACCGAAGACGACGTATGAAGCAAAGCAAGTGTTGTGCCCCCTGGGTTTGGAGGTTAGAAGGATTCATGCATGCCCTAATGATTGCATACTGTACTACAAAGAGTATGCTAACTTGGATACATGTCCAATATGCAAGGCTTCACGGTTCAAACGTAAAGATAGAATTAACGAAGGGAAGAAGTCGAAGAGAGGTGGTCCAGCAAAGGTTGTTTGGTATTTGCCGATTGCTGCTCGTTTTAGGAGGATCCTTGCTAATCCCAAGGTATCCTAAGACACCCTGCTGATTCAATGTAGTGGAGAAACATTAATAGGATCTATCCACAGTTTGCAGAGGACTCGAGAAACATGAGGGTGTGCTTGTGTACAGATGGAATGAACCCGTTTGGAGATATGAGTAGCTATCACAGCACTTGGCCTGTTCTCATCGCAAACTACAACTTGCCACCGTGGTTGTGTTTCAAAAGGAAGTACATCATGTTGTGCTTGCTAATACAAGGACCGAGACAACCGGGGAATGATATTGATGTGTTTTTAGAGCCAGTTGTCGATGACCTAGAGATCCTTTGGAATGAAGAGGTTCAAACATGGGATTCGTACGGGCGGGAACAGTTTAATCTTTGTGTTCTACTGTTCGGCACAATTAATGACTGGCCTGCTCTTGGTAACCTATCCGGTTAGTCAATTAAGGGGAAGAACGCCTGCATCGACTGTAAAAAAACACACAGAGTTTGTGGCTTAACTATTCCAGGAAGATGGTTTACTTGGGTCATAGAAGATGGCTACCAATCCGACATCGTACAGGAGAATGAAAAGAAGTTTCAACGGGAAGATGGGTACGGCTTGGAAGAACCTGAAGTATAAGCTACACTCTGAGTACGTGCTCAACCGCAACACCCCAACCCCATTTGATGAGTACCCGCACATCACACCCAAAGTTTGGGAGGAATTTAAGCAATTGAAGAGCACGCCGGAGTTCCAAGCCATTAGTTTGGCTCACAAGGAGCTGCAAGCTAGGAATGATCATCTGCACCAGTTAGGAACGGGAGGATACATAGGGAGAATGGACCAATGGAGTAGGGAGGATGAGGCCGCCCGAGAGTCTAACATCCCACCTCCTTTTGCGGACATCCCGGATGAGCGCGCGAGAAATTGGGCACGAGCACATGCAAAATCCAGTGCCGATGGGACGATTTCCTTCTCGAACCCCGCAGATGCCCAAGTGTACCAAAATATAGTGAGTTTGCAATTTGATTAACATCACATCCTCGTAGACATGCGTCGTCGAACTCACATTAACTAACCAAACTTGTCTTGTGTAGGTTACTTTAGTTACGGACCTAGAGTCCTCGCCAAGCGAGGTCCAATCTAAGTGGAGGGAGGATGACCTACTCACCAAAGCGCTTGGAAACCCTGAGCATCGAGGCCGCACAAGAGGAATTGGTTCAACCATTCCTTGGAAAATTGGCCTCGCTCAGTATAGCTGGCAGTACAAGAAAAGGAAAGTAAGCAAGGCGGACAAGGAAATCCGCTTGAAGGAGCAAATACGAGAGGAGTTGCGGGAGGAATTTAGTCAAGAGTTTAATGCAAAGATGGTTGAGGTCGAGGCAAGGATAAGGCATCAGCTTGAATAGAGACAGATGGTCGTAGCTGACGAACCACCTCCCGCCGTTGTAGAAGAAGTATGCCCTTCACAGTGGAGAAGCAGCTGCGCGTCAGCAGAAGTTGGGGCCGTAGCTCCTGCGGTGCCAGTCGCAGTTGATCACATTCAAGTAAGTAGCAACCTATTCGAAACTTGATCATTTTTCAGTATGTATATACATCCTTACATTAAATACATGATTTCAATGCATGTAGGATACTAACATGTGCATCTTACGAGTAAGGGTGACACCCACCTGGTGCTGTGATGCTGCGGAGGGCCAAGCGAACAAGACAACTGATACCACGAAGGTGCACGGCACGGACTTCGTTGCTGGACACGCAAAGGTCCAAGTGGACATGGTTAAGGACGACTGGCTGACATGACACTAGGGGCGGCTCGTGGGAGTTTCATCCAATGGCCCACGGACCTAATTGTCATTAAGTTGGCTCCTAGATCTACTAAGTCATCGGCTAAGCCCATTGCTCCATCTTGCCCATCACCTTCAGCTTCCACCGCTGTACAACAACTGCAAACGCAAGCTGGAGTGGAAGCTAACATTGATTTTGGCCCTACGATGGCCGACTGTCGTAAGGAAACCCATGCTCAGTCGTCACCTCCAATGGTTGCTTTTAGAAAGGGCCGTGGAAAGGGAAAAGGCAAGGGGAAGGCGCTAGGGTCGTTAGCTCCCAAGAAGCTTAACCTTGACATTGTAGTGGCCAATCCACATCAATTCAAGTTAGGCATGCCTTTGGTTGCAGATAGCATCATTGGCAAAATGGGGCCTTATTCCTGACAACTACATCGGTACTACATGGAGAGGACCAACGTGTCAAGAAAAAACAAAGATTCATCCATAGTCCGGTACCATGGTCCTGAGCCATTCCTATCGTCGCCCGCGTACTTCGTAGTGGGATTCGAAGATTTATGCGACTTTTTTCGACAACAGGCGATCAACACAGGGTTGTTGAAGTGCTATTCCTTGTAAGTATCGATAGCCTTAGTACAGATTAATTATGCGTGTACAATGCACCGTACAATGCTAATTGTAGCTACTTCACTTTTAGGTTATGTTGGAAAGAGTCCCAACGGACAAGAAGCCAAGTAGGCTTTCTAGACCCTCAGTAGATTAATGACACGCAGCTGAACAATGCTTTGGTAGCGGCTGTCGAATATCTTAAAAACTGCTTTTGGGCACACCAAGACAAAGACTTCATCGTGTATGCACACAACCAACAGTAAGTACTCCATCCATAGTTAGAAACTATTTCAAAACATATATCCTCGATTCATAACTAGAAAATACGTTATGAACGCAGATATCATTGGATTTTTGTGTGTATTGTCCCTAAATGGAGTAGGGTTTACTACCTCAACTCTCAAAAGAGTGCAAAGTATAACTTCTCTCCTCTAACCTCTGCCTTGGACTCTGCATGGGACCAGTATGTCCTAACGGGGGGCAAGCATCAAGGAGGAAAATAAAACCTACACCACCACCTTGACTTCCCTATCCAACAACAGGTAGGCGACACGTGTGGTTTCCACGTGTGCCACCACATGTGAAATCTTATTATGCAGGTGAAGAATTCAGATCTTGAGGTTTGTGTAATGTTCTATTACTACATGTTTACTTATAGTATTCTAACACCGTTATGCAACTTTGTAATGTTTCGTCGCCATCTCTATTATAGGCAAATATAAATAATATTTCCTCCCACAACTTCGGCAATATTAGAGAAGAATTAGCTTACTTCTTGCTTTCGGAAGTTATATCACCAAAAGTATCTTTTCATGCCACTTCGATGCCATCCTAAACAATTTTCCCTCTAGCTTGTGGTGTTAAGCTAAATAATTTTTCTGAGTAGCTGTGTGTGCTATAAAGTATAACAATTTTAATTCCCTGTATCTTATGGTGCAAAGCTAAACAATTTTTCCGTACTTTTTAGCTAACTATGTGTTTAAAAATATTTTGCACTAAGATGCTATACATCATGTGTTCTTGTATATATTTACATGATGATTGCCGACGAAGTACAATACTTGCAGTGCTCAAATATTAGTATATATCTATATTGCTCACCAAATACAACTGTTGTGACCAAATATTTGTATTTATCTCTTCTGGGATTATATATTTATGCGTGTATATTCCAGAGGGCATGGCTAGCAATCCAGAGGCTAGCCGAAATACAAATTTTATTTTTTTTGTATTTTATTATCGGTGACGGGCCGTAATAAAAGCGCATCGCTATTGCATTATTCGTTACGGGCTTAGAACCTACCGGTGATGGGCTGTAATTTTAGCCCGTCAAAGATAAGTTCATGCCTGTCCTACGTAATCGCCTGGATGCCTATCGGTGACGGGCTATAAAATGAGCCCGTCACAGATCACTAGTATCTTTGACGGGCTGTAACACCTTCCAGGACGGGCCAACGTTGAGGCCCGTCAGAGATGCCTACGATCCATGACGGGATTTTGCCCGTCAGTAATGTATCGACCTCATCAGTGACCACTCAACACTGACCAAGCCAGCGTTCGTCACCAAAAGGCCTTTAGGCCCGTCACAGATGTCAGGTTCCGGTGTAGTGATGGTTTAGTGAAATATTTATGGTTTCTGCTTTGAGTTACATATATAACAATGTAGGGATTGTTAATAAATCTATTAAGTTTATTCAATTTACACACAGAATTGGGCACATAATGAGTATTCCATTTTTTTCAGAATGTTTGCTAGTCCACCATATCTGCTTGTAGCTCCGAAACTGTGGAAGTAGCAACAGACAACAGATCATAACGTATCAAAGGGAAACATTATTAAAACACTAACGAGTTTCAACTTAAATGTAGGTCAAATAGAAATGATTAGAATAGGAATTCCTATCTCAATGTCAAAATAAAGAAAGAAGTTTGTGTTCCTCTACAAGATTCAAAAACATGAATTAATTCGGTAGATCTTCAATTTTAGCAACTATATATTCGCCATAATCGGCAAGATTTTTTTTTTTTTTGCATCCAAAACCCTGTTGCTGACTTTGAATGGTAGCACATTAAATGAATTTTTTTAGAAAGGGAAATTACTGGACTCATTCATGGCCACCATTAATGATTTAGCTGGACTCAATAAAGATTTATAGCTACTCAAAAATTATTTATAGCCACAACCGTACCCTTTTCGCCACAGTTGACATTTGCAGCGCGATTGCTACTTTGGGTGCACCATTTGGCTTACCGCAATGGTGATCGCCACAGAGCCATCCCTCGCCGCTGATACACCAGGAGACGACGCGGCTGCCACTGCAGCAATCCGCTTTGCAGGGTTTCGGACGAAGAGAGCCAAGGCTGGGTGCGCTACCCGGGTTGCAGAGCGCAACAAGAGGAGAGCCTTGCACCAGGTGCCTATGGCACCTGCGCCTACTCCTGCTGCCGCTTCCAGTCCAGCTGTCCTGCCCACTTTGAACATCTTGGGTGCAACACCTAACCCAGCTGCCTCTTCAAGCTCGTCAATCTCGGCGGCAACGATGGCCGCCGCTGCAATCACACCGAGCCCGATCTCTACACCGTTGTTTGCCTTGGCCGCAGCATCAAGCCCCATGACAGGACAAATCTCCTCCACCACCTCATCCACTCTGTTGACCGCAATCGTGCTCAACCCAGTCTCCACACCAAGCTGCCAGGTGACTTCACCGTGCGTTGGCAGTGTGCCCGTGACAACTGTCTGTGCCACAGTGCTGAAGAAGGAAAGATCCAGGGCTGCTGCTGCCACCCGCATCGCAGAGTGCAAGAAGAGAAGGGTCATGAAGCAGACATCGGTGGGGCGCAATCAAGCAGCCACAAGTGCACTGAGCTTTGTGGACGCTACATTCAGTTGTGCTGATGTAATGAGTCCCCGCAATGCTGCAAGCCTCCATGTCGGGCCCACACTGGTTGACATGGACCAACCTAGCACCGCTGACGTGCCCACTGAGGGTGTAAATCTTGAATTATCCCTAAGTATCTTGGGATAGTTTGGATGGAGTAAAAGATCACAGTTTTGGAATTTTTCAAGGGTGTGTTTTATTTTCTAAGATATTTATATCCAACTTTATTTTTTAATTTCTCATATAAGTGTTGCGGGGACTCAGGAATGTTTTTTGTAGTGGTTATGGGGCCAATACTGTGTGAAAGCACTTTGAGATATGAGCATGCTATCAAATGGATGTATTTGTAGTTTGTGCCTTTTTTGTCAAAGATGTGCACTTTTCAGAAAAGTATATTGAAATATTTGAGGGTATCATTGATTGGTTACTCGTTTATGATGGCATGGAGAATAATCTGACCTCTATATTTTATCACTTATTTTGTGGAGAGACTTTGAGAATATGGACACTAAGGCCTCTGCTATATGGTTCAAAGTTCAAAGGCCCCAACCCCGAGATTCAGATGTTGCTTAATTTGTGATTTTTCAATCCTGCATGAACAACCTATGGAAGAAATTCATACTTTATAATAGGAAACTCAATAAAGCGGAATAGGGTTGACGAGTTGTCTTCCAACACATCAGCTAGGTCAGGTGAGCCAAATGGTCGACTCCAAGAGGCCCAAGAGAGGCTAAGAGTCCAATGTTTAACTCTTAATAGTGTGCGCACCCCAACCCAACAGGCCAAGAAATACAAAAAGAAGATGCATTAATCACATATATCGCACAGTTTGACCATCAAAACTGTGATTGTACGATTCATTTTTTAAATTTAAATTTGTGGAATGTCACAACGTTTAATTTCAAAATGTTAGGCCTTTACCGCCCCTAGTCTTTGCCAAACAAAGAACCATGCTTTGTAGAATCCATACCATGCTTTGCAGAATCTTCCAGATGCATATTTTCTCGCAAATAAGAAAAATTCCAAAACGGAATTAATGTTCATTGCAGTCATTCTGTTGTGTGTTCTTAACCCTTGTGATGTCTATTAGATGGAGAAACAGACATATACTCCCTACATATTTTTATGTATATCACCGTTGACTTTTAGAATCACGTTTAACCATTCGTCTTATTCAAAATTTATATTCAAATATGCAAAATTATAATGCATAATTAAAGTTTCTATAATAATAAATCATATTATAACAAAATAATTAATAATCATATAATTTTTTGAATAAGACAAATGGTCAAACATGGACCTAAAAGTTAATGGCGTCATAAAAAAATATGGAGGGAGTAATTGGTCACCAATTCTGATGTTTAGGTGTGTCCTACAAGATGAAAATATTCCACTATAGCATGGACTCAGAAAACCCAAAGGATCCAGATGTTTATATCAAAAAGTAACAAGGCATATTGAGATTAATTAAGTATCATTGGCGTCAAGTGAATGTGATTACAAGAGAAAAGTGTGACGAATGGTAATATTTGTTAATCAAATGGGCTAGGCCCAATTAAGGTTAATTAAAATTCCACTAGCCCACAATGAATGGTAGACACAATAATACCACCTTGGAGAATTAAAGTGGAGAACCTCAACTTAAATAGAGAGGTAGAAGAGACTCTCTGTTGACTAGTTGAAACGGTAGGAAGATCGCCACACGCGCGCGCGTGTCGGCCGGATGTCCGGTCTGGTCCTGGACGTGGCGTGACGCAGCGTCGGCATCGGCTTGTGTGGCCGCTATGCCCCCCGCGCCCCTTACTTTTTGCAACGGCTGGGAATTAAAGGAAAGAATATTCAAATCCTCGTGATTGCCTCCCGTAAAGTCCGCAGCGATAATTGCGCGGTACTCATGTAACAGAATCGTGGAATCGGAGGGCGCGGATTCGGGTTTCCATATTCCTCCTTCTTCTTCCCGAGGCCAGGACAGTTCCTCTCCATTGCTTTTGCTCCTCTCTAGTTTTCTCGAGTTCTTGCGCTACCTCTCTGTCTCTCCGGTTCTGTTCTCTTGCGGCATGAGGGTTCGGAACAAGCAAGCCTCCGGAACCCCTCTCGCCAGAGTACCTGCTCGGGTAGGCGGTTGCTAAGGTTTTTCCGGAGTGCGTTCACATGACTGCTTGCTGCATCATGTCTTCCGATGGCGGCGGCAATGGTGGTGGTGCTGGAGCACATGGTGACGGTGATGGCATGCGCAACAACAACGGAAACGTCAACGTCAACAGGAACAACAACACTAACGGAGGCAGTACTGCCTCAAACCCAACGGAGGGCCATTTTCCGGTTATACCACATTCTTCTCTATAATATTTACAGTTTTAGATTGCCTGATAGCAATGGTTTCATTGCTATTTCATGATCAAATGGATGTTTGTGCTTATCATATATTAAGCATGCTGCTAGATGTTCTGTTCATAATCGTTACATTATTCCCTATGTCATGCCTATTTTCTTATTATTTTGGATTAAAATATGTCGAAATGTGACCATATTTCCAACAATATTAAGACAGCAACCTTTCAACTTTCCCTTTCACCTCAAACTATATGGAATATTTCCATCAATGAACCAAATTGGAGATAATAATGTTTATAGGGCCTGGCTGCATGGCTCCCTAAGAAAGCAAATGTTCACAAATATGTGCATCGGTACTTAACTTGTACTCCCTACGCTCCATAATAATTAATACTTTCTTGATTTGTCTAGATTCATCAATTGACTAATGTATATGGTTTTGTATATATGTCTAGATTCATCAGCAAGCATATGGATCTAGACAAGGTTAAAAAGTCTTATATTATACAATATATGTACTACGAACATCAATAGGAAACAAAGTTGAAACACAAGGCTTCTATGCTGGCAAACATTGAAATAGCTCGGGAGAGGTAATTATTGCAATAATTTTCTATTTTTATTATTGCAATAATTTTTATTACCTCTCCTCATGTCATTCTGAATAATCAAGGACTGTGACGCTTTATTTGAATCATGCAACTCTGTTGTCCAATGTATAGATTAAACATAAATGTTTACAAATAATGTGTATTACATTTTTTTAGAATACATTTTTTTGGAAGGATTGCTAAAAGTGTGGAAGTAACAACGGAAAATGTATCTTGGGGTACATTATTCCAATACAAACAGTTTCATCTTAGACACAGATCAAATAGAAATGTTTAGAATCAAAACTGCTATATCAATGTCAAAATAAAGAAAGAAGTTTGCGTTCCTATTCATGATTCAAAAACACGAAGATATTTTATTTTAGCAAGTATATATTCACCATCATGAGCAAGATTTTTTTCAAGATTCGCAAACCCTGTTGCTGACAATGAATGACAGCATATTAAAAGAAAATATTTAGAACAGGAAATTACTACACACATTCTTGGCCACCATTAATTATTTACCTAGACTCAATAATGATTTATAGCCGCATATGTAACGCTTAGGCCACAGTAGACATTTGCAGGGCCATTGCTAAATTTGGTGCAGTTTTTTGCTTACTGCAATGGTGGCCGCCGGAAGGCCACCGCTCGCTGCCGCTACACCAGGCAATGACGCAGCTGCTACTGTGGCCGCGCATTTTGCAGGGTTCCGGGGGAAAGGGCTAGGACCGGTGGCGCCACCCGAGCTGCAGAGTGCAACAAGAGGAGGAGAGCCATGTAGCACCTTTGGCACCTACTCCTGTTGACACTCCTAGTCCAGCTGCCCTGCCCACCCTTGCCATCAGGTGCGCAACACCTAGTTCACCTGCCTCATCAAGCTCGTGAATCTCAGTTGCAACGTTGGCCACCCATGCAAGCACAACGAGCCCGATCTCTACACCGCCCTTCGTCTTCGCAGCAGCATCAAGGCCAGCGACGGCACCAAGCACTTTGAGATAACATCGTGTTGGCATAGTTTTTTTTTGTCTTGTACGTATTTGTACTTTTGGCTATTTTTTGAAATATTTGAAGGTATCATTCATCGGTTATTCATTTATGATGGCACATCCAACCTCTGAATTTTATATCTTGTTCCGTGGAGAGACTATGAGATTACCTACACTAGAGCCTCTAGGTGTTTGGTTCAAAGTTCAACGGCCCCGACCCGAGATGCCGCTTAATTTATGATTTTTGAATCCTACATGAACAGGCGTGGTAGGAATTCATACTTTATTGTAGGGAACTCAATAAAACACAAAGGTGTTGATGTGCTTGTCTTCCAAGACATCACGTAGGTCAAGATAGTGAAACAGCCAATCCAAAGAGGCCCAAGAGAGATCAAGAGGCCCGTATTTAATTCTTAATAGTGTATGCACCCCGTCCCAAGAGGCCCACAAATCCAAACCTTCAAAGATAGAAGAGACACAGAAGCAGCCTGGGCTACCTCACCTAATAATCGCTTTTTTGTTGGGTTTGTGTTGGTAACAGGTCCTGATGTGATACCTTCATAGTAACAAATTGACCAAAATACTTAAATTTAAATTATAACTCCTAAGGTAAAGGGTCCTTCTGATGACCATTAGGAAACATCTACACATACAGCGGTGCCTACGGGTTGCACACTATGTATCTAGATTTGACGGTGAGTTCTGATACCAATAGCTATATACAGATGTCCAAGAGCGGGTTTAATAATACAAGTGATTTTTGGCCAACAAGCTTATGCCATGACCAATAGAGCCAATCAGTAGCAGTAGAGGGCTGTTGGAATAATTTTGTTTTTTTCTTCTTTCCTACCTCTACTCATGTCAATCTAAGTAATCAAGGACGGTGCCGCTATATCTGAATCTATCAACTCTATTGTACAGGATATAGAGTAAATGGATCTCAGCCAAGGAAATATGGAGCTATCATCATATCGTTCTTATGGTATGTTTTCTGCCATTACGGCAATTTATCTCATTTTTTTGTTGTCGTCTATTATTATCGCTTGTTTAGGAATGCAGCCTGGGAAGGCAAGCTAGTAGACTCATTGTAATTTCAGTCATATTAATTGATGCTTCTAGCTAGTAGAGGAAAATAAACAGGTGTTTTTTTTCTTTTGCGCATCGGTGTATGTATTCTAACCGGCATCCTTAGTTCAGTTGTTGCTATCATACTACTTTCCATCACATGTTTTAATGAAACATTTATGATTTCTGTCTTGAATTAAATATATAACAATGAAGAGAATGTTAGTAAATGTACTAAATGTATTCACCATACACAGAGATATACACACATAATGAATATTACAATTTTTAGAATACATTTTTTGTAACGTTTGCTAAAAGTGTGGAGGTGAGAACATACAATATATCTAGGGAAACATTATTCCAATACTAACAAGTTTCTACTTAGACATGTGAAATAGAAATGATTAGAATCCAAATTGCTAACTCAGTCGCAAAATAAAGAAAGAAGTTGTTGTTCCTCTCAATCCAAAAAGCACGACTTAATTTTGTAGATATTTAATCATAGCAGATATATAGTCACCATCATGGGTAAGTTTTTTTTTTTTGCAAGATTCCAAAACCCTGTTGCTGACTATGAATGGTAGCACATTACAAGAAAATATTTAGATTGGAAAATTACTACACTCATTCTTAGCAACCATTAATGATTTAGCTGGATTCAATGATGATTTATAGCAGCATCTGCAGTGCTTTCGCAAAAGTTGAAATTTGCGGCACCATTGCTAATTTGGGTGCAGTTTTTCACTTCTCGCAACGGTCGTCACCAAAGGGCCATCACCTACCGCCACAACACTGCACGAGGACGCGTCCGTGGTGGTGCATTTTGTAGGATTCCAGAGGGTGCGAACTAGGTCTACTGGCGCCACCCAGCTTGCACAGTGCAATAACAAGAGGAGAGCATTGCACCAGGTGCCTATGACACCTACTCCCACTGCCGCTCCCTGTCCTGCTGTCCTGCCCACTCTGTCCATCATGGGCACAATAATTAGTCTAGATGCCTCGTCATTCGTCAAGTTAATCAATCTAAACTGTAGCATTGGCCACCGCTGCAAGCACACTGAGCCTGATCACTACACCGCAGCCCCGTGACAGTACCAAGCTCCTCCACTGCCTCATTCACTCCGGTGACCGCAACTGTGCTTAGCCTGGCCTTCGCACCAAGCTGTCAGGTGACTTCACCGTGCGTTGGTTGTGCACCCATTACTCCAGTCCGCGCCGTGGCATTCAATAAGGAAAGATTTTGGGCTACCATTGCCACCCAAGCCGTTGTGCAAGAAGAGAAGGGTCATCAAGCGGATATCTGTGTTGCGCAGTCAAGCCGCTTTTCTGAGCCTTGTAGCCACTTCCCAGGGAGCCTGGTGGATGCTGCCTAAGTTGGGCTGATGTTAAGAGTCCCTCCGATGCACCAAGCCTTGGTGTCGGGCCCACACTAGTTGGCATGGCCCAGCCTAGTACCGCTGATGTTGTGTGAATCATTTTGAGATGTGACTGTGTTGGCATAATAAAGTTTTTATTAATGTGATATATTTTTTGAAAGGAAAAGAATTAGTCCATTAGATATTTTCGTGGTATAATAAAATCAATAATTTTTAATTTAAATATATTATGTAATATAAGGAGAAACAATGAAAATTATTTTTAATCTCATAAAACGTAGAGTTTGAATTACGTGTTATATGAGAATTGCACAATTATTTTTACATTTTACATATATATACATCAATTGTTTTCATTTATTAAGGAGACATAAAGTTATATGGGATGCAACTCATGTTTGCATAAAGTAGCTTTTATTAAATTTAGCTTAGCTTTACATATTTCAAATATTGTGCTAATATTAGATAATATAAATATTTTTTAATTAAATTTGTTCTTGCAATGTGTGACCTTGATCTTGTAGTGATTCAAAAATTTGTTGTTGCAATGCTTTTGAAATTAATATATTAACTTGGCCTTATAAGGGCATGTTCAAAGGTAGAATCCAGTATTGACTCTTCTATCATTAACGTCAGCAACAATAACTCATTTTATAAGCGTATGTACAAAGATAATGAGTGTATGTACAATGGTAGAGTCGGGTATGATTTCTTCATTAATACTATAAAATAAATTTTTATTAGTCTTCTTTCCTTTTAATCTATCTCATGTAACAAAATTTCTTTAAATAAATGTGAAGAGTCGACTCTAATATGTTGTCATGCATAACAATCATTTTTCTCTCTCCTCACTTTTCTTTCCTCCATGTCATCTTATTTGCCCACGTGGCAATGGAGAGAGTCAGCTAATAATTACTGTTGTACATGCCCCAAGATCTAAAATTGTCATCTAACATTGGAAACTTGAAAATGCAATGTGTTCCAACCTATAAGTAGTTATGAAAAGTTATAATAGTCACTACTAACCAGTGGTTAAGTGTTATTTTGTTAGCGTTTGTTTAGGTAATCTTGTTAACAAATGCTTGATGGATAAATAATTTTGAATGTTTGGTTTATCCAATTATTTGATTGAGTTTAGGATATCTTATTTAAGTTAATTAATTGAGCCATAGCATTACCACACGTTTAGTCCTAATCCCCTCTTCCTATATAGTTCACCCACAAAGTTGGATTCGTAGAAGGCCACGTCGTCATGAAATTACAGTTATCCAATCAAAGCCAGTCAGCTTTGGATCTATCGTCACGTGTACATGGATTCCAACCCATTATATCCACTCATCCTCTTCAGCCCAAAAACCCACCATGGAGACAAGACCCTAATCCTCTAAGTCCTCTCCCCGCCGCCCCTCGACAAGGCTCCTCCCACCCCTCCGCACGAGTCTCCTCTCCCCACCGGCCGCCGGTGACATCGTGCCTACGATGCACCATCCGCGCATTGATGAGCGGCGCTCCTCTCCCCGCTGCCAACACCGGTCGCCCTCACATCCTCCCCTCCTCCCCTGCCCCACGACTCTTCTCCTCCCGCCGCCCTGTGCCGGCCGTCGGCAACGCCGTGCCAGCGTTCTGTCATGCCTAGCCCCTCATCTCCCCCGTGTGGCTCTCCTCTCTCCACCGATGCATCGGTGGCCCCATCGCCCTATTACCCTTCACCGGCCACCAGGGATGATATGTATTTGTTCATTGTGCTTGTAATCCATTATAAATTCAAATTCTTAACGAGTGTTATGGTTCTCGTTACAAATCTAAAACTACACACATGCCAATCGTTCATACTATTGTTCAAATTTAGAAAATTTCTAATATGCCCGTAGCAACGCGCGGGGTATTAACTAGCTTTATTGATGCTTCTAGTAGATGGAAAATGAACTGGTATTTTTTTTTTCATTTTGCGCATCGGTGTAATTTTCTATCCTTCATCCCTAGTTCGGTTGTTGCTATCATACTACTTTGCATCACATATTTTAGTGAAAAAATTATGATTTCTGCTTTGAATTACATATATAATGATGTAGGGATTGTTAATAAGTGTACTAACTTTATTCAATTTACACAGAGAAAAGGGCACATAATGAATATTACATTTTTCAGAATGTTTGCTAGTCTACCATATCTACTTGTAGCTCTCAAAGTGTAGAGGTAGCAATAGGCAACGGATAGTGTATCTAGGGAAATGTTATTAAAACACTAATGCGTTTCAACTTAAACTTAGATCAAATACAAATGATTGGAATAGGAATTGCTATCTCAATATCAAAATAATGAAAGAAGTTCTTGTTCCTCTACATGATTCGAAAACATGAATTAATTTGGTATATATTCAATTTTAGCAAGTATATATTCACCGTCATGGGCAAGAATTTTTTTTTTTTTTGCAATATTCCAAAGCCCTGTTGCTGACTTTGAATGGTACCACATTAAAAGAAAATATTAAAAAGGAAAATTACTGCACTCATTCTTGGCCACCATCAATGATTTAGCTGGAATCAATAATGATTTATAGCTACTCAATAATGATTTATAGCTCCCTTGGTAGCACTTTCGTCACAGTTGACACATTTGCGGTGCCATTGCTACTTTGGGTGCACTTGCATCTTGGCTTAGTGCAATGGTGGTCACCGGAGAGCCATCGCTCACTGCCGCTGCACCAGGCGACAACGCAGCTGACAACACGGCAGTCCACATTGCAGGGTTTCGGAGGGAGAGAGCCAGGGCTGGTTGCGCCACCCAGGCTACAGAGCAAGAGGAGAGCCTTGCAAATCGCACCTACTCCTGCTGCCGCTCCCAGTCCAGCTGTCCTGCCCACCCAGGCCATCATGGGTGCAGCACCTAGTCCAGCTGCCTCTTCAAGCTCATCAATCTCAGCTGCAGCGTTGGCCTCCGCTGCAACCACACCGAGGCCGATCTCTACACCGCTCTTTTTTTCGCCGCAACATCAAGCTCCATGCCCGCACCAAGCTCCTCCAATGCCTCATCCACTCTAGCAACTACAATCATGCTCAGCCTGGTCTCTGCACCAAGCTGGCAGGTGAGTTCACCATATGTTGGTGGTGCGCCCATTACTGCAATCCGTGCCGCGGTGCTCAAGAAGGAAAGATCCGGGGCTGCTGCTGCCACCCGCACCGCAGAGCGCAAAAAGAGAAGGGTCTTGAAGCAAACATCAGTGTTGCGCAATCAAGCCACAAATCCAAGCCTAGCTGCCACAAGTGCACTGAGCCTTGTGGACGCTGCAGTCAGTTTGGCTAATGTAATGAGTCCACACAATGCGCCAAGCATTCATGCTAGGCCCACACTTGTTGACATGGACTAGCCCAGCACCGCCGATGTTCCCACTGAGGGTCTAACTCTTGAGTTAACCCTAAGTATCTTGGGATTTATTGGATGGAGTAAAATATCACAGTTTTGGATTTTTCAAGAGTATGTTTTATTTTTAAAAATATTTATATCTAACTTTAGTTTTTAATTTCTCATATAAATATTTTTTTGCGGGGACCGAGGGAATCTTTTTTTTATTATGGAGCCAATACTGAGTGAAAGCACTTTGAGACATGAACATGCTAGCATTTTTTTTTGTATTGGATGTATTTGTAGTTTGGGCTTTTTTGTCAAAGATGTGCACTTTTTAGAAAAGCATATTGAAATATTTCAGGGTATCATTCCTTGGTTACTCGTTTTGTGCAGAGACTATGACATTACAGACACTAAGGTCTCTTCTATATGGTTCAAAGTTCAAATGCCCCTACCCGGAGATTTAGATGCTGCTTAATTTGTGATTTTCCAATCGTACATACACAAGCTATGGAAGGAGTTCATACTTTATAATAGGAAACTCAGAAGAAGGGGGTTGATGAGTTTTCTTCCATGACATCATGTAGATGTAGGTCATGAGAGCCAAACGGTCCATTCCAAGAGCCCCAAGAGAGGCTAAGAGGCCAAAATTCAACTCTTAATAGTGTGCGCACCACAACCCAACAGGCCAAGAAATCTAAATAGCCTATTCCCTCTTCGCTTGATGGTATAAGAGACACAGAAGCAACTCAGGCTACATCACCTAATAATCACTTTTTTGTTGTCTATACTACTAGTAATAGGTCCAGAATTGATACCTTTATAGTAACAAATTGACCAAACTATTTTAAATTTAAATTATATTTTGTGGGCTAAAGGGTCCTACTTATGACTGTTTGCCAACATCCAACATCTACACCTACAGTGGTATCTATCTGTTGCACACTATGTATATAGATGCGACACTGAGTTCCACTACCAATAGCTACATATGCATGTCCAAGAGCAAGTTTAATAATACAACTTATTTTTGGCATTCAAGCTTATGGCACTCCAAATAGAGGCAATAAATAGCAAGTGAGGTTTGTTGGCACAATAACTAATGTCATAATTTTTTAACCTCATTAGTTCTCACTCACAGCACCTGGCACCAATAATTGGAAAGATTCCTCCTCGAAAGAAGACAAGGCCCATAGCACTTCCTCTCAGTGCCGTGGTACGACCATGCAGTCGAGAGATAAACAGGGTTCACTTATGATGATTATTGTTGTGATAATCATGATTATCAGTCAAGTCGCTAAGGTGCGATTACAGTTTGTTGTGATTATATTCGAGAAACACGGTGAGAATTCTAAAGTTTCGAAGAAAAATGGAAAATGTCTTAAAAATTTTGTGGTAAGATACCGTGGTAATAGCAACATATCACGTTGTTTTCATGCCAAAATCACAACTATTGATATTGCAAAAACAGACACAATTATCGCCATTGACAAAGGAGTTGCGATAGTCGCATAATATCATGTGATAATTGCACAGTATCACGTGGTTTGACCACCCAAAAACCATGATGGTACGATTTATTTTTCTTCAATTTAAATTTGTGCAGTATCTCCACAATTATCATGATTATCGACGATAATCACCCTACCGTTGGCCCATGGTTTCGGTAGCCAAATGAAAAAACCTTGGTGACAAAACAATTATCAGCATTTATCGAGTTATTTTTAGCTTGTTACGGAGTAATATACGCTTATGTCAACTCATGTTCATTGGCTTGGTTATGAATTTTCCATTGGATAGTGTGGATCCACAAGTCCACATTACATAGTAAAAATTTCCAACACCATAAATCCCATATTTAACTATAAATTTAATTGAATAGTGTATCATACAAAACTAATCTTCATAAACATGAGGCCATCAGTATCAAAGCTGGTGGTTCTTCTCTTTCTTGAGTTACTTTCACTTTATCAACGATTGGATCCAAATAGAAAACCGCCACAAGCCAAGAAGAGGAGGTGGGTCGAGGGGAGGAAGCAATGCGCCCCTCGTTCACACCCTCATGGCCTCACATCCCTCACCTCACCCCTAGCGAGCTTCGTGGCTTGATCTAGCCCAATCAGTCCTTGCATGATGGACCTTTTGGGCTGGCACAAGGAGGAGGGGTTGTGTGCCAAAATTAGTGATAATCTCTGGCCCGCTCAAACTTGTCCTGTTCATGTTCTTTGTTTTTTTTTCCCTCGGTACAAACCTGACATAGAGATCGTTATGGCTTATTAATATGGGTTTATTATACATGCTCTAAGTAGGTTGTGGTTAATTCTTGTTTGTTTTTGTTGTATTAGTTAATTCTTCATTGAAGATGTGTTTACGTGAAATTGTTGATGCTCCGAATTATGGCTTAGTGACCTACTAGATGTGTTAGAACGCTGCTGCTTTTAGCCTCGTCACCAAGGGGATGTAGCTCAGATTGTAGAGCGCTCGCTTAGCATGCAAGAGGTACGGGGATCGATACCCCGCATCTCCGTTTTCAAAATTTTTGCATCCGTTATGCAGCCAGTTTTTCAAATTTTTTCGTCTCCGTTTTTTTCTGTGTTTCAGATGCATGGCAGTTTTTCAATATTTTTTGATTTCCGGTTAGTTTTCGTTAAGATGCAAGCCAGCGTTTCAAAAAAAATTTCGGGGTTTAGATGCATGCCAGTTTTTCAATTTGTTGGCTTCCGTTTATTTTCTGCGTTTCATATGCATGCCAGTGTTTCAAAAAAAATAATTAATTTCCGCTAAGTTTTTTTTTTGTTTCCGATTAGCTATTTGTTTGTGCTTACTTATATTCTGGTTTGTGATGCATGTATATGTGTGGGAAGGTACGGAGAAAACGTTTTCTTATCGAAGACAACTCAACTTCAAATTTGGAGACCAATTCTCTACTGCCTTAAAAAGGAAATTTCGTGCTTTTGCTCTTCCCAACCCCATTGCCCGCCCGAATCACCCAACCTCCTGCTCTCGCAAAAAATGAGAAGGAATGATTCCAAACAACAAGCTACTGCCTCCGTTTCATAACGTAAGATGTTTGATTTTCTTTTTTAACGTTTGATCATTCGTCTTATTTAAAAATTTAGTACAAATATAAAAAATAATAAGTTGTGCTTACAGTTCTTTTGATAATAAAGTAAGTCATAAGCAAAATAAATAATTTTTTTAATAAGAAAATGGTGAAAAAGTGCGACAAAAAAGTCAAACATCTTATATTATGAAACGGATGGAGTACTAATTTACAAAATTGTAATAAAGGAAAATTTAAATATTTACCACTTTTACGTTTGCCAACTGTTGACGTTAAAAATGTGATCTGATGTGTCACACACGAAGGCCTGGGAGTCAATCTTAGACAGCTCCAGTGCAGGACCTAAATTCTTAGATGGTGCGCCGGCGTGCCAGTTAGTTTGATCCTCAAACTGACAAGATAAACAGTAAAACAAGCCGATTGGCTATCAAGCCGATAGGTAACTAATAATTCAGTCGACTGGATGTTGGTGCTGAGACGGTTAGCCGATAGGCAGAGCAATCAGTTGTAAAAAGCTTTGATCGGCTAGAAACACGATAGAAATAAACTTGAAATAAATATTAGACCAACAAAGTCTGCGAAGTCACTTATTAACCGTAGTCAATCAAACAAGCCCTTATAACCAGGTCGAACTAGACATACAGAGATTGGACCTAACCAAGACAGTATGCAGTCGAGCACGATATGATTATAGGAAACATGAAGATCGACAAGTCCAATAAATAAACCGATGAGTTACTTGGAATAAACAATGAATCAATTGTTACGATCGGCTAAAACTAGTCTGCATGTAATTCTCATAAGCCGATGCAACATAAATAACTGCCGATCTAAATAAATCAAGCTGATTGGTGTAGAAATAATGCAGTAAAATAACCGGCTACTCTATTGATGTAAATATGATAAGCCTGTAGATCAGCAAAAATCATCGGCTATAGACGGTAGACAAACAACCAAGATCTATAAAATACCTAGGCGAGATTGCTAAGAATAATCATAGAACATCGGATCCAACCGAGACAGTTCAAGATTAAACCTTACAATGTCAGGATAGATACTAAACAGATCTAGATTGCTATCAAGCTCAATGAGCCGATGACTGGTAACTTATCGGCTAGTACTCCGATAAAGCAATGAATAAAATATTTTGATCTGATATAATCCATCTGACAAACGCAATCTACTAGATCGAACCGAACCAAGACAGTACTAGATTGAATATGTCAAGCGGCAAATATCAAACCCACGTAGATCGCCCAAAGTGGTCGACCAGATCAACTCAAAACACGAAAGTGATCTAAATTGAAACTGATACGAAAAGTAGCAATCGGACAACTAGATTAGAAGATCAGACTGAACCGAGACATTTCTAATCTAGCCGAACGATTACCGTGGCCCAGCGGAACATAAGACTTACCCCTCCGTCGGAGATCGAGACGATGCAGCCCCACGTCAGGTGCCAAGTTCCGCCAGAGTTGAAACCTCGGAAGAGGGTGGCGATGCGCCGAAAGTATTTGATCTAATTGACGTGACAATGACCCTCAGGCACACATATTTATACCCTCGGGTGGATGCTAAGCCGTGTTGGACACGATATACAACTCATAATAGATAAAAAGAAATAACAAACTCCTAGATAGATTCTATCTCTAACACACACAAGTCCCGATCGGACTCTAACAACCTTAGAGATAAAATAAAAATCCTAACTAACTCTAATCAATAGATAAATTTACGCTGCCAAGCCTTGGTCTTCATGATTTCATGTCAATTCGAACTCTTCCAGATAAAATATCTACCGGCGATTGCACCTTTCCTTATCCGAATCCAATAAGGAAATTTACCAAATTTTGGTGTTAACACACGCCCCCCAATTTTGAAGTATGAGAACTCATTCTTCAAAATTATCTTCTCCATTCCGGCTTTGGCGACTCCAAAATTTCTCTCCTTTTGCATCTTGCTATCGGCTTTCATGAACCGATAGCATTTGAATGAGATGGGCCAAACTTGCAAACTCATGGCAAAAGAATTTGTCTGTGATTGGTTCTAGTAGCCCTCCGAATGCAAGCTCCGCCAACTGTTCATCATTCAAGCTCAAATTATAGCATCGGCTGCAAATATTATGAAACCTTTGTATGTATTCCATAGCCGATTCTCCTTCCTGCTGCTTAACCAGAATTATATCTATAAGTCTCATCTCATCCGTACCAGTAAAAAAGTATCTGTGAAATTGTGTCTCTAGATCGGCCTAACTCGATAGAATTTGGAGGTAATGATGCAAACCATGAGAAAGCCGATCCAGAAAGTGACAGCGGGAACAACCTAACCTTCAGGGTATCATGAGCCGATGCCTCTCCACACAGTGCTAGGAATCGGCTAACATGCTCAATTGTAGAAACATCATCTTGCCCTGAAAATAAGGAGAATTATGGGATCCTATATCGGCGTGGCAATGAAACTCTATCGAACCACTCAGGATATGGACGCCGATATAAATCTATTTGCCTTTTTGGTCTAATCCCAAATTGTTCCTTATTATCTCAACAACTTTAATGGCCGACTCATCGTCCCTTGCATTGTCTTCACTATGCCAATACTGATGAGGTTCTTCTGGCCGATGTTGCCCCCCGAGTCAAACTCCTTGAGAAACGTATTCATCATGCGTTGTTTTGATCAAATCTTTCAACATATTCATCGAAACTCCAGATTGACCGAATAAAGCACGATGAATTGATTCATTAACCGCATCTTGAAGTGTTTCATCCACTGACTTCGAGAGTTGAGTCTTCTGAACTAATCCTTCTGGTGTCATGACGAAACTTCGAAGACAACACCTTTGAAAACACGCCAAGGATTGTGTCACGCCTAGAAATTCCTCACATGAATTTCTGAACTCACGCTTCTTCTGTGTGACTATCCCATCAGGGATATGGGCCTTACGGAAGTTGAGACAGAACTCCGCCCAAGTTATTTTCGTGGTAGCAGTGCGGGTAAGCAGGAAATTATCCCACCAAGCAGAGGCGGGACCCATCAGTTGATGTGTGGCGAAGGAGACTTTCTCTTGGTCAGTGCACTGCAGTAAGTTGAGCTTCTTCTCGATGGCATGGAGCCAATCATTTGCCTTCATGGGGTTGGTGGTCCTTGAGAAGGTCGGGGGATGAACACAGAGAAACTCTGGCAACTTGGACTGCACTAGGGGTGGTCCATGCTGCTGTTGGTTGTTCTGGTTCTAGTTTAAGACCTGTTGTAGCACTTGCTGGTGTTGCCGCTGCTGTTGTTGCATTTGCTGCATCATCCAAGAGAGCATTTGGGTCTGGCTAGCAACAATCTGAGCAAGTGACGGGTTCTCTGGTGGAGGCGGTGGGGGCGGTCCTCCAGTGCTGGACTGGTCGGTGTCGCGGTTGCCGTTGCGAGTGTTCACCATATGCAGGAGCGGGAGGGAACAGAAAGAGAAAGAAAAAAGAGAAACGACTAAGCAAACAGGGCTTTATTTAATTAATGAACTGCAATGGTCTTGCTTAAGAAACACACTTAAAAACCACACAACTCCTGGCGGTACAACCATAACCCCACTACTGCTATGGTTCACCACTAGCCCCAAGCGAAGCAAACCTAACACACCAAAACTAGCACACAACGACTAAGAACGAAGCTAAAGGTGACGTCTAGGGCACGGAAGGAGAGCGACGATCGATGACAGAGGACGGATCTTCTTCCTCATCTTCGGATCGGCCCCTAGAGTTGCTGGGGAGACCATATTCATCTTCACCAGAGGCGGACTCACTGCTGCTAGAGACGGTGACGGTCCCGTTGCGGTTTCTTGCAGCGTTGAAAGGGGAGACACCTTCCTCGCGCACTAGGGTCGGAGAGGTTGGCACCATCTGCATCAGTGGTCTTGGTTCATCCGGGGCACCGGGGTAAGTGTCACGCCCAGAAATTCCTCACACGAATTTCTGAACTTAATTGTGTATTAAATCCCTGTCCAGGACTAGCCAGGGTACACAAAAAGACAATGTTGATTACATAACCATCGTTCTTAGAAACAACTGAAAATTACACTTATTCTAGCGGAAATGCAGCGGAAAGAAAAACAAAGGGTAGACTAGCTCCAGCGGGTACGGCTCCAGTCCACAGGCAACACTTCGACGGCGGAACAGCTCACTCCTGAGAGGCACCTCCATCGGACTCTGCTTCTAGCTCTGGGTTGGGAAAGTTAAGCAAGGCTGAGTACAAACCACCGTACTTAACAAGTAACACGGACAAGGGGAGAATAAATGATGCAACGGGATTTACAAGGACAGGCTAGGGGTAGTTGCAGTAAAGCAGCAGTTTAAATAAATAACAGAGCTTGAAAGAATAAAGGTAATTTAAATACAATAAAGCATAAATAAAGTAAGCAGTTGTAAAGTACCACAACACTGTTCAACGTTACACCACGTTTCAACAGGCCCAACCACTACTCAACGTTACACCACGTTGCAGTAGTCCCAAGTGATAACAAATTTACTCAAGTTATTAAAGGTTCACTAATCACAGTGAAGCTGGGAGTTCGCCCGTAACCGTGGGCACGGCTATTCGAATAGTTTATACTCTGATCAGAGGTGTACTACTGTACCCACAAGACACGACTCCACTACACTTGAACGTGCGCCGACATACCACCACGGCATACCGGAAAGGAGACCGTGATAGGACCCGTTACACAACCCTCCCTATTTGATCGCACCACACTTCAGGTTTCACCCCCTCCTTTACACCAAGTCGGGCAGTCCCCTCTTGTGCCTTGGTAGATCCGGAAGCAGGAGAAGCTTTCGTTACACCACGATTGCCCGTCCATACTCCATCACGCCTACCCTTGCCTGGGTACATCAAATAGTTCGAAGTCATGCTCCAAATCCCACCTTACCCATTTCGGCATGTGGTTAGCACTTATTTACTTCCAGGGTTTCCCGTGAACCGGTCCTTAATACCATGGGTGCGACTCTCAAAACCATGCACCCACAGCCCACCATTATCAATATTTTAGTTGACATTAACCCGAACCGGGTAGTGAATCATTATCTCGGCTATTCAGAACTAAGCATAATTATATGTGATCCCATGAGCTATTTGTTCTAAGCATGGCTAAGCATTAACCTAGGCCTAACTCTAGTCAATTTACCCCTGGTCCAGCAATGAATAAAGTTGGATAAACAACGGCATAATAATAAGGTTTACCCGAAAATAGCATAAGGTAAGTACTTTAATTAAAACAATGCATATTTGAAATAAATAAGCGGGGAATTTGCAATAATGGGTTCAATATGTTCAAGGATGAGTGTCACTTTCCTTGCTCTGGCCCTTGGGGAACTTCGGCGACGATCTCGAAGTAAACCGGCTCTTCAGCGGGGTCCGAATCTAAGCGACAAAGCACAAAAATAAATAAAACAGGCACAAACTCTACTGAAACAACAAAAGAAACTATTTTTAATGGATTCTTGATAATTTTATGAATTTAATGAAATTTGAATGGACCTAAACGGAGACTAGATGAATTACTTATGAATTTTAGAAGTTTTCTGGGTTTTTTAACTAAACAGAAAAGTCCTAAATCAATTATTGCGCAATTAATGGGGCTGCTGACGTCAGCGAGGAGAGAGGAAACTGACGGCTGACAGGTGGGGACCACCTGTCGGTGAGAGAAGGGGAGAGGGAGAGACTGACACGCGGGACCCACGGGAGGAGAGAGGAAGGAGGGGCGCGGGGCGACTGACGGGTGGGACCCACTCGTCAGCGAGAGAGGAACAGAGCAGAGCGCGGCTCGGGCGGACGGCGGCGACCGGCGGGAGCGGCGGGTGACGCGGCGGCGACGGCGGCGCGACGGCGACGGCGCGAAGGCGACGACCGGCGGGCGGCGACGGCGCGACGACGACGACGGCCGAGGCGGCGACGCACGGCGGCGGTGGAAGGACAGCGGCGACGGCGACTGGCGAGCGGTGACGGCGCGGCACGCGCGGGCGCAAGCAACGGCGGCCAGACGTCGGCGACGCGGAGGCGATGACGACCACAGCCACCGGCGGGAGCAGCGAGCTTTGTTCTCGTCCGGCGACGGCGCGCGACTCGGCGGCGGTCGGCCGAAAAGGGGGAGAAAGAGGGGAGGAGGGTGCGGGGGCTCACCGGCGGCGGCGAGGGCGCGGGCGGGTCGGCGAGACCGAGGCGGAGGTGGCGACGCGGGCGGGTGCGGGAGATCGGCGGTGGCGGCGGAGATCGATCGGCGGCGGCGAGGCGACCGGGCGCGACGGTGACGGCGCGACGGAGGAATGCGCGGCGCGGGGACGCTCACCGGCGACGACGAGGATGACGACCGGTCGGCGACAGCGGCGCGGAGGTGATGACGCGGCTGGACAGCGGCGAAGGCATCCGACGGCGAAGTTGCGCGGCGGCGGCGAGAGGCTGCAGCGCGGCGGCGACACGAGCGACGGCGGAAAGTGAGCGACGGCGCGCGGCGGCTCGGGATTTATAGGGTGGCGGCACCGGCTAGGGCGGGCGGAGGTTGGAGACCGAGTCGGCGACGACGCGGTCTCGGCGGCGGCGGATGCGGCGGCGGCGGTTGCGGCGACGGCGCGGAGTCCAGCTCGGACGCGGCGCGGAGCGGGCGCGGCGGCAAAGCAGGCACTGACAGGTGGGCCCCACCTGTCAGTGGCGCGAGAGAGAGGAGGGAGGCGGCGTGGACTCGCGGCGCGGGCATCGCGGCGAGCTGGGCCGAGCGGCGGCCCAGGTGGGGGCGCGCGCGGGCGGGTGGAGGGAGGCCGGCTCGGCTAGGCCGGCCCGGGAAGGAAAAGAAAAAGAAAAAGAAAAGGAAAAAGAGAGAGGGAGGAAAATTGGACTTCGGCCCAATTTGAGAAGGAAGGGAAAAAGAAAGGAAAAAGGAGGGAAAAAGGAAAACCCCACTTTTGCCGAGTTTTAAATTAATTTGTTTGGCCAAATTTTATACTTCTGCAATTTAAATTTAAATCCTGTTAGTCGATTTGCGAGCCTCGATTTAGTTGAATTAATTCCTTTTAGAGGGATTTTTCCTGAGTTAATTAAGCCAATTGTTATTTTCGGATTTCTTTTTACGATTTAGGCTTAGGACGAAACTCCGGGTGTGACAAACCTACCCCCCTTAAACGGAATCTCGACCCCGAGATTCGGAGGCACTGGCGAAGAGGTGCGGATGGGCGGCCTTGAGCTCATCTTCTCTTTCCCATGTTGCTTCTTCTTCTGAGTGGTGACTCCACTAAACTCTGCAGAATCTGATCACACGGTTCCGAGTCTTCCTTTCACTGGTTTCTAGAATCCGTGTTGGCTTCTCCACATAAGTTAGATCTTCCTGCAGGTCGATGTGCTCGGAGTTGGTCTGTTCTCCAGGCACACGTAGGCACTTCTTGAGCTGCGACACATGGAACACGTCATGGATTCCGGCCATGTTAGCGGGGAGTTCCAACTAGTACGCAACTTCTCCCCTGCGTTCCACTATCCGGTATGGTCCCACGAAACGTGGTGCCAATTTTCCTTTGGTCTGAAACCGGTGCACTCCTCGCAAAGGTGTGACGCGGAGGTACACATAGTCTCCTGCTTCGAAGGCTAAATCCCTTCGACGATTATCTGCATAACTCTTCTGGCTGGAGGAGGTTGAGCGGTCGGTGAAGGAGCATTCTGCTGCCGAGGAGCTGGTGCAGGAAAAGCACGCTGAGTAGGAGTGCGCTGGGACGAACCACTGGAGAAGTTGCTGGGGTTGTAAGGACGATGTTGGCGGACAATGAAGGTTGATTGCCCGTGTTGTTGATTCTGAGGATAGGGACCGGTGTGGAATCGGGGCTTCTGAGGAGGCGGCTGGTTAGACCTGAACTGCGAAGCCTTCCTCTTCTTGTCCATCTAGAGGTGCTGGTCCTCTTGACGGATGGCCTTGTCCACTAGTTTCTCAAAATCAGCATAGTCGCCCGAAAGCAACTGCTTCTTCAGTTCATCATCCAAGCCTCCGAGGAACTTTTCTTGCCTTTCGGCGTCGGTGCGGACATCCTCGGGAGCGTATCGCGCTAGGCGATTGAACTCATGAAGGTACTCTGTCACCGTCTTGGTACCTTGCTGCAAAGCGCGGAACTCACGCTTCTTCTGGGTGACTATCCCGTCAGGGATATGGGCCTTGCGGAAGTTAAGACAGAACTCCGCCCAAGTCACTTCTGTGGTAGCAGTGCGGGTAGCCAGGAAATTATCCCACCAAGCAGAGGCGGGACCCATCAGTTGATGTGCGGCGAAGGAAACCTTCTCTTGGTCAGTGCACTGCAATAAGTTGAGCTTCTTCTCGATAGCATGGAGCCAATCACTTGCCTCCATGGGGTTGGCGGTGCTTGAGAAAGTTGGGGGACGGACGCGGAGGAACTCCGGTAACTTGGACTGCACTGGGGGTGGTCCCTGCTGTTGCTGGTTGTTCTGACTTTGATTTAGAAGCTGCTGTAGCATTTGTTGGTGCTGCTGCTGTTGCTGTTGCATCTGCTGCATCATCCAAGAGAGCATCTGCGTCTGGTTAGCAAGAATCTGGGCGAGCGACGGGTTCTCTGGTGGAGGCGGCGGGGGCGGTCCTCCGGTGCTGGACTGGTCGGTGTCGCGGTTGCCGTGGCGGGTGTTCACCATCTGCGGGGCGGGAGGAACAGAAAGAGAAAGAAGAAAAAGAAACGACTAAGCAAACAGGGGCTTTATTTAATTAGTGAACTGTAATTGTCTTGCTTAAGAAACACACTTAAAAACCACACAACTCCTGGCGGTACAACCATAACCCCACTACTGCTATGGTTCACCACTAGCCCCAAGCGAAGCAAACCTAACACACCAAAACTAGCACACAACGACTAAAACGAAGCTAAGGGCGACGTCTAGGGCACGGAAGGAGAGCGACGATCGACGACCGGAGACGGATCTTCTTCCTCGTCTTCAGAGCGGCTTCTTGAGTTGCTGGGGAGGCCATCTTCATCTTCACCAGAAGCGGACTCGCTGCTGCTCGAGACCGTGACGACCCTGTTGCAGTTCCTTGCTGCGTTGAACGGGGAGACACCTTCCTCGGGCACCGGGGTCGGAGAGGTTGGCACCATCTGCATCAGGGGTCCTGGTTCATCCGGGGCACCGGGGTAAGACTGAACTCTTGGCGGCCCACGGGTTCGCTTTCTTGCCGTAGTGCGACACCTTGCACCTCCGGGCTCTGGGAGTCCTTTGAGCCTGGCGTTCTCCTTCTTCAAGCGGTCGACCTCATCTTGCAGACGAATGATCTGGGTGAGCTTGGCGTCGTTCAGAGCCTTGGACGCTTCGTGGAGGTCGTGATGCATCTGGTCGAGACCCTGCAGCACCGTGCACATCCTACCGAAGGTAGGGTCTTGCTCACTTCGGGCAGACCGAAACCTACTGACCATGGAATTGGGTCCACGACCAGGGTGATACCGGTAAGCCGAATGTCGGAACGTCAGGTCATGCCTGGCCCTGAGCGTCGTCATCAGACTGTAGGCAGCTTCCTGGCAGGCATGCTCATGCGAACCTCCAGCTCCTTCTGCTTCCAAGTTAGGGAGGAAACCGGGGATTCCATGTAGCTCCAATCTTACTCGGTGGGGAAACTCGCCTTCCAGAGGATGGATCGTGGTGTACTCCGGCTCATAGGGGTATCCTGCGGTGAACGAGACTCTTGCCAACTCTGCCACGAATCCAGCCATCCCGTTTCCACGATGATACAAGGGATGGTCAGCCATCTAAAGAGCACAAGGATTTGGAATCAATAGATGCAAAATTTTATTTCAAGATAAATAAATCATAAAAGAAAGAAAGTAAATAAAGTTTTACCCGTAAATCGATTTACTCACGCTTTTCAACAAAAGGGGTTTTGTCTTTTTAAAACACTCACGCTTTTGAAAAACACCAACCCATTTTCAAAACACTCCCACTTTCGCAAACTATGCACAAACATGAAAAGCAGAGGGCTCTTAGGGTTTCCATTGGGCTGATCATACGGTCAAAGGAGGCTCTGATACCAACTTGTCACGCCCAGAAATTCCTCACACGAATTTCTGAACTTAATTGTGTATTAAATCCCTGTCCAGGACCAGCCAGGGTACACAAAAAGACAATGTTGATTACATAACCATCGTTCTTAGAAACAACTGAAAATTACACGTATTCTAGCGGAAATGCAGCGGAAAGAAAAACAAAGGGGTAGACTAGCTCCAGCGGGTACGGCTCCAGTCCACAGGCAACACTTCAACGGCGGAACAGCTCACTCCTGAGAGGCACCTCCATCGGACTCTGCTTCTAGCTCTGGGTTGGGAAAGTTAAGCAAGGCTGAGTACAAATCACCGTACTCAACAAGCAACACGGACAAGGGGAGAAAAAAATAAATGATGCAACGGAATTTACAAGGACAGGCTAGGGTTAGTTGCGACAAAGCAACAGTTTAAATAAATAACAGAGATTAAAAGAATAAAGGTAATTTAAATACAGTAAAGCATAAATAGGTAAACAGTTGTAAAACACCACAACACTGTCCAACGTTACACCACGTTGCAACAGGCCCAACCACTACTCAACGTTACACCACGTTGCAGTAGTCCCAAGTGATAACAAATTTACTCAAGTTATTAGGGTTCACTAATCACAGTGAAGCTGGGAGTTCGCCCGTAACCGGGGGCACGGCTATTCGAATAGTTTATACTCTGATCAGAGGTGTACTACTGTACCCACAAGACACGACTCCACTACACTTGAACGTGCGCCGACATACCACCACGGCATACCGGAAAGGAGACCGTGATAGGACCCGTTACACAACCCTCCCTATTCAATCGTACCACACTTCAGGTTTCACCCCCTCCTTTACACCAAGTCGGGCAGTCCCCTCTTGTGCCTCGGTAGATCCGGAAGCAGGAGAAGCTTTCGTTACACCACGATTGCCCGTCCATACTCCATCACGCCTACCCTTGCCTGGGTACGTCAAATAGTTCGAAGTCATGCTCCAAATCCCACCTTACCCATTTCGGCATGTGGTTAGCACTTAACGACTTCCAGGGTTTCCCGTGAACCGGTCCTTAATCGCCATGGGTGCGACTCTCAAAACCATGCACCCATAGCCCACCATTATCAATATTTTAGTTGACATTAACCCGAACCGGGCAGTGAATCATTATCTCGGCTATTCCGAACTAAGCATAATTATATGTGATCCCATGAGCTATTTGTTCTAAGCATGGCTAAGCATTAACCTAGGCCTGACCCTAATCAAGTTACCCCTGGTCCAGCAACGAATAAAGTTGGATAAACAACGGCATACTAATAAGGTTTACCCGAAAATAGCATAAAGTAAGTATTTTAATTAAAACAATGCATATTTGAGATCAAAAAGCGAGGAATTTGCAATAATGGATTCAATATGTTCAAGGATGAGTGTCACTTGCCTTGCTCTGGCCCTTGGGGAACTTCGGCGACGATCTCGAAGTAAACCGGCTCTTCGGCGGGGTCCGAATCTAAGGGCGACGGCGCGACGGCGACGACGGCCGGGGCGGCGACGTACGGCGACGGTGGAAGGACAGCGGCGACGGCGACGTGCAAGCGGCGACGACGTGGCACACACGGGCGCAAGCGACGGCGGCCAGACGTCGGCGACGCGGAGGCGACGACGACCACGGTGGCCGACGGGAGCGGCGGGCGACGGCCTCGTCCGGCGACGGCGCGCGACTTGGCGGCGGTCGGCCGGAGAGGGGGAGAAAGAGGGGAGGAGGGTGCGGAGGGTGCGGAGGCTCACCGGCGGCGGCGAGGGCGCGGGCAGGTCGGCGAGGCCGAGGCGAAGGTGGCGACGCGGGCGGGTGCGGGAGATCGGCAACGGCGGCGGAGATCGACGGGTGCCGGCGACGGGCGAGACGCGGCGGCGGCCGGGCGACGAGGGAACGCGCGGCGCCGAGGAGGCTCCCTAGTGACGGCAAGGGCGGCAACAAGTCGGCGACAGAGAGACGGAGGTGGTGACGCGGCTAGGCGGCGACGACTGGTGACTGGTGGCGAGATTGCGCGGCGGCGGCGAACGGCGGCAGCGTGGCGGCGACTTGAGCGACGATGGAAAACGAGTGACGGCGCGGCGGCGGAGGGGATTTATAGGGTGGCGGCGACCGGCTAGGGCGGGCGGAGGTTGGAGACCGAGTCGGCGACGACACAGTCGCGGCGGCGGCGGTTGCGGCGCGGCGGCGACTCGGACTAGGCCGGCGCGGGCGCGGGCGAGCGGGCGGCCGAAACAGTCACTGACAGGTGGGCCCCACCTGTCAGTGGCGCGAGAGGGGAGGGAGCGGCGATGGACTTCGCGGTGCGGGCGACGGGCGAGCGGGCCGGAACCGCGGCCCAGGCGGGGGCGCGCGTGGCGGGCGGAGGGAGGCCGGCTCGGCTGGGCCGGCCGAGGAGGAGGATGGGCCGGCTCGGCTGGGCCGGCCCGGGAAGGAAAAGAAAAAGAAAAAGAAAAAGGAAAAAGAGAGAGGGAGGAAAATTGGACTTCGGCCCAATTTGAGAAGGAAGGGAAAAAGAAAGGAAAAAGGAGGGAAAAAGGAAAACCCCACTTTTGCCGAGTTTTAAATTAATTTGTTTGGCCGAATTTTATACTTCTGCAATTTGAATTTAAATCCTGTTAGTCGATTTGCGAGCCTCGATTTAATTGAATTAATTCCTTTTAGAGGGATTTTTCCTGAGTTAATTAAGCCAATTGTTATTTACGGATTCCTTTTTACGATTTAGGCTTAGGACGAAACTCCGGGTGTGACAATTCAAACCCCTAATTTTTCAGGTAATGACTCATGACAACACAAGCATACTCTAGTGGTGCTCCTCGATGTATGGCTCCTCCTCATCAGTGGTGAACGTCGGGGTAGCAGGGAATTCAGTGGCAGTTGATGGTGTAGGGGAGGTGTAGGGATCTAAAGGGATTGAGCTATCGGCAACTCGATACAAGGAAAAGTACTCGCGTGCCGTCATGCGACGAGTGCGTGGGGTGGGACGGCTGGACGACGAAAAGTCCCCTGCAGAGCCCTCATCCTGCTGAAGGGGATGGGAGAGGGAATAGGGAGGGGGTAGGCGAAGGGGAGGCGCCCTCTCGAGAGCAAGAACACGCCTCTCCAAGTGTCGATGAGCTCATAAGAGTAGGCAGTACTATTCCTCCAGACAATGGGTGAATATCATCAGAACACGGACTGATGCAGAATTTGCGACGAGGAAGTTACTCCTTGAATCACCGGGGCAGAGATGGGGAAGCCAATGGTAATGTCTCCGAGCGATACGAGGATAGTAAGTGTAGCAAGGACACTGGATGGCTATGAAGGAAAGCTCTTGATAAGCTAAGCGGAAGCTGGGGCGGGTGATGGCACAACGATGACGGCGTAGTCCGGGGCAACGAGGAATAAGGCAAAGAATAAGGTGGAAGTGACGTAGAGGGGACCGCTCGTGTTGACCCATGAAGAGCAGAGAAGCAAAGCCGAGGTAGCGGGTGAGTCCCATGAGCATGTCGATGTAGCCTCCTTGTACGTCGCGTTTAGGGGTAGTCATCTATAAAACATTTTGTAAAAGAAAGAAGACTCAGCAAGACAACTTTTTTTTTGACAAAAACTAAGAGCGGGGCAATACAGATGTTTTCGCAAACACTCCTCCATACGCATCGGATGTATAGAATGTATACAAGCGTAAGTGTTTTGAAAATTAGAACCAAGGCTTTTCTAACTAGGGTTTCATTCTAGGGCCAAGCTTTGGTCCGATACCACTCTGTGGTGCCCCGGGCTATGTCGATTCCCAAGGAAATCCACATAGACTAAGGGTCTCATCATTACCCGTGATCCTATTACCATGGAATGATACAAGACAGAATAATAGTGGAAAACAGATGATACAAAGTTTTATTGTAACACAGATGGTGGTCTCATATATCCAACCGTCGTGGACAAGCCCCAGACTGGTAGTCTCACAGAAAACAGATGCCTAAAGTAGAAACAAGATAAAAGTAGTGGCAAGCGAGAAGCCCATGGCACAAACGACAGGACAACTAACACAAACCTATGGATCATGCTTGGGAACTAGGCCTAAAACCCTGTGCTGTCGGACTCCAACTGCTCCTGGTAATAGTCTACAACCGAGGGGTCACGGTACGCATCCTCTAACTCTATATAGATGAATAGGCAAGGGTGAGTACTAATGTACTCAGCAAGCTAATAACAAATTATGACATGGAGGCTAAAAAATCAAGGTGGGGACATTGTCATTTTCAAAAAGAGTTGTTGAAACAGTTTAGTTAATAAATACTAGTGAGTTTGAAAACTCAAGTAATAAACCCATATCTATATATAGATGAAGTGTAACCCTCATGCCATCTCGGCACACCACCTTTTAACCCACCGCAAATCCACACATGGCCATCTCAGCCAAACCTTCATATATACCAACACCTCGAGTCATCCGTACTCATAGATCATCCCCAAAAATATTTAAACCAAAGATTTTCCTCAAAAATAAGGATTTTATAAAAACTACGCTATGAGAAACACCTCACATCCACCCATCACCGTGGGCACAGCTATTTAAACATTTTATCACTCTGTAGAGGTTGCATGCTTTACCCACACGCCGTGAACATCACCCTTTACCCACACATGTGGATCAGACACAGGAGATAAAAGGAACATCCGCTACAAGGCCTTTCCTTAACCAAACCATGAGCATCCCTGGTCACACAGATGGGCCAATCTCTTAAACCAAGTATCAGGCAAGTCTCATGCCCTTGTCTACTCAGGCCACGCCGTATAGCGCCGACCGTATCCCAACGGCCCAGGCTAGACTCCCATCTTAAGAGAATGCCTTAGTCTCCCTATCCCGGCATGCCTCAACTACCAACCTACTAGACACTCATGTTTTAGCTACTTCAACGAGGGGCATCCCATACTACAAGTGTGGCCGCCCTGTTTTATGTTTGGATGAATTTTCCAAAGGAATCGGTCCTTTGGATAATGAGTAGCCAAACCACCATGGTACTAAATCCCGCATTATCATTTTAAAATAAAAATAAACATCACCTTCTCTTTATTTTAAAACCACCACATCATATTCCTTGGTTTGTACATAAATACAATAAATATTTAAACCATAAATGATTAATCATAAAACAGTATAATCGTGACCTATAGGCTGTCTACAAAGTGATACGAGGACCAAACAATTATAAGTGGGGTTCATGGATGATGGCCTAAATATATAAATAAGTGCAACTAATAGGAGGGTCCGACAATTCGACGCGAACCGTGGCCAAGCAATGAAAAACACAGTGTAACCTAAACATGCAACTTTACAAACAAAATAATTAATTCAAAAATATAGGAGCAAATATGATCAAAGGAGGCTTGCCGGTTCGGGAGGAGCAGCAGTCACAGCGTCGAAACCTAGCTCAAGCCGTCTGTCGGTCTCAAACTCTACACGCGGGAAAACAAAACAAAAATATAAACTTACAGTTGGAAGGAAGATAAATTATGAAATAAGAAATGAACAGGTAGAGGGAAATTTTAGAAAGATTTTGAAACTAGAACGGAGTCGATCGAAGTTACGGTTTAGGAGATATGAATTTTTAAAGTTTGGAAGTATTTTGGTGACTGTTAGACTTATTAAAAATGAGAACGGAATATTCAATGTTCCTGACGAGTGGGACCAATCTGTTGACGGGACGGAAGGGGAAACAACATGGGGTCCACATGTGCCCACTTCCTTGACTACTTGCCCCTTTTCTCTTCTCTTTTTCTCTCCTCCCACGTGCTCTCTCTTTCTTCTCTCTCCTTGCTTTCTTTCTTCTTCTCCCTCCCGTAGCTTCTTCCTCCTCTATCTCCTTTTCTTTTCTGTCTCACTCACACAGCCATGGGAGGGAGGGGCAGTAGGAGAGGAGGCCGGCCAAGGAGGGAGGCAAAAGGGAGGCGGGGAGGGAGGTCACGAGGAGGGGTGCTGCCCGCGCTGGAGGTGGCTGGCGCCATGCAGCTCGGTGCTGCGCCATGCAGCTGCATGCATGCGCTCGCGGCGTCGACGCTTCGGCCAGGAGCGTCGCCGGTGACGGTGGCGACGGTTGCACCGCGGAGTAGAGGAGACCAGAGCCAGGGAGGATTCTTACCCTTCGCGACCACGTTGGCTCGCAGAAGATGAAACCACGCCGCCTGCCGGAGTGGTGACGACCACGGTGAGTCCCCGAGGTTGTTTATAGGCACCGCATTGCTGGCCGGGGCCGTCGCGACTGCCGTTGTTCTCTGTTCGCCGCCTCCTCAGCTCGATTTTTGGCTTTTCAGATGAAGTGATGGCACGGGCAGCGATTGCAGCGAGCGTGCATCGACGGGAAACGCGGCACGCAGCGAGGGCAGTGACTTTGCATCCCCGGCAAGCGCGGGTTGCAGCGATACAGTCCATGGTTGTGGAGTTTGCTGCTGCTACTGATGGCATCCTTGTGCATACGGGAGAGATAGGCTACTGGAGGCAGGAGGCTGTAGGCTAGGTGAACGTTGGATGAAAGAAGCCAACGGTTAAAAACATGGAAGCAAAAACGATGATTTTGAGGGACTTGGGTGCTGAGATTGTTTTTAAGATTTTTGGATAGATCATTTGTACAGAGAACGAGAATAAAACTAGGAACTCCTAATTAAATAACAAAAATAAAACTCTGCTAAAGAAAAGACAGGAAACTAATAAATAAATAAAAACGCGGGCGTTACAGTTCCCAATAAATAGTATGATTTATTTGATGTTATATTTGGTTCTAGCCAATAAGAGTTGTTTTATATTCTTTACTTGTACATAAATTCCTATAAGATCGATTACTAGGATGTATAAGGTCGATTACTAGGATCAGTTAAAAGGTCGATCATCTATCTTGGTTTAACTATGCTTTCTTTGATATCTTGTGACCTGTGGGGTTAAACTAACTGTTTTCAGAATACAGGTACTGCATTAGAGCATTATATGGACTGACGAAACTTCGTATGTGATATATCAGACCACCAGTTTTAGTGTCAATAGGCATATTGGAGCAGAGGACATAATACAACAAGAGAAAATAGTCAAGATCACCTCAGACAAAGACGCTTAGGCCACCTCGAACAATAGCATGCTATCTCTAAGCATTCTAAAAGGCAACTTCTTTAATGGTGTAGCTCTTAGCAAATAGCTCATAATATAAATAACCCTATAATTCATTTTCACTTGATATTAAAATATGTGCAAGATGCTATCTCTTGATTAAGAGATAGGTTTTATCCCACTTTTATTAAAAAATTATATATTATATCGTATATAGTTTATATATACCCGTTGTAGGTGGTCTTAGGATATAGGAAAGTCAGACAGGCAGACATAAACCATCGAATAGGGCTGGTGGGCCAGTTAGTTGCACTCAATGGTCTAACTGGGCCAGAGGTAAACAGTGGATTTGATTACGTGGAAGATGACATAATCTTCGCATGGAGCTTGGAACTTCGGGCCTTTCATATGTTCTGCTGTCTTACCAACCACACCATCTTCTAATCTACTATTACTACACGATATTATAATTTTCGGATTTGTTAGTTTTCAGTTTCTGAAATCTCAGTCGAATTTTCTGGCCATTGATTGTCTTGAAGATTCGTGCAGTCGTGCTTAGGCTATGGACGGGGAATTTGTGGGCTGGTGCATCTGCGTCGGCCCACTTATGTTCAAACCATCTCGTTTTTTAGTGTCACTTTTTTTTTGTGTCAGCAACCTAAAATATGACAACAAAAACGTGCTTGGATATGTGCTTTAAGAACTGATCAGATTTATTGTCCGATTGAGTTTTTGTTGACTAACTGTTGTTAACTAGTTTTTCATATTTTTCATATCATTGATTTTAGATGGACTTAATGCTTAATTTTGTCTATTGTTTAAATTCACATGAGTCACCTTTTGATTTACCAGATTAATTCAGTGTTATTCCAGTTTATACTACAAGTTCATCTAGAGGTTCTAAATTTTTACTCCATGCAAGCAACTTAATGAAAATGAATTAGTGGGTACAATTCACACCGTAGTAGAAAAGCTTTATTCCATTTATATAAATTAATGCTTTTACATTGTTATGTGCAATTGTTGGCTGACTAATCAAAACAAATGCTATTACTACGTAACTGTTTTTCTATTCTAAAGGAAACCGGTAGCAAATTATAATACATGTCAATTTTTTTTGTTGCACAGTACTTGTATAGAAATTGCACAAGTTAATAATGTGCAAGTTACAACAAATTTTGTTGTAAGTAGTAAAATAGCAGCAATATATAGCCTACTTGGTTCTATATTATCTGTCACCTGAAGAAGTTCCTGGTTTTAGATGGTTGTCAAAGTCCCCATGACAATAGGAGATAATGATTTCTTTATTACATTTTCGTTGTAATTGTGCGTTGATGCAGACTTTCAATTCCTTTCTTAATTGTCTAATGGTTTGAGAAGATTTTAGTTATCAAATCCCAAATGTTATCTAGTTGTGATAACTAAATACTAATATGCTTGCATCCATCGAGCAAATTGATTTAAAACTAGTTTCTGCAAGATCAAGGAGTGATCTACATGTTTTTGCGATAAACAAATTGGTGGTTTGCGAGTTAAATGTTTTTGTGATATTTGACCGGGCGGTCAGACCGCAGGTATATGGGCGGTCAAACCTTTCAGACAACTACGTCAGACCGTAGGTATGTGGGCGGTCAGACTGGCAGGTCAGCCCTGACAGTTTCATATTTCAGTGTTCTTTTCGGTTTCAGATTTGTTCTTCGTGAATTCGACTTCTAGTTGGTTTCTATACGTATAGATATTGTTATTTTGCTAATCATGAGTCAAGTTGGAGATAGCTTGGTCTCGGAATATGGTTTCTTTGTTTGATTCATATGTAGGTGACTTGATGCCTCGGGAGAGTATACCGGTGAAGGATCGAGAGTCAACTTGGAGATAAGGTGATGTCCGGCGGTCAAGATATTATGCGGGATACTTAGGCTAGAGTTAAATACATGTGGTTGGTGAAGATTTCATATGGCATACAATGGAGATATTGTGTGCGTGTGGAATATGGAAGTGGAATTCGGACAGAGTCCGGATTTGAAAGATTTGTTGTATTAAAGATAGAGATATGGTTAGTTACGGATAAGGATTGGTTTTCTACGATATTGGGAGTCCTAATTCGTGCTAGATACGTGGGCTTTTCTTGTCCATGTCGAGGTTATAAATAGGTACCGAGGGGTATGCCCCCGGTGAGCTTTTTGTGCCATTTGAGAGAGAAAATTAGGGTTTCAACTCTATTTCGATTTTAGATCAAAAGTTTTTGTTAGGAGTGCTTTCTATGCACTTTGTAAACACTGGTTAATCAATAAAAGTCTAGAGATTCAATCTACATCTTGAAGCTTTGTCGATCGACGTTTTTCTAGGATCCCGATGTTCTAACCGTAGGTAGGTTGATGGTCTGACCGGCCACACAACGTCGGTCTGACCGAGGTTATGCGAGCGGTCTGACCGGCCATATAACGTTGGTCTGACCGGTGGCATAAACGCAGTGCGACCGGAGGCTTCGATAAGGCTTTTGTGAAGGTAATATGTTATTTTCATGAAAAGATTTAGGATTTTGATCTACCTACCATTCACCCCCCCTCTGGTAGTTGTTTTACTCTCGATCCTATAGTTTCATTTATGTGAGATCAGTTATGGTTCACTCTGGCCTTTATGAGCTCATATGATTTTCCTAGTAGACATACATGATGGAGTTGATAATTGGAAAATTTAGACAATTATTAGACGACAACAATGGCAGGTTGCTCGGATTTGTGCTTTCAAGTTCAAAATGCAATTGCTTTTTAATTGGGTTAATTTGATCCATGCCATTGCAATTTGTCACGATTGGAGAAATAACATTACTATTCCCGAAACCGGTCTCGTACCATCCGTTTTATCTGAAATTTTTCCATGCCACTAGATTGACCAGAGTCAGCTTCTAGCCATACCATATTTTTGTATGGTCGAAAATGCCCCCGGTCCTCAGTCTAACCCCCTCACGATCCCCACGGCTGTGACATTCCCCACCACACCCCATCCCTACTCAAACCCTAGCTAGACACCGACGACGGCGGCGGCGGGGGCGGCAACGGGGGGCGACGACGGGTGACAACGGCTGGCGGTGACGGCAGCGGCATAGTGCGACGCGACGGTGGCGTAGTCGCAGGAGTCGAGGGCATACCAAGCTGCGGCGGCGAATCGCGAGGCGGCAAAGGCACAGTGGGTTGCTGCAACGGCGAAGTGGATGGAGGGCCCGTGATGTCCATCCACGAGTGCTGCACCAGCGATGGCTACTGATCTTGGTGGGTTGATACCACATGTAGCTTTGAATCCGTAAGTACTATCCCTTTATCCCTTTATTTACTTGACATTGTTCTAAAATGAAGTGATTTCTGTGTATGCGTCAGTCATAGGAATGACTTGATGGTAGGAACTAGTTCTCTATAGAGGTTAGGATTGAAGGATATTGCACGGTAGATGCTGATGGTAGAAAGTCATACACTAAGGGTGTTAACCGGCAGTGGGTTGTGAATCCAGAGACGTTTACAATGAAATTTTGATGAATAGCCTAAGTGCCGAGTTAACATGGGGTGAGAATCAATCTCCTACAGTGTGGTACTTTGACAGGGAGGTTGGGGAGGATGTGAGACTACTTAATCACAATCAATTGCCAGGCCTCTTTGAAATGTATCAAACAGAGACACAATTCCATTTGGTTGTAGCTATTCTTGAGAGTAGTAAGGCAGACCAATTTGATTTTACTGTGTTTGAACCTATACATTTTATCCCTCCAGAGGATGACAGAAACATATGTTCTGATCAAGCTGGGGTCAGCACTGTCCTGCCATTGCCCATTGTTGAGAATGTTGGTTCTAGAGATGATGCTCAAAATGTTGGAGGTTCCGAGAAACCTGCAACAGAACAAGCAGAAGCTAGAGAACCTGACATGTTTGACAATGAGGAAGAGTATGTGGGTGTAGATGATGAGCATATTTATGTTCCTCAAAATTCAGAGAATGTCCAAGCTTCTGAATACACTGACCATGCACCCATAGAGCCTGATGCTGTAGGGGATGGAGCTCCTAAAGCACGGGTGACTGATGAAGATCCTCAGGTTCTCAATGTGATTCATGATCTTGAAAATCCCAACATTGTGAAGGATGCATTATTCCCTGACATTGTAGCATTCAGAAAAAGCTATAAGGCATTATGCTATTAAAAAGGGTTTTGCATTTGCCCCTGGTTTGAAGACAGATCCAACAAGATTTTTAGCAAAATGTGCAGTTGATGAATGTCCATGGCGCATACATGCTTCTAAACTACCGGGTTGCAAAGTAATAAAGGTATGGATGTTAAATTAGGTTGAAATGTTTTTAAATTCGTGTTTGAAGTCCCCTGGCCTAACTGTGAGAATTTGGTGCAGATTAAAGTACTAGATGCTGAACACAACTGCCCATCAACCAAACTTCATGAAAATAAGATGGCAACTCAGGGCTGGTGTGCTGACAGGCTAGCTGATTGCGTGAAACAAAACCCAAGGAAGAAAGCAAAGGATGCAAAAGAGAAGCTTGAACAAGATTACGACATCAAACTGAAGTACTCTAAGGCATGGTCTGGGTTGAAGAGTGCCCTAGAACAAATCCATGGAAAGTATGAAGAGAGCTTCCAGTTTCTGTTCAACTGGAAGGCTGAGATTGAGAGGATTCCACTAGGTACAATTGTTGAAATTGATTTGCAGAAGCTAGGGAAGAAAAATTGTTTCAAAAGAATCTTTATTGCTTTAAAGCCATGCGTAGATGGGTTTCTTAATGGATGTAGACCATACTTAGCTGTTGATTCCACAAGATTAGTTTGTAAATACACAGGACAGCTTGCATCTGCCACTGCTGTAGATGGACATAATTGGCTATTTTATGTTGCATATGCTATTTTTGATTCTGAAACAGATGACAATCGATTGTGGTTTATGCAACATCTCAATAAAGCCATAGGAAAACCTAAAGGCTTAGTAATTAGTACAGATGCATGTAAGGGTCTAGAGAAAGCAGTAGATGCAGCATTCAATAAAATTGAACATAGGGAGTGCATGAGACATCTATATGCAAATTTCATGAAGAAATACCAAGGTCCAATCTTTTCTAATCATCTATACCCAGCTGCTAGAAGTTACACGGAGGATAGATTTAGATGGCACATGCAACAAATTTACCAAGTGAAACCTGATGCAATAGAATACCTTGAGAAACACCACTCTAGAATTTGGTACAGATGTGGTTTCTCTGAGGCTAGTAAATGTGACTACTTGACAAATAATGTCTCAGAGAGTTTTAACATCCAAATCAAAGGTATGAAAGGGTTACTATTGCATGAACTGGTTGACTCACTTAGGGAAATGATTATGGAGAAGATGGCCCTAAGAAGAGATGTTGCATGGAAATTGCAGGATGGTATCCTTCCCAATGTGATGAAAGATTTGAATAACCTTACTAATAGTTTGAAGGTGGTCAAGGTAGCTCGAAATGATGATGGGTTTGCAGAGATTACATTTGTTGAGGCTGGCAATAGTACCAAGAGGCACACAGTCAACCTAGAACATCATACATGCTCTTGCAGGGTTTGGTAGATCACAGGAAAGCCATGCAAGCATGCATTGGCCTGGATTTGTACTAACAGACATAGTATTGAAGATTTTGTCAGCCCCTATTACAATGTTGCCATGTTTAAACAAGCATATGCAGGAAGGGTGCCACCAATGACTGATAGGTCTTAATGGCCCATTATTGATCTAGGATTCAATGTTTATCCACCAATACAGAAGAGAGGGGCTGGAAGGCCTAGAGTTCAGAGGATCAGAGGTTGTCTTGAGGCTGGCAGAAAGAAAGTGTTGTGCAGAAGATGTAAGAGATTTGGTCATTTTTAGAAAACATGTAAGCTAGCAGAACCAACTACTGATGAGGACATGGTAGTCCAACCCAAGACCAACAAAAGGTAATTTAGGTACTAATCTAGATTTCTTTACAGTTATAGCTAAGCTAAAATCATTTTTTTTGCTTTCAGGAAAAGACAGGTTCCAACAGGGGATGCAGCTTCTTCTTCTCTAAAAAAGCAAAAAACTGCCCAAAAGATACAGAGTACTATGCACAAAAAGAAGACCTCGAAGAAGAAGAAAACCCCGCAAAAGAGAAAGGAACTAGCTGCTTCTACTGCTCCACCAGCCAGAGTTGTTCGAAAGCTATCAGATTGGCTTGGCATGTGAAGAAAGCATATATCGATCTTGCTTCAGATTTTGCTACTCACTGGACTTGTTATGTATTTTGATGAACTTGTATGTGTGACTAGTAGAAGAGTTGTTTGCTGTCTTTTGTTGAACTGGTTATGTATTATATTTTGTTGAACCAATTATGTACTAAACCTGTCTATTTCTGAGCCAGTTACCTACTGAACTTGTCCTATGACATGCTGTCAACTATGGTTACTGAACTGGTTATTCCAAACCAACCATATGTGTGCTCTATGAAGTATGCTTACTGAACTGGATAGTAACTTGCATTCAGATAATTGTTTGAACAGACATGGTGCTGATTCATACATAATTTTGCATCATTTTTGGCACTACACATGTCAGAAGCACATGAAATTTTTCATTCAGATAATTGTTTGAACATACATGTCATTTTTGGCACTACACATGTCAGAAACATGGTAAATTTTGCTTTCACATAATTTTCATACATAATCTGCATTCACATAGCTATCATTCATACAAAATACTGGCAAGACTTACATACAAAACAAAACAACCCCAATTTCATGTTTCCCTCCATAACAGTGAAACCAACAGAAAGATTACAACAACTACCATCATACGCACAAATCTATTACTTCTAATCTTTTCTTCTTCCAACTTCTGCCTGCATTCATTTAGTGCCTGTGAAATACACTCCATTTTTGCTTCTTTCGCTTCTAACACTGCTGTCAACTTGTAGTTCTCGGCCTCCTTGCTTACTATAGTACTGCTCAAACTGTCGTATTTCTCTCTAAGAAATTCGTGCTCCCCAACGAGAGAGAAGTCAACCATCCTCTCAACGTACTCATTGAGGAGGTCTTCCCATATCCACAGTGCACACCTATAGTTCTAGAATGGCAGCAAAACTTAACAAATCACAGAAATTGAAATTGTTCGACATGGTGAAAATCAACTCACCTTCCCTCCGCCGCACTGGAGCCACCGTCGACCTGGATTCCTAGCACTGTTTGATTTGAACACCATTGCAGCTTGACCACAAGCACATATAAGCTCAGGGATGGAATCAGTAACTCCCCTTGCCCGAGCACACGCAGAACTACATCTCGTAACAGTTGCTTGACGTGGCTCATCTCTGCCATCCATCTCCGTCACCGTTGTGTCGCCCGCCGGTGCCGTGTGGTAGCTCACCGAACAAGCAGAAGATAGTGTTTAGGGTGGGGAATGACACAGCGGTGGGGATCGCGAGGGGGTCCATTGTTGCTCGTCGTCGCCCCCCGTCGCCGCCCCCACCGCCACCGCCGCCATCGTCGGTGTCTAGCTAGGGTTTGAGTAGGGATGGGGTGTGGTGGGGAATGGCACAGCCGTGGGGATCGTGAGGGAGTTAGACTGAGGACTGGGGGCATTTTTGACCATACAAAATTACGGTATGGCTAGAAGCTGACTCTGGTCAATCTAGTGGCATGGAACACATTTTAGATAATACGGATGGCACCAGACCAGTTTCGGGAATAGTAATAGCATTTCTCCAATCGTGACAAATTGCAATGGCAAGAATCAAATTAACCATTTTTAATTTGTTACGGTTCATATGCATGTGCAATTTTTAAATTAACCACTTGCAATTATAGATGAGACCATATGTAAATTTCAGGTGTCTTTTTTTATCTGGAAAATTCAAAACTTGTTCATTTCCAATTATTATAGGACAACAATTGCAGATTACTCAGATTTGTTCTGTAAGGTCAATTGCAGTTGCTACTTCAATTTGTTACGGAAGGAACCCATACATGATTCACAAAGCCCAAAAAAATTTACAAGGAATCCCAAATGGGTATGCGCACAGCTCTGGCCTGGTATCACCTAACGAGCATGTACGTATACCGTTTTCCTTTTTTTAATACACACCATAGATAGGAAATCCAACGGTGGGGGGGAAAGGTGACTGAAATTTTTTGAAATCTCAGGCGATTGAAAACTATACAGTCCCTATTATTTTTAAGTCAAATGAATTCCTGAGACGTGAAACAATCCTTTCAAAACTAAAGAGGTAATACTATATATGGCGTAAGTTAACTGTCATCAATATTAAGCCTATATAATTAAAATAAGAAAGAATTATTAATGACAAAGAGTGATCACATGTAACCACACTAGCTTCTTAATTATGAATGGCTAGTCAAGGTAACCCGAACGCATGGTAAACTATCAACACAATACTATATTATTTTTTCTCAATTTACAACAGACAACCTATACCATATTTAAGATAAAGGTTATGGTCGAGTGAACGCCCGATTCTATTGAAGCCACTATAGTTGAAGGGCCAACAGATTAAGCTAGGTGCTTATTGTCATCACTACTTGTGCATGCAGTGTCTGCAACGTGGCCATGCCAGCCTGACCAAATGGTAATGGTTTTGGTAGAGCAATGTCACGCCCAGAAATTTACACCAAATTTCTAAACAATAGCATGTATTAAATCTCGGTCCAGGCATCAGCCCGAGTACACACTATGACAAATTAATACACAGTTCCACGACTTAAAAACAAATAAAAACAATTATATATCGAAATGCAGCGGAAAAGGAAAACAAGACTAGACCAACTAATCTTCAGCTTCAGCTGGTGAAGACGGCTCCACACCACAGGCATTCTCGACGGCGGACTGAACCTCACTTCAACCTTCGGAACAACCTTCTTCTGACACCGGCTCTGGCACTTGCTCTGGTGGGGGAAAATTAAGCAAGGCTGAGTACAAACCACCGTACTCAACAAGTAACACCCAAGAGAGGGAGAATAATGAATGCAATAGGGTAACAAGGAAAGGCTAAGGTTAACTTGCACAAAAGCTACAGTAATTTAGCAAAACAGTAGATAAAATAAACTGAAATAAAAGTAAAGTAAACATTTAAAATAATCATCCACTGTCCAACGTTACACCACGCTGCAACAGGCCCAAACCACTGTCGAACGTTACACCACGTAGCGACAGGGTCAACCCTCTGCCCAACGTTAAACCACGTTGCGACAGACCCAAACCACTGCCAACGTTACACCACATTGCGCAGGGTCAAACCAGTTCCAAGGTTTGTAAAATTATTAAAGAGGTTCAACTAATCCCAGTGAGTCTGTCAGTTCGCCCAATAACCGCGGGCACGGCTATTCGAATAGTTTTACTCTGCAGAGGTGTACAACTTTACCCACAAGACATGGCTCCCAAGCATGTTCCCATGCCCCAACGTATCACCACGATACCTCAGTACGGAAACCATGATAAGACCTTTCACCCAGCCCTCCCTAGACAATCGCACCACACTTCAGGTTTCACCCCCTCCTTTACACCAAGTCGGGCAGTCCCCTCTTGTGCCTTGGTAGGTCCGGAAGCAGGAGAAGCTTTCGTTACACCACGATTGCCCGTCCATACTCCATCACGCCTACCCTTGCCTGGGTACGTCGAATAGGGACAAGCTAGATTACGAGTCTCACCGTTGCCCATTCTGGCTTGTGGTTAGTACGTGTAAGACTTTCAGGGTTTCCTGAGAACCGGTCCTTAATTGCCATGGGTGCGACTCTCAAAACCATGCACCCACAGCCCACCATAAGCAATATTTTAGTTGTATTAATCCACATCGGGAGATTAATAATGATCAAAACCATTAAAAGTCTATCAAAGTTTAATCAATAAACAACATAAGAATTGGTGAGCTAGTTGAACTAAGCATGGCTAAGCATTGACTAACCCTAATTCTAGTCAAATTAACCCTGGGATGACAATAATAAATGGGAATCAACAGATATATAGGTAAAAGCCCAATAGATAAATACAATAAATAGATTTGCATAAAACAATGCATGTTTGAATGTAAAAGCAGGGGATTTTATAATCATGGGTTCAATATGATCAAAGAAGGGTGCCACTTGCCTTGCTTAGACCCACGAGGAACTTCGGCGACGACTTCGAGAACGAACGGCGCTTCGACGGGGTCAACACCTACGACAAACGAGGCAAAACAAACAAAACAGGCTATAAAACTACTGAAACAGAGAAAGAAACTATTTTTAATGGATTCTTGGCATTTTTCTGGATTTAATGAAACTTGAATGGACCTAAACGGAGACTAGATGAATTACTTATGAGTTTTAGAAGTTTTCTGGGTTTTTTAGCTAAACAGAAAAGTCCTAAATCAATTATTGCGCAATTAATGGGGCTGCTGACGTCAGCGAGGAGAGAGGAAGCTGACGGCTGACAGGTGGGGACCACCTGTCAGTGGGAGAGAGGGGAAATGGGCGGCTGACACGCGGGCCCGGGGAGGAGAGAGAGGAAGGGGCTGGCGGGGAACGGCTGACGGGTGGGACCCGTCGGTCGGCGACCGCGGAACAGAGCGGAGGGGAGCGGGGTCTGGCCGGGAGAGGGAGAGGGGCGGCGACGTCCGACGGCGGTGGACGGCGACCGGCGGGGGACGGCGGAGACGGCGAGGGCCGAGGAAAAGGGGAGGTGGCGGTGGCGAAGGTGGTGACGAGAACGGCGACGACGAGTCGGCGCGGAGGAGGCGAAGATAGCGACGGGGTGCCGCGGCTCGGAGCGGCGACGAGCGGCGGGAGGGAAAGACGGTGACGGACGCCGGCACGGGGAAGAGGCGGCGACAACGCGCCAGGTTTGGCGGCGCTCTAGCGACGGCGGGCCACCACGGCGACGGCGCGGCGACGAAGACGGCAGGTGGAGGGGCGATGGCGATGGCGCCGGAAGGTGGAGGCGACGGCGGGCGCCGGCAGCGAAGGCTTGGTGGCCGCGCGACGATGGTGGCGAAGGGCGGAGATGCAACAGCGAGCGCCGGCAGCGCCCGACACCAAACGACGGCTCGCGGGATCGGGTGGCGGCGGAGGACGTCGGCCGACGGCGAGCGGCGGGGCGCACTTGCGGTCGCACGAAGAAACAGAGGAAGGGAGGAGGGCGGCGGCGAACGGCGACAGCAACAACGGCGTGACGACGACGACGAGAAGGCGACAAGCGGGCGACGCAGCGGACGGCGACCGGCACTTACCGATTGCACGGGGAGGTCGGCAGCGGCGGCGAAGAGGGAAGAAAGAGGGAGAGAGGAGCGGAGCGCTCACCAGTGGCGACGGGGAGCGGCAGCAGGTCGGCGAGGACGAGGCAGAGGTGGAGACGCGGACGAGCGACAGCGTGCGACGTTCGGGGGCGAGATCGGCCGACGGCGTCGAGACGACAGGGCACGGCGGCGGGAGGGACGAAGGGGCGACGACGAAGCTCGACGACCACCGGTGGCGACGAGGGCCGGCGGAAGGTCGGCGAAGCCGAGGCGGAGGTGGTGACGCTGGTGGGCGGCGACGTCCAACGGCCGGCGGGGAAATCAGCGGCTGACGGCGACGGAGGGGAGCTTCGGGCGGAGAGGGGAAAGTGGCGGTGGGGCGGCGGCGCGAGGATTTTATAGGCGGTGGCGCCGGCTAGGGCGGAGCGGCCGGTGGAGACCGAGTCGACGACGCGGCGAACTCGGCTGCGGCGGTTGCGGCGGTGGTTGCAGCGGCGGCGCGGCGGAGGACTCGGGGCGGCGGCGGACTCGGCTGGCGCGACGCGGCGCGGGCGCGGGCTGCTGACGGAACCTGGTCGCTAACAGGTGGGCCCCACCTGTCAGTGGCGCGAGGGAGGAGGGAGGCGAGGCGGACTTCGCCGCGGCGCGGGCGGACGAGCGGGCGAGCTGGGCCGAGGCGGCCCAGGCGGGAGGAGCGCGCGCGCGCGGGGACGGAGCGGAAGGCCGGCTCGGCTGGGCCGGCCGAGGGGGAGGCGGTGGGCCGGCTCGGCTGGGCCGGCCCGGGAAGGAAAAAAAGAAAAAAAAGGAAAGGAAAAAGAGAGAGGGAGGAAAATTGGACTTCGGCCCAATTTGAGAAGGAAGGGAAAAAGAAAGGAAAAAGGAGGGAAAAAGGAAAACCCCACTTTTGCCGAATTTTAAATTAATTTGTTTGGTCAAATTTTATTGTTCTGCAATTTGAATTTAAATCCAGTTAATCGATTTGGAACCTCGATTTAATTGAATTAGGTTCTTTTTAGAGGGATTTTTCCTGAGTTAATTAAGCCAATTGTTGCTTACGAATTTCTTTTACGATTTTAGGCTTGGGATAAAACTCCGGGCGTGACAAGCAAGTATAATACTAGGCTATAAGCTAGCTAAATACTAAGGTAGAGAAGAGATGGGAGGAGAGAGAAGAAACAGGCTATAAACTTATAGCTAACTCGGGCACAAGAATTTAAAAAAATATGTGAGAGAGACAATTGGGTCATGTATTAATGATGAATAGTTAACTACTATATAAGTGGGTTAATTAAGAAAATACTGCAAAAAGTCTTACAACCGGTTTGCTCGCTATATTATTAAGGCTTCTTCAGATCACAAGAATTTTACTAAAATTTCGAAGAAAACAATTCAATTTCGTTATTTTTCCTCTAAAAATCCTTTAAATCGAAGATACCCTTACCTTTGCTCTTTAAGGGATGTATATAGTTTTGAGTAGCACTGACATTTGCTAACGGGCTATTGGATCATGCTTTGTAGGCCCATAACTGACATTTGCTAAAGGGCTACTGGATCATGTAGGTGATCTTTGACATTTGCACATTGTTTTGCTATATGGGCACGTGGGCTCTTCCGTGTTCTGTAGGATTTGCTACATACTAGCTTGGGCCTTTTCTTTAAAATTATAGTCCCGTGGAAGAAAAAAGGGGAAACAAGCACTTAATGACAAAACTAGTTGAGTGGCCGTACATTGCAACGAGAAAATAATTCATACCAACAACTCCATACTATACGTAAATGATAAAAAAAAACTTAAATCATAATAAGTGTACTCACCACAATACTATCACAACTCTATTGTATCTAGGAGTGAGTTTCATTGCATCACTAACAAATTGCAAAAAAAAAAACACTTATTGGTTTCGTAGCATATGAACCATTTCCCTTGGTACTCTATATGCAATTTACATGGAATTCAGTAATGCTCAAGTGCATTATATAATTAAACAGGAAAATATACCTAAATGGAAAATACACTTGTAGCACACAAGTAGCACAGGAAGAAGGCGAAGCAGAGATGGCGCCGAGTGAGGGAGGACGAACTTGGTAGATTGCTGTCAATCAATGTGTGCTCCCACCGATCAATAAACAAGGAGATTGCCGACCAAACCAGGGTCCTTCTCCACGAGAAGCTGAATGTGAATGATTCCTGTGAAAATCAACTCAATTGTTAACCAATACAATATTATGGCAATTGAAGGATTTAAACTCAGATGCACACAGATCCCCTGGGAGGTGTGCAATATCAGAACTTAATCAAGATTTAGATAACAATCAAGATAAGCTCGAAGAAAGCACTCTTGATATATTTTATAAAGCCTCGTAACAACCATATACTTATGACAAACGTTCTGGTTTATTAGCCAAATCTTCTTGAAGAATTGGATACCCAGAAAGTAAGCTGGAATCAGCACAAGCATAGCTTGGCATTTGTATCTGCGAAGAACTAAGTTACAGTTCATGACTTTGAGGAGCCGGGTGAAATCTGCCTAAGTTTTTTATGTTTTATTGATAAGATAGATGTGATTCCTAGTTTTTGTGGCACATGTTATATAAACATTTATCCCTGTGTGTAATGGACTGAACTATGTTTATCAACTCAGCTGAAGCTAACAAATAATTATGTTTATTCGCTGAATAGATAATAAATAATCCTATATTCTAACAAGTGATCAGCAACAGGATGTTAAAGCTGTTGAATGGAGGCCAAATAGTGGAAAAATAATTGCAGTTGGCTGCAAGAATGAACTACTGCCAACTTATAGTAACCCAATATTAAAGATATCTTCATCATGTCATAATACCTGGTGCCATAATCTACTTTTAGATTGAGTTAGTTTCTTATTTTTTTTCTCCAGGGGAGGGATATGCTTTTGGTCAGCATCATATCCTGGCAAATAATATCTTCATTTTTAAAGGAATATTCACTATTGGAATGCAAATATCCAGTTCTATCTTACACTGAGCTGCTATTGTTTAATCATGCAAGTCAAAGTCGTAGCTGCTATATGTACACAGGCTGAATCAAATATAAAGTCATAGCTGATACTATTATTTGTGCAAATGAACAACTTAAGATTATAGTGGAGATTGTATTTGTATAAAAGAAAGCAGCTTTTCAAAAGTCACAAGTTAGTTGCTCATATATGTTGGGGTTAAAAACAGAGAAGTTGATGATTTAACACCTAAATGTTCAGTAATATCTACACTGTTTTTTGCTTGAGATTAGTCTGCAGCTTGCACCTTGTTTTCTGTGGTAGGCTGACCTCATATAATTTTTAGAATTAGAAAGAAAATGGATTCTTGCTATCCAGCTTGACTGGTATGTAACTCTGGTCAACTGACCATTCGAAACATATCATTGTAATTTATATGTCAACTATAAAAATTTGTCATCAGCAAGACAAATAAAAAATTATTGTTAATCAGAATTATAAAAATGCATGTTGGTATTGTGCAGCTTGAATTTTATTACAGATCCACATGAAATTCTTGTTAATCAGCACATCACAGTCACCATAGACAACTAAATGTTTTAAGTTACTGCCCACTTCTTATATAAGTGCTATTTTTTCATCTTGTACTCAAGCCTCTAACCCTCTCGGTATATCGTGACTGTCTCACAGTATTTATAGAAGATTTAAAGGACCAAAAGCAAATGGTTACATATAAAAGGCTAGAGAGAGAATCAATGAAGAAAATGAAGAAAACAAATTATGAGACCATTTGCAGTCATTTGACTGTGCTTATGGAAAAGGATTCTATTTACTCGGTAATCTCCCTCTTCCAAGTTTATTTATCTAATGGTTTCGGTTTTCTCTACCCATAAATAAGCTGCAATAAGTATTTCATGCATCAGAGACAAAGTGCAGAGAAATGCAGGCAGCTAAAGAAAAACCACTACAGAAAAGACACTCTCAAGTTAATTACAGGCTTAATTACAGCTACCGCTGCAACTGGATTAATTTGGAAGCGCCTGATCAGTATCAGATTCCAATTTCCACACCAGCTAACCGAAGCTGAATGTTGAATGGTAGCTGCTGTAAAGGGCACTGAACTGAATGAATCACACAGGCTGAAACCTGAAGCTGCATTAGTTCAGTTCAGAAGAAGAGACATTGGAGGTAAGCAGCACACAGCCAGAACTCTCTTGCCAGATATCAACAGCATTGAGATCGATTAGCTCATTGCTAGATCTTCTATATAGTGGAATAAAGTTCCTGCTGTTGATGGCTTTATGTATAGATAAACAAAAATATCACAAGAGTTTAGGTTGGACGTAACTACACATGATCAAATCACAGTGCTTACAGTTGTATTCCCCTATTCGGACAAAACCATGACTCAAATGCCAGTCTAAGGCACGAAAAGGCATTCATTACCTGGAGCTGCTGCCTTCTTCTTCTGTTGCGGCAGCTGCTGCTGTTTGTTGCCGGAGCCCAACGGCCGGCCCTTCTTCTTGTGAGGTAGCACGCGCTCGGATGTCGGCTGGCTCACACAGTATAATAGTGTTCTTACTCCCTCCAACCAATATTGCTTGTGTGCTCAATAAAATGGTCTTAAAACAGTTTGCTCGACAAAGCAATCTTTTGAGAAAACCGATTTCCTCAGGGCCAAACATGTTTCACCTATCAATGTCTGCATGTGGCATCACATCACATTTGGTTATCAAAATTCAGCTGCAAATCAATGCATATGCGTAAACCATTCAGCATTCTATCCCTAAGCAAGAGAGATACATTCAAGGCTGGAACTATGCATATGTGCAAATCCTTTCAGCACTAAAAATTTAAAATTGGTCCCAGGTTCTCAACATTTACTCGCACATCAATGAACAATGGGCAGAGAATTATCCACATCCAGTATCGATCAACGAAATCTAACTTCAATCTTCAAGTAGGAAACAGGGAAAATAACAGTGCATGGAAAACCAGTTCAGCTGCGAATTCAGTGTTCATTCCCATGAAACCACTCGTTCGACGACAATTCCAAATGGAACCCGACTAACCTCATCCAAGTACACACTTCATACCGTATTGCTGGGCATGTTGTTCCCAGGTTTCCAAACCTTGGCGAGAGTGGCCGGGGATGGCGACGCCTGGGCGCGGCGAGGGCAGCGGAGTGGCCGGGGACGACGAGCTGTGCCGCCCCCGACCCACGCTTCTTCAGAGCCGGCGGCGACCGGGGTGGGGGGGGTGGGGGACAGCGACAGCCTGGGCGCGGCGGTGCAGGAAGCGGCGAGGGCGGCGGGTGGCCGGGGACGGCGACGCCTGGGCGCGGTGGTGCGGAGGACGACGACGGAGGGCACCACCTGGGAGAACACGTGCCGCCGGTCCTCCGCTGTGACGGAGGACTCGATCTCCATCGCCAGTTCCCCTCCCCCCTCCTTCTGTGGGCTCTGCATCGATCTTCGTCGGAGTGGGGGCGGGGGCCAGAGTCGGCTGGTCGGAGAGGCGGTGTTCGGCGTTCGGCGCTAGGGCAGTAGCAGGCGATGTTGGGGCGAGAGCTTTTACCGGCGTAACGGGCGCGGTGGGCGTAGTCACAGTACGTGTCCTGGTTAGGATGGCAAAAGAGAGGTATTTTAGATTATTTTAATCCATTAGATATGTAGATCTAACGGTATAAAATTAATTTAGTTTAATTCTGTGTATATTTGCTTGGGTAGACATAGAGAAATTTTTAACTACTCCTTTTTATATTAGTATAGATGAACTGTAAAACTCAACTACAACTCCAACCAGACTGACACTGAAGCTAGCGATGCGCATTACTTGCTCGGCAGAAACTCGTAAACTAAATTAGAGACGGCCACGACATACCACGTCGGATCGAAGCTCCAGCTACATGAAACGTTCGGGTTAAAAATGTGCTTTGACAAGAAGACGTATCTTATTGGTTAATTACCGAAGTGTTTAAGAAGATCTTGATCATCTCTACTCGATCAGTTAAAGCTGACTACGAGGATCCCAAGCCTGGAAGCTCCCTGAGAACCCAAAAAAGCAATTCGGATTGTGCACCGGAGCATTCATCTGAGAACAAAAAATGGATGATTCAAGATTAAAAGGACTTATGCGCCATATTCATATGAGAACATAGAAAGCTATGAACAACATTGTCTTCATGTCCAGATCCTGAAATATCATCTTCTGAAAAACACCATTACCCTCTTAGCCACCGCCTTAATATACCTCATCGATGGCTGCGTTCTTTTATGTAGATTATCCGGAGATTGTTTCTCGGCTTTTTCACGAGTACTTTTATGGTATGTTTTTTTAATAGTTTCTATATGGAAGTTTATCATCATATTTTTTCGATAATAAAACTTTAATTTTATTATTGTAGTTAATTTTATTCCTTATACCATTAAATAACTATAAAAACACTCGATAATATTTCATCACCAAAGGAACAACACCTATGTCTACTTCCATATATTCATGCACATTTGTCATCAAAGCCAGTGTTACTATTTAAATAAAAGTACAATAATAGCAGCCACCATTATGTTGGCTTCTTTTCATATGCAGCTCCAATTGCACAATATCTGTACTAGACTCGCAAAACTTCAAGGTATACAAATTATGAATATGCCATGTACAACAGAAAATCTTAGTAGTCTACGATATAGCGCACCAACTTACTGCTAAATTCTACCCTATAATGCACCAGCATATTTTAGTCATCCTTTATTCACCATTCTTTAGATCCGATGGCTACAATCATATTTATATGATCGGACGGCTATGACGGACTCCATTTCTACTTGCATGCTCTTTCTAAATATTAGATACTTTCTAAATTAAAAATTATCTGACCAATTATAAGGGGTGATCATTTGTCTTATTTAGGCAAAAGTCAAACATCATATTTGAAAGTATAAAATAATATGTGAATAAGATTTTTATTAGCGATTTAAAAGCCAAAGATAAATAAACTATGTTGAAAAACCCCCCACGATATACCCCAAATTTGAGGTTAAAAATTCAAGTTTTGGCTTTCAAACATAAGCAGAAGAAAAAAATGGGTTGATAGAGTTTCTATATAATAGAAATTACCTTTCCAATTAGAAATAGTGCAAACACTTTCTATATATTGGACTTTATATAAAGATAAATATATATACCTTCCAACTATAAAATTTCTGTAACTAAGCATTGTCTAACTTTAGAATCCAAGTTCAATCACAACACCGACGTGGCTGGCTCAGTAGCATAAGTGGGCACAATAGATTGTTAGAATGGCTGATAACGATGCCAATGTAATTAAATTTGTGTTCATTATTAGATCGAGCAAGATTCTAGACTATTACTGTCAAATGTCCAATAGTAAAATCAGTGACAATAACATCAGAGAGAAATTTCTATTAAATATGAATAAGTATTTTGGGTTCTACCAATATTCTGTTGGTACCATCCTTTTACGTGAAATGAGTAAATTCCTTGAGTTGTCAGCTGACGCATCACTATAAAATATTTTTTAATCATTAAAGGATATGTGTGCATCCTGATAATAACGAATGGGAAACACAACCAGTTGAAACATCACTAGTAATTCACTTTGTTAAAAATTATATCATGTATTTTTAGAACTGAAAAGAACTCATGTGATAAATATTTACTAGGTATTGCACAACCAATTAATATTTGATTTAAATATCCTTCGATGCAATACAAGAAGGCACAAATGAATTTTTTTAAACTCATAAAAAAATTAGAATTTCAGTTATGTGTTTTTCCAAAGTTATAGAATTGTTCGTTCTTTTGATATATATATATATATATATATATATATATATATATATATATATATATATATTAAAATTATCCTTGCAATACGTCAACTATCTTGCAATACGTCATCAATTTGGTATATCAATGTTAAACATTTGAAGCTATTTGTCTATTAAACATTTGTTAATCTAATCATTTAAAGAAACTCTGACAATATAGCATCAAACCAAAAGATAATACTGATTATTGTAGCTTTTCATAATTAATTATATGTTGTACACATTACAATTGCATGTTTTCACGTTTAAACGGTAATTTTAGAACTTACAAGACTAAGTTTATTCACCAATTTCAGAAACATTGCAACAACTAGTTGATATAGTAATTTCAAAATCACTACAGGATCAAGTTTACACATTTCAAAGATAATTTTTAATTAAATAATTTATTTACATTATCTAATATTAACACAACGTTTAATCTCTATAAAGCTAAATTCAATAAAAGCTACTTTATACAACATGTTTTTTCATCCAACATAACTTCCTGTCATCTTCTAATAAATGAAAATTTGTTAATGTTTGTATATATCAAATAAACAAAACAACAATGTAATTCATGTCTTTCAAAGTGGAATTACTAATGATGTTTTCATTGGTTGTGTTTTCCATTCGTTGCTATCATAATGTGCACATATCTTTTAATTATTAAACAAAATATTTTATAGTGATGCATCATTTGAAAGTTAAAGAAATTTACTTATTTAACATAAAAACATGGTGTCATCGAAATATTTCTAGAACTCTAAATACTTATTTATTTCTATTTACCAGAGATTTATCTATGATGTTATTGTTAGTAATTTTGCTATTTACGCATCCAGTAATTGTGGCCTATTGCCTTGATTGATCTTAAGATTAGCGCAATTGTAACATGATAGTTGAACATTTTATTGTCTTGACATCACTGTTGGTGTGCTAACAACGTCTCATGTTGGCTTGTGCTATTACGCATGCCACGCTAATGTTGTGATTGAACTTTGATTCCAAAGACATACAATGCATATTTATAGAAACCTTATGATCGAAAAATCTATATTATTAGAGGGGTTGAATGCTAGCACTAAAAGCACAAAATAGTTTTAAAGAATAAAATGGTACCTCTGATTTTAGGTAAAATTTGCAACATACTGATGTCGTGTGTACCTGCCATTGGTCTAACAGCCCTTCCGCTGACGGTCTCACCACCGTCTTCCTGCTGGTCTCACCACTTGTGCGAATAGATAAAAATAATCTCAACGAAAAACTAAAAAACCGATGAAAGTACTGAAGAAGTTTCAAATTTATTTTATCAAAATGTGTCTCCGAAGCGCATTCAAAGCACTCCTGTATCAACTTTCATTATGGAGAGTTTGGGTGGGTCTAGGAGAGGTTTTTGGGCGCACACGGCTGGCTGGCCTACAGATAAGGGTGTAAGTGGACCGGCCTGCCAACCGGCTTATAGGTCAATTAAACGGATTGTCTACCGAGTTACCCACTTAATTGACCTATAAACAGGTTTGCAGGCTGGCCCACTTACACCCTTGCCTATAGGCCGGCTCGGCGATGGGCTAGCTCTGTTAGAGAGGATGAAGAGACGGTTCTGCCATGAGGAGGGGGAGGAGCTGGTCGGCCTGGACCTGGGCCTGTGGGTCAATTCGCGTGCAAACTCGGCCTTTCGGCCCAAGAAAAGGAAATCCTACACTAGAAGAACAAAAATGATTCGAACGGTTGCTGATTAAACCGAAACTTTCCATGGTTTTATTCGATGAACTTTTAATCTGTTTTCTTTGAAATTTTAACTATATGTGTAGTTAGTCGCATTTGACATGAGGAAATACAAAAACAGGTAGTTGGGGCCTTTTGGATGAATTAATTAAACAATTTATTTTGATTAGTTAACTCCTAGCTAAACCAACGCAATTTCTTGTAATTCAATTTAGAAGAACAATTTATTGGTTTAGGAAAAAACTCAGGGTGTTACAAACGGCCTTAGACATCGTCTTCTCCTAATGAAATTAATGTAGGATGTTGCCCTTTAGTGCTGCTTGTGTGGTTAAAAACATGTCGGCTACACAAATCATATTTCTTAATTTGTTGTGTTACTGGCTTGTAAGTGGTCTAACTACACCTTCTTTTAGGCCTGGGCAGCTTACCTGTAAAAAGTCCAAGCCCAACCAGCGGGGTCATGCATCAGGCCAAGTTTAGGCCTAGTTGTTGAAGTCCGAAAGCTCAAAATTAAGACGTTTCAAAATTTATAAATAGCGTGGAAAAGCTTGAGAAAACTGAAAAAAGTCCTGTCCAGCCCAACAAAGCTAGGGATGGGGCCAGCTCGATCCAGGCTTTGTTTTTCTCTTAATTGCCAGGCTCCGGCTCAAGGTTGGGACATGCTTAGGTCCAAGTATCCAACCAATGTAGTATAAGAATGATTTTAATTAATAAATCGTATGTTTTGGATGGGTGGAGGAAAATATTCTATGGATAAACTAAAAAGAACCCTAACCGATCCTATTTGCTTTGAGTTCATACCATTTTACACCTACTCGCACGCATGGTTTCAAAAGCGTATCACCCAATGCCCGTAATCAAACTGCTTTGGGTGTGATTCCGATGGTATAAATCAGCCAGTTGCTGGTTGCCCGTAATCATGTTCGTGACTCCTGCGATTACTTGCGAAAAAAAGGTCCAGATAGCTAGCGAGCCATCAGGACGTGCCTGTAACAACTGCTGCAATTTCCGATCTTTACTGTTCGAAAACGAACTAGCTGCAAAATGGCCTTTCTTGTCTAACATTATCACCGAATCCCGACGCTGCAAAATGGCCTTTCCTTTTGAGTGCGATGGCAGAAAGAAATCTGAAAAGATACTAGACAGCGGCCGGTGGTTAAGATTTACAGCAGAGAACAGTGGCCGTTTTGTTGCTGTCTGTCGGTGTGGTCGCCCAGTCGGTACAGTTACCCCCAACATGTATATAGGCGCCTTCATTCCAACTCCTTCGTTAAATTGCTATCGTATACTTTTTTTTCCCACATCCCACACTTTTAAAACTATATTTAACTATTTTTTATTTAATTTTTATCTAATATACAAAGTTATAATGAGTACTAACAATTTCTTTAGTAATAAATCAAATTATAACAAAATAATTAATAAACTTATAAATATTTTTTAAAAAATAGACGAACGGTCAAACATAAACCTACAAGTCAACTATGTTAAATAAAAAACGAAGAAATAATTATTTATCAAAATGTTATCGTATATTATTTGTTCAGCGCTATTAAAAGCACACTGTTCTTGTTGAGGGACCTGTGAATTTTACATGCTGAAAAAAATTTGTCAGATACTAGTTGTGCATTCATGTTTCCTGTAATTAATGTTACGGCTCACCAACGAAGACACAAATGACTGCCTGATGTTTAGGCACAGTCGTAATATAATATGTGTCAAAAAGTTGTATTACAATTCATACTTCGTCCGCTCAAAAATGTTCAAGAACTGTCAAACATCGTCGACCGGAGGCAGTAACATTTTCAGCAAACATCAAATTAATAATTGTCTCGACATCTTCATGTCACACGTACAAAGATATGCCAATTTATCTTCGTTATGTTAATTCTTCCTTGCACATCAGCATGCGTGACAACGAAAGCAGCAGCAGGCACAGCTTACTGCGTCTGAAGAAAACCACAGCAGCCTAGCCAAGCTAGCTCATTTTCAACTCCGTCGTCTCTCAGATTTTCTTCAGTCAACATCGTCACCGACCGCACACGCACGCACGCACGCAGCTCCCATATAATATGTTGCTAGTTGGGCTGCGTTCTTTTCTCCTAATTATTTAAGATTTTTTCTCTCGACTTTTATAAATAGTGTACTTTTATTTTTCTTTTTGCAAAATATACTCTTAACTTTGCAGTAAAAAATTCATCATTATATCATTAAATAACTATAAAAAATCAAATAATTTCGTCTTTAGCTGAAAAAGAAAAAGAAAACTTTTTAATAGCCTGATGCTGAACGTGACTTCACAGTATCACCATTTATTTTAGTCGTCAAATCTGCACCACCACGCACACAATTTAACAATCACGAGTTCAGTGACACATCTGGATCATCGCTGAAAGCAAGCATTCTTTATCCATCGCAATGAAAAAGATACGTCAGATTAATATAGCTTTAATTTTCTGGTCCAAGAGGCGTTGAAAGAGCCATAGCTAGGCAAGGCTGCTGTCAGAGCATGCCGGCCGCGACGACGGACGGACGGTCGATCGAGCGGTTGTCGTCACGGCCGGGGGCGACGAGACGTCGGGATCATCCGACTCATCGGCACCGCAAAGATTGCCAAAGCGGTTAAACCTGATCTGTCTGTTTGTTAATCGATTTGGTTATTCGAGCTGGGACAGGAGATGGAGCTGCAGCTAGAATATGCAGAATGCAAATGCAAATTTGGACATCGCAACCACACGAATTCACGGCTGGCTGCTCCTCTACGTACAGGGACATTTAACTTATCACTATTTTTACGAATGTTTATGCTCATGAGAACCCATATGTTATAGACAGCGGATAATAAATCTATTTTTTTTAAAAGTATAAGCACATAATGATTTAATCTATCGCGTAAATAAATCATGACATTCTAAAACAAAAGCATGGCAGCACATAGATCAACCAACATGTACAGATCTAATCTAAACATATATGTGAAATAACTACACACGAATAGATTAAATAGACGCATAACTAAATTGAACATAATTGACCTATACCGAAAGTTGTTTTGAAGAGGATTGGAAGCAGCATGAATGACTCGCGGCGTAGGACGTTAACGACGGCGAGCCGCGACCGATCGACGGGGAAGACGAGCCGTCGTTCGTCGTTGACAAACAGCAAGCAGTCGCGCAGAGCCCTTCCTAAAAACCTTATTCGCCCTCTCCCGATGTAGGACTTCACGAGGACGATGGTTTCGGAGACCTGCTTTCCCGATCACTGGTGCACACCGGCGAAGGGGGCGGAGTAGACGACAGTGGCGGCGCAGCCCAGAGGAGAGGCAAACCCTAGATTATTTTTCACGTACGTTGCAACGAGGTAGCGGTCCGGTATTTATAGGACGTGTGATCAGCACGTCTACCACGTCGTAACCGAACCGGATAGGCCGCGTGTAACCTATCCGGACTCTATGCTATCTCGCGCAAGAAAGAATCCGATATGATAAGTTTCCAAAAACTGATTACCGGAATTTCCGTTTCACGCAGGAAAACAAAACCGCAAAAGAAAACCGCATCTGCGCAAGGAGCCAATTTTGGCGGACCATTCACGTGCATGTCGTGCGCGCGCGCCACCCGGCCCGGCGAGGCGAGCGAGCGCGCGTGTGTTGCTTTATTTCCTTCTTGCTCAAGAGGCTAGAGAGCACTCTCCTATTTAAGAAGGTGTCACTCTCATAGAACTAGTAAGATAGTACTAAATGTTCTCATGCATGCTTATATGAGGTGGGCTTTTGTAATTTTTCTAGGAATTATTCTACATATGGGCCTTAGCCCAATTATAAATTCTAACAATCCCCCACCAAATCTCAAAAGACTTAGAGATTTGTCTGTCCCAATGTACTGCTTATATACCAGTGTTGCGATGAAAACCGATTAAGATTGAACATCCACTTAGAACCCTAAGCTACACTTACTTACAACTTGAACAATGGACTATGCCTTGAATTGCATGTTTGGTGCAAGTAAGTTTCACTCAGCGCCTTGACTGATAATAGGCTGCCAGTAGCCTACCCCGTGGGTATAAGTCATACTCCATGGTCTATTCATGAGCTTCCTAGAATATTCACCCAAAATCTCCATAGACTACGACTACTAGTCAAGCTCATATAGGTGTGTTCTTTCAAGATTTCTCTACAGGATAGTATCTTCGCTAATTAAAGCCAACAGAACACATTAAGGCATTACCAACCTGCCTTGTAGCAAGAGAGTACATGCATCTTCACTTAGAGAGGGTTTATTAATTAAGAATACTCCGCTCTAGTTAACTAATAGCTTGTTCTTCCCAGGTCCTAATTCATGGGATCTCCGATCACATAGGTTGGGTTGCTACCATAGATAACTAATATGGGTCTCATACCCATCTCCTTCGATGCAGTGTCTATCACATTCCATGATAGCCCCTTAGTAAAGGGATCTGCTAGGTTTCTAGCTGTTTGGATATAATCCAACGTTATAACTCCGGAGTTTCTCAATTTCCTGACAGACTTCAATCGTCTCTTCACATGCCTGGACGATTTCATATTATCTTTATAACTGTTCACCTTAACAATCACAGTTTGATTGTCACAGTTTATTAGGATAGTTGGCACAGGTTTTTCAACAATTGGTAGATCCATTAGTAGATCTCTCAACCATTCTGCCTCAACAGTAGCAGTATCTAGTGCCGTAAGCTCTGTTTCCATGGTTGATCTCGTCAAGATGGTCTGTTTGCAAGACCTCCATGAAATAGCACCACCACCTAGTGTGAAGACATCCACTAGTGGCTTTGATCTCATCAGCGTCTGAGATCCAATTTGAATAACTATATCCCTCTAGCACCGTGGGATAACCAGAATAGCAAAGTCCCAAGTCCATAGTACGTTTTAGATAGCGCATAACTCGCTCGATCGCTTGCCAATGGTCATCTCTCGGATTAGAGGTAAACCGGCTCAACTTGCTCACAGCAAAAGAGATGTCAGGCCTAGTTGCACTAGGTACATGAGTGAGCCAATGATTTGAGAATACTCAAGTTGATTCCTAGTTTGTTTCTTGTTCTTGCGAAGCAACAGACTAGGGTCGTAAGGTATTGGAGAAGGTTTGCTATCGATATAGCCAAAGCGATTTAAGATCTTCTCCACATAATGAGACTGCGACAGTGTAATCCCATCGTCGCCCTTAATTAGCTTAATGTTTAGAATAGCATCAGCTACTCCCAAATCCTTCATGTCAAAGTTTTGAGACAAAAATGATTTAACCTCTTTAATCACCTCAATATTTGTTCCAAAGATCACTATGTCATCAACATACAGACATAAAATAACTCCATCGCCCCCACCATGGCGATAGTATACACACTTATCTGCCTCATTGACTACGAAGCCTCCAGATGTTAGTGTTATATCAAATTTCTCATGCCACTGCTTAGGAGCTTGTTTCAGACCATACAAAGATTTTAGCAACTTGCACACTTTGCCTTCTTGACCTTTTACTACAAATCCATCAGGCTAATCCATGTAAATTTCCTCATTCAACTCTCCATTGAGGAAAGTTGTCTTAACATCCATTTGATGAACGAGAAGACCATGTGAGGCAGCCAGAGATAGTAGTACTCGAATTGTGGTCAATCGTGCAACAGGTGAGTAAGTGTCAAAGAAATATTCGCCTTCTTTTTGAGTATAGCCCTTAGCCACAAGCCGAGCCTTATACTTTTCAATAGTACCATCAGACCTAAGCTTCTTCTTGAATACCCACTTGCATCCTACGGGTTTGCATCCATAGGGTCGCTCTGTCACCTCCCAAGTCCCGTTAGAGATAATAGAGTCCATTTCACTATGGACAGCCTCCTTCCAGTAGTCTGCATATGGGGATGCATAAGCTTCTGAAATTGAATTGGGAGTATTATCCACGAGATACACAGTGAAGTCATCTCCAAAGGACTTAGCCGTCCTTTGTCTCTTGCTCCTCCTAGGAGCTTCACTGGCATCCTCCTCAATAATAATTTCATGTGTAGGTTCCGAATGTTCAGTTGGAGTGATTGAACTCGGCACCATCTCAGAATATTGGCTAGAAGTGTTATGTCCATCTTTCATTGGGAAAAGGTTCTAAAAGAAAGTGGCATCTCGAGACTCCATAATTGTACCAACATGCATGTCCGGGACCTCAGATTTAACTATTAATAACCTATAAGCAATGCTATGATGAGCATATCCCAAAAAGACACAATCCATAGTCTTGGGTCCCAACTTACGTTTCTTAGGAATTGGTACATTGACTTTTGCCAAGCACCCCCACGTACGCAAGTAAGAAAGTGATGGTTTTCTCCCAATCCATACCTCGTATGGTGTTTTGTCCTTATTTCTATTAGGAATTCTGTTAAGTACATGATTCGAGGTCAATAATGCCTCCCCCCACTATGCTTGAGGTAGCCCCACGGTATCTAACATGGCATTCACCAAGTCAGTGAGCGTGCGGTTTTTCCTTTCGGCAATCCCGTTGGATTCGGGAGAATAGGGAGGCGTGCTCTCATGTATTATGCCATGTTTCTCACAGAATAAGTCAAATTCGTTTGAGAAAAACTCTCCACCATGATCTGATCTAAGTCTTTTTATCTTTCTATCAAGTTGGTTCTCAACTTCTGCCTTATAGATTTTAAAATAGTCTGGAGCCTCATCTTTCATTTTTAACAAATACATATAGCAAAATCTAGTACCATCGTCAATGAATGTCATGAAGTATCGTTTTCCACCCTTAGTCAACACCCCATTCATCTCGCACAGATCAGAATGAAGGAGTTCTAATGGCGCCAAGTTTCTCTCCTCGGCAGCCTTGTGGGGCTTACGAGATTGCTTTGATTGCACACAACTATGACACTTAGAACCTTTGATAATGGAAAATTTAGGAATCAAACTCATACTGGAAAGCCGAGACATCAAACCAAAATTAATATGACATAAACTTGAGTGCCAAACATTAGCCTCATCATCCACACTGCCACAAATATGGTTCACAGACTTATTGCAAAAATCAGAAAGGGAAAAACGGAACAGGCCTCCGCACTCATAGCCTTTACCAATAAAATATCCATGTTTAGACACGACTACTTTATTAGACTCAAACACTAACTTAAATCCGTCTCTACATAGACGGGAACCACTAACGAGATTCTTGTCGATAGTAGGGACATGCTGCACGTTCTTTAGCTGCACGATCTTTTCCAAAGTAAACTTCAGATCCACCGTTCCAACACCATGAAGAGAAGCATGCGACCCATTCCCCATTAGGACGGAGGAATCTCGGATGGCCTGATAAGAAGTAAACAATGAGATATCAGCACAAACATATACATTGGCTCCTGTATCAACCCACCAATTAGTAGATTGACTGACTGAAAGAACAGTAGAAAAATTACCATACCCTGTTCCATCTTCAGTCTTGCCAATGGTTACATTGACAGAGTTAGAAGTCTATCCAGCACGTGCCTTCATGCCCTTGCGTCATGGGCACCTCCTAGCCAGATGGCCAGGCATACTACACACGAAGCAAGTTCTTTCTTCTTTGTTGTCATTGTTACCCTTCTTTTTGAAGTTAGTGTTCTACTTGGCTTTGAATTTCCCGTTGTTCTTGTGAGAGGGCTTGTACACCACATTAGCACTTGACTGTCCCCCATCGTCTTTAGACGCAGCATCCTTACCCGAGCCTTCTCTTCAAAATCAAGAGACGAAATCAAACCCTCAACGGAATATTCCTGTCTCTTGTGTTTTAGTGCAGTGCCGAAATTTCTCCAAGTAGGAGGAAGCTTCGCAATAATGCACGCGGCCACAAACTTGTCGGGTAAGGCGCACTTTAAGAGTTCAAGTTCCTTAGCGATGGTTTGTATATCATGAGCCTGTTCGACCACAGAACGGTTTTCAACCATCCTAATATCATGAAATTGCTCCATGATATACAACTCATTGCTAGTATCAGTGGCACCGAATTTGGTATTCAGCGCATCCCACAACTTCTTAGCATCAGTCATATGCATATATGACTCTACAAGACTATCACCAAGAACACTAAGAATGCCTCCTACAAACATAGTAGTGACTTTCTCGAATTCTTTCTGCTGTTCAGCAGTCAGAACCCCTTCAGGTTTACCAGTACTAACCCAGAAGCACTTCATAGCCGTCAGCCACAGAGTGACCCTGATCTGCCATCTCTTAAAGTGCACACCGGTGAATTTATCCGGCCTCGGTGCATCGGCAAAACTAGCCATCGAAAAATTAGAGTGCCTATAATAAGGTTTTTGGATTATTGAAAGTATAAGCATATAATGATTTAATCTATCGCCAAAATAAATCATGACATTGTAAAACGAAAGCATGGCAGCACATATATCAACCAACATGTACAGATCAAATCTAAACATGTATCGGTCTGGTATTTATACGACGTGTGGTCAGCATGCACACGCATTCACACACGCATGTCGTGCGTGCACGCCACTCGGCCCGTGCCCGTGCCCAAGCCAGGCGAGCGAGCGAGTGTGTTGCTCTATTTTCTTTTTGCTCAAGAGTCTAGAGAGCACTCTCCTATTTAAGTAGGTCTCACTCTCATAGAACTAGCAAGGTGGTACTAAATGTTCTCATACATGCATCCATGAGATGAGCTTTTGTGATTTTTCTAGGAATTATTCTACACATGGGCTTTAGCCCAATTAATAATTCCAACGTTTTCACCACTCATAATAGTGGTAAAAAGTTAAATTTTCCCTGCGTATATGCATGCATGCATCCCAGTATTTCAGCTTCAATTAATTCGTTTCTTTTCTGTCCGGTTTGGGAATTAAAATGTACTACCAACTTTTTCATGCCCTCATTATTAATTTGCTTCCTGATGATTAAGAAACGCTGTAATATCTGTGGTTCATTACACTGTGTTTTTTGTTCTGTTCTGATGAGTGTATGCGCACGCACGAAGAACTAATTAATTGTGTGCTTCCGTGATCAAACTTTGCCTGCTCAGCCCTTCGTAGATAGAATGGATACCGTGGTCCTATAATAATAATTAATCAGTGCGCACTAAAGTGCTAGACGACTAATCTTCAATTTGATTTTAGCGTACGTGATCATACCAGCAGTGGGCAATTAATTATGTGCTAAAGACGACGTCATACATGGAACTGCTGAAATAGCAGATTAAATTCTGAAACATATGTCCCCGCAGGATAAAAAAAAATCCTGTGACTAATGGGTTATGATCTGCTAAGTTCACAAACCGTAGAAAAAAAATGATTTCTGAAATTTTGTTTAGTTTTTTTTTTGAAATTGAAAAAATTTTACGAAAATTGAAAAGTTGAACTCAAAATAATTTCCTATTGGGGTTTTAAAGGGGTTCTTTAGGGTTGGGGGAGATGGGACGACTAAAATTTCAAACTAACCTATTAAGGGTCTTTTTATCATCCTCCGTAAGTATCTTGAGGTATCTTAAGGTACATTGTAAGTCCTGTGAAACTGAAACTAAATTTTAGTGCAAAATTATGGTATCTCAAGATACCTTTGGGTATATTTTTAGAGATTTGTTCCGGTCAACAAAAAGTACGATACTGATACCTTGAGGTACCAAATCATTTTTATCATTGAATCTAGCTGAGTAGGATGTGAACTGTTAGATCCAACGATCATAAATGATTTGATACCGCAAGAATACCTTGAGATACCTTTTCAAAGATGGTAAAAAAACTCTACTATTAAACCCTAGTCCTGGATTGCCAATATTTGTTATAGGATACAACCACCGCACTTCTTGAGCCACCTGAAGATCATGAGTACCATACAATAGTATATAGATGTAGGAAGTCTCCCAAATACAATTATCTGCTCTCTCTCTCTAAAGAGAAGATATCCTTAAAATCCCAAAACAGAAAGTGTTTTGAGTTATGGTTCATCAAACAAAGGTGTAGTGCATCCAGCTGTTAGGAGACCATGATTTTAATTCCTACCAGCTTACAATCGTACTGCTCATAGATCTTTCAGGCCAACAGATGCTAACTTTCTTCCATGTCTGGCTGGTCTTTGCCAAAAAGAAATTAAAACTGTCCTCAAGAAACATGATCAATACGCTCCATATGTCTAGGCTGGTAATACACATGCGTCGAGCTACAATTGGGAGAGAAAATGCCAAGTTTTCTCAGTGGTGTGGTTTCTAATGCTGCTAGCTAGAAAGCAAAGTCTGAACAGCCACCACATGTATGACCACTCATCCATCGGGCATTGCATATTCCCTCACTTTATCATGCCCATCACTCTCTCCTCCCTCTGCTCCCTCTCTTTGCTTGAAAGTAAAACATGATTATTTGGTTGTGGTAGGAAGCATGCACCAGAAGAGGCAACAGTTGTGGAGCCAGTGAAATTTTTATTTCACCATCCATTTCACCATTCAACATTGAAGCGTCGCTGATTGCCTTGTTGTATGTAGCATCATGAATTTTCAATTACGAGCGATTTTTATCATTTCTCAAAGAGTTTTACTTCCATATTTCCTTTTGTACTTTAAGGTATCGGTACCTCGAGGTAGCAAATCGTTTCTCATCATTGGATTTAGCTAAGTAGGATATGCACTGTTGGATCCGACGATCAGAAACAATTTGGTACCCTAAGACACCGGTACCTCGAAGTATAAAAGGAATGATAAAAATAAAACTCTTTCCGAAATGGTACTTGAGTTATATCTCGATTTACTTTCTTTTACGATTATAGTCCGGGTAAATCCCACCTGATTTTTGTTCAGGTACTAGCTGGATTGAACTCTATGATCGCAAAAGATTAAAAAAAAAGCATTACTATGTACTGGTTTGACCATGCAAACTTGTTGTTCGTCTCATCATAAACACGAGATCATATACTATACAGGCACGGCGGATGGATGGCTGGATGGATGGATCGATCGACGGAGAACACGAGGGTACCTGCTGCAGAAGTGCTCGCAGATTCAGTACTGACGCATGCATGGCGTGGTGTTTGATCAGCAAATGGCGCAGGAGTTGGGGTTCTCCTCCATGCTCATGTTGCGCACGTAGTAGTACTGCGGCGGCGGCGGCACGTACGGGTACGCCGGCGGCGGCGGCCGGTGGTACTGGTTCATGTACTCCATGTTGAAGTACTGTGGTGGGAGGTGGTGCATCTGCATCGGCATCGGCATCGGCGCCACCGCCGCGGGCTTCTTCTCGCCGCCGCCGCCGCCGTCCTCTTTCTTGGCGGCCTTCGCGTCGTCGCCGCCTTCCTTCTTGTCGCCGTCGCCGTCCTTCTTTCCGCCGTCGCCCTCCTTCTTCCCGCCGTCGCCCTCCTTCTTCCCTTCGCCGTCGCCCTCCTTCTTCCCCTCGCCTTCCTTCTTGCCCTCGCCGCCGCCCTCCTCCTTCTTGGCGTCACCTCCTCCGCCTTCCTTCTTGCCGTCGCCCTCCTTCTTGGCCTCCTCCTTCTTCTCCTCCTTCTTCTCTGGCTCCTTCACCGGGCCGACGGACTCGATGTAGGCCGCCCACGACGACTTGCGCAGCTTGCTCACCACGTCCACCGGGTCGACCATCCCGATCACCGTCATCTTCCGCGACGCCATGTCCATCGAAATGGCGTCGATTCCTGACACGACACAACAAACCCAAACCAAAAAACTTTCAGATTTCCAGAGCCCTCAATGACGATCACGGACAGGTTACAGAACCCGATCGTACCGACGACCGAGGAGACGGCCTTCATGGCCTTCTGCTTGTCCTTGTTGTCATGCAGATCCAGCTTCACCACAATTTTCTGCACACGACCAACACGTGAGCATCAGTGTCAGTGACTCAGTTCAGAGTTCAGAAAATGCGTGCATGACAAACCAAAAAAAAAAAAAAAAAACCACCCAACACCTGAACAACCCAACCAAAGATCGTCCTATCCTACACGAGTTCATCAGGATGAGAGATGAGAATCCAAGAGAAAGAGAGCCTCACCTTCGCCATGTCACCAGCGAAAATGAGAATGGCCAATCTAGAGAAGAAGAACTGAATGAGATCAACGGAGAAAGGGAGGGAGAGATGGGTGAGAAATGCAGAGCAGAGCAGAGCAAGGAGAGCTCAGCTGCCACAGCATCAGCGAGATTTGTGCAAGGGGGAGGAGGGATGGGAGGAGGTGGTGGTGAAAGGTCCTAAATACTACCACTTCGCCTCACCTTTTGAAGCGCCGCCGCTGTTTGTACCGTCATCAGCCGTGTGCTAAAAAGAATTTCCCGGTAGAGAATATCGCAAAAGTTCGTGCGTTTTTTATAAGCACGAATGCAATAAAATCGCGCTTCCCTGACCAAACTTTAGGGTTAAGCTTAACTCCAAGATATGGATTAGGGTGGTCCAAATACAATCAGTGTACAATTAATCACTAGCTAGCCGACTAATCTTGTGATTAATTAGCGAGGAAAGTTTGGCATTGCTACGCTAGAATTAATACCGAAAGGAATTTGAAATGTTTTTATTAAATAAACCTTTTTAGCAAGTAATTTTATTACTAAATCACCGCGTAATTTTTTTCAAAACTAAATCTTTTGGCCACGTCAGTGTCGGTGGCGTGGCAATATAAAGTTGTCGCGCAGCCTAGTTGGCCCACGTGGTAAAACAATGTTGTCACACCACCAATAATGACGTGGCAAGCTGTTTCGCCACACCAATATTGGTGGCGTGTCTAAAAGATTCATAACTGAAAATATTTTGCCCCGAGGTTTAGTAATAAAATTATTTATTAAAAAGGTTTAAAAAATAAAAAAAATCAAGGAAGTTGTTCCTGCACTGTTTTTTCAGCTCTGTTCACGTGGCTGCTTCTTCCTCTCTTGGAAAGCATAGGACCTTTTGCTCACTGGTGCTAGCTGACCGAGCTAGCTGCTTTACTCGAATCCATGGCTGTAATGGCAGGTTAGAGAAAGTGATTTAGGTAAGAATGTGAGATTGCGTCTGCCTGTCTACTGATCAGGGGAGGGGAGAGAGAGAGAGAGACGTGTCGAATATGATTGATTATCTCATTGATAGCAACCTGTGACGACATGTTTTCAGCAGCCCTATCAGAGGAGCCGGTGTGCGTGCTTCTTGCAGCTTATAATTATCATATATTCCTTTATTTGTCCTGGTTCACCTACCTACCTACTTACATTCTTTAATTTCCTATTGAAGTTAATGAAAGCATCTCGTATTGTTCAAATTAATGTTTCTAGATGGTTCTCCAGGAATATGTTCTAAGCATGCAAAAAACGAACCAAATACACCCTGAGAAAAAAACAATAAATCCAACTGCAAAGTACTTCACCCAAAATCTAAAAACGCTCACGTTTGTTTTTTAAAAAAACAACGTTATTTTTTGCTAATAATTAAACTAACAATATATATTTAGCGTCACTTGAGCATACAATTTTGGTGTTCGCCAATGCCCCCTATTGGTAGTGTGGAATTAAAATAGACTTTTCAATTTTTTTATAACTCAATATATTTATATCTATTTATACTCTCACATTAATAATTGGAACGATTTTTAACGCATAGGTGGATATCTACCCATTTTTGATATGTTATCTAGATAATTATCAAAAATTAAAATAAGTTGACAAGATAGACTAACTTGAGATATATCACTCCACAAACATGAAGTTTTAAAAATAATTTTAGAATTTTTTGAGGTTTTCTCGGTATTAATGTTTAGGTCGATATGAACAAGAATATCAAAAACTTCAAACCATAATTTATATTTTTTTCGCTTATATGTTGTTTGGCGTAATTTTTGTATTTGACCAACCGATTGGGCCTAAAATCATATGATGTTAATTTCATAGTTCTTGATGATATGTTAATAAAATTAATAGTTGATGCATAATATTTAATATATGAAAATTCACCATATATGGCTTAATATTTTGGTACAGAGCAGTATACCTTCAAGGTCTCAAAGGGATAGTGTTATGGTAACAACTATCAACCGTATGAGTGACTATTTTCCATGCAATGGGTTGACTTGATTCCGCCCTTCAGTCAAATTTCAAAGTTGCCGGTAAATTCTTGCCTCCCTGGCCTTGAATTCAAATAGGTGACACGTGAAGAACAACAAGAACAATCTTGGCATTATCCATCAAACAAAGGACACACAGCGTCGTGCGTCCAGCTGTGTCAAAGACTAAAAGAGACCATGATTTGATTCCCACCGGCTAGAATCGTACGGCTCAGACATCTTTCCAACCAATACTAGCAAGTTCATGCCTGGTCTTTAATTTCTGAATTCTGTTACCACAAAATATCAATAGCCGTTTAATTGTACCTTTTATCTCTTAATTGTCTATTAAAAAGTGTATATTCGTAGGTGTATGCATATGTGTTGGTGTGTATGCTAACGTGCGCCATACATGTAATGGAAAAAAAAGTGCGGTAGAGTTCTTGCAAAGTATAGGTGAAAAGGTGACATACGTGAAAATGAAAATTTTAAGTGAAAATTTTAGTGTAAAAATTGGTACCTTAAAGTACCTAAGTATACCAAATTTTACACTAAAATTTTAATACCTCCTGATACTTTCTCAATGATTGTAAAATTGCTTCATAAAAATATATGGAGTACTAAGCTAGCTAGTACAAATTACGCAAAATTTGAACTGCCACGGAGCCACCAACAGGTTTGACTAATCATCATATTTTAAACTGGTGGACTCCGGTGCATTTTACTGGTAGTATAATTTAATTTATACCATTGATCTATTTTTATCCGACGGCTGTGATTAAATTATACTACCAACAATATTAGGTGTAGTAGAAATTTAAAGGGGTAATATCATCCTTTTTGTTGTGATCTTTATTGCAAAAAATAAAATTACAAAATACTGTTAATCAAGTAATTAACAAAGTACAAAAATATCCTTTTCTACTGGTAGTATAATACTACAAGTTAAAATGCACCAAAGAGTTACTCATGGTAAACGACATATCCTCACTCTCTCATGGCCCTCTCTCCTCTCCATTGGCTAGAAAAGAAAAAAAATGATATCGTAGGATGATATGTCATAACTCTAGAAAAAAACATTCTTGTGTAGGTGGATCGAATTTTGAAATGTATGTAGTAAGTTTGGTTCGAGAGAAAGAACTCGGTTGCCTCCAAAAATTGATTTTTATATGATCCTTAAGAGGACCAATCATGGAAATAACAGGATGCACCTACAAAAATATATTATGTTTAAATACATACCATTAAAAGGACCGCATATAAAAATACCTCTCTATTTTCATAGAAAAGTACTTAACAAAAGATGTGTCTAAATTAAAGCAACAATGGTGAAAAGCTAACGCTGAGAGGGCTTATCTTAAGTCTACCCTCCCAAGTTCCCAACTAGGGGGTGGCAATTTCCCCGTAGGGGCTGAGGACCTAGCAGGTACCCACCCCTATTGGGTCAGGTCTACTTTTCTACCAACGGGTGGTGGGTCAAGGCCCCGGGTTATATTATGGGCTAGGTCGGGTAGGAGAATGCACCCATCCCTAGCTCGGCACAAGGAACAACCCTAGCTACCCACCCTCCCACTCCTCATTTCCTCGTATATTTCCCAAGTCACACAACGCAAAACCCTCGCCACCCCACTCTCCCAACTACACGCTCGCACCACACTAGCCCCCCCCCTCATGCCATGCGAGGCACCGATACGCCCTCCACAAACCTCCTAGATGGCCAAGACATTGTGGTTCCATTGCTCCACCCTACGCTGGCTTGCCAAGCATCCACGACTCGTCGGCCAACTCGATCTCTTCGACTTGTGGCTGTCTCTTCCATGCACTGTTGTGTAGTATGTTAGTTTGATGCTGTAGAAGAAAGAATAAGATACAATTTTAGTATATTATTGCTCATTGTGTTATGTTGTTTCTCTAGATTGTTTCTTCCATCCGGTTGATGCAGCACCCTGATCGGGTATAGGGTCCCTGCCGAGGTTGGGTGAACTTTTCCACCCAGAGGCTACTTTAGGGCTGGGGACGGATGATCAATCATTTCGGGGACTAGGGTAAGGGTGTTCACCCGCCCCGTTGCCACCCCACAAAATCCCAACCAACCACTGCTATTGTCGAAAAGCTAATGCTGCCATGGGAGAGGATTCGATTTAAGCAGACATGGGAGAGGAGGATCCATGGCTGACACCCTAGAGAAGGGTGGATCCACTGCTGGTAGCCACACAAAAGGTGGATCTGGTGCTTATGGCCACAGGAGAGTTTCATGAGGTCTCGACTGCCGGTTCCTCCGTGGAGAAGTTCATATATAGGGGAAGCTCACCATGAACAATTCTAGCGGGAATGGCCACATCTCAGCGATGAAATTTTCCGACGATGAACATGATAAGGTCATTGACACTATAACAACCGTGCCAAGTTCTTCACGGTTTAGAGATTTGAGAGATTGAGAGTTGTTTGTCAAAAGATTTAGGGATTGGGGCTGTGATTACTGATTTCTGTTCTCTACGTGCTAGATCGGATCTGAATTAATTTTCTTTCTTCCACACTTCCACACGATATCCGTTTGCATATATAAATGCACCATTTTAGACTAGCTCTTGTGGGAAACAATATATAAAATACATTTTTGCCGCATATAAAGTCTATTTTGCGTATAGTGTTGGTTTCCAACTACATATATATTTACGTACAAATTTCACTACTAGAAAACTCATTTTCGCATCGTAGGGGTCGATTTTCACAGACGGGCATGACCTTCAGAGCCAAAACCCCGTCGGCAAAAAAGTATCTAAGGTGGAGGGGGCGGTCCGTCTGCGAAAATAGATCTTTGCAGGCGGGCCATATAAGCGTCACCTACGAAGATTGATCTTCGCAGGCGGCAGGCGTCGTTTGCCTGTGAAGATCGATCTACGCAGGCGCTGCTTATATGGCTCGCCTGCAAAGATGCCCCTACATAGTCTTCTTTCTCCCCGAGTCAAGTTTATTCTCTCTGAAGTTTCTCTCTCCTAATGTGACTTAAATATAGGGGATTTTGAACTTGAAATCTTCGGGGGATGTTTCTACGTAGCTTAGATCTACTCATGTCACGCCCGGAGTTTCATCCCAAGCCTAAAATCGTAAAAGAAATTCGTAAATAACAATTGGCTTAATTAACTCAGGAAAAATCCCTCTAAAAGGAATTAATTTAACTAAATCAGGGTTCCAAATCAATTAACTGGATTTAAATTCAAATCGCAGAAGTATAAAATTTGGCCAAACAAATTAATTTAAAACTCGGCAAAAGTGGGGTTTTCCTTTTTTTTTCTTTTTTTTCCTCCTTTTTCCTTTCTTTTTTCCCTTCCTTCTCAAATTGGGCCGAAGTCCAATTTTCCTCCCTCCCTTTCCTTTTTCCTTTTTCTTTCTCTTTTTCCCCTTCCCGGGCCGGCCCAGCCGAGCCGGCCCACTTCCTCTCGGCCGGCCCAGCCGACCGGCTCCGGCCTCCTCCGCCCGCGCGCGCCTCCGCCTGGGCCGCCTCCCGGCCCAGCTCGCCAGCTCGCCCGCTCGCTCGCCCGCGCTCGCGGCGAAGTCCGTCTCGCCTCCCTCCTCCCTTGCGCCACTGACAGGTGGGTCCCACCTGTCAGCGACCAAGCTTCGCCAGCGCCCGCGCTGCGCCGCGCCGGCCGAGTCCGCCTCCGCCCGACTCCTCCGGACGCCGCGCCGCCGCTGCAACCGCCGCCGCAACCGCCGCCGCCGAGTCCGCCGCGTCATCGACTCGGTCTCCACCGGCCGCTCCGCCCTAGCCGGCGCCGCCACCTATAAAATCCTCGCGCCGCCGCCCCGCCGCCACTTTCTCCCTCTCCGCCGAAGCTTCCCTCCGTCGCCGTCAGCCGCCGATCTCCCCGTCGGCCGTCGGACGTCCTCGCCCACCCGCGTCACCACCTCCGCCTCGGCTTCGCCGACCTTCCGCCGGCCTTCGTCGCCACCGGTGGTCGCCGAGCTTCCTCGCCGCCTCCTCGTCCTCTTCGCCGTCGTGCCGACTTCGTCGTCCCCGCGTCGCCGTCCACGCTCGCGACGTCGCCGCCCCGCTCCGTTCGCCACCGTCCGGTCCTCTCTTCTCGCCGACTTGCCGCCGTCGTCCTCGTCGCCTGTAAGCCGTCACTGTCCTCTCTATCCCTCTCTTTTCCTCTCCGCCCGTGGCCACCAGAGCCGCCGCCGCCGCATTCTTGCGCGCTTCGGCCATCTCCGTCGCCCGTCCGCCGGCCGCCACCCTCGCCTTGCTGTCGCCGCCGCGACCCCGCCACCGTCGAAGCACCGCCGCGCTCGTCGCGGCACTGCCGTCGTCCTCCCTGAGCCGCCACCGCCCTGCTGCCGAGCCGTCGCCGGCCGTCGCTGCCCCCCCCCCCCCCGCGCCGCCGTCGAGGCCGTCTCTCCTCTCCTCTGTCGCTGCCACTTGGCCGCTCCGCTCGACTCCGCCGCCGCTCAGCCGCCCTCTCCCTCCTCCGCTGTGCTCCGCCGCCACCCGATCCCACGCGCCGTCGCTGGGTGTCGTGCGCTGCCGGCGCTCGTCATCGCACCTCCGCCCTTCGTCACTATCGTCGCACGGTCGCCAAGCCCCGCTGCCGGCGTCCGTCACCGTCTTTCCCTCCCGCCGCTCGTCGCCGCTCCGAGCCGCGCCACCCCGTCGCTATCTCCGCCTCCTCCGCGCCGACTCGTCGTCGCCGTTCTCGTCACCACCTTCGCCATCGCCACCTTCTCAGTCGCCGCCACCCCTCCGCTCGCCGTGACCCCTGCCTCGCCGTGCGCCGCCGCCCGTCGCCTCGCGCCAGTACTCGCCGACGCCGTCGTCGTCCTTCGGTCGCCGGTCGATGGCGCCGACGTCGACGCCCTCGCGCCGCCGGTCATCGCCACCGCCACCTCCCCTTTCTCCTCGGCCCTCGCCGTCTCCGCCGCTCCCGCCGCCGCTGCTCGCACCACCGACGTTCCCGCTTCCCGGCTGCCGTCGCCGTCTCCGCCGCCGCCCGCCGGTTCGCGCCGCTCGTCGCCGGGCGCCGTCCTCCGCCGGTCGCCGTCCACCGCCGCCCGGGCATTGCCGCCCCTCTCCCTCTCCCGGCCGGACCCCGCTCCCCTCCTCTCTGTTCCAGCCTCGCTGACGAGCGGGTCCCACCCGTCAGCCGCCGCCGCGCCCTCCCTTCCTCTCTCTCCTCCCCGGGCCCGCGTGTCAGCCGCCCACTTCCCCTCTCTCCCACTGACAGGTGGTCCCCACCTGTCAGCCGTCAGCCTCCTCTCTCCTCGCTGACGTCAGCAGCCCCATTAATTGTGCAATAATTGATTTAGGACTTTCCTGTTTAGCTAAAAAACCCAGAAAACTTCTAAAATTCATAAGTAATTCATCTAGTCTCCGTTTAGGTCCATTCAAGTTTCATTAAATCCAGAAAAATACCAAGAATCCATTAAAAATAGTTTCTTTCTCTGTTTCAGTAGTTTTATAGCCTGTTTTTCTTGTTTTGCCTTGTTTGTCGTAGGTTTTGACCCCGTCGCAGCGCCGTTCGTTCTCGAAGTCGTCGCCGAAGTTCCTCGTGGGTCTAAGCAAGGCAAGTGGCACCCTTCTTTGATCATATTGAACCTATGTTTATAAAATCCCCCGCTTTTACATTCAAACATGCATTGTTTTATGCAAATCTATTTATTGTATTTATCTATTGGGCAATTACCTATATATCCGTTGATCCTCATTCATTATTATTGTCATCCCAGGGTTAATTTGACTAGAATTAGGGTTAGTCGATGCTTAGCCATGCTTAGTTCAACTAGCTCAACAATTCTTATTTATTGATTAAACTTTAATAAACCTTTAATGGTTGCTACCATTATTCATTTCCCGTTGAGGATTAATACAACTAAAATATTACTTATGGTGGGCTGTGGGTGCATGGTTTTGAGAGTCGCACCCATGGCAATTAAGGACCGGTTCTCAGGAAACCCTGAAGGTCTTACACGTACTAACCACAAGCCAGAATGGGCAACGGTGAGACTCGTAATCTAGCTTGTCCCTATTCGACGTACCCAGGCAAGGGTAGGCGTGATGGAGTATGGACGGACAATCGTGGTGTAACGAAAGCTTCTTCTTCTTCCGGATCTACCAAGGCACAAGAGGGGACTGCCCGACTTGGTGTAAAGGAGGGGGTGAAACCTAAAGTGTGGTGCGATTGTCTAGGGAGGGCTGGGTGAAAGGTCTTATCATGGTTTCCGTACTGAGGTATCGTGGTGATACGTTGGGGCATGGTAACATGCTTGGCAGCCATGTCTTGTGGGTAAAGTTGTACACCTCTGCAGAGTAAAACTATTCGAATAGCCGTGCCCGCGGTTATTGGGCGAACTGACAGATTCACTGGGATTAGTTGAACCATTAATAACCTGATTAATCTTGGAACTGGTTTGACCCTGCGCAACGTGGTGTAACGTTGGCAGTGGTTTGGGTCTGTCGCAACGTGGTTTAACGTTGGACAGAGGGTTGACCCTGTCGCTACGTGGTGTAACGTTCGACAGCGGTCTGGGCCTGTTGCAACGTGGTGTAACGTTGGACAGTGGATGATTATTTTAAATGTTTACTTTACTTTTATTTCAGTCTATTCTATTTACTGTTTTGCTAAATTACTGCAGCTTTGTGCAATTTAACCTTAGCCTATCCTTGATACCCTGTTGCATTCATTATTCTTCCTCTCTTGGGTGTTACTTGTTGAGTACGGTGGTTTGTACTCAGCCTTGCTTAATTTTTCCCCCACCAGAGCAAGTGCCAGAGCCTGTGTCAGAAGAAGGTTGTTTCGAAGGTTAAAGTAAGGTTCAGTCCGCCGTCGAGAGTGCCTGTGGTGTGGAGCCGTCTTCGCTAGCTGAAGCTGAAGATTAGATGGTTTAGTTTGTTTTCCTTTTCCGCTGCATTTCGATAGATAATTATTTTTATTTGTTTTTAAGTCATGGAACTGTGTATTGATTTGTCATAGTGTGTGCTCGGGCTGATGCCTGGACCGAGATTTAATACATGCTATTGTTCAGAAATTTGGTGTAAATTTCTGGGCGTGACAACTCATTTCCACACTAAGTATGTAAATTTCAAGCTTATAGACCTCAATTTGTGATGGATTTATGCATGCAAAGATGCGAAGGAAAAACTCCATGTTTTTTAATTTACTTTCATTTGATATGTTAATGTTAGATGTATGTCTAATACTTGATGCCTCTTGTTGCAGTGGTTTAACGTGGTAACATAAATTCTCATCTTTTTCATTTTGCTATCACATCCACCTCCTAGTTCTAGATCTAGATCTTGTCATATAAATATGTGAGAGAATAAAATTTTTAATGTCTATTTATTTGGTGCAATTAAATAATAATTATATTAGTTTGTAATATGTCGACGATATGATTTGATTAGATTTTCCTAATATACTAATTTCGCATGTCTGTGTAAAAAAATTTAAACTAATAATATTAAGGTTTGTATATTTGTATGTACAATTACTATTTTTATTACAACTACTGTAGACATTTTCAAGTAACAAAAATAAACTAAAAAAGATTTTGAAATAAATATATTTACATCTGTAACAATCTTCGCAGGCGGACGGACCGTTTGTGAAGATAGTAAAAAGGGTTTTCGCAGGCGGGCGGTCCGCCTATAAAGACGGACCGCCCGCCTGCAAAGATAGTTTCCCTATATAAGGCCCCGCCCGTGGTTCCAAAATTTCTAAGTCTAGACGGGAACCCTAAAATTTTTGGCGCCGTTAGGCTGCCAATTTTTTCGTCGCACGTCGTCCTCCGCCGCCGCCCGCCTGCGCCATTGCCCTCTGACCATCGCCCTTCGCCGCCATCCTCCGCGCGCGCCGACCTTCGACCTCCAGCCCCTGCCGCCAGCCCATCCACCGTCGCCGGCCTCCACCGCGTGCGAGCTGGGGGGAGGAGGAGGCGGCGGCGAGCCAGGCGCTTCAAATCCGCCAAGGCCGCCATGGAAGCGGTCCGTCCGGCCGTCAATCAGCTCATCGCTCAACTCCATCCTCCTCCTTGACTAATTGCTGATTTCTACTGCATCCATCCATCGATCTGAATCTCATACAGGAGACGGAGGAGAAGATCCTGAGGGAGAGGTTCAGACTGGAAGGGAAGGAGGTGCTGCGCGGGAGCCATCGTCGTCTCGTGATCCCAACGTTATCACGCCGGGACGGAGTTCATGGAGAAGCTGTCGCGGGCGCTCAAGTACTACGTCCGTGCCCGTCTCACCAGTGACCCACTCTGGAGCAACATCAAGGTCTCTTTCATCATCATCACCAATACACTATATCACTAATAAAATATATAAAATATCTAGTTTTGTTTTAACTTAACTTTTAAAAATTTAGTTTTGCGATACTTCACGTTAAATTCATAGTATCATTATAAAATTGATGTTAGTTTTGTAGTTCTGTGATTTAACACTTTAAGCGTGTAGTTTTCTGATAATTTGGTTTAATTACGTGCAGCAACAGAAGCCGTAGCCGGTAGCCACAGCGGTGATGGAGTGCTGACGCACCGGGGAGAGGCGGCCAAGGTGTGCCGCGTCGGCGTCTCACCAATGGACATCAATGTGCTCGGCTTTCGGTGTTCCAAGGTCCAAATTGGTCTTGCTGTTGGATGTGTTAATTGTGAATGTGAATTTGGGAATGTGGGTGATATCTGAATGAAATTGGGGGTTATATATGTGCATGTGGGGGTTACATGTTAATTGTGAATGTGATTTTGGGAAGTGGGTAATATGTGAATGAAATTGGAAGGGTATGTTCAATTTTTATAGGATATGTGAATTTGTTAGAAAATTTTAATAACATTTGGGAGGGGTATGTTCAATTTTTTTATAACATGTGGAGGATATGGTCACCTTATTAATTTTTTAGCAAATTAGTTTGTACTAATTTTAGCTTGTACTAATTTATCAAATTTGTTCGTACTAATTTAGCTAATTAGTTTGTACTTATTTATTACAATTTACAATTATGTACACAAGTTTTTATTAAAACATTCTACAATTATACATGTACTCATCGCCAAGCTATCCTTGTTCATGCCCAAGCCCGAACAGAAGGAGAAAGGGCGACGGTGAAGAAGGCGACAAAAAATACGTTCCCCCTAAAAAAGGGTAAGTGAACTTCATATGTAAATTGATCACCGTAATAACTATTAGCCGAGCTAATTCAAAACTTTGATATATATCTTCTCGTAGGAAACGGCGCCACGACGATCAAAACGGTAGCCGAAGATAAAAGATCCTCTAAAGACGACGAAGTCCCAGTTGACATAACCGGCTCCAAGAAAAACGAATAGTCAGCAAAGGCGAAGAAAAGGAAGGGCGAGAGAAGCGTGAATAGAAAGGATGAAGGGTCCCATGTTGTTACACATGTATTTGAAGTAACAATCTACAAAAATATTATAATATATATATTTTGGCAACACTTTTGAGTTATGCAATATATGTAAATTTCTCAGTACCAAATGCTTGATAATTTTTCAATATATGTACATAATAATCTACTTGCAAGAATTTCTATTAACGGGCAAATTACTATTAAATATCAAAAATTTCTACGTATCTTCGCAGGCGGTAGTTTCCTATTCACAGGCGGACCAACGTCCGCCTGCGAAAATTATCTTCGCAGGCGGATGGCTGCCCTGCCGGCGAAGATCGGTGATTTTCACCGTCCTTTTCGTATAGGCGGGCGGCCGCCCCGCCTGCGAAGATCATTTTGGCCGCCCGCCTGCGAAGATCATTTTCGGCCCCTTGCGATAATGCTTTTTCTAGTAGTGTTTCCTACTGGCAATACATACTGTTTTCCGTGAAATTTGTGCGAACTTTCGATGGAATTTGTGTGAGACTTAATCATGCTCGTCCTGTGTAACGTGCAGCTTTATGGCTAGTTCGATCTGGCATGCATGCATGGGATCGAGTGGCGACGCATGCCGGCAGAAGCAGCCCGGCTCCCGGTCAGGTCCGCCGCCCCCACGCGACCGTTAATTGCGCCCCCCAATCATTTCACCCTCATTTCTGTGCATTTCCACCGTCCTGGCCCCTCTCATGCTCTCATCATTCAGGGCCAAGCCAAGCCGCTGCCAGCTTCCTCGGATCAGCTCAGCACCTGCCTTTTTAGCGGCTCTGATACTGTCACTTCGATTAGTGTGTGCGCGTGTCTTTGTCTGTGTCTAGGAAGACCAATCTTAATGGGTATTTTATGGGCAATAAATAGAGTGTCATATAGATATTTTTGATGATGTGGGAAAATATTAATGAAGAGAGAGATGAAATGAGTTTCATGGGATGAAACCTTTTATGCACTGTTATCTAGACAGCTTGTGTCTTGTTTGTAACCTAGGAAACAACAATAGATGAAACTATGCATTTGTTATCTAGACAGCTTGTGTCTTGCTTGTAACCTAGGAAACAACAATAGATGAAACTATGCATTGAGATAGGGGTGTTTCATCCTAGTTTCAAATTTTTTAATGACATGTCCGTCTAGATAATCGTGTCCATGAAACTTGCATTGAGAATGGCCTAAGTGTACAACAGTAAGGCAATGGTTGTCTATATAGTTTAATCATCTAACGTAGCATCATTGACTCAAGAAAAACTTAGATACCGTCTCTTCATTCATCTATTGCTTGGACACGTGCTCCTAAAAACTTAGATACTGTCTTTTTGTTTATTTATTGCTTGGACACGTGCTCCCAAGCTGTATGTAACATTTTCTAGATCGTGCGTTGGTTGCATGTAATAAATACAAGATATATAAAATAATATATTAAATATTATATGTTTAACTAAGTAGACTACCCATTTTACATACACATATATCGTTCTGTTGAGTTAACTACATTCTTGGCAAGCATATCTATACGTGTTCTTTCCCAGTGATTACTTTCGTTTCTTTATATTTTCTAAACTATTAGAAAGAACTATATATAGAAGCTCATCTGTTCTTACTAATTAAAGTAGAATTTTAATTTGTACTAGTTAATTATTTTTATCATTCATATCATTAAATAGTTATAAAATATCATAAATCTTTTATCTTTTATATGAAGACAAAACAGCCTAAGATTGGGAAGATCCTGTTTATTATTTAATTACTCAAGATTGGCAACTGTTCTAGTGGCAACTGTTTTGAGATCTTTTATTACTCAAGGTTATTACTTACTCACTACACCCCATCCCAAAAAAGAGACTCCTGTTGTTGAAATTTTGTCCCAAAAATCCGAGTTTTAAGGCCATATATGCTACTGCCTCCGTTTCATAATATAAGATATTTGATTTTTTGGTTATAATGTTTGACCATTCGTTTTATTTAAAAATTTAGTAAAAATATAAAATAATAAAGAGTTGTGCTTAAAATTCTTTTGATAATAAAGTAAGTCACAAGCAAAATAAATGATATTTTCATAATTTTTTATATAAGATAAATAGGTAAATATTATAAGCAGAAAAATCAAACATCTTATATTATCAAACGGATGGAGTATTGGTTAACAAATTCAGAAATATTATACGAGTTTTATATCTTCAACAGTCTTTACTCACCCACTAGACAATATAATAATATTTTTCTAATAATGAATGGCACTCTGGTCTTTTTTCATCATAACTAAATTTACATCGAATGCTCGGTAATAAAAGTGAGTATAATTTGAGGAATTTAGTTACGAATGAAACTATTGGTACTTTGATGTAGCCACAAATTAGCTCCCATATACTCGTCGATCGTGTGGAGTTGTAGCTAAACCAAACGCTAATATATCCTTAAATTTGAATATTGGAATATGGGACATTGCTAAAAAAAATACAGGCTAAGATGGAGCTATTGTTTTCGAGTTCCCCAACTACAGATTTATTTTCGAATTAAACATCGTCGTAACCTATTTGTGTACGTTCAATTTTTTTTTAACGCATAGAATGCGTACGTAGTACATGGAAACCAAAGTAGCCACGAATCTGGTATGAAATCGTGCATTCTGAAACCTCGATCACAGAAAAACACGTATCATCAAGTACTACCATCATGTACAAATATAGAAAATTTTGGACCACTAGTTGCATGCCCTATTAACCGCCTCTGAATCATTTAACCTTGTTCCCACCTTATTATCCCTACCGCCCCGTATTTAATAGACATATTGATCTAACATTTTATTTTCATTAAAATAACCTAAATCTCTTATGCTTGTCCACGGAGGGAGTATTTCTCTTGTTAGATATCTTTGACTTCACTTTTATAAACTGAATTTACTCATCAAATGACAAAGTCCCCTTATTTTTTTTTCCTTAAGCCAGAATTGTTAGAAGCCATCTATATATGGACGGCATGGTCGCATCAAACCTGTCAATCTATCATGTCTGTGGAGAGGCAAAACTACGCATGACCCGTCACGATTTTGAGCCTTTTTTTTTAGTGGATTCGCGCTGCCGTTTGTGTCTAGACGGACCGCGCACCACTCAGGAGGGTGGGTTTCCTGCTGGATGCTAGTGGAACGGAGCATTCTTGGAGGAAGAATCTGGAACCGCTTTGCTTTACTGCAGCCTGCAAGGTTTGAGGTATCACTTGTTATTCCCGACTTTGCTTTTAATCTCTGTTCATGTCATTTTCGATGTTTGTTTTTAATTGATGATATCATAAATGTGGCCGTATTTAATTGCTTTGGCAACTACCATTGAGATGTCTAGTTGAGGCTAATGTAAGGTGCCAATCATCATCAAAAAAGTTTGCCAGACAGTAAATATTGCACGTAGATCAGAAGGAGGTGATGAACTTATCAAAGCCTCAAAGGAAATGCTAATGAGTATTGAGTTCTGATCAAGAGCAGCATATTCCTTTTTCTTTTTGAATTACTTACTCGTTGGAACTTGTCAGATTGTGAACTCCTCAAGCAAGGAAAGAGAAGTTACAAGTGTAACTTCGGACCTTCAGTGTTTGGTGGAGATTTGGAGGAAAATGTAAAGACAATATGATTATATAGGTTTAGGCAGCGTGGAGGTATAACATCCTACACTTATGGCTGCTCTTATCTTTTGTGTGCAATACCAATGTCAGGTATAATCCCCTCTAAAATCCCCTCTTATATAGTAATTGGGGGATTCCTTTCCTAGCTCTCGATAGTTTCCTTCACTAGTTCCAGATAGTTCCTTTCTCTAGATTACTGCTAGGTAGCTTCTTCCTCTATTCCTTTCATTCCCTCTTACTGGACTTGGTCCTACTTTTAAAGTGCTAAGAGGATAGCAAAATGGCGTAGTTTAGGCTAAGGACCAATTGGTCAAATGAGTGCGATAAGAGTTTTGAAGAGGATAGTTCCTTTCTCTAGATTACTGCTAGTTGAGGAAGTTCAACTGGTCAAATGAGTGCGATAAGAGTTTTGAAGAGCTCAAGCAAAAGTTAGTGTCAGCACCCGTGTTGATTTTGCCAGATCAGAGGAAAGACTTCCAGGTTTACTGTGATGCATCTAGATCAGGACTTGGATGTGTGCTAATGCAAGAAGGAAAGGTGGTTGCTTACGCCTCTCGTCAGTTGAGACCACATGAGGGTAACTACCCGACGCATGATTTAGAACTAGCAGCTGTAGTGCATGCCCTAAAAATCTGGCGACACTACTTAATTGGTAACAAGTGTGAAGTGTATACGGATCATAAGAGTTTAAAGTATATCTTTACACAACCGGATTTGAACCTCCTCCAAAGAAGATGGTTGGAATTGATCAAGGATTATGACTTAAGTATCCATTATCACCCAGGCAAAGCAAATGTAGTTGCAGATGCTCTGAGCCGGAAGAATTACTGCAATGTTGTGGCGTCAACGGAAGTTTGTGAGCAGTTACAGCAGGAGTTTGAACGACTAAATTTGGGTTTAGTCGAAGAAGGTTTTGTGGCAGCCCTAGAAGCGCAGCCGACATTGGTGGATCAAGTTCGCTAATCCCAAGCAAATGATCCGGAGATAGCCGAGCTAAAGAAAAATATGCGAGTCGGTAAAGCTCGAGATTTTTTAGAAGATGAACATGGGACAATCTGGATGGGAAACATGTTGTGTGTACCAGATAACAAGGAGTTAAAGGAGTTGATACTCCAAGAAGCTCATCAAACCCAGTACTCTATTCACCCCGGGAGTACCAAGATGTATCAGGACCTCAAAGAAAAGTTTTGGTGGGTCAGTATGAAGAGAGAAATTACAGAATATGTCGCCTTGTGCGATGTTTGTCAACGAGTCAAGGCAGAACACCAAAGGCCAGCAGGACTGTTGCAACCTCTCCAGATTCCAGAATGGAAATGGGAAGAAATCGGGATGAATTTCATGACTGGTTTACCAAGGAACGCTACCGGTCATGACTCGATCTGGGTAATCGTTGATCGATTGACAAAGGTCGCCCATTTCATACCAGTTCACACTACCTACTCGGGGAAAAGACTAGCTGAGATTTACTTGGCTAGAATCATGTGTCTACATGAAGTACCTAAAAAGATCGTTTCTGACCGAGGAAGTCAGTTTACCTCAAAGTTTTGGCAGAAGCTGCAGGAAGAATCGGGAACCCGACTAAATTTCAGTACGGCTTATCATCCGCAGACAGATGGTCAGACGGAAAGGGTAAATCAGATTCTTGAAGACATGCTCAGAGCTTGCGCTCTCGACTTTGGTGGAACTTGGGATAAGAATTTACCGTATGCAGAGTTCTCATACAACAACAGTTATCAAGCCAGTCTGCAGATGGCACCTTTTGAAGCTTTGTATGGGCGGAAGTGTCGTACACCCCTCTTCTGGGATCGAACAGGAGAACGTCAAGTTTTTGGGACTAAAGTTTTATGGCAGGCGGAAGAAAAAGTCAGAACAATCCGTGAAAGGTTGAAAACGGCCCAAACCAGACAGAAAAGTTATGCAGATAATCGTCGAAGGAACTTAGCCTTTGAAGCAGGAGACTATGTGTACCTCCGCGTCACACCTTTGCGAGGAGTACACCGGTTTTAGACTAAGGGAAAGTTGGCACCACGTTTCGTGGGACCATACCAAATAGTGGAACGCAGGGGAGAAGTTGCGTATCAATTAGAACTCGCTGCTAACATGGACGGAATCCATGACGTGTTCCATGTGTCGCAGCTCAAAAAGTGTCTCCGTGTACCTGAAGAACAGACCAACTGTCATGCCCGGAGTTTTATCCCAAGCCTAAATTTGTAATAGAAATTCATAAATAACAATTGGCTTAATTAACTCAGGAAAAATCCCTCTAAAAGGAATTAATTTAATTAAATCGAGGTTCCAAATCAATTAACAAGATTTAAACTCAAATTGCAGAAGTATAAAATTTGGCCAAACAAATTAATTTAAAACTCGGCAAAAGTGGGGTTTTCCTTTTTCCCTCCTTTTTCCTTCCTTTTTCCCTTCCTTCTCAAATTGGGCCGAAGTCCAATTTTCCTCCCTCCCTTTTCTTTTTCCTTTTTCTTTTTCCTCTCCTCCTTCCCGGGCCGGCCCAGCCGAGCCAGGCCTCTCGCCCCTCCCGCGCGCGCTCCCCCCCGCCTGGGCCGTCGGCCCAGCTCGTCCGCTCCCGTGCTCGCGCTGCGGCGAAGTCCGCCTCGCCTCCCTCCTCCCTTGCGCCACTGATAGGCGGGCCCCGCCTATCAGCGACCGAACCTGGGCGCCGGCCGAGTCCGCCTTCGCCCCGACTCCTCCGGACGCCGCGCCGCCGCAGCAACCACCGTCGCAACCGCCACCGCCGAGTCCGCCGCGTCGTCGACTCGGTCTCCATCGGCCGCTCCGCCCTAGCCGGCGCCGCCACCCTATAAAGCCCCACCTCTCCGCCCCACCGCCACTTTTCGCCTCCTCCGTGTACCGCCGCCCGCTCGCCGCCGTCGAACGATTTCTCTCGCCGGACGCCGTTCGCAGCCGCGGGACCGCGTCGCCACCGCCGCCTCGTCTTCGCCGACCTTCCGCCGGCCTTCGCCGCCGCCGGTGGTCCCAGACCTTCCTCGTCGCCTCCTCGCCCTTTTCGCCATCGTGCCCGACTTCGTCGTCCGCGCATCGTCGTCCGCGCTCGCGACGTCACCGCCCTGCTCCGTTCGCCCGTTCCTCCTCCTCACCGACGTGCTGCCGCCTTCCATCACCGCTGGTGAGCTCTCCTCTCCTCTCTCCCTCTTTCTTCCCTCTTCGCCGCCGCTGCCGACCTCCCCGTGCTGTCGGTAAGCACCAGGAGCCACGCGCCGCCGCCCCCGGGTCGCTGCCCGACGTCGTTGCCGTCACGCTGTCGTTGCCGTGCCGTTCGCCGTCACTACCGTGCGCCACTGCTCCGGTTGCGCTGCCGTCGTGCGCCGCCGCTCCGGTCGCGTCCGCTGCTCGGCCGCCAAGCTACGTCGCTGCTTGGCCGACGCCACCTCGCTCCTCCCTCGAGCTCCCGTCTAGCTCCTCTGGCCACACCCGCTCGCGCCGCCGCCCCGCCGCCTGCCGCCTAGCCGCGCCACCACCACGCCACCTCCTCCCGCGCGCAACCATCGCTCCGCTTTCCCCGGTCGGCCGTCGTCGCACGGTCGCCAAGGCTTCGCTGCCGGCGTCCGTCATCGTCTCTCCCTCCCGCGCGCCGTCGCCGCCGCCCTCGACAGCGTGCGCCGCCGCCCGTCGCCTCGCACCGGTGGTCGCCGACGCCGTCGTCGCCCTCCGGTCGCCGGTCGATGCCACCGACGTCGACGCCCTCGAGCCGTCGGTCATCGCCGTCACCACCCTCCGCCGCCGACGCCGTCTTCCCCCTTCCGGCCGGGACCGCCTCCCCCTCCTCCTCTGCTCTAGGCCACTGACGGTGGGTCCCACCCGTCAGCCGTCCGCCGCCCCCTTCCTCTCTCTCCTCCCTGGGTCCCACCTGTCAGCCTCTCCTCTCCCCTCTCTCCCACCGACAGGTGGCCCCCACCCGTCAGCGCCTCCTCTCTCCTCGCTGACGTCAGCAGCCCCATTAATTGCGCAATAAATCAATAAGGTTTTTCTGTTTAGTTTAAAAACCCAGAAAACTTCTAAAATTCATAAGTAATTCATCTAGTCTCCGTTTAGGTCCATTCAAGTTTCATTAAAACCAGAAAAATGCCAAGAATCCATTAAAAATAGTTTCTTTCTCTGTTTCAGTAGTTTTATAGCCTGTTTTTTTTTTGTTTTGCCTTGTTTGTCGTAGGTTTTTTCCCCGCCGCAGTGCCATTCGTTCCTGAAGTCGTCGCCGAAGTTCCTTGTGGATTTAAGCAAGGCAAGTGGCACCCTTCTTTGATCATATTTTACCTATGATTATAAAATCCCCCGTTTTTACATTCAAACATGCATTGTTTTATGCAAATCTATTTACTTCATTTACCTATTAGGCATTTACCTTTATATACCCGTTGATCCCCATTTATTATTATTGTCATCCCAGGGTTAATTTGACTAGACTTAGGCTTAGGCAATGCTTAGCCATGCTTAGTTCAACTAGCTCACCAATATTTATTTAATTATTGATTAGACTTTGATAGACCTTTCATGGTTGTGATCATTACCCATTTCCCCGATGTGGATTAATGACAACTAAAATATTGCTTATGGTTGGCTGTGGGTGCATGGTTTTGAGAGTCGTGCCCATGGCAGTTAAGGACCGGTTCTTAGGAAACCCTGAAGGTCATACACGTACTAACCACAAGCCAGAATGGGCAACGGTGAGACTCGTAATCTAGCTTGTCCCTATTCGACGTACCGAGGCAAGGGTAGGCGTGATGGAGTATGGACGGGCAATCGTGGTGTAACGAAAGCCTCTGCTGCTTCTGGATCTACCAAGGCACAAGAGGGGACTGCCCGACTTGGTGTAAAGGAGGGGGTGAAAACTGAAGTGTGGTGCGATTGTATAGGGAGGGTTAGGTGAAAGGTCTTATCATGGTTTCCGTACTGAGGTATCATGGTGATACGTTGGGGCATGGTAACATGCTTGGTAGCCATGTCTTGTGGGTAAAGTTGTACACCTCTGCGGAGTAAAACTATTCGAATAGTCATGCCCGCGGTTATTGGGTGAACCGACAGATTCACTGGGATTAGTTAAACCATTAATAACCTGATCAATCTTGGAACTGGTTTGACTCTGCGCAACGTGGTATAACGTTGGCAGTGGTTTGGGTCTGTCGCAACGTAGTTTAACATTGGGCAGAGGGTTGACCCTGTCGCTACGTGGTGTAACGTTCGACAGTGGTCTGGGCCTGTTGCAACGTGGTGTAACGTTGGACAGTGGATGATTATTTTAATGTTACTTTACTTTTATTTCAGTCTATTTTATCTACTGTTTTGCTAAATCACTGCAGCTTTTGTGCAATTTAACCTTAGCCTATCCTTGTTACCCTATTGCATTCATTATTCTCCCTCTCTTGGGTGTTACTTGTTGAGTACGGTGGTTTGTACTCAGCCTTGCTTATTTTTTCCCCCACCAGAGCAAGTGCCAGAGCCTGTGTCAGAAGAAGGTTGTTCCGAAGGTTGAAGTAAGGTTCAGTCCACCGTCAAGAATGCCTGTGGTGTGGAGCCATCATCGCTAGCTGAAGCTGAAGATTAGATGGTCTAGTCTTGTTTTCCTTTTCCGCTGCATTTCGATAGATAATTGTTTTTATTTGTTTTTAAGTCGTGGAACTGTATATTAATTTGTCATAGTGTGTACTCGGGCTGATTCCTGGACCGAGATTTAATCCATGCTATTGTTCAGAAATTTGGTGTAAATTTCTGGGCGTGACACCAACTCCAAGCACATCGATCTACAGGAAGATCTGACGTATGTGGAGAAACCAGCACGGATTCTAGAAACCAGTGAAAGGAAGACTCGGAACCGTGTGATCAGATTCTGAGAGTTCAGTGGAGTCACCACTCAGAAGAGGAAGCGACATGGGAAAGAGAAGATGAGCTCAAGGCCGCCCATCCGCAGCTCTTCGCCAGTACCTCCGAATCTCGGGGTCGAGATTCCGTTTAAGGGGGTAGGTTTGTCACACCCATAGTTTTGTCCTAAGCCTAAAATCGTAAAAAGAAATTCGTAAATAACAATTGGCTTAATTAACTCAGGAAAAATCCCTCTAAAAGAAATTAATTCAATTAAATCGAGGCTCGCAAATCGACTAACTGGATTTAAATTCAAATCGCAGAAGTATAAAATTTGGCCAAACAAATTAATTTAAAACTCGGCAAAAGTGGGGCTTTGCTTTTTCCCTCCTTTTTCCTTTCTTTCTCCCTTCCTTCTCAAATTGGGACGAAGTCCAATTTTCCTCCCTTCCTTTTCTTTTTCTTTTTCTTTTTCCTCTCCTCCTTCCCGGGCCGGCCCAGCCGAGCCGGCCCATCTCTCCCCGCCCGGCCGGCCTAGCCGAGCCGGCCTCCGGCCTCCTCTCCTCGCGCGCGCGCCTCCCCTCCGCGCGGGCCGCCGCCTCGTCCCAGCTCACCCGCGCCGCGCCCGCGAAGTCTGCGCCGCCTCCCTCCTCCCCCGTGCCACTGACAGGTGGGGCCCACCTGTCAGCGACAACGCCAGCTCGCCCGCGCCCGCGCTGGCCGCGTCCGAGCCGGACGCCGCGCCGCTGCGACCACCGCCGCAACCGCCGCCGCCGAGTCCTCGCCGCGCCCGACTCGGTCTCCAACCTCCGCCCCGCCCTAGCCGGCCTCCCCGCACTATAAATCCCCACCGCCGCCGCGCCGCCGCCCACTTTTCCTCTTGTCGTTCGCTGCACTGCCGCGCCCGACCTCACCACCGCCACCCCGATCCCATCGCCCGGTCGTCGCCGTCGCCACCTGTCCTGCCTCCTCGCTGACCCTCTGCCGCGTTCGCCTCCACCGATGAGCGTCCCCACCTAACTCTCCTCCTCTCCTTTGTCCTCGCCGTCACCGCCGGACCACCCACGCCATCGCCGGGCGTCGTGCGCCACCTCTCCGCCGTCGCTGTGTTTCCCTCGTCGCCGCCTTCACCACGCGGTCACCGTGCCGCCGCTGCCGGCACCCATTGCCACCTCTCGCCGCCGTGCGCGCGTCGCGCGCTCGTCGCCGTCGTGTTGGCCGGCCACCGCTCCCCCTCTCGGCCGTGCCCTTGCGTCGCCGATTCGTGCGCGGTCGTCGCCGCGTCGCCGTCGTCGTGGCACCGCCACCATCCGCTAGCGGCGCCGTCGCGCCACCGTCCCTCGGCGGCCGCCGCGCCACCCGAAGCTCCCGCCGCCGGCCGCGCTCTCCTTTCCCCTCTCTGTTTCCCTCTCTGGCCGGTGGGTCCCAGCCGCCAGACTTCTCCTCCCTCTCTCCTCCCAGGTTCCAGCTGTCAGCATCTCCTCTCCCCTCTCTCCCACCGACAGGTGGCCCCCACCCATCAGCGCCTCCTCTCTCCTCGCTGACGTCAGCAGCCCCATTAATTGCGCAATAATTGATTTAGGACTTTTCTGTTTAGTTAAAAAACACAGATAATCTTCTAAAATTCATAAGTAATTCATCTAGTCTCCGTTTAGGTCCATTCAAATTTCATTAAATTCATAAAATTGTCAAGAATCCATTAAAAATACTTTCTTTTGCTGTTTCAGTAGAGTTTGTGCCTGTTCTATTTATTTTTGTGCTTTGTCGCTTAGATTCGGACCCCGCCGAAGAGCCGGTTTACTTCGAGATCGTCGCCGAAGTTCCCCAGGGGCCAGAGCAAGGCAAGTGGCACTCATCTTTGATCATATTGGACCCATTATTGCAAATTCCCGCTATCTTTATTCAAATATGCATTGTTTTAATTAAAGTATTTACTGTATTTATTTTTCGGGTAAACCTTATTATTATGCCGTTGATTATCCAACTTGATTCATTGATGGACCATGGGTAACTTGATTAGTGTTAGGCTTAGGTTAATGCTTAGCCATGCTTAGAACAAGTAGCTCATGGGATCACCTTTCATCATGCTTAGTCCTGAATAGCTGTAATATTGATTCATTACCCGGTTCGGGTTAATGTCAACTAAAATATTGATAATGGTGGGCTGTGGGTGCATGGTTTTGATAGTCGCACCCATGGCAATTAAGGACCGGTTCACGGAAAACCCTGGAAGTAATTAAGTGCTAACCACATGCCGAAATGGGTAAGGTGGGATTTGAAGCATAACTACGAACTATTTGACGTACCAAGGCAAGGGTAGGCGTGATGGAGTATGGACGGACAATCGTGGTGTAACGAAAGCCTCTGCTGCTTCCGGATCTACCAAGGTACAAGAAGGGACTGTCCGACATGGTGTAAAGGAGGGGGTGAAACCTGAAGTGTGGTGCGATTAAATAGAGAGGGTTATGTGACGGGTCTTATCACGGTCTCCTTTCTGGTATACCACGGTGGTATGTCGGTGCACGTTCAAGTGTAGTGGAGTCGTGTCTTGTGGGTACAGTAGTGCACCTCTTATCAGAGTATAAACTATTCGAATAGCCGTGCCCACGGTTACGGGCGAACTCCCAGCTTCACTGTGATTAGTGAACTTTAATAAACTCGAGTACACTGGTTTTCACTTGGGACTACTGCAACGTGGTGTAACGTTGAGTAGTGGTTGGGCCTGTTGCAACGTGGTATAACATTGGATAGTGTTGTGGTATTTTACAACTGTTACTTACTTATCCTTTAATGTTTTCAATTATCTTTATTCATTTTAATCTCTGTTATTGGTTTAACCGCTGCTTTATTGCAACTTAGCCTAGCCTACCCTTGATAATCCCTATGCATCATTTATTCCCTCTTTTGCGTGTTACTTGTTGAGTACGGTGGTTTGTACTCAGCCTTGCTTAACTTTCCCCACCAGAGCTGGAAGTCGAGTCCGATAGAGGTGTCTTTCAGGAGTGAGCTGATCTACCGTCGAAGCTTTGCCTGTGGACTGGAGCCATACCCGCTGGAGCTAGTCTACCTTTTCTTTCCGCTGCATTTCCGCTAGAATAAGTATTATTTTCAGTTGTTTCTAAGAACGATGGTTATGTAATCAACATTGTCTTTTTGTGTACCCTGGCTGGTCCGGGATAGGGATTTTAATACATAATTAAGTTCAGAAATTCGTGTGAGGAATTTCTGGACGTGACAGTTCTACTAGCCAGCCTGAGGAGCAGCATTCACCTATTGTAGATAGTACTCCCTTATCTAGACCAAACCAAAAAAGAACAAAGAATTTTATTGAGGAGGAAGACGCGCTACTTGTGTCGGCATGGCTGAATACAAGTATGGATCCACTGGTAGGTATGAATCAAAATCGTGGAGCATATTGGAAGATAATTTATGATTACTACAACAAAAACAAGAAAGTCTCATTATATCGTAGCCAAAATTCAATCATGCGTCGCTGGAAAACTATTCATGAGAATTGCAATAAGTTCTGTGGCTGTCTCAGCCAAATAGAGGGCAGAAGGCAAAGCGGAGCCACTATACAGGATAATAAGTTAATTTAAAACCATTTAGCATCTGTTACTTGTCTTCTACACGTTTGCTACTGCATTTATCTAACCACACTTTTGCAGCTCTCGCAAGCAATGGCTTTGTTTAAAAGCGAAGAGAAGAGGGCTTTCCAATTCATACATTATTGGAGTCTGTTACGGACATAACCCAAGTGGCATGATAAGCTAAAGGAAAAAGAACCCCAGAAGGCATGTTCCAAAAAAAAACAAAAAATAAAAACTCAGACAAGTCCATGTATTGGTACTCCTAGAAATGATGAAACAAATGTTGATGTCATAGATAGTGAAACCACTGCGAATGAAGCACCGAAGAGACCGATGGGCAAGAAAAAGACAAAAGATCAAATGAAGCATGGCAGAGGTGAAGCATGCACAGAGACGATAGAGATTTTGTGGGGACAAAAGGAGTCAGACGCAGAAAAGGAGAAAAAGAAAGAAGAGAGGTATAAACAATCGTACGCAATACATGCTGCGAGGTTTGAGCTAGAGGAAAAAAGGGTTGCAAGTGAACTTGTTAGGGCTCAAACTGAACAGGCAAGGGTTGCAAAGGAGTCAGATGAATTACAACTCAAGAAGATGTTAGGAGAAGTGAGAATTATGACATTAGACATTACTTCCATGCCTCTAATTCAGCAGCAGTACTACAAAAGTCTAAAAAATGAGATCATTGCTCGTCGCACGAACAACCTAGGTTGACATGTAACTGTTTTTACTAGGTGTGAATTCTATATTATACTATTTTGTTTAACTTTGAAATATATAAGTATTCAGTTAGAACAGGAACTGACAATTGGAAGCATTACTAGTGTTCAGGAACTTAATTATAATTACTCATTTTTGTTAACATTACTGATGTTTGGAACGTCAATAAAAGCTGCATTGCTTATGCTTTCATGCCTCAACCAAAAGATGTATAGTATTGACAGTATATTCTGGAAGCTGGTTAGATTTACATAGTGTGATTTCTTTATAACAAATACTCCATACCTGTCACGCCCATAAATTCCTCACGTGAATCTCTGAACTTAATTGTGTATTAAAATCACTTTCCAGGACCAGCCAGGGTATACAAATAGACAATGTTGATTACATAATCAACCATCGTTCTTAGAAACAACTGAAAATAACACTTATTCTAACGAAAATGCAGCGGAAAGGTAGGGTAGACTAGCTCCAACTGGTATGGCTCCAGTCCACAGGCAAAGCTTCGATGGCAGACCAGCTCACTCCTGCGAGTCACCTCCATCGGACTCAACTTCTAGCTCTGGAGGGGGAAATTTAGCAAGGCTGAGTACAAACCACCGTACTCAACAACCAGCATGGGAAAAGGGTAATAAATGATGCATAATGATCATCAAGGACATGCTAGGGTTAGTTGCAATAAAGCAGCATTTAAATAAATAATAGAGATTAAATGAATACAGGTAATTAAATATGTTTAAGAATAAATTCATAAATAATAATTGTAAAGTACCACAACACTGTCCAATGTTACACCACGATACGACAGACCCAACCACTACTCAACGTTACACCACGTTGCAGTAGTCCTAAGTAGTCCTAAGTGAAGGCTAGTTTACCCAAGTCATTAATGGTTCTACTAATCACAGTGAAGCTAGCAGCTCGTCCTTAACCGTGGGCACGGCTATTCGAATAGATTTACTCTGATCAGAGGTGTACTACTGTACCCATAAGACATAGCCCCACTATACTTGAACGTGCGCCAACATACCACCATGGCATACCGGAAAGGGAACAATGATAGGACCCATCGCATAACCCTCCCTATTCAATCGCACCACACTCCAGGTTTCGCCCCCTCCTTTAAGTCGGGCAGCCCCCTCTCGTGCCTAGGTGAATCCGGAAGTAGCATAGGCCATCGTTACACCACGACTCCCATCCATACTTCATCACGCTTACCCTTGCCTGGGTACTTCAAATAGTTCGCAATTACACTCCAAATCCCACCGTTGCCCATTCTGGCTTGTGGTTAGTACGGAAATAACTTCCAGAGTATCCTGTGAACCGGTCCTTAATTGTCATGGGTGCGACTCTCAAAATCAAGCACCCACGACCCACTATTAGCAATATTTTAGTTGGCATTAACCCGGACCAGGTAATGAATCATTATTACAGCTATTCAGAGCTAATCATGATTAATAAGTGATCCCATGAGCTACTTGATCTAAGCACGGCTAAGCATTAACCTAGGCCTAACTCTAATCAAGTTACCCCTAGTCTAGCAAGAATAAAGTTGGATAAACAACGGCATAATAATAGGGTCACCGTAAAATAAATACAATAAATACTTTAATGAAAACAATGCATATTTGAATAAATAAAGCGGGGAATTTGCAATAATAGTTTCAATATGATCAAAGATGAGTGCCACTTGCCTTGCTCTAGCCCCTGGGGAACTTCGGCGACGATCTCGAAATAAACCGGCGCTTTGGCGAGGTCCGAATCTGAGCGACAAAGCACAAAAGTAAATAAAATAGACACAAACTCTACTGAAACAGTAAAAGAAAGTATTTTTAATGGATTCTTGACAATTTTATGAATTTAATGAAATTTGAATGGACTAAAACGGAGACTAGATGAATTAGTTATGAATTTTAGAAGTTTTCTAGCTTTTTTAACTAAATAGAAAAGTTGTAAATCAATTATTGCGTAATTAATGGGGCTTGCTGAAGTCAGCGGAGGGGTGAGGTGGCGCCGACAGGTGGGGGCCACCTGTCGGTGGGAGAGAGGGGAGGCGGCGGCTGACAGATGGGCCCGGAGAGAGAGGAGAGGGAAGGTGGCCGTCGGGCGGCTGACAGGCCGGGCCCACCCGGCGAAGAGAGGGGAAGAGGGGTGGGAGGCCGACGGGTGGGCCCCACAGTGAGGAGAAAGGAGAGGGAAGCCGGCTGCCTGGCTGACATGGCGGGCACACCTGGCGGTGTGATGGGAGAGAGAGAAGAGGGGGCCCGACAGGTGGGGTCCACCGGTCGGTGACCCGGGGTAGAGAGAGGGGAGGGGGACGACGCCTGCCGAGTGGGAGGGTGGCGGCGTCCAGCAGCGAAGGGCAGTGACCGGCGGCGAGCGGCACAGACCGGCGAGCGGTGGCGAACGACGGACCGGCGGCGCAAATCGAACGGGCGACAGCGGACGGGCGAGCGACGGAGTCGGCAACCTCGTCGAGAAGATGGCGGCGACGTCCGGAGAGAGTGACGGCGACGGCGTGCTACGGGCACGGCGACACGCCGGCAGTGACGGGGTCACAACGACGACAGCGAGGCGAGGGTGATCTTCGGAGCGCACACGCGCGCGGCGGCGACGTCTAGTCCGGTGGGCGCGGGCGGAGTGGAAAAGAGAGGAAGAGGAGTGTGGCGACGGCTTACCGGCGATGGGGACGGCGGCGGCGAATTGGTGAGGTGGCGGGACGCACAGTGACGACCGACGGCGAGGGTGGCAAGGCACGAACGGCGAGATCGATCGGTGGGTGGGGCGGCGGCGCTCGGGTGCGGCAGTGAAAACTGGCGGCGGCGCGCGGAGGAGCGAGATTCATAGGGGTGGCGCGGCCGGCTAGGGCGGGCAACAGGTGGAGACCGAGTCAGGCACGGACTCGGCGGCAGCCGTTGCGGGCGGCGGTTGCGGCAGCGGCGGCGGTGTTAGGCTCGGTCATGGTGGGGAGGCGGCTCGTACTCGCGCGGCGCGGGCACACTGGGCCAACTAGCTGGGCCGAGCACCAGCCTAGGAGGCGGTGGGGAGTGCGCGCGGAGGGGAGAAGTGGCCGGCTCGTCTAGGCCGGCCTGGAGGAAGGGGAGATGGGCTGACTCGGCAGGGCCGGCCCAGGAAGGAGGAGAGAAAAAAGAAAAAAGAAAAAAGAAAAAGAGAAAGGAGGAGAATTGAACTTCGGCCCAACTTGAGAAGGAAGGGAAAAAGAAAGAAAAAGAGGGAAAAGAGAAAGCCCCACTTTTGCCGAATTTTAAGGTAATTTGTTTGGCAAAATTTTATACATATGCAATTTAAGTTTAAATCATGTTAATCGATTTGGAACGTTGATTTAATTAAATTAATTCTTTAGGGGGATTTTTCTGAGTTATTTAAGCCAATTATTATTTACGAATTTCTTTTACGAACTAGGCTTAGGATAAAACTCCGGGTGTGACAAACCTACCCCCCTTAAACGGAATCTCGACCCAGAGATTCGGAGGTGCTGGCGAAGAGGTGCGGATGGGTGTTCTTGAGCTCATCTTCTCTTTCCCATGTCGCTTCTTCCTCTGAGTGGTGACTCCACTGAACTCTGCAAAATCCGATCACACTGTTCTGAGTCTTCCTTTCACTGGTTTCCAGAATCCATGCTGGCTTCTCCACATAGGTCAGATCTTCCTGTAGATCGATGTGCTCGGAGCTGGTTTGTTCTTCAGGCACACGTAGACACCTTTTGAGCTATGACACATGGAACACATCATGAATTCCAGCCATGTTAGCAGGGAGTTCTAACTGATACGCAACTTCTCCCCTGCGTTCTATTATTGGTTTTGGTCCCACGAACCGTGGTGCCAACTTTCCCTTGGTCTAAAACCGGTGCACTCCTCGCAAAGGCGTGATGCGGAGGTACACGTAGTCTCCTGCTTCAAAGACTAAGTCCCTTCTACGATTATCTACAAAACTCTTCTGCCTGGTTTGAGCTGTTTTCAACCTTTCGCGGATTATTCCTAATTTTTTGTTTTGCCTGACTCAAAACCTCCGTTCTGAAAACTTGGCGTTCTCCTGTTTGATCCCAGAAGAGAGGTGTATGACACTTATGACCGTACAAAGCTTCAAAAGATGCCATCTGCAAACTGGCTTGATAACTGTTGTTGTACGAGAACTCTGCATATGGCAAATTCTTATCTCATGCTCCACCAAAGTCGAGAGCGCATGCTCTGAGCATGTCTTCAAGAATCTGGTTTACCCTTTCCGTCTGACCATCTGTCTGCGGATGATAAGCTGTGCTGAAATTCAGTCGGGTTCCCAATTCTTCTTTTAACTTCTGCCAGAACTTTGAGGTGAACTGACTCCCTTGGTCAGAAACAACCTTTTTAGGTACTCCATGTAAACACATGATCCTGGCCAGGTAAATCTCGGCTAGTCTCTTCCCTGAGTAGGTGGTGTGAACTGGTATGAAATGAGCGACCTTCGTTAATAGCCTTCGTTAATAGCAGTCCTTCATTGAGAATTTCTCAATGAACCGGCGGTAATAACCCGCAAGTCATAAGAAACTCCTAATCTGGGAGACTGTTTTAGGTGGTGTCTACTTTGTTACTGACTCCACATTGCTCGGGTCCACTACTACTCCTTGAGCATTGATCACATGACCTAGGAACTTCACTTCACGAAGCCAGAAATCACACTTACTGAACTTGGCATACAACTGATGCTCTCTTAGCTTCTCAAGCACTATCCGTAGATGTTGCACGTGCTCTTCTTCTGACTTGGAGTAGATAAGAATGTCGTCAATGAAGACAACCACAAACTTATCAAAGTATTCCATGAACACCTTATTCATGAGATTCATGAAAAATGCTGGGTCATTAGTAAGTCCAAACGACATTACTATGCACTTATACAAGCCGTAGCGAGTAGTGAATGCCGTCTTGGAAATATCTTCTTCTCGAATTCTCAACTGGTGATACCCCGATCTCAAATCAATCTTGGAGAAAACATTGGCTCCCTTCAATTGATCAAACAGATCATCAATCCCGGGCAGAGGATACTTATTCTTGACGGTGACATCTGAAGTCCTAGAGAGACAGCCTAGAGGGGGGTGAATAGGCGCCCTGAAAATTCTTTCAAATCGTAGCGGTCAGTACAAGGGCCGGACCGTCCGGGCCTATGGCCGGACTGTCCGGTCGGCACTCTCGGGTTGGGCTGAGAGCTCTGGTCGGACCGTCCTGGTTAGAACACCGGACCATCTGATCAGTGAAAAATGCAGACTTGACAGTCTACCTTTTCGGTGATGTCCTTGGGAACGTGATGTGATTGTGTGTGGAATAAAACAGCAGAAAGATCGCAGGAACGAACAGAAGACGAAATCACAAGAACAAAGACATGAGAGATTTATCCCGAAGTTCGGATCTTTCAATCCTACTCTCCGTTGAGGTGCTCCTGCGAGCGGGATCTCTCTTGATCCTTTCCCTCTCTTGGCTTCCTCCTACAAGGCAAACACGGGTCTCCGAATTCACACCTAGGGACTAGCAACCTGTTCGCTCTACCATGCAGCCTTCTATGAGAAAGCACAAGAATCTACTATCAATCATACCTATTTCCTTGCGGAGATTAGGCACCAACCTTCACAACTTGCTCCCGGGCGATCCACACGAATTGGAGGCTCGCGGGCGACGCCTATCTGTCTAGGAGATCAATCTCCAAGAGTGATAGGCCACCTTGACTCCACATGAATCCATCAATGCCCGAGAATGAACACTCTATAAATAACTCACTAACCTTAACACTCTCTCTAAGACATGATCCAACGATTAATCTCTCTAGGAGGTGTATTGGGTTAGTAGGGAGGCTTGAGAGGTGCTAAACTTGCCCTAGCAACCAGAAGACTCGAACAGAAAGCCTCACCAATGGCTAGATCTCAAGAGCCCCTTTTATAGGCTGGCAGAAGTCACTTAGCCGTTGGAAAAGAAACCTGGCCGGATTGTCCGGCTAGGGGGCCGGACAGTCCGTCCGGTCCCTGCTGCCTGGAAAAACAGCACCGTGACTCCCCTCGACTTTGACTCAACTCTGACCACTCTTGGATGCATGCTTAGCTTCTGGTGACCCCTCTTAATAGTACGGAGTTCCTATGACTCAAAACAAAAAATAAAAAAACTCCTTCAATCTCCTTCGTCTTCATAGAGCAGTTGCTCCGGGTCACACATGCATCAAGTGAGTCACGTAATCGTTCAATCGAATTGATCCTTTAAACTTCTCTGCAATCACAGCTCAGTAGCGCACACATGCTCGCATTGTCATTAATCATCCAAAACTTCGTTTAGGGGCCAGATGCACTTTCAATCTCCCCTTTTAGGTGATTGATGACAATACTAGTCAACGCATGGCAATAAAACAGAATATATGCAGAGATACAATAAATCTAACTCCCCCTAGATCAATACACAAATATGCATGAACTTTAACCAAAAACAACATAAAGCAACAAAGTTCATGCAATCATCACACATCACAGGCAGAGGATTAAAAGTACGATCTATCCTACAATCAGAACATCCCAGTGACACAAAAGTTCTGGAAACATGATAGAGGGGCCGGACTATCCGGCTTCAGGGCGGATGGTCCGGCCGACATAGACTCAGAAACAATTTGACCCCTCTCAATTCTGCAACTTCTCCCACTTTGTCATCAATACAACAGAAAAGGGAGCAAGCAGGGGAATGAGATGGTCAATCATCATCTGACACGATAATCTCAATGGCACCGGAGTTGACGCTCGCACTCTCGTCCTCTGTCTAGACGTCGTCACTTTCAGTGACCTCTGCCTCTGCAGCAGCCTCGGGCTATGCTGGTTCTTCTACGTGAGGCACACCAAACACGAACTCCTGCTGAGTAGAGTGGCCACCTGAAACTTGAGGCTCTAGGGCCTCCTGCTCTGGCGGCTGCTTTGGCTGCTGCTCTGCTTGCTGCGCTGGCTCTCCCTCTGCCTAAGCTTCTACCTCCTCATCTGCTTCTGCCTCTTCCTCATTAGACTGTGCCTCGTCTGATGACTCCACTACAGGCACCTCGGACTCCTCATCGCCCTCCTCAACGTACTCCTCCTCCTCGGTGTCGACATCACTATCAATAGGAGCAGGGCGAGAGGAGGATGCACCGGCGTCTCCGACTATGGTACGAGCGGCCTCATAGGCAGGAAAAGGATCTTCATAGACCTCATCCTCGGACTCAGAGGGGATCTCATGTCCAGACTCACACAGAAGCTGATTGATCTTTCTTTCATTGGATTTTACTTTCACTGCTGTCTTCTTACAGATCCCAAAGATGACAGAGAGTGCTTTCTTGAAAGGAGAAAGCGATCCTGAAGATGGGCGCTTGGGAATCTGCGAGGTCGAGGGGTGAGCTGAGGCACTGGACTTTCCTTTCGCTGTGCTGACTTTGGGGAGAATGGGCTTATAACTCCGATGAGCACAGTCAGCCACAAACCTCAGTCCAGTAACAGTCTCAATCATCAGATGCAGAAAAGGAGCATAAGCCAAGCCACGAGAAGCATCCAAGATGATCTGCTGCAACTCATACCAAATATACTTCATGATGCTGAAGGGGGCCGCATTCTCCCTCATGCGTAACAAGGTATGGTGTCTGGAGGTAAGTGTTGTTTTGTCACCGCTCTTGGACGAAATAGTAGTCTTCAGCAACTTAAGTAGCAGATCGTAATGTGGAAGGAGCCCCTTGGTCGGGCCAAGTGCCCCAACTGGCGTCCGATCCACATACAAAGTGCGGACCACCTCCAAAGACATTGGGGACTCGGCATGAATGCTGGGCTTGTTCAGATCGAGTGTATCGAGTCCCGAAATGGTGGCAAAATGTGATATGGTCATAGTATACTCTTCCCCTTCAGTTAGCCACCGCATCTGCTGTTCAGTCCCATCTTCCGTCTCCTCAAAGAATACAGTCGCAAAGAACTGCCCAATTAGCTCCTCATTCCAATCCTTTTCCAAGCACATGATGTCGCCGACATCCTTGTCGACCACATCTTGATCACTTGCCTCGCCACTGGATTGCTAGAGGCCTGCAGATAGTCCCAGTCTATCCAATTCATCTCAATAAAGGAATTGGTCCTGCCAAGAAATACTGAATTATACCAGTCCACTTGAACTTGGGTCTTGAACCTATAATCGGCTTCAGAGATACTATTGTTCGGGAGCCTTCAACCGATCAATTCTGGTCTTCCCCATGCACCTCATGTAGTCCACACTCTTCCTAGGGGTCTTGAATTGGCTGCATAGCACCACAACCCCTCTTTTTCTTAGCTCAAGAGGGCGGTCACTCGACTCACGGGGGGTCGAGAGGAGCTACCACCAACTGGTTCCTTCCCCTTCTGCTTCTTGGATTTCATGGACTTTTTAGCTTTCTTGACTTTCTTGAACTTGGCAGGGAGGGTGAGGGAGAGACGGGTGAAGTGATCTCTCGCCCTGTCTGACTGCAAGTGCGGGGATGCGGAGGAGACTCAATCACAATCCCCATGGAGCGCTTACGAATAGCAGCTCGCTTGCCTCCCCCTTTGGTTGCCACTTTCTTGCCCTTAGTCATTTTCCCTCGTGGCAACTCAACCGGAGGGGATTCCTCACTGCCTGTCTCTGTAGATAGCTCCTAACGAGCCTTCTAATGCTTTTCTGAAGTCATGACTGAGGACAAAACATGCAAGAATCAAGAAGCATGAAAGAATTGAAGTATGGTGGAAGGTGGAGCCAAAGAACGATAATGACTGGCTGTGGGTCGGACAGTCCGGTCATACATAGGAGAGTCCGGCCGGAGCTCACTGTTGGGCCATAGAAGCTGACCCGGACCGTCTGGCCAGGGGGCCGGACCGTCCAGTCCAAGTTCTCTGCCCGGCCGAGAAGGCCAGCCGGACTGTCCGGCTTAGAACTACGAACTATCCGGGTAAGAACAGATGGGTGTGCATGTGATTTTATCCAGTAGATCGGTAAACTAGACATCTAACTAAGTGGTTTTCTATGGTCGAAAGACACTAGAACTTAACAGATTTAGAGATCGGGCTAAAGCAAAAACCCTAGAAAAGGATTGAAACCAATACCTGGAGTTGGGGAACGTCGAATCCGCATTCGGGGGCGAGTTCCTCACCACCAATGCAGTAAAAAACATGGAATCCAAAGCCTTTTCGACGGTGCAAACCCAAAATTGCCTCTATGGGTGAGGGAGTTAGGGTTTCAGGGAGAGAGGAAATGAGGGAGATTTCCTCTCTCTGCTCGGCCTGGGGGCAGTTAAGGGAGTCGTTGGCCGGACCGTCCGAGTAGTGGCCGGACCGTCTGGCTGGGACTTTGTGAAGCAGGCCGAGGGGGCTAGCCAGACAGTCCGGCTACGGTCGGACTGTCCAGTCCAGACTGAACTCTGGTGGAAGTAAAAGAGGCTGAAGCGAAACTGACTCTAAGAAGATTTGGTTATTCAACTTGAGAATCAGATCAAGCAATCAGTACGAAACTATTATTCTCAAGTCAAAAACCTTTTTCGCAATCTAGAAATCAAGTTTTCGCAAAGCACTCAACAATTTTCGCAAACAAGTTTGAAAAACAAGAATTTTGAAATTTTGTTTGGGAATGTTTGAGCCTTACTCCTGGTATTTAAGACCAATTCTATTGAAGAATTGACCTCAAGAAATACGAAGACTCATGTTGTTCTAACATGTGTATGAAATTGACTTAACTATTTGAAAAATCAAGCCGTTTTTCATGCAATGTTGCGAGAATCCAAGATATTTAGTTCATTTCTAACTCACAAAACTTTTTCTCATCTAAGGGCTTGGTGAAGATGTCGGCTAGTTGGTGTTCGGTTCTCACATGGGTTAGGGAAATGTCTCCTTTGGTTTCATGGTCCCTCAAGAAATGTGTCGGATATCGATATGTTTGGTTCTTGAGTGTTGGACTGGGTTGTTGGCTATTTTGATAGCACTCTCATTGTCACAAAGCAGGGGGATTCTAGTCAGGGTGTATCCAAAATCTTGGAGAGTTTGTTCCATCCATTGGAGTTGTGCACAACACGCACCGGCGGCTATGTATTCGGCTTCGGCGGTGGATAAGGCTATGGAATTTTGTTTCTTGGATGACCATAAGACTAGAGACCGTCCAAGGAATTGGCAAGTCCTTATGGTACTTTTTCTATCAACCTTACACCCGGCGTAATCTGAGTCGGAGTAGCCTACCAACTCAAATTTGCACCCTTTTGGCTACCAAAGCCATAGGTTTGCAGTGTGAAACCAAATACCTCAAGATTCTCTTAACAGCCACTAAATAACATTCTTTTGGAGCAGCTTGAAAGCGAGCACACATGCATACACTAAGCATTATGTCGGGCCTAGATGCGTAAAGATAAAGGAGAGAGCCGATGATTGAGCGATATACCTTGATATCTACCTCCTTACCATTTACATCAAGGTCGAGGTGTCCATTTATAGGCATGGGCGTCTTGATCGGTTTGGCGCCGTCTATGTCAAACTTCTTGAGGACATCTTTCAGGTACTTTGTTTGTGAAATGAACGTGCCATCCTTGAGTTGCTTTACTTGCAAGCCAAGGAAGAACTCCAATTCTCCCATCATGGACATCTCGAACCTTTTGGTTATGATCCTACTAAACTCTTCACTAAATGAAACATTAGTTGAGCCAAATATTATGTCGTCGACATAAATTTGGCATACAAACAAGTCATTCTTAAATTTCTTGGTGAAGAAAGTAGTGTCGGCCTTCCCGATTTCGAAACCGTTCTTGGTTAGGAAATCGCGAAGACACTCATACCATGCCCTTGGTCCTTGCTTGAGCCCATACAGAGCCTTGTGTAGCTTGTAGACGTGGTAGGGGTGCTTTGGATCCTCGAAGCCCGACGGTTGCTCCACGTATACCAATTCAGAGATTGGTCCATTGAGAAAGGCGCTCTTGACGTCCATTTGGCATAACTTAAAATCATGGTTAGCTGCATAACCTAATAGAATCCGAATGAACTCAAGGCGGGCAACCGGCGCAAAGGTTTCACCGAAGTCAAGTCCTTCGACTTGAGTGAAACCTTGGGCCACTAACCGTGCTTTGTTTCTTGTGACGACCCCATGCTCATCTTGCTTGTTCCAGAAAACCCAGTTGGTCCCGATGACATTTTGCTTGGGCCTTTCCACTAGAGACCACACTTCAGTTCTTTTGAAGTTGTTGAGCTCTTCTTGCATGGCCATTACCCAATCCGGGACTCCAAGCGCGTCTTCCACTTTCATTGGTTCCAAAGATGAGACAAACGAGTAATTTTCAGAAAAACTTGCAATTCGGGATCAAGTCGTTACCCCTTTTCTCATATCACCAAGGATGTTGTCCACCGGTTGATCCCTTTGTACTGTTTGATGAATTCAGGGATAGTGCACCATGAGGGCCAGAGCCGATTCTTGCTCACATGCGCCCATGACATCAATCCCATCCCCAAAGTTTTTATTGCCACCATCATCATCAACTAGTATGGGATCATCTTCGGTTGAGGAATCTTGTTGAATGTCTTGTTCTTGCTCTTGCTCCCCCTCAACCTCCGGGGGTCTTACATCACCAACAACCTTGTTGTCTATATCCTCCCGTGAAATTCCAATTCCTGCATCATTCACTTCAACTTGCTCTACTTGAGAGCCATTAGTTTCATCAAACGTCACATCCCTTGAGACTTCAACAATACCGGTGGTTTTGTTGAAGACCCAATAGGAACGTGCGTTTGCCTCATATCCTAATAGAAACCTTCATCTACTTTGGATGCAACCAAAGACACGAAAGTAGGATACGTTTGGCTTTTTACCGATTAGAAGTTCATATGCAGTTTTCTTGAGAAAGCTTATGGAGGTATAGACGGTTGAGGGAGTCGCACACGGTGTTGACGGCTTCGGCCCAAAAGACATCCGGAGTCTTATACTCATCAAGCATTGTCCGAGCCATCTCGATAAGTGTCCGGTTCTTCCTCTCTACAATCTCATTTTGAGGAGGATCATATGGAGCGAAGAACTCGTGCTTGATTCCCTCTTCATCAAGGAACTCTTCAACTTGGGTATTCTTGAATTCTCCTCTGTTATCACTCCGAACTCTTTTTATCATCACTTCAAACTCATTTTGTGTTCTCTTCGCAAATTTCTTGAAGATTTCTTGAGTTTCACTCTTGTCATATTGAAAGAAAACCCAAGTAAAGCGAGAAAAGGCATCAACAATTACTAGACCGTGTTTCTAACCTCCCATGCTTAGATAAGCTATTGGTCCGAAGAGGTCCATGTGCAATAACTCCAATGGTCTTGTTGTCGTCATGATGTTCTTTGTGGGGTGGAAGGTTCCAGCTTGTTCCCTGCTTGACAAGCACTACAAACTCGGTGTTTCTAAAAAATGACATTAGATAAGCCAAGAATGTGCTCCCCCTTTAGAAGATTTGATAAATTTCTCATCCCGGAGTGACCAAGGCGTCAATGCCATAGCCATCCAAGAGTCGATTTGGCGATTATGCCCCTTTAATCTTTCCTTAAACACCTCCGATTTGTCATCTCTCTTAAAGACGGTAACATCTATATCGGTGAAGAGGCAATTAAATCCAAGCTTACATAATTGAGAAACCGAGAGTAGATTGTAGCTAAGGGACTCAACGAGAAGGACATTTGAGAGAGAATTGTCTTTGGAGATAGCAATTTTACCTAAGCCCATTACCTTTCCTTTGTTGTCATCTCCAAAGATAATGTCGTCGCAATTTCCTCCATTCTCATCGAGTGAGATAAACATACTCCTTTCTCCGGTCATATGATTAGTGCATCCGCTATAGATCACCCAACTCGAGCAACCGAAGGAGTATGCCTCCAAGAAATAGGTCAAGCATGCAATTTAGGTACCCAAACATGTTTAAGTTTGGGTCTCTTAACAATAGTGACAACTCCTTTGGGATCCATATGCTAGGCCTTCGCTTCTCTTGACTTGATCCAATAAAGATAGCAACCACACGTCCACGATTGTTCTTCATGATCACATGAGAGCCATAGATAAGCCTGATTCGAGCTGAATCCTCATGAATTGAGGAGAGCTTAAAGTCAGCCTTTCTGCCCTGCTGGGGTCAGACTGTCCGGCCCGTAGGACCAGACTATCTGGCTGGTACTCTCTGCCAGGCAGACAGCTCAGGTCGGACCGTCCGGTCCTTGGGACCGGACCGTCCGACCGGACCCTTCTGCCAGATCGAGAAGTCTGACCGGACTAACCGACCCAGACCGGACTATCTGGTCTGCCCTCTCTATTGAACACAGGGGCCGGACCGGACCGTCTGGCCTGACTTCTCTGTTGAACAGAGGACTCAGACAGGACTATTCGGCCCTGTTCGGACTGTCTGTCCTCAGGGCTGATTTTTGCGTTCTTTTCAGCAGTTGACTCCCCTTCCTTCACAAATACAACACATGGTTTATCATTGATCATTACTATTTTTGGGCTTGCATTTGAGTCGGGGGAATAGCCAAGACCCCTCTTATCCTTTTTGTTATAAGAGGTGATTGTCTTGAAGAGGGCATCCTTGGATTGGTAAGTTCGAATGCATCTAAACTTTACCAAGGTCTCCAACCTCTCATTCTCCTTCTTCAACTCCTTGAGAGCTGCATTGTTAGTCTCAACAACACTTAGGTCAATAGTTTTGCATTTCTCACAATCAAGAATGGTATTGACTATTGTGTTGTCCTTAGAGTTGGAGAGGTTGTGCTTAAGATTGTCAATTTCATTCTCAAGACCATTATGCCTCACATTCATGGACACAATAGTTTCCTCAAGAATTTCATTGACATCCTTAATATTGGTTATGGTTTGATTTGCTAGCGTGAGTTCCTTAGACAAATCAACCAACTTTTCATCCTTTCTGACAAGGACCTTTTCAAGAGAGTCATTTTTTATCCTCTCTTGAATAAGGAGATCCTCTTGCCTCTCGAGAGATCCTTCCTTTTCTTCTAGCACTTTCATGAGTTTAGCGATATGAATGAGAGCGGGTTTGCTAAAATTTCTAAGGAAAGTATCATCATTATCATGGTCTATATCATCATCATCACTAGAGTCAACATGATGCTCGGGAGCTAGATATACCTTGCGCCCTTGCGCCATGAGGCACAATGGCGTTTGATCACGATCGTCATCGCTCAAGTTGGAGAAGAGCCGCTCTGTGCTTGATGATGATATGGCCATGGTAGCGATGGCTTTGCTCTTGCTATCGCTTGACTTGGGCTCCTCCTCTTTGTCGCTCTCATTGTCGCTTGAGAACCACTCTTCACCAATGTGAGCTCTCCCGGACCTTTTCTTGAAATACTTGGTCTTGCCCTCACCCTCCTTGTTCTTAGCGAGCTTGGGGCAATCCGCTATAAATTGCCCAAACTCCTTGCACTCATAGCATGTTTTCTTGGATTGCCTCTTCTACCGATCCTCATCCTTTCTCCCATAGCTCTTCTTGCGGAGGAATTTCTTGAATTTGTGGACCAAGAGAGCGAGTTCTTCATCCTCACTCTCCGATTCACTTGAGCTCTCTTCTTGAAGCTTGGAGCTAGTCTTCTTTGCCTTGAATACAATCTCCTTGTTCTTGGCTTGGGCGGCATTGGTGGCGTATTTCTTAACTTCCTTGGCTTCTTCCAACAAGAGTTCATGCGAGATGATCCTTGAGAGCATGTCACTTGGAGTCATTCTCTTGAAACCGCTTGACTCATGGATCAAAGTCAACAAGGTAGGGTTCCTTGGTGAAATTGCCCGGAGCAAACGCTTTACCACCACATGATCCGTCATGTCTTCACTCCCAAGGCCATGGATCTTGTTCACTATGACCATCATCCGGTCATACATCTCTTGAGGTGTTTCGTCATCTTCCATCACGAACCTCCCTAGCTTCCCTTCAAGAAGTTCAATGTTGGATTCTTGAACCCCTCTTGATCCTTCATGAGAAATGCGGAGCGTAGCTTCCCTTCAAGAAGTTCAATGTTGGATTCTTGAACCCCTCTTGATCCTTCATGAGCAATACGGAGCGTGTCCCAAATCTCCTTGGCTTCATCAAGTTGATCAACCTTGTTGAATTCCTCCGGGCTCAAGGAGTTGAGAATCACGCTTGCCACTTGAGCATTGCGGTGGATGAGGAGCTCTTGCACCGGAGTAAGATCTTCTTCATCTTCCGGCATATCCTTCACACCTGTGCACACAACATTTCAAACACTTGGATGCAAGGAGATTAGATGAAGTCTCATTTTATGTTTCCATGCCCCATAGTGAGTACCATCAAAGGAAGGTGCACGGCCGAAAGAGATAGAAATGTTAGATGAGGAAGTATTGAGTTTAGAGTAATCAAACTCAATAGAGGCTCCCTTTTTGGTAGAGCCTTCTCCACCATCTTCATCTTTACGGTTGTTGTTGGAAACGTCGCTAGTCTTGTCTCCCATCTTGGATCACTTCAAGCTTTTAAGCCTTTTCAGAAGAATAGGCTCTGATACCAATTGAAGTCCCAGAGAGACAGCCTAGAGGGGGGTGAATAGGTGTCCTAAAAATTCTTTCAAATCGAAGCGGTCAGTACAGGGGCCGGACCATCCGGGCCTATAGCCGGACCGTCCGGTCGGCACTCTCGGGTTGGGCCGAGAGCTCTGGCCGGACCGTGCTGGTTAGAACACCGGACCGTCAGGTCAGTGAAAAATGCAGACTTGATAGTCTACATTTTCGGTTATGTCCCTAGGAACGTGATGTGACTGTGTGTGGAATAAAACAGCAGAAAGATCGCAGGAACAAATAGAAGACAAAATCACAAGAACAAAGACACGAGAGATGTATCCCGAAGTTCGGATCTTTCTATCCTACTCTCCGTTGAGGCGCTCCTGCGAGTGGGATCTCTCTCGATCTTTTCCCTCTCTTGGCTTCCTCCTACAAGGCCAACACGGGTCTCTGAATTCACACCTAGGGACTAGCAACCCCTTCGATCGACCACCAAGGTCAAGATCAAGGCAGCTTGCCCAGCCCTAGATTGCAATTCGCTCTACCCTACAGCCTTCTATGAGAAAGCACAAGAATCCACTATCAATCTTACCTATTTCCTTGCGGAGGTTAGGCACCAACCTTCACAACTTGCTCGCGAGCGATCCACACGAATTGGAGGCTCGCGGGCGACGCCTATCCATCTAGGAGATCAATCTCCAAGAGTGATAGGCCACCTTGACTCCACATGCATCCATCAATGCCTGAGAATGAACACTCTATTACTCACTAGCCTTAACACTCTCTCTAAGACAAGATCCAACGATTAATCTCTCTAGGAGGTGTATTAGGTTAGTGGGGAGGCTTGAGAGGTGCTAAACTTGCCCTAGCAACCAGAAAACTCAAACAGAAAGCCTCACCAACGGCTAGATCTCATGAGCCCCTTTTATAGGCTGGCAGACGTCACTTAGCCGTTGGAAAAGAAACCTGGCCGGACTGTCCGGCTAGGGGGCCGGACAGTCCGTCCGGTCCCTGCTGCTTGGAAAAACAGCACTGAGACTCCCCTCGACTTTGACTCAACTCTGACCACTCTTGGATGCATGCTTAGCTTCTAGTGACCCCTCTTAATCGTACGGAGTTCCTATGACTCAAAACAAAAAATAAAAAAACTCCTTCGATCTCCTTCGTCTTCATAGAACAGTCGCTCCGGGTCAGACATGCATCAAGTGAGTCGTGTAATCCTTCAATCAAATTGATCCTTTAAACTTCTCTATAATCACAGCTCATTAGAGCACACATGCCTGGCTAGCATTGTCATTAATCATCCAAAACTTCGTTTAGGGGCCAGATACACTTTCAACATCGTTCAAAGCATGATAGTCCACACACATTCTCTTGGTTTTGTCCTTCTTCTCAACAATGTTAACCAGGGCACCCCAAGGCAAGGTACTCGGTCGGATATAACATTTCTGAAGTTGTTCATCCACTTGCTTCTTCACTTCTGCCATCTCATTGGCTGTCTCCTGTAGGGTCTCTCATAGATCGGTGCATATCCAGGTACCAAGTTGATACGGAACTCAATCTCTCTTTATGGTGGCATCGTTGTCAGGTCATCTGGGAACACCTCCGGATACTCACAAACCACTGGTATGTCTTCCAACTTCTTTGGATCTTTAACTGCTTCTGATGGATGCTTTTCCACTTCCACCTGATTAAGACTTGTTCTGATCTGCACAAACTCTGGTGATTGATAAGTCACGACTTCACCTTCTACACTGACCAAGGTGATGGTGCACTTGGTACAATCAATCACTCCTTGGTGCTTGGTGAGCCAGTCCATTCCTAAAATGACATCTAGGTCTTTAGACTCAAGAAGGATAAGATTGGCAAGAAATTGTGCTCTTTCAATTTCTATGGGCACATTTGGACTATAGCTGACCGAGGTCATGCTATTTCCTGGGGTACTAACCTGCATTGGGTTCTTAAGTTCTTCCTTTCTTACCCCATGAAATCCCACAAATTTCTTTGAAACAAAGGAATGTGTAGCACCGGAATCAAAAAGTACGGTAGCAGGTACGGAGTTGACAGAAAACGTACCCAGTATTACTTCTAGTGCAGTCTGTGCTTCTTCTGCTGTGACGTGGTTTACTCGAGCTTGCACAAACCTCTGCCCGCTACACTTCGGCTTCGGACAGTTGTCGGCGAAGTGGCCTAGGTCGCCACAGTTGTAGCACACCCAGGTTTAGCACCTGTGTCCTTCCTGGCTGGAGGAGGTTGAGCTGTTGGTGGAGGAGCATTCTGTTGTCGGGGAGCTGGTGCTGGGAGAGCACGTTGAACTGGAGCATGCTGGGACGGACCACTGTTGGTTAAGTTCTTCGGCTTGTAGGGACGGTGCTGGCGGACAATAAAGGTAGATTGCCTATGCTGCTAACTGGAAGGGTGAGGGCCAGTGTCGAATCGGGGCTTCTATGCGTGCGGCTGGTTGGACCTAAACTAAGTGGCCTTCCTCTTCCTATCCATCTAGAAGTACTGGTCCTCCTGATGGATGGCCTTGTCCACCAGTCTCTCAAAGTCAGCATAATAGGCCGAAAGCAACTGCTTCTTCAACTCATCATCCAAGCCTCCAAGGAACTTCTCTTGCCTTTCGGCGTCAGTGCGGACATCCTCAGGGGCATATCACTCTAGGCGATTAAACTCGTGCAGGTACACTGTCACAGTCTTGGTACCTTGTTGCAAAGCGTAGAACTCACGCTTCTTCTACGTGACTATTCTGTTAGGGATATGAGCTTTACGGAAGTTGAGGCAGAACTCCGCCCAAGTCACTTCCGTGGTGGTCGTGCGAGTAACCAGGAAGTTATCTCACCAAGCAGAGGCGGGACCCATCAGTTGATGTGTGGCAAAGGAGACCTTCTCCTAGTCGGTGCGCTGCAGTAGGTTAAGCTTCTTCTCTATGGCATGGAGTCAATCATTTGCCTCCATGGGGTTGGTGGTGCTTGAGAAAGTTGGGGGATGAACACGGAGGAACTCCGGCAACTTGGATTGCACCGGGGGTGGTCCATGCCATGAGGGTGAGCATTTGGGGGTGGTCCATGCCATGTTGATTGTTCTGGTGCTGATTCATAAGTTGTTGTATGTTGATGTTGTTGTTGCTGCTGCTGCATCATGAGGGTGAGCATCTGGGTCTGGCTAGCGAGGATCTGAGCAAGTAACGGATTCTCTGGTGAAGGAGGTGGGTGAGGTCCCTCGGTGCTGGAGTGGTCGGTGTTATGGTTGCCATTGCAGGTGTTTACCATCTGCAGGAGCGGGAGGGAACAAAAAGAGAAAGAAGAAAAAGAAATGGCTAAGCAAACAGAGGCTTTATTTAATTAATAAACTGCAGTTGTCTTACTTAAGAAACACACTTAAAAACCACACAACTCCTGGCGGTACAATCATAACCCCACTACTGCTATGGTTCACCACTAGCCCCAAGCAAAGCAAACCTAACACACCAAAGCTAACACACAACGACTAAAGAACGAAATTAAGGCTGCGTCTAGTGTGCGGAAGGAGAGCGACGATCGACGGCAGGAGACGGATCTTCTTCCTCATCTTCGGAACGGCTCCTAGAGTTGTTGGGGAGGCCAGCTAAATCTTCACTAGAGGCGGACTCACTGCTGCTAGAGACTGTGACGATCCCGTTACGGTTTCTTGCTGCGTTGTTGGGGGAGGTGCTGTTATCGGGGACTGGGGTCGGAGACGTCGGCACCATCTGCATTAGCGGTCGTAGTTCGTCCAGGGCACCAGGGTAGGATTGTACTCTTGGGGGTCTGCGGGTTCGCTTCCTTGCTGTGGTGCGAAGCCTTGCAGCATCGGGCTCTGGGAGTCTTTTGAGTCTGGCGTTCTCCTTCTTTAGGCGATCGATCTCATCCTGCAAACGGACGATCTGCGTGAGCTTGGCATCGTTTAGGGCCTTGGACGCTTCATGGAGGTCGTGGTGCATCTTGTCGAGGCCTTGAAGCACCGTGCACATCCTACCGAAGGTAGGGTCTTGCTCGCTTCGGGCAGACCAAAACCTGCTGACCGTGGAATTAGGTCCACGACCAGGGTGATATCGGTAAGCCGAATGACGGAACGTCAGGTCATGCCTGGCCCTAAGCGTTGTCATCAGACTGTAAGCAGCCTCCTGGTAGACATGCTCATGCGAGCCTCCGGCTCCTTCTGCTTCCATGTTGGGAACATAGCCGAGAATCCCGTGTAGCTCCAGTCTGACGCGGTGGGGGAACTCGCCTTCGAGAGGGTGGATCGTGGTATATTCCGGTTCATAGGGGCCAGAGCAAGGCAAGTGACACTCATCTTTGATCATATTGAACCCATTATTGCAAATTCCCCGCTTTATTTATTCAAATATGCATTGTTTTAATTAAAGTATTTACTGTATGTTATTTTCGGGTAAACCTTATTATTATGCCGTTGTTTATCTAACTTTATTCACTGCTGGACCAGGGGTAACTTGATTAGAGTTAAGCTAGGTTAATGCTTAGCCGCGCTTAGAACAAATAGCTCATGGGATCAACTTTAATCATGTCTAGTTCTGAATAGCTGAGATATTGATTCATTACCCGGTTCGGGTTGATGTCAACTAAAATATTGATAATGGTAGGCTGTGGGTGCATGGTTTTGAGAGTCGCACCTATGGCAATTAATGACCCGTGCACGGGAAACCCTGGAAGTAATTAAGTGCTAACCACATGCCGAAATGGGTAAGGTGGGATTTGAAGCATGACTTCGAACTATTTGATGTACCCAGGCAAGGGTAGGCGTGATGGAGTATGGACGGGCAATCGTGGTGTAACGAAAGCCTCTGCTGCTTCTGGATCTACCAAGGCACAAGAGGGGACTGCTCGACTTGGTGTAAAGGAGGGGGTGAAACCTGAAGTGTGGTACGATTAAATAGGGAGGGTTGTGTAACGGGTCCTATCACGGTCTACTTTCAGGTATGCCGTGGTGGTATGTCGGCGCACGTTCAAATGTAGTGGAGTCGTGTCTTGTGGGTACAGTAGTACACCTCTGATCAGAGTATAAACTATTCGAATAGCCGTGCCCACGGTTACGAGCGAGCTCACAGCTTCACTGTGATTAGTGAACCCTTAATAACTTGAGTAATTGGTTTCTCACTCGGGACTACTCCAACGTCGTGTAACGTTGAGTAGTGGTTGGGCCTGTTGCAACGTGGTGTAACGTTGGACAGTGTTGTGGTATTTTACAACTGTTATTTACTTATGCTTTACAGTATTTAATTACCTTTATTCTTTTTTAATCCCTGTTATTTGTTTAACTGCTACTTTTTCGCAACTAACCCTAGCCTGTCCTTGTTAATCCCTATGCATCATTTATTTCCCCCTTGTCCGTGTTACTTGTTGAGTACGGTGGTTTGTACTTAGCCATGCTTAACTTTCCCCACCAGAGCTAGTAGTTGAGTCCGATGGAGGTGCCTCTCAGGAGTGAGCTGATTTGCCGTCGAAGCTTTGCCTGTGGACTGGAGCCGTACCCGCTGGAGCTAGTCTACCTTTTTTCTTTCCGCTGCATTTCCGCTAGAATAAGTGTAATTTTCAGTTGTTTTTAAGAACGATGGTTATGTAATCAACATTGTCTTTTTGTGTACCCTGGCTGGTCCTGGACAGGGGTTTAATACACAATTAAGTTCAGGAATTCGTATGAGGAATTTCTGGGCGTGACAAGTTGGTATCAGAGCCTCCTTTGACCTTAGGATCAGCCCAATGGAAACCCTAAGAGCCTCTGCTTTTCATGTTTGTGCATAGTTTACGAAAGTTAGAGTGTTTTGAAAATGGGTTAGTGCTTTTCAAAAGCGTGAGTCATTTAAAAAGATAAAACCCCTTTGGTTGAAAAGCATGAGTAAATCGATTTACGGGTAAAACTTTATTTACTTTCTTTCTTTTATGATTTATTTATCTTGAAATAAAATTTTGCATGTATTGATTCCAAATCCTTGTGTTGTTTAGATGGCTGACCACCCCTTGTACCATCGTGGAAACGGAATGGCTGGATTCGTGGCAGAGTTGGCAAGAGTCTCGTTCACGGCAGGATACCCCTATGAGCTAGAGTACACCATGATCCACCCTCTTGAAGGCGAGTTTCCCCACCGTGTCAGATTGGAGCTAGATGGAAGCAGCTTACAGTCTGATGACAACGCTCAGGGCCAGGCACGACCTGACGTTTCAGCATTCGGCTTACCGGTATCACCCTGGTCGTGGACCCAATTCCATGGTCAGTAGGTTTCAGTCTGCCCGAAGTGAGCAAGACCCTACCTTCGGTAGGATGTGCACGGTACTGTAGGGCCTCGACCAGATGCATCACGATCTCCATGAAGCGTCCAAGGCCTTGAACGACGCCAAGCTCACCTAGATCGTCCGTCTGCAGGATGAGATCGATCGATTGAAGAAGGAGAACGCCAGGCTTAAAGGACTCCCAGAGTCCAGTGGTGCAAGGCTTCGCACTATGGCAAGGAAGCGAACCCGTGGGCCGCCAAGAGTTCAGCCTTACCCCGGTGCCCCGGATGAACCAAGACCACTGATGCAAATGGTGCCAACCTCTCCGACCCCAATGCCCGAAGAAGGTGTCTCCCCTTTCAACGCTGCAAGGAACCATAACGGGATCGTCACAGTCTCTAGTAGCAGCGAGTCCGCTTCTGGTGAAGATGAAGATGGTCTCCCCAGCAACTCCAGGAGCCGTTCCGAAGACGAGGAAGATCCGTCTCCTGTCGTCGATCGTCGCTCTCCTTCCGTGCCCTAGACGTCGCCTTTAGCTTCGTTCTTAGTCGTTGTGTGCTAGTTTTGGTGTGTTAGGTTTGCTTCGCTTGGGGCTAGTGGTGAACCATAGCAGTAGTGGGGTTATGGTTGTACCACCAGGAGTTGTGTGGTTTTTAAGTGTGTTTCTTAAGCAAGACAATTACAGTTCACTAATTAAATAAAGCCCTGTTTGCTTAGCCGTTTCTTTTTCTTCTTTCTCTTTCTGTCCCCCGCTCCTGCAGATGGTGAACACCCGCCACGGCAACCGCGACACCGACCAGTCCAGCACCGGAGGACCACCCCCACCGCCTCCACCAGAGAACCCGTCACTCGCCCAGATTCTTGCTAGCCAGACACAGATGCTCTCTTGGATGATGCAGCAGATGCAACAGCAGCAGCAGCAACACCAACAAGTGCTACAGCAGCTCTTGAACCAGAATCAGAATAACCAGCAACAGCATGGACCACCCCCAGTGCAGTCCAAGTTACAGAGTTTCTCCGTGTTCGTCCCCCGACATTCTCAAGCACTACCAACACCATGGAGGCAAGTGATTGGCTCCATGCTATCGAGAAGAAGCTCAACCTACTGCAGTGCACTGATCAAAAGAAAGTTTCCTTCGCCGCACATCAACTGATGGGTCCCGCCTCTGCTTGGTGGGATAATTTCCTCGTTACCCGCACCGCTACCACGAAAGTGACTTGGGCGGAATTCTGTCTTAACTTCCGCAAGGCCCATATCCCTGATGGGATAGTCACCCAGAAGAAGCGTGAGTTCCGCTCTCTGCAGCAAGGTACCAAGAAAGTGACAGAGTACCTTCATGAGTTTAATCGCCTAGCGCGATATGCTCCCGAGGATGTTCGCACCGACGCCGAAAGACAAGAAAAATTCCTCAGAGGTTTGGATGATGAGTTGAAGAAGCAGTTGCTTTCGGGCGATTATGCTGACTTTGAAAAACTAGTGGACAAGGCCATCCGTCAAGAAGACCAGCACCTCCAGATGGACAGGAAAAGAAAGACTTCACAGTTCAGGTCTAACCAGCCGCCTCCTCAGAAGCCCCGATTCCACACCGGCCCCCATCCTTCGAATCAGCAGCACGGGCAATCAACCTTTATTGTCCGCCAACACCGTTCCTACAATCCCAACAACTTCTCAAGTGGTTCATCTCAGCGTGCTCCACCTCAGCGTGCTCTCCCTGCACCAGCTCCCCGACAACAGAACGCTCCTCCACCGATAGCTCAACCTCCTCCAAGAAGGATGCAGGTGCAAAGCCTGGAGTGTGCTACAACTGTGGCGACCCAGGTCACTTTGCCGACAAGTGCCCGAAGCCGAAGCACAGCGGGCAGAGGTTCGTGCAAGCTCGCGTGAATCATGTCACTGCAGAAGAAGCACAGGCTGCGCCAGAAGTAATACTGGGTACGTTTCCTGTCAGCTCCGTACCTGCTACAGTACTTTTTGATTCTAGTGCTACACACTCTTTTATTTCAAGAATGTTTGTGGGATTGCTTGGGTTAAGAAGGGAAAAGCCAAGAGACCCGATGCGGGTTAGTACTCCAGGGCATAGTATGTTTTCGGACCTTTATAGCCCTAATGTGCCCATAGAAATCCAAGGGACATCCTTTCTAGCCAATCTCATCCTTCTCGAATCTAAAGACCTAGATGTCATTTTGGGAATGGACTGGCTTACCAAGCACCAAAGAGTGATTAATTGTGCCAGGCATACAGTCACCTTGACCAGTGAAGGTGGTGAAGTGGTGACTTATCAGTCGCCGGAGTCGGTAACAACCAGGACTTGTTTGAATCAGATGGAAGCCGAAGAACAACCCTCGGATACAGTCAAAGGTCCGAAGAAGTTGGAAGACATACCAGTGGTTTGTGAGTATCCGGAGGTGTTTCCAGATGATCTCACAACAATGCCGCCAGAAAGAGAGATCGAGTTCCATATCGATTTGGCACCAGGGACTACACCGATCTATAAGAGACCCTACAGGATGGCCGCTAATGAGATGGCAGAAGTGAAGAAACAAGTGGATGAACAGCTTCAGAAAGGTTACATCCGACCGAGTACCTCGCCTTGGGGTGCCCCGGTTATCTTTGTTGAGAAGGACAAAACTAAGAGAATGTGTGGACTATCGTGCTTTGAACGATGTGACCATCAAGAATAAGTACCCTCTGCCAAAGATTGATGATCTGTTTGATCAATTGAAGGGAGCCAAAGTTTTCTCCAAGATCGATTTGAGATCAGGGTATCACCAGTTGAGAATTCGGGAAGAAGATATCCCCAAGACGGCATTCACTACTCGCTATGGCTTGTATGAATGTACGATAATGTCGTTTGGACTTACTAATGCCCCGGCATTCTTCATGAATCTCATGAATAAGGTGTTCCTGGAATACCTGGATAAGTTTGTGGTTGTCTTCATCGATGACATTCTTATCTACTCCAAGTCAAAAGAAGAGCACGAGCAACATTTGCGGATTGTGCTAGAGAAGCTAAGAGAACACCAGTTGTACGCCAAGTTCAGCAAGTGTGATTTCTGGCTGCACGAAGTGAAGTTCCTTGGCCATGTGATCAATGCGCAAGGTGTAGCAGTGGACCCCAGTAATGTGGAGTCAGTGACAAAGTGGACCCCGCCTAAGACGGTTTCCCAAATCAGGAGTTTCTTAGGACTTGAGGGCTATTACCGTCGGTTCATTGAGAATTTCTCGAAGATAGCCAAGCCAATGACACAGTTGTTGAAAAAGGAAGAGAAGTTCAAGTAGTCAAGTGAGTGCAATAAGAGTTTTGAAGAGCTCAAGCAAAGGTTGGTTTCAGCACCAGTATTGATTTTGCCAGATCAGATGAAAGACTTCTAGGTTTACTGTGATGCATCCAGATCAGGACTTGGATGTGTGCTAATGCAAGAAGGAAAGGTGGTTGCTTACGCCTCTCGTCAGTTGAGACCACATGAGGGTAACTACCCGACTCATGATTTGGAACTAGCAGCTGTGGTGCATGCCCTAAAAATTTGGCGACACTACTTAATTGGTAACAAGTGTGAAGTATATACGTATCATAAGAGTTTAAAGTATATCTTTACACAACCGGATTTGAACCTTCGCCAGCGAAGATGGTTGGAATTGATCAAGGATTATGATTTAAGTATCCATTACCATCCAGGCAAAGCAAATGTAGTTGCAGATGCTTTGAGCCGAAAGAGTTACTGCAATGCTGCGGTATCAACGGAAGTTTGTGAGCAGTTACAACAGGAGTTTGAACGACTGAATTTGGGTTTAGTCGAAGAAGGTTTTGTGGCAGCCCTAGAAGCGCAGCCCACTTTGGTAGATCAAGTTGATCAATCCCAAGCAAATGATCCAGAGATAGCCGAGCTGAAGAAACATATGCGAGTCGGTAAAGCTCGAGATTTTTCAGAAGATGAACATGGAACAATCTGGATGGGAAACAGGTTGTGTGTACCAGATAACAAGGAGTTAAAGGAGTTGATACTCCAAGAAGCTCATGAAACTCAGTACTCTATTCACCCCGGGAGTACCAAGATGTATCAAGACCTCAAAGAAAAGTTCTGGTGGGTTAGTATGAAGAGAGAAATCGCAGAGTATGTCGCCTTGTGCGATGTTTGTCAACGAGTCAAAGCAGAACACCAAAGGCCAGCAGGACTGTTGCAACCTCTCCAGATTCCAGAATGGAAATGGGAAGAAATCGGGATGGATTTCATCACTGGTTTACCAAGGACCGTTGCCGGTCATGACTCGATTTGGGTAATCGTTGATCGATTGACAAAGGTTGCTCATTTCATACCAGTTCACACTACCTACTCGGGGAAAAGATTAGCTGAGATTTACTTGGCTAGGATCATGTGTCTACATGGAGTACCGAAGAAGATTGTTTCTGACCGAGGAATTCAGTTTACTTCAATGTTTTGCAAGAAGTTACAGGAAGAATTGAGAACCCGACTAAATTTCAATACAGCTTATCATCCACAGACAGATGGTCAGACGGAGAGGGTAAATCAGATTCTTGAAGACATGCTCAGAGCTTGCGCTCTCGACTTTGGTGGAACTTGGGATAAGAATCTACCGTATGCGGAGTTTTCATACAACAACAGTTATCAAGCCAGTCTGCAGATGACACCTTTTGAAGCTTTGTATGGGCGGAAGTGTCGTACACCCCTCTTCTGGGATCAAACAGGAGAACGTCAAGTTTTTGGGACTAAAGTTTTAAGTCAGGCGGAAGAAAAAGTCAGAACAATCCGTGAAAGGTTGAAAACAGCTCAAACCAGACAGAAGAGTTATGCAGATAATCGTCGAAGGGACTTAGCCTTCGAAGCCGGAGACTATGTGTACCTCCGCGTCACACCTTTGCGAGGAGTACACCGGTTTCAGACCAAAGGAAAGTTGGCACCACGTTTCGTGGGACCATACCGAATAGTGGAACGCAGGGGAGAAGTTGCGTATCAGTTAGAGCTCCCTGCTAACATGGCTGGAATCCATGACGTGTTCCATGTGTCGCAGCTCAAGAAGTCCCTACGTGTGCCTGAAGAACAGACCAACTCCGATCACATCGATCTACAGGAAGATCTAACGTATGTGGAGAAGCCAGCACGGATTCTGGAAACCAGTGAAAGAAAGACTCGGAACCGTGTGATCAGATTCTGCAGAGTTCAGTGGAGTCACCACTCAGAAGAAGAAGCGACATGGGAAAGAGAAGATGAGCTCAAGGCCGCCCATCCGCACCTCTTCGCCAGCGCCTCCGAATCTCGGGGTCAAGATTCCGTTTAAGGGGGTAGGTTTGTCACACCCGGAGTTTTGTCCTAAGCCTAAAATCGTAAAAAGAAATCCGTAAACAACAATTGGCTTAATTAACTCAGGAAAAATCCCTCTAAAAGAACTTAATTTATTTACATCGAGGCTCGCAAACCGATTAACTGGATTTAAATTCAAATTGCAGAAGTAAAAATTTGGCCAAACAAATTAATTTAAAACTCGGCAAAAGTGGGGTTTTCCTTTTTCCCTCCTTTTTCCTTTCTTTTTCCCTTCCTTCTCAAATTGGGCCGAAGTCCAATTTTCCTCCCTCCTTTTTCTTTTTCTTTTTCTCTTTTCTTTTCTTCCTTCCCGAGCCGGCCCAGCCGAGCCGGCCCATTTTCCCTCGGCCGGCCCAGCCGACCGGCCACCTCCACCCGCGCGCGCTCCTCCCTCCGCCTGGGCCGCCGCTCGACCCAGCTCGCCGCGCCGCGCTCGCCCGCGAGTCCACGCCGCCTCCCTCCTCCCTCGCGCCACTGACAAGTGGGGCCCACCTGTCAGCGACCGCCTCCCCGCAAGCGCCAGCGCCCGCGCCCACGCCGCGCCGCCCCGAGTCCGAGTCCGCGCCACCGCCGCAACGGCCGCCGCCGAGACCGCGTCGTACCCAACTCGGTCTCCAACCTCCGCCCGCCCTAGCCGGCGCCGTCACACTTTAAATCCCGAGCCGCCGCGCGCCGTCGCCCACTTTCCCTCTTCGCTCGAGTCGCCGCCGCGCTGTCGCCGTTCACCGCCACCGTTCAATCTCGCCTCCAGCCGCTGGTCGTCGCCGTCCAGCTACGTCACCGCCTCCGTGTCGCCGTCGCCGTCGGATTGCCGCCCTCGTCGTCGCCGGTGGACATCCCCAGCGCCGCGCGCCCCTCGTCCGCCCGGTCGCCGCCACGCCACGTCGCCTCGCCGCCGTCCGCGGAATTCGCCACCGCGCGTCGCCAACCACCGCGCATGTGCGTCATCACCTCCACCTCGCCCTCGCCGAGGCGCCGCCATCTCTGTCGCCGCTGGTGAGCGTTTCCCCTCTCCCTCTCCCATTCCCTCCATCATCGCCGCCGAGCTCTCCCCCACGCCGTCGTCGTCGGACTCCGCCGGTCGCCGGCAGCCCCTGCCAGACCGTCGCCCAGCTTCACCGTCGTCACGCTGTCCTCGCGCCACCCACGCCTTCCCGCATGGCCTCTTCCCGCGCCCACCCGCCGTCACCGTGCCGTCGTCGCCGTGCGCCGCGCTCGGTCGCGCGCCACGCGCTGTCACCGGACGCCGGTCGTCGCCGTCGCGCCGTCATCGCCGTCGCCGTGCGCCGCCGCCGCCGCGCCACTCGCAGCTCCCGCCGCCGGCCGCGCTCTCTGCTCCCCTCTCTGTTCCCCTCTCGTTGACGAGCGGGCCCCACTCGTCAGTCGCCACCGCACCCTCCCTTCCTCTCTCTCCTCCCCGGGCCCGCGTGTCAGTCTCTCCCTCCCCCTCTCTCTCACCGACAGGTGGTCCCCACCTTTCAGCCGTCAGCCTCCTCTCTCGTCGCTGACGTCAGCAGCCCCATTAATTGCGCAATAGTTGATTTAGGACTTTTCTGTTTAGCTAAAAAAACCCAGAAAACTTCTAAAATTCATAAGTAATTCATCTAGTCTCCGTTTAGGTCCATTCAAATTTCATTAAATTTATAAAATTGTCAAGAATCCATTAAAAATAGTTTCTTTTGCTGTTTCAGTAGAGTTTGTGACTGTTTTATTTATTTTTGTGCTTTGTCGATTAGATTCGGACCCCGTCGAAGAGCCGGTTTACTTCGAGATCGTCGCCGAAGTTCCCCAGGGGCCAGAGCAAGGCAGGTGGCACTCATCTTTGATCATATTGAACCCATTATTGCAAATTCCCCGCTTTATTTATTCAAATATGCATTGTTTTAATTAAAGTATTTACTGTATGTTATTTTCGGGTAAACCTTATTATTATGCCGTTGTTTATCCAACTTTATTCACTGTTGGACCAGGGGTAACTTGATTAGAGTTAGGCTAGGTTAATGCTTAGCCGTGCTTAGAACAAATAGCTCATGGGATCACCTTTAATCATGTCTAGTTCTGAATAGCTGAGATATTGATTCATTACCCGGTTCGGGTTGATGTCAACTAAAATATTGATAATGGTGGGCTGTGGGTGCATGGTTTTGAGAGTCGCACCTATGGCAATTAGGACCGGTTCACGGGAAACCCTGGAAGTAATTAAGTGCTAACCACATGCCGAAATGGGTAAGGTGGGATTTGAAGCATGACTTCGAACTATTTGACGTACCCAGACAAGGTTAGGCGTGATGGAGTATGGACGGGCAATCGTGGTGTAACGAAAGCCTCTGCTGCTTCCGGATCTACCAAGGCACAAGAGGGGACTGCCCGACTTGGTGTAAAGGAGGGGGTGAAACCTGAAGTGTGGTACGATTAAATAGGGAGAGTTGTGTAACGGGTCCTATCACGGTCTCCTTTCCGGTATGCCGTGGTGGTATGTCGGCGCACGTTCAAGTGTAGTGGAGTCGTGTCTTGTGGATACAGTAGTACACCTCTGATCAGAGTATAAACTATTTGAATAGCCGTGCCCATGGTTACGGGCGAGCTCCCAGCTTCACTGTGATTACTGAACCCTTAATAACTTGAGTAATTGGTTTCTCACTCGGGACTACTGCAACGTGGTGTAACGTTGAGTAGTGGTTGGGCCTGTTGCAACGTGGTGCAACGTTGGACAGTGTTGTGGTATTTTACAACTGTTATTTACTTATGCTTTACAGTATTTAATTATCTTCATTCTTTTTTAATCCCTGTTATTTGTTTAACTGCTGCTTTTTCACAACTAACCCTAGTCTGTCCTTGTTAATCCCTATGCATCATTTATTTCCCCCTTGTCCGTGTTACTTGTTGAGTACGGTGGTTTGTACTCAGCCTTGCTTAACTTTCCCCACCAGAGCTAGTAGTTGAGTCCGATGGAGGTGCCTCTCAGGAGTGAGCTGATTCACCGTCAAAGCTTTGCTTGTGGACTGGAGCCGTACCCGCTGGAGCTAGTCTACCTTTTTTTTCTTTCCGCTGCATTTCCGCTAGAATAAGTGTAATTTTCAGTTGTTTCTAAGAACGATGGTTATGTAATCAACATTGTCTTTTTGTGTACCCTGGCTAGTCCTAGACAGGGGTTTAATACACAATTAAGTTCAGGAATTCGTGTGAGAAATTTCTGGGCATGACATTCCATTGGGCTAATCCTACGGTCAAAGGTGGGTCTGATAGCAACTTGTCACGCCTAGAAATTCCTCACACGAATTTGTGAACTTAATTGTGTATTAAAATCCCTATCCAGGACTAGCCAGGGTACACAAATAGATAATGTTGATTAGATAACCATCGTTCTTAGAAACAACTGAAAATAACACTTATTCTAACGAAAATGCAGCGAAAGGTAGGGTAGACTAGCTTCAGCTGATACGGCTCTAGTCCACAGGCAAAGCTTCGACGGCAGACCAGCTCACTCCTGCGAGTCACCTCCATCGGACTCAACTTCTTGCTCTAGAGGGGAAAATTTAGGAAGGCTGAGTACAAACCACCATACTCATCAAGCAGCACGAAAAAGAGGGTAATAAATGATGCATAAGGATCATCAAGGACAGGCTAGGGTTAGTTGCAATAAAGCAGCATTTAAATAAATAACAGAGATTAAATGAATACAGGTAATTAAATACATTAAAGAATTAATTCATAAATAATAATTGTAAAGTACAACAACACTGTCCAATGTTACACCACGTTGCGACTGGCCTAACCACTACTCAACGTTACACCACGTTGCAGTAGTCCCAAATGAAAGCCAGTTTACCCAGGTCATTAATGGTTCTACTAATCACAGTGAAGCTAGCAGCTCACCCTTAATCGTGGGCATGGATATTCGAATAGATTTACTCTGATCATAGGTGTACTAATGTACCCACAAGACATAGCCCCACTACACTTTAACGTGCACCGACATATCACCACTGCATATCGGAAAGGAAACTATGATAGGACCTGTCGCATAACCCTCCCTATTCAATCGCACCACACTCCCGGTTTCGCCCCCTCCTTTAAACCAAGTTGGGTAGCCCCCTCTTGTGCCTAGGTGAATCCGGAAGCAGCATAGGCCATCGTTACACCACGACTCCCATCCATACTCCATCACGCTCACCCTTGCCTGGGTACATCGAATAGTTCGCAATTACACTCACAATCCCACCGTTGCCCAGTCTGGCTTGTGGTTAGTACGGAAATAACCTCCAGGGTTAACTACGAACCGGTCCTTAATTGTCATGGGTGCGACTCTCAAAACCAAGCACTCACGACCCACCATTAACAATATTTTAGTTGGCATCACTATTACAGCTATTCAGAGCTAATCATGATTAATAAGTGATCACATGAGCTACTTGATCTAAGCACGGCTAAGCATTAACCTAAGCCTAACTCTAATCAAGTTACCCCTGGTCTAGCATGAATAAAGTTGGATAAACAACGGCATAATAATAGGTCACCCGTAAAATAAATACAATAAATACTTTAATGAAAACAATGCATATTTGAATAAATAAAGCGGGGAATTTGCAATAATAGGTAAAATATGATCAAAGATGAGTTCCACTTGCCTTGCTCTGGCCCCTGGGAAACTTCGGCGACGATCTCGAAATAAACCGGCGCTTCGGCGGGGTCCGAATCTAAGCGACAAAGAACAAAAGTAAATAAAACAGACACAAACTCTACTGAAACAGTAAAAGAAAGTATTTTTAGTGGATTCCTGACAATTTTATGAATTTAATGAAATTTTAATGGACTAAAACAGAGACTAGATGAATTAGTTATGAATTTTAGAAGTTTTCTGGGTTTTTTAAATAAACAGAAAAGTCCTAAATCAATTATTCCGCAATTAATAGGGCTTGCTGACGTCAGCGGAGGGGTGAGGTGGCGCCGACATGTGGGGGCCACCTATCGGTGGGAGAGAGGGAATGCGGCGGCTGACAGATGGGCCCGGAGAGAGAGGAGAGGGGAGGTGGCCGTCGGGCGGCTGATAGGCCGGGCCCACCCGGCGGAGAGAGGGGAAGAGGGGTGGAAGGCCGACGGGTGGGCCCGGCAGGGAGGAGAAAGGAGAGGGGAAGCGACTGCCTGGCTGACAGGCTGGGCCCACCTGGCGGTGTGATGGGAGAGAGAGAAGAGGGGGCCCGACGGGTAGGGTCCACTAGTCGGTGACCCGGGGCAGAGAGAGGGGAGGGGGACGACGCCGACCGAGCGGGAGGGTGGCGAAGGGCGGCGACCAGCGGCAAGCGGTGCAGACCGACGGGCGACGGCGGACAAGTGAGCGATGGAGACGGCAACCTCGCCGAGAGGAGGGCGACGGTGACGGCGTCCTATGAGCACGGCGACACGACGACAGTGACGAGGTCGCAACGACGATAGCGAGGCGAGGGTGATGGCCGGCGAAGGGACGACGGCGACGGCCCGGAGCGCGCATGCGGGCGGTGGCGATGTCGAGTCCGGTGAGCACGGGCGAAGTGGAAAAGAGAGGGAGAGGAGGGCGGCGACGGCTTACCGGCGACGGCGACGGCGGCGGCAAGTCGGCGAGGTGGCAGGATGCACAGTGATGGCCGACGACGAGGGCGGCGAGGCGAGGACGGCGAGATCGATCGGCGGGTAGGGCGGCGGCGCTCGGGTGCGGGAGGGAAAACTAGCGGTGATGCACGGAGGAGCAAGATTTATAGGGGTGGCGTGGCCGGCTAGGGTGGGCGACAGGTGGAGATCGAGTCGGGCGCGGCACGGACTCGGCGGCGGCCGTTGCGGGGGGCGGTTGTGGCGGTGTTCGGCTCGGTCACGGCGGGGAGGCGGCACGGACTCGCGTGGCGCGGGCGCGCTGGGCCAAACGGCGGCCCAGGAGGAGGAGGGGGAGCGCGCGCGGAGGGGAGAAGTGGCCAGCTCGGCTGGGCCGGCCTAGAGGAAGGGGAGATGGGCTGGCTCGGTTGGGCCGGCCCGGGAAGGAGGAGAGGAAAAAGAAAAAGGAAAAAGAAAAAGAGAAAGGACTTAAATTGGACTTCGGCCCAATTTAAGAAGGAAGGGAAAAAAGAAAGAAAAAGAGGGAGAAAGGGAAAGCCGAATTTTAAGCTAATTTGTTTGGTAAAATTTTATAACTCTGCAATTTAAGTTTAAATCCTGTTAATCGATTTGGAACCTCGATTTAATTAAATTAATTCTTTAGGGGGATTTTTTTCCTGAGTTAATTAAGCCAATTATTATTTACGAATTTCTTTTACAAATTAGGCTTAGGATAAAACTCCGGGTGTGACAATACCTTATAAAACTGTGAAAGTTTATAAATATATACAATGTTTGGTGATAAGTATATTCAGAAATAGAGGGGGTACAAAAATGACAGCTTATGTTGTGAGATGCTTGTGGGGTTGAGAATTTATCAATGGATAAGAAAGTGACTATGGAAGAAAATGCTCCACAAGTGATAACCAATTATGCTGAAGATAAATTTGTAGCCTTTGGAATTCAGACTCACATGTGTTCTTTTACAATTTTGCCAATAAATGTGGTGTTTATTGAAAAGGGCATGTGAGTCGGAACGCTTCATAGTTTTTTATTGCCAAAGGGAGAAGAATCCTGCTAAATTTTCATGTGGTCTTGTGCGAGGTATATTCTCAGGGGGTCTTTGGTACCAATAGATCAACTAATTTTTTGAAGGTAGGACATATTGTTTGCTTGAGGAGATATTTGCTCCCTATCTGAAATGTCCTTTTCTAAAAAGTTTGAAATGTCCTTCTCCAACAAATTGCATTCCTCAAACAAATTGTATTCTGCTAGGCCCGAGCTATTTACCATTGAACCATGTTTATTTTGGTATATACTCAGCAAAACCTTAATGTATCTGCAGGTGAAGAAAAAGCTGAGATTGCTGAAGTCTGCAGTGTGGCTGGCAGTTCTATTCTGCTGTTCTAAATGGATCTGCTTACTTTTTTTTATCAATTTTAGAAGGCACTTTCTGCTGTAGTTTGTATATAAGGCAGTTGAATTGTTCTAATGGAAAATGTCATTTCTCTTTGCACTGGGAATCTCATTTTAGTATTCTATTTGTCATGAGATACATTACTCAGAAATCAGAATAGTTTGCTTATACCGTGAGCTTTATTGTTGCTGGGACTTCTATGGCCATCGTGATATTGAATTTATCTCGAAAGTCGGACTGTGCTAAATTTTGTTTCAATGGTGCAGAATATAAGTGAATTCATCAATTAATTGGTGATGAGGAAAATTTTAAAGTTTTTAGGACATTTTTTAGGCAACTCTTGGAGGACTGGGTTGTTTTGATGCCCAATAATTTTTGGTGTGTTCCCAATCCATGATTTTTAGAGCAAATTTTTAGCCTCCTGTTGGAGATGCTCTAACACACACAGGCCTTAACCTTGTAATGTCATCCCAAAATTAGCCCCTTTCATTTGCTTTTTACTGACAATATAATTTAATCAATACTGTTGATCTATTTTTATCAAATAATTATGAGTAGTATAAATTTAGAGGATATTATCATCTTTCTAATTATGAGCCTGGAAATCTAAGTTATTTGGGCTGCCGAGCCATCGCGGGTGGCAACCTCACCACCGTAGATGCGCACACGTACGTATTACCTTTTTTATCAAACAAAATCTGAATTACAAAATACTATTAATCAATTAATTAATAAAGTACTAAAATCCCTTTTCATGAATGGCCCATATTAGTTCTACTGGTATACTGGTAGTATAATATTACAAGTAGAGAGCACCGAAAAGGGACTCTATTTTAGTATTATAAAATACCCTTGTTCTCTCCATTTTAGTATTTTATTAATGAATACAAAATTCAATATATAACTTCTCTTTTTAATCTAAATGTTATAGATTTATCTTTTATAAACAATTTTTTGGTCATTGAGTAGGTACTGAGAGGTACCAAAATTTCAATGTAAAATTTTGATACATCCTAGTATCTTCTCACGTCCTCTAAAATTGCACATCTCTTATTCATCTTTTATCCAATTATCATGGCGGTTTTCTGAAATGATCACGTGTAGAAAAGATATGGATAGGTTAAGTACTACCAGTACTTTTCTAAAGAATCCTTGTTTTATTGCCCACTACGAGTACAAGTTGCAATCTTAAGAAATGGAGTGGCCAGATTAAGGTTGTGAAAGCAATGTGCAGTATTAAAAGCTTGGTCGGTCAGGCAACATATGCAAAATCAAGCATGGACGGCTGCACTGATTAAAAAAGTAGTCCTGTTCTCCACCCTAGACTACGATGAAAACGGCTCAATAACGAAAAAAAAACAGCTCTATCATTTCCGTTTTCATTTTCTTTATGAAACGGAAACCATGTAGCACCTATAGCATATATATTGTAGGTACAACTGACCAGTGAGATTATCGGTCGAGGTTTATAATTTCTATACACTGCAAATGTTGTGTTGGGAAGAAATGTTCGTAATAAGTGCCCCAGAAATACAGCCTACTGCTAAGCAACTTAACAAATAGAGTAAAGTATATTACCGGTCTTTAAACTTGTGACACGGTACCACCTATATCCATAAACTTAGAAAATAGACGTTTATGTTCATGAACTCGTTTTAACGTGTAAAATCATAGACCTGGATAGTACATTAAAACAAGTTCATAAATCTGGATGGTACAATTAAACAAGTTCATAGATCTAAACATGTTTTTTTAAGGTTATGGACCTAAGTGGTACCACACCACAAGTTTAAAGACCGACCATATACTTTACTCTAACAAATATGATGCCTTGATGCCGTTTTTGAGTTTGTATCATTCGCTGTGCGTTCAGCATTTGGCTCTGTAGACTGATTTTTGTGGTCCGGTTTTATAACATATTCTCTGTATTTTATAATCTAAGATTTTCTAAATTTATCTAAATACATTGATATCTATGTAAATCTTTAAAAAATCGTATATCGTGGAAACAAGAGCAGTAAAATATAGTACTCCGTACAACTAGACGCTATATATCCACCTGTTACATCGCTGTCAACTGTGTTAATAGCATGGCATGCATTCAATTCCAGCAGGAAGTCTCGATTCTTTTTGCCATGAGGAGTCATCTCCCTTTGAAACCTTGTATTATTAATTACAATTAAATATATAGCATACGGTTTACGATAAGGCCGGCGTGCAATGCGCACGTACGCATCAAAAATGCAAAAGCGATTGGTACGTGTTGGTCCCAGCCTAACCGGCCGAATGCATATCCGGTAGCAGCCATTAGGGCAAGTACAACATTGTTGTTATCTATTTAACACACACAGCTTGTACAATGTCTTGTCTATATATTTGTTTGGCTGCAAAACATTTAATTTATTGTTTGACACATCAATCAACATAATCAATGTTATAGCGAATAGACGATACACGGCGTATAACCGTGCTAGCGCTATCGGTTTGGTATTGGAGCATGCGCCCCTGCCGTTTTTTATGAAAAGATACAGTGGTCGTCTATTAGACTAATAGGAGAAAGTTTTTTAAATTTCGTAACATACGAATGACTTAAACTTAAAGATAGAAATAATATATCTCCTCGTATATACTCCATGCATGCCACACCGCACCGTGTGATCAGCGCACGGTTTTGACGTCGTGCCGTCCGTCTCGTCGGTGCGGCCGGCACCGGCGATTTCCCCCGTGGCCGGCCGCGTGATTTCCACGCGCGCAGGCGGGCGAGCGATCAAGCGGCAAGGCCAACCGGCAACCGCTCGAGTGAGGTGTGTGTTCGACGGAGGCCGCGTTCGTCCGCATAGATAAGATTACTAAGCTTTCTCGTTTTCACGTGCATATTTTTTAAAGTACTAAATGTATATTTTTACAAAATTTTTTCTATAGAAAAATTGTTTCAAAAAATCGTATTAATCTATTTTATATTTTTTTTAATAATTAATAATTAATTAATCATGTACTAATCTTCCGTCTCCCTCATCGAACGCGGCTGAAGAAGGTTAGGAACATCTTCTCCTGACATGAGAAACAGAGCAAAGAATTACCACATGATTAATTAAGTATAGATACTTTTTGGATATAAAATATTAATTTATCGTTTATGACAGAATTTGTTCAAATGTTAATTATTTCTTAAATGCTTAATTTTAATACAAGATAAAATGATATGCATGTATTCTCCTAAAACGTATTTCATAATATAATGAACATATTATATTTTATAAATTATTTTAACAAAAAATTATTCATAAAAATTTAAAAGTTTAATTAAATTTTATCCTAAATGATAATATTTCTGTGGCGATGATCCATAGGAGATAGAGGTGTATGTTTGACCCATCACCGACCGGTGACGAGGCCTACCTACCTTTAGCCATCGACACTGACCGAAGTGCAACGGAATCACGTAACTACCTAGCTAGTAGATAATTTAAACTCCACGGCATGCATGCATGGAGCATTGGAGCCCCATTCGTCTCTGCTGCCGCGTTACGTTTTCCTTTCCTATCGCTGTTCCAGATTAATTAGCTAAAGACAGGTAGGAAAATTAGGAGCAGGAAACAAGACCTTTCTTGCCTCCAATCCCCTGCAGCTTGATATATACAAGGGCTATTGTTTAAACAAAAGTCAAACAATATATTGGTACGCAGAGAATAATTTATACATGAAACTTTTATATACGTATTCTTAGCGTATAAAGGATAAGACTAAAAAATAAACTCTAAAATCAACTTTAATTTTAAAAGTTAAAAATTTAAATGTTGGCTTAGAAGTATAAATCGAAGTGAAAAGATGTGGATGACAGTGTTTTAGGACCAGTGGTCCGGCCCTTTCTATATCTTTCGTTAGCTCATTAGCTAAACAATAATCTCCCCTTTTCTCAACAAGGTGGCTAGATAAGGTGCGTGACCTCCTGTATATCCCCCAGGGTCACCAAAGACACGACAGCAGTGAGCTTGTTTTTTTTATGCAATACTCCCTCCGTCCCATAAAAATTAACTTTTCGATTTTTTTCGATCCGTCTTACTTGAAAATTTTTTAAGAAATTTTTAAAAATTAGTCACACGTAAAATACTATTCATATTTTATCATCTAATAAAAATAAAATTATTCATCATAAAATTTTTTAATAAGACGAAAAGTTAAATATTATATCTAGAAACTAAAAAGTTTATTTGTTTTGGGACGGAGGGAGTATATACTATTGATATGTGCCCCGTCAGTCAAAATTAAATGAGCATTTCGCCAACAATAGATTGATTGGAATTAGAAAGAAGAATGCCAAGGGAAAGGAGGATAAGACATTAGAGTTTTACTCTCATTCTTTTTCTTTTGTACCTCAACGTACCGGTACCTCGAGGTACCAAATCGTTTCTCACCATTAGATCTAGCTAAGTAGAATGTGTACTGTTAGATCAAAGATCAGAAACGATTTGGTATCTCGAAGTACGAAAGAGAGGATGAAGTACGAAAGAGAGGATAAAAGTAAAACTCTAAGACATTAATTGGTTGGCCCCAGTTCCACATCTATGGTTCCTCTGAGATTTATCTGTGCCCTGACATACATCTAGACATACCTGCAGACTACAATTCTTCAATATCGGACCTATAGCCTCGAGACATTCCTGAGCGAGCCGATCTGCCTAGGCTCCAGCTCGACAGAAACTTAATCGAGTCTACCAAACATTTGAGTTCTTAGGTAGTCTCGATTTGTGCTCTGTTAGGCTTACGACCTCGGTTTTAGTGTATGATACAGTAATAATTTCTTAAAAACAGTAATTTTAAGGTAATCATATTAAATAAAATACAGGTAAGACAATTAATAGACAATACTAACACACATTGACTTATTATTTAAATGCAGTACATAATTTATTGTCTCATCAAATAAAGAAAGTATAAAAAAACATATATAGCTATACTCGTGAGAAGCTCGAGGTCGGCCAGTGGCGGAGTCAGGGAGAAAATCTACCTATGGCGAACTTAATACTACTAAGGCTACGTTCGGCCCCCTAAGTTAACTTATGCCCCTTGTTTTACGTGCGCACGCTTCCCGAACTACTAAATGGTGTATCTTTTGTAAAAATTGTATATGAAAGTTGTTTGAAAAAAAATCATATTAATCTATTTTGTATTTTTAACAATTAATAGTTAATTAATCATGCACTAATCTATTACTACGTTTTCTGTGACAGGGATAAGTTAACTTATCCCCTTACCCTGAACACGGCCTAAGTTCTTTTGCATATAAGAACTACATATGTAAAATAAAACAAAGCTATAATGCATTAACTTATAAATCATCATGCGAATGGTACTCCATATAAGTCATAATACTTGTAAATCATCTTTTACACGGTGTACAACACTAAATATGGTGAGGGGTTCTGCTGGCGGCCAGGCATGACGGCCGCCACAGCTAGCCATATAGGTGGCTCCGCCACTGAGGTCGGCTCGACATAGCTCGCGAGATTTAGAGCAGGCCCAGGATCGGCTCGATAGAAGCTCGATCTCAAGCCAAGCTTAAATCAAGTCTAAGACAAGCAAGCTCGAGTAGCATGTGAACTTAGAGTTTTTTTAACTGCCCTAATATTGGACTTAACTTGTCAGTAAAAGTTAAGGCACTAGGATCAATAGTGAATGAATTATAGGGGCGTATTTCTCGTTCCTCATCACCAAACTTCTTCCCCTAGCTGTTTCTTCCAGTGAAAATCATCAGCTCATTTATGTCACTAGCTAGCGGCCGGTTTAATTTGAACGTACCGGCCGTGCCGTCGGCGATTTTCCGCGTGACCTGCGTAATTTCGACGCGAGCATGCAACCAACTGCTCGTGCACGTCTCCCTCGCTCGCAGCCGCGCGCGTGCGTGCGCCTTTTGGCGTAAGCCACCGCTGGTCGACAGAGACTGTTCATTCCTGTGGCTGCGTTTTAAGGTTAGGGTTACATAATTAAGCCAATTGGCCACACGAAAAATCGTAAATGTGATTAGTTATGATTAATTAATTATTAGTTATTAAAAATTTAAAAAATACTTTTATTTAATCTTTTAAAATAATTTCTATATAGAAAATTTTTACATGAAATGTATCATTTAGCAGTTTAAAATAAAATATGCTAACGGAAAGTGAGGGTTAGTGCCGTACAAGCTGAAAAGAACACAGTCCATTCACCGGCCACTCACAATTCACAGCACTGATGATGAGGACGAGGCGTTCTTTTTATTTGACCTATTGACTTTTACCTGTATGCTTGATAATTTATTTTATTTAAATATATATATTTTATACTGATTTGATTCATTATTTAAGGAACTTTCAGCATGACTTATAATTTTACATATTTACATAATTTTTTAATACCAATGAGTATATATGATATAAGCCCATGGATGTATTCTTTTTATGATGAAAGATTGATAGTGCAAATTGTCTCTTTGCTCTCATTAAGCCATATTATCCCTCTTTAAACCATGCCATCTCAATTAGTCCTTTCTCTTAATTAGTATGACTGGTACATGGTGTAAGTTCCTCTCCAAATAAGCTTATCAACACAAATCACGCGTTAGTTTGTTTCTAAATCTTAGATGATTGATATGCATTACAAATTTAGAGAACATGTGAATTTAAATTATCTAGCTAGCTAGGCACAAAGAAAAATTTAAGGGAACAACAATGGTGTGGTATTCGGGTTGAAATTAACCCTACTACTCACACAAACATGTATTGATTTATAGTAAGACCGGAAATTTGCCGTTGCCATCCGTCTCTTTGACCAAGGCAATACTTTTTTGTAGAAAGTTGTGTGTGTCTTTAGATTATGTCTTCCATGCGCAATCGGCAGATGTTAATATAGCAAACCTACAAGTCTACAGCTGACTTGTTTCTGTTTTACTGTAACTTTGTAGTAGTAAAGCATGCAGTCCTCATCTTGGATATAGCAAAAATATTACCTTTAGGGTTGGTTATATTATGGTAACCATGTTTGTCATCGCGGTACGGTAATTGTAACCATATGATAACTCCACCAAATTAAAATAAATTTTAAAATAACATAATATTAAATAAATTCATATGATTCTCCCTAAACAATTACCGTATGGTAACCGCGCTTACCGTCGCGGCGCGATAGCCTAGCCTCCGGCGTAAACTAAACGCTGGAGACTACCTCTCTCCTTCATCTGTTCTTGGTTCAATATAGGTGGGGAACTAGGAATATAGGAGACAGCAGCAAGCGGCCGGCCAAAATCATTAGTTCTTGCTGCCCAATTGTTTAGTACCAGTACTAGGCCAAGCTATATTGATAGATATCTCCCCTTCTTTTGTTCCAAGTCGCAAGCTAGCTAGGGCGACCCTTTGCAGCTAGTGTCAGTCACCGAAGACAAGACAAGAGCTTGCAATCGTGAGGCTCGGCCCTGTTTAGTTTTTAAAAATTTTTCTAAAAACATCATATCAAATATTTGAATATTTAAATAAAGCATTAAATATACATGAACATTAAAACTAATTACATAGTTATAAGGGAAATCGTGAGACGAATCTTTTGAGCCTAATTAGAACATGATTAGCTATAAATGCTACAGTAACCAACATGTGCTAATGATGGATTAATTAGACTTAAAAGATTCGTCTCGTGGTTTACAGGCAGAATCTGAAATTTGTTTTGTAATTAGACTACGTTTAATATTTCAAATGTGTGTCGAAAAACTTGATGTGATACTTTTGCAAAAAAATTTTGCAATCTAAAAAGAAGAATACGTTCATAAGCAACAGCCAACACAAAAGCAAGCATGCATGAGAACACATATTATTGATGTGTGCCTTTCCCAGCTTTCTCCAAGTCAAGTGATCGATGGATTTATTTATGTTAAACACAAAGTACATGAGAGAGGGTTACATCAAGAAGGATTGACAAGCCCAAGACAGGGCAAGATAAAGCAGCTGAGATGTGATTTACATTCTGACAAAGAGCGTTAATGGAACTTGATGATGATGAGCGACGAGCTTTGACTGCTAAGCCATCAGCCACCATGTTAAGATGTCTTGGAATCCATGTCACTCTTAGATGAAGTTGGCCAGCTTGCATTTTTAACCTGAACCACAGAGGCAAAAGATACCAATGTGTGGGGTTTGTGATGTAGTCATTTTTTTGAACCGCTTCCGCAATTTCCTTGCTATCTAGGATGAAAAGAACATTTGAAAGATTTTGACTAGAGCAAAGTTTATGGGCCAGGAAAAAAGAAGTGATCGATGGATTGGAAGGAAGAAGCTATAGCTAGGCCAGGGAGGTAAATTAAAGAGACATTGGCCCTCATCCTGATCATTTTGCTGTGCCCTGCACATGCATCTACAGGTACTCCTCCATTTCACACACCCATTTCCTCCTTCAGTGAGGCAATATGGTTCTGGGATCCGATTACAAGAAAATCCTGGTGATCACCGCAATGGATGAGTCTCGGAAATTTAGGGCGAATTTTGCTTGAATACGAACTAAACTTGACAGACTTGACCAAACTTAATTAAGTTCAAATGAAATGGGTGTGAAATCAGCGAAACGGGTGAAATTCGCCGAAATTCGGAGCTTTCGGATCGAATCCCTAGGGAGGCTTAAGGCATTAATCTAGCCTATCTACGGTGAACGAATGATGGTGCTCCCATTCCTGGTCACCTCCTCACCAACCATTTTCTCTCTTTCTTTGACTCAAAAACTATCAGCACATTTACGTCACTGGTCATCTGCAGTGACCAAAAGGCAAATAAGCTATATACATCTCGGTCAGTCTGAAAGGGATGATGACTGCAATTCTGCAAAGCATACCACACGAAACCATTTGCTTCACAAAGGAACGTCGTCTCTAGCTAGCCAAGATCGATGGGCTACTGCATATTGAGAGTTTCGGACTCCGAGAACCGAGCACGGGCACGAGCAGCCCACACGAGTTCGATCCCTGGCATCACAACTCGCGCAACTCACCTAATGATTATTCTCTCACACGTGTGCACACCACAAAATACTAAGCATGTGGTAGGGACATGTACCTGTGTACGCGTGTGTTGTGGTGTGAGTGTAGTGTGTGTTCAGGTGCGGTCGGAGATTATCCCTCGAAAAAGAAAAGAGAGAGTTTCAGACTCCCAACTCATGCACATCGAGAGGTTCAGAATTTTAGACATAGCCCTTGTTTCTCGCATCGTTTCCCAACGATATGAAAGAATAATTTGGTGCTACGCAATCACAGGGGTGAGTGACCGAAACATGAGCAGATTGGCGGATTTGCAAGACAGGAACCTGACAGAGAGGGGACGTCGAAACAATGGATCGTTTTGATTAGAGCATTGGAAAGATGGAGACGATTCAGAAAAAAAAAGGACAACTCTACATTCTCAACAAACTTGTGTTTTCTTTTTCTCAGCTGAAAGAACACCTTCTTTTTCACATCAGGTCCATACCTATACAGGTAGGATGTTATGATCCATGAACAGTACTACTACAGTTGCGAGGTGGTACACCTACAAACTTGTGGTTTGGTTTTCGTTTACCTTTTTGCAAGATTGTTTAAAGCGAACGAGAACAGTTATCTATGCCGGTTAACATATTACAAATGTAAGTGAGCTTTTTTTTTATCATCTTTGAAAAGGTATCTCAAGTTACCATACTTCAGTTACTTTGTACTTTGAGGTATCAAAAATTGTAATAAGAGATTTTTTACCATCCTAAAAAAAAAGTATCCCAAGGTACAATATTTTTTAGTGTAAAAAGTATGATACTTTGAGGTACTTTATACCTTAAGTTATCAAAAATTTATACTAAAATTGTTGGTACCCTCATGTACTTTGGTAAAAAAACTCTTGTACTAATTTTTGGTAGCTTAAGATATTTTTTAAGGATGATAAAAAACCTATGTAAGTAATTTTTACTCGGTTTAGAGGAGAAGCAAGGATGTATATTCTTAAGGGTTAATTCCTACTAGTGTTATTTTGTTTAGGTATAATTATAGGAAAATCAAACATTTTTTCCTACAAGTTGTGCAGAGAATATAGGACATTTTACATTCACTCAAACCTCGCAAAATTTCACTTTTCTTATTTCTTTGGGCTGGATGAATTGTTGTTCCTAATTTTATACTACGCTGGAAATTATAAATCGTTTATTTCTGATTGGATATTATCTTTTTGGTATGGACATACATGGAATAAAAGATGGAAGCGTTTAGAACTACCAAAACGGCTAAAATATTTAAGGAGGAACTGAAAATAATGAAATGATCTAGTCCCTCTAACTTCAAACGTAAATCATTTTATGGTTGCATACAAGAATTAAGCAAACAACCCAGATAATATTATTGTTGGTTTTTCAAAAAAAAATATTATTATTTTTTCTGAGAGGAATAACATTTATTTTACAAGGCAACACATGGTACGTAGAAATGATGCAGAGTCTATATAGAATTTCCAAAACGATATATATATGTTTTCTAAGCTAAAACAACTTTAGAAAATCTGACAAAATTTAGGGCCTCATCTTTTTGCTTATTCACTTATAATAGGTATAAGTGAAATGACACATTAGCAATTAAAAATAATTTGTGAGTAAATTTTTTTCATATGTGTTCTTACCATTCTAAGATTAATTGATGTACAATAAGCTATGATAAAAAATCTCAAAATCAAATCTAAAATTAGCTCTAAAATTCAAATTTTGGAAAATGTTTATATAATGTTGCCAAAACAATGAGGCTATTAAATCCTAGCTGGTTTCCACAGATATGTAATACACAGTTACACAGACGGTGTAGATGCACACTCTTTGAGCGTATTTTTTAGGGGCACATTAGTTGCTGTGTCAGTATGGTATGCATGTTTAATGGTGTGTGTATACATATTGTATGTAATTGCTAAAAGAACAAAAAATAGTGTTCCGATTCTAATAGTTGGAAAGAATGAATGACAGAAAAAACCAACTAGAGGAAGCAATATATCCACATGGATAAGATAGGGTATTTCTATCTGTCTAAAGAAAATGATTAATGAAAATGTCAAAAGAGATATTTTTTAAAAAAGGAAAATATTGTATGACAGCATGACACCATGTTTTTACTCATATTATTGAACCGAAATTGATATAATATATATATACATATATATCATATATATATATATATATATATATACGATTTTTATAACATATGTTCATGTACACATACCATCTGAGCCCTTCATATATCCTTAAAATGTGTGCATCATATTAGATGAAGAAGAGTATGTTCTATTGTATATTTTTCATATATGTATTTAATAATTTAAAAATATAAAATGAAAAATTATATATAGATTTTTGTTATAAAAAATAGTACAGAAAATATACGTATAAAAGATCAAACACAGTGAGGCACGTGTATGTACGTGTGTAGTGATGACCAATAATATTGGATTGGTGGCCCGGCCTAGGTTTACGAGGAGAACAAGAGATTTGGGCCATATCGGAAATAAAAGGAAATGGGCTGAGAAGAGAGAAGGGTTGGCCAGGAATAAATAGTAGAGCTTATCCTGTCATTCAGGATGTGAGGTGTGCTGATAAAGGAGCCCAATGTGGGTACAAGTAACGATTTCATTCGGTTTCAATTGATATATTAATTTTCTAAAATATCGAGAAAAGTATAATTTCATTTGAAATATTTACAAATCTATAACCTAAGACCCTCTAACATTTTTTTATGATGTGACAAATGGTCGTTAGGAGAGGTTGACGGAGAAAAACAGGCACGGGTGGATTTTAAGGAGACAACATGCAAAAATCCCCGAGCACCATTCAACTGTCGTCAGCCATATCATAAAAAGGCCTTCTGGGAGCGTGTGTTTTTTTCTCTAAAAGTATGCTCGTGGAGGGCATACATAAGTCAGAGAGCCCTACATTTTTTGGAATTGGATCACTTGTCATTGCTACGCTAATGGAACCAAATGAATAGTGTAGTGTCATTGGCATGATCTCAGTCATTCGTTTCTAGATGGACAACCACATATTCATCTGCTACAGTGGTTTGGTACAGTAAATTTATTATATTTTATCTACGGTGATTTTGCTACAATACCGTACATCCTATCAGCAACAGTACGGTGCTATTTTTTCTCTCATATTTCACTGTGCTATCCTGCCATTTATGACAGGTGATCGGAATCCACATCTTTGGCGGTGCCACCTACCTTTGTTCAATGCCTATAGTCAAACGCGTTCTGCGTGTAGCCTCCCTCAACCTCCCCAACTCACCTTCCAGCCCCACCCCTGACTTGGAACCTTAATTTTCATCTTTGGTTCAAGAAGTTGAAGACCATTGTCAATTTGTCATCGACACAAGAGAAAATGAGCTACAAGGATGTGGTGCTCGTAGGCCATTATCATCAACACCAGAGAAGATGAGCTCTAAGGAGATGGTGCTCGTAATCATCATCTCTCATCGAGAAATCCAAGATGATGTCCTCGCCATTGCATCATCTATAATGGCTAGGCCCTACGCGACAAGATGAATAGCGAAGGTATAAAGTTTTAGTTGTGTGTTACACTAATACACTAGGCCATTTTTGTTCTCCCTTGGAAATTAAATAAAACAAACAATATTGTAATAAACTGATCAATTATTGTTAAACCTTTTTTTCTTTTCCTGGTAAATTAATTATCTGCATCCAAGTAAGGAATTAACACTTCCAAGTTACAACAGCACACCATCCATATATTCATGCAGCCTCTGTACTGCTCTTAGATCTGCAGTATATCATCTCCATTTATACAAAGATCAAGCAGGCACTCGATTGGCCACCACATGAACACATGACCCATCGATCTACACATGCATTTGCAGCCATCGGGATACAAACAAAGATCAAATCTTGATCGGTCGGCCTACTTGAAGTAGTAGGGGAGGTCGAGCACGTAGAGGAGGAAGTAGGCCCAGAGGGCGCCGGAGACGCCGCCGAAGAAGAAGCCGCCGGTGAACTGCGCCCAGCCGTCGGCGGTCTGCAGCTTGTCGGCCTCCTTCTGGCGGCCGGTGAGCGTGAGCGTCGGCGCCGTGGACGGCTCGCCCTCGCCGAAGGAGGCGACGCCGTACATGGTGAGGCAGACGCTGAGGATGGAGACGAGGCCGATGGCGCCGAGGGCGCCGGCCTGGCCGTGCACCGGCGTGTTGCGGAGCGGGCCGGTGAGCGCGAAGGGGCCGAGGAGGAGGTACCCGTGGGCGAGGCCGACCTCGATGCCGCGGAGCAGCGGGCTGACGGCGGTGCGGTACGCCGGGAGGTTGGAGAGGTACCAGGCGACGAGCGGGCTGGAGGTCACCGGCGTCTCCAGGCTTCCGATGAAGGGGTCGCCGTTGATGGGCTGCACCACCTGGTACGTTGCCTGCGTGCGGTACCAAACATTCAGAAAGTGTCTGATATCAAGAAATATTTTACGAGAAAGTGTCTCGACATACCAAACTTTCACTAAATCGGTCAATTTTTTTAGTAGAAAATATGATACATACTACTCTGTCCCAAAAAAAAAAGAGAATTTATGGTTTTCTAGATTTAGCGTTTAACCATTAGTCTTATTTAAAAAATTTATTAAAAATAAAAAAATAATCATATGTAAAGTCCTATTCATGTTTTATCATGGAGTAACAATAAAAATATTAATTATAAAATTTTTTAAATAAGACAAAGAGTTAAAAATTCTATCCAAAAACTCAGAAATTCGTTTATTTTGGGACGGAGGTGGTAAGTTACTATTTCAATAACTTGAATAGCAATTTTCCATATTACATCTAAAAAATTGAGCAGCAATTTCACGTAATTACATTCAAAACTTGTGGATAGTGGGTCTTTTGACCTGGAGTGAAACTGTAAATCAGTAAAAACTTAGCTCCACCATATAGTTCATTTTATCTCTTATAAGCAGCTCCACTAAACTCACTCTAAAAAATAGAATTTATATTGTTTGGCACAGCGCCAGCTCAAAGAAATTTGGACTTAGGAGCTAGAGCAGTGTTAAACGGGGCCTTAGATATATGTCATATTTTAATTCTCTCTATTACATATGACATATTGTATTTATCTACAAATAGCACATGCCAAGAACTACGAGGTTAACTAAAAATGTATATGCCTATCAATATCTGAGGTTCACATTCAGTTTGGTCTAAAACATTTCTTCTTGGAATATGAAAGTGGTCATTTAATCGAGGGAAAAAAAGGGGACAACGAAACGAACAGAAACATAAAAAGAACGCAACAAACCAAACAACATCTGAATTTACTTGATCATCACACACCATTGCTTGTGAAAAAGAAAACATTCAACTTGTGATTGCTCCACACAGCTCACTCTACTAACCTTGTCCGGCTGGATGGCCTTGATCGTGAAGCGGGGCCTCCTCGTGAGCGAGGCACCGGGCAGCCCCCTCGGCTTGGACAAGCTGCTCTTCATCAGCTGGCTCGCCATGGGAGGAGCGTATGCAGTGGCCATCTCTGCTCCCCTGCTGCAAAACACAAGAAAAACACACACGGATGCAAAACCAAACTGCCTCTGCCTCTGCCTTCTTGGCGACGACGAGACTTCCCTAGAAATTGTAAGCTTGCGATGCACAGAGAAAATCTGGCGCTTGGCGCTGGGGTGGGGCCCTGCAGATGAGATATGGTTCAGAGCTGTGTGGCGTTCATTGGATGGAGGATACCAGCAACCCTATCCCTTTATCTGAATCCCTGGAGATGCCCCCCTCCCTACGTTGGATGCCTACCTGGCAGCGCCGCCATCACGCCACGTGGAAAACGGGATCTGCAGTGCAGAGTTTGTGGTTGCCTGGTTGCGGTTGCTCGGTGAGTGGATCAATAATATCTCGAGATTGCATCATAGAATGATCACAGCTCTGCCAAAAAGGATTAATTTTGGATATTTTTTGACAGAATGTTTCAAATATTAAAATTGCATGGGCATGTGTGAATCTTATAACAGTGAGATTAAACAGATGTAAACAAAAAAAAGTGAGGAACTGATATATCCCGTTGGATCAAAACGGATGACTAAGATTTATCACTACAATATTTGATACAATAGTCAACAGTATTTTAGATATAATGTTGCTACAGTATTTAAATATTGTTTGTACCATTTATTCACTGTTCTCCTTATATGAATAGTATTTCTCTGTATTATTGCAGGAGCACCCATTGGAGAGGGGGGGGGGGGGGATCATTTGGTTGTCATGTGATTCTTGAAAAGGGCTCCTCAAGTCCTCATGGCAGGCACCGGCCGGGGGATTATCACAAGAAAGATACATGAGACTAGATGATTAAGTAATTGCTAAGGATCTAGTTTTGGAAGTATAATAATACTAGTTGCTAAGGGTGTATTCTACACAAAAAAATACACAACACAATAATCATAAACTTGCTTGGGATGAAATTAACCATTTACGATCAGGGGTGGTGAAATTTAGGATCAGGCTCAATGAGTAAGGAAAAACAAGAACCAAGGCATGAAGACATATAAAAGAATCGACAGATGCCTGGTGACTCAAGTTTTTTGTGTTACAACTCCAACCGATACTACTATCTAGGACTCATGACACAGGAGGTAGTTTCCACACTAGTTATCTCTCGTTGTATACGAGGCGCTTGCTTTTCTGAAGGCAGCCATGGTAGTGGTAAATGAGCCTGAGCAGGCAATCTCTCATGCAGGTGACATCAAATGATTCAATAAAGCTCAGATCTGCCAACCGTGACTTTCCTGCAGCATATCGATGGTACTCTTCAAAGACAGATGAGAGGCACCAATTCTGAAGCTTTCTGAAGCAGCCCACAAGACATCCAGTTCGGTGCTGCAGCGGAACGAAAATATCAAGACAATGTGATGTGATGTGCACAAAAATGATTATGGATTTTGAATAGTTGAGTTCTTTTTGGTACCTTTCCTCTTTTGCAATGGATTAGGACTGGGTGGTTCCTTACATCTGAAACCAAGAAGCAAGGACAAATGAGTCAAAATAATAGTTTGGCAGTCATCAGAGTACGAAGATGCAAAGGTAAACTGGAAAGTAGAAGCCTAATTCAGTACCAAGTATGACCCTAAGAGCCCCCATGATGGCATCCACAGGGATGGACATGTGAGGGTCCTGCACATGCAAACATTTAAAAGATACTGAACATATTTGTATATGTATCAAGAATAAACAAACAAGTGTTATGTCGACAATTCACAACATTGCAAAGGTATACTGAGCAAACATCAAAGTGAAGGAAGTGAATAGAGATCGCAATGAAAATACACGTGCTCTTCCAACCTTGGGAGTACTAAACTGGATACTAGCAGAAAAGATACAGACATTTCGGAGTACCAAACTGGTTATTACAAGAAAAGATACAGACATTGGCAGTTCTAACCGATCATTCACTACAATCCATCAGCAACATTTCAATTAATAGTAGTTTGTACTTGGGACAATAATACCTAAAGTTTGATACCCCACTTTTATTTCAAAGTAAAAGGTAGGACAATGTTCCTCAAATTTTAAATTGAACTATTTTTTTTCAAGCAATTTCTAGATCAAGCCTTTTCAGGCCAAAGTACACAAGAATTGTACCTCACCAACTAAACTATCTAATGGCTAGAAAGCAGATAAAAATGGTTAGGAAACAACAAATACTTTTTGCATCCTAAATAGAAGAGATAAGGAAAAATGCAAATCATGTTTATTAGCTTAGAGGCTATTATTTCTATGCGAAAAGGAACAAACATCCTTTTTACTTTGTTCTGATAACACATGTTGAATGAAACAGAGGTATTGGAAATAAAATTGCATGTTTGCAGAAGTAAAATTGCAGAAGAAAAAGAAATACAAATCAACCATGAAAAAGGCTGCGATGAAAAAACTACAAATGCCCTACCATCGGGCCTTCCTGAGTATAGAAATAGAAAGACGTGTTAACAATTCATTGTCCAGACCATGCAGGACTGAAGAAACTTCCTTACAAGAAACAGTCTGGACAGCACTGTCAAACAACCTAATATATTAGCAGTTACGAACCTATGATGGTGAAACTGATACTAAGCAATTTCCATTCAATAACTGAAAAGGCATCCCCTAATTAAGGATCCAACAGTATAAATTGCATTAGAAAAGTTCTAAACCATCTTCAATTTGATGTTTGTGGATTATTACAAACATCACATGACAATGAAAAATTCATTGTTACAGTTGCTTATAAAGAAAATATCCAATCGTCAAATTAGCACCAATTTTCAGAAGCTCCTCTACAACATATGCCTATGATCCCTACGACCAAAGTAAAGCTTATGATCCCTCTGGAATGAGATGATTGACAGATTTTATGACATAATTAGCGAATGATGTAGTAAAGGTTGCTAGGTATAAATAAACACTCAACGAGTTCCGGGTTCGATTGCGCAGTGTTGTTGTACATATCTTTAGAGATGTGATTATTAATGTTGGCAGCGGATCTAACAATGCAGCGGATCTAATAAATGTATTCCACAAAACTCCTTCCTACATATCGCATTGGATTTCACACCCATCAGAGCGCAATCACACCAAATAACTTAACCATAATGGATATTAAACATAAACATTAACAAGCCTAAACAGAAAATTCCCCACACATATCGCACGCAAACACGAAACAGGGCAGGTAAAATAAAGGAATAGCGTGATCACCTTGTTCCCTTCAATCCCAAATTGGAACAGGCGGATCCCCTCCGCCTTCAAGAACGCCGCGTTCTCCTCCCGGTAAGGCTCGGGGCACAGATACCTACACACCCAGAAGAAATCCACCGCATTAGCAAAATCACCAAACAACCAATACCAACGACTATCCAATCCAATCCAATCGAACCCAACACTATCTACAAGAGCCGCTCACACGACGGATCGGAGCCCGAGGCTTCTGAGGAAGCCGAAGTTGGCCGGGTCGGGGAACCCCGACCGGTACACCCCCGCGTCCACCATCCCGAAGTTCGATGGCGGCGACACCGTCGCCGCCCCGGCCTTCTCCGCCGCGTCCTCGTCGAACTGCTCCAAGATCATGGCTGGCCCGGATTCCGCGGCCGCGGGTCGGGAGATCGGGAGGGATCGGCGGTGGAGGTGGCGGAGGCGGCGGGCTAGGGCTCGGCGAACGAAAAAACGCGCAACGGTCGGCTCGTCGGCGAACGCCGTTCGTCGTGGCGGTGGGTGGGGGGCCACTTTGTACTGGCCCGCGATCTTAACGGGCTAACGGGTGAGGCGGTTCGGGTTTGGTGGTTGGTCACGTACACGTAGGGTTGTTGGACTTTGGAGAAAAGTCAGTTTCGAATTCGGGTTTACGCATGCCATTTGGATCACGTGGTGGAATTCGGAAACGGAGCAGATGGAGAATAATACCGAATACGTGTGAAACTATTCTGTTGGAGAGCAGGGTCTTCGCTCGGTTTTAGTCTTTCGTGCACACGTATCCCGATGGTTAAATAGTGTATTTTTATAAAAATTTTCTATAGAAAATTTGCTTTAAAAATTAAGATTAATCCATTTTATCTAATTTTCTATAATTCATACTTAATTAATCATATACTAATGTATTACCGTGTTTTTTACGCCGATTAATAATGCCGATTAATAATCCATCTCTCGAACACAGCCTAAAGAGGCCATGTTATGGAAGAACAAGAACTCTTGTTGTCGCCGATATAGTCGTGAGGTTAAGCGTTATTATTTGAGAAATTATATACTTTATTTTATGTGTTAATCGAATCTATGTCATTGGAAATTTATTGGTTTTACAAAAATGTATTACTACATCGGCGACATGCCACTAACATTTCGTAAAATTCAAATCGTGTCACCCGTTACTAATTTTATTGTTTGTGGCCAGATGTCATTCTGAGAGAGGGCTCCTCACAACAACCTGTGAGACTTGTCCCTCAACTCCTCAAGCTCATGTTCTGACAAAGTGACATGTTGCTTTGGTGCCTCCCGCTAGCACCAGGATCAAATAGCTCAAGGTTAAAAGGGAGAGGAGATGGAGATGGTAATGGTGGCAGTGGAATTGTTGTGGCTTGAGCTCTCGGTGGACCTCCTTGGCATCTTATTGCTGAGCCTACTATCCCTCGTTGATCGTATCTTGCTTTGCATAATGCGTCGCCCTTGGCGCACTAGTAGGCCCTCCCTCCTAGCTATGTGAGGGAAGGAGGACAACTCCATAGGGCAATCTGCCAACTTGGTGAAGATGAAGCATGGAGTCGACTTATCCTCACGAATCGATGCTTATAGACATTGGATAAATGGAGATGGACACAACCTCCATTGTGAATCCAATGGACCGAGGCGGTGGTGGCAACCTCCTTATGTGAGCGAGCGGTGTTATGATACGAGGCTGGGGACGGGATGGGGGTGGAGACCTTGATCTGGTTGGCCTCCTTACATCAATATTTAGCATTACATTAGTTTTCTTCTAGCTACAAACCTCCAAATTTTAGCGGCAGAAATAGAGGAGCGACAATGGTAGTGTGTGAGCATGAGGAATACCAATGTGCAAATTGTTGAAGTCAATCAACCAACAAGAAAACATGCATCAATCGCCCAATAAACAAGCACCGCATCAAGCAGTCGACGTCTTCGCCGAACCTCCACGTCCACCAACAACATGTGTTGAACTTATACAACTTACTCCGCTAATGGTCTACATCAAACTTGAGAACACGGCGATGCTTCGTCCACAACGATGGACATACATCTTACCTCTAATAGGAATTCCTATAAGATGCTTCACCAACGATCGCGTCATTTATGACGGACAAAGACTGCATCAATAAGACATCACTATGGTGACGATCTACATGACGTACATAGTTCAACCAAAAAATTGTGACCACACATCAACAGTGTTCTCTGACATATACAAGACAACCAACGACATCCTCTAACATATGCAAAGGCGCCTCCAACGGTATACTCTGACATATGCAATGTGACTCATCGATGATTGTAGCTTCGTCTCCATTTTTTTCGCCTTCGGCTATATGCGGCTACATCATCTACCATATCTATAACGACCATGGCTACTGCATGATCGGCTATCTTGACGGATATTACAACAAATCATCCTCGATAACTCCAGTCAAAAACGTCTATATCATTGCTATCATTCATGACACTCCCACTATGAGTGGTAGGGAATAGTGGAGAAAGAGGCAAGAGACATAGTCACCAAGGTGGAGGACTGTCCATTAGAGATGCAATTGGTGATGGTGGAACAAAGAAGAGAAGGCGGTGAAAATACATGATTTCAAAATCCTGTCGCAATCGTTGGTTTCGCTCCCATTACGACTGAGTAGAATGTTAGAGATAAAATATCTATAGATAAATATAATAGAGTCCAACAATATATCTAGAGATAGCGATAAAATCCTAAATAGATAAGATATAGAGTGAAGTGCACCGGCGGTCCCTAAACTTATGTGCATGTGTCATCTAGGTCACTGAACTCTCAAAATGTATTTTTGGGTCCCTGAACTTGTTCAGGGGTGCCATATAGTTCCAAACAGGCTCCGACCTGCTCCATCCGCTGACGTGGCATGCCATGGTAGCGCCTACGTGTTGGTGGGGCGAGGTGGGTTCCACATGTCAGTATCTCTCTCCTCTTATTCTTTTCTCTCCTTTCTCGTAGGTGCCACCGTGGCATGGCACGTCAGCAGATGGATCGGGTCAAAGCCCGTTTAGACCTATATGACACTCCCGGACAAGTTCGGAGACCCAAAAATACATTTTGAGAGTTTAGGGATCTAGATGACACATGCACACAAGTTTAGTGACCGCTGGTACACTTTACTCTAAGATATAATATTTGTCTTATAATCTAAGTTTCTATCAACTGTATACTGTACGCTATACTCACTAGAGTCAGACATAGATCATTGGATTTCTCTCACTATTTAATATTTTGCTCGATATCAACTGGCAACAATCGGTACCACCCGTTACCGGATGTGTCTCTGATGCACGCGGCGAGGTGTCACCGTGCGGAGCGGCCCGAGGCGTGGCTGCGCGCGGACGTGCGGGCAGGAGGCAAGGTTTTGCTGTTCTGTTTTTCAGAGTACCATGCTGTAGTCGGATTGATGAAAAAAAGAATGTGGTCGGAGTATTTTCTGCGTGTGCTTACCCAAGGGCCAAGGCCAGAATACTATGATATTCGTATATTTGATGAATCAGACACACCCTTACAACATCCCAATACATAACATCCCAATACATTGTAGCTTACGCCTGTAGTACGCGCGTATCCATGTGTGTGTGTATATTTATATATATACCGAAGCAGAATTGATACCAAAACTGAAACCTGTTTCTTCCCCGTCAGCCAGCCAGCCACGGCGTGCAGCCGCAGCCGCAGTCAAACGCCCAGCACAACCGCGTCCGCGGTGCGCACCGGCGAGAGAGGAGAGAGCTGAGCTGAGCTTAGACGCTGACGAGCTTCTTGCCGAGGATCATGTCGTCGGTGGTGAAGTCGGCCTCCTTCCTGAACGTGCCGCGGCCGAAGTCGAGGTTGTACGAGTCGGCGAGGCCCTCCACCAGGTCGTACTCCGGCGTCCACCCGAGCTCCTTGCTCGCCTTCTCGATCGACGCGAAGAAATGCTGCAGTTTGTTTTGACAGCGACGACGTCGTAAGGAATTCGATCCCAATTCATCGGGTTTCAGAAGCAGCAGCAGCAATCATTTCAGAATTTGCAGAGAAGCATCTGCTGAATATATGTATATACCTGGTCTCTGAACGGGAACGCCTTCTTCTTCCCGAAATCGAAGTCCTTGGGGTTGTAGTGGACGATCTCCGGCTCAGGGAACCCACCGGCCTACGTGACCAAACACGCCGGTGATCATGGCGAGATCAGGGTTTCCAGACCGCAAGTTTTTCAGAATTTTCGGGCGAAATTTTTCAAATTTATGCAAGAATTTTCGGACGAAAATTTTTCAGAATTCCCGAAATTCCTGCGAGAAACCGAGGCCAAGAATATCTTGGTCGTTGCAGCTTCGTACCTTGGCGCACGCCCGTGCTAGCCCGTCGAAGGTGACGTACTTGGCGCCGGAGATGTTGAACACCTGCCTGCTCGCCTTCGGGTTGCCGAGGGACAGCACGAACGCCGTCGCCAGGTCCTGCACGCGAGCGAATCCCCCAAGAGTTTCAGACCACACCCACGTACACTACACTCTCCTGATCGAGAATCAGCACGGCGGATCAGTGAAGGCGATCGATGGATTGGACCTTGACGTGGCCGAGCTGGGTGATCTGGTTGCCGGCGCCGGGGACGGGGATGGGGCGGCCGGCCTTGAGGCGGTGGAAGAACCACTCCTCCACGGGGTTGTAGTTGAGCGGGCCGTAGATGTACACCGGCCTGATCGACGTCCAGTTCACGTCCCGGGACTCCAGCAGGCTCTCCGTCTCCAGCTTCCCCTTGTGCCGGCTCTTCGGGTCCACGGCGTCGACCTAGGCCAGCCATCCATGGCGATCGTCAGGTTAGCCGGCAGCAGGTGGTGAGAAATGACGGCGGCGCGTGCGCATCGTGCGTACGTACGTACCTCGAAGTGCGGGAGCAGGTCTGATTTCAGGTACACTCCAGCCGACGAGCAGTAGATGTATCTGAAAAGAATTCAGGCATTGGAAAGTTCAGATATGCTGTGAGTTTTTGGGTGTGATAGTTTGATCAGATGATGTAGCTGCTTACTGTTCAAGGTTAGGCAATGCGTCTAGGATTGGGGCTACCTCAACAGCTTCTCTCCCTGTAAAAACGATGACCCGATACGCGTGAAAAAAACTGCGCAATAGTTTCAGTTTGTGGGATGGCACATTGCTTTTTTTTTTTTTCAGAAACTGCTAGTATGTTGCTATACAGTGTCAATTAGTATTGATAATAGATGACGCAATTAACTTTTTTGGTGCATGTTTAACCATTTGGTTAATTAAAAGATTATGCAATTATACGAAAAATGTTAGTTATAATAAGGATATACTTAGTAATAAATTCAATCACAATAGTTGTATCATTTGATATAATTGGCTGAGATTAATAAAGCTTTTATTATAAAAAAATGTAAGAAGTCTAATCACAACAAAATAAATGATAATTACGGAATTTTTTTAATAAGATGAATGGTAAAGCGTGTACTGAAAAATCAACGATAACATCTATTAAAATACAAAGAGAGTAGTTGCTTTTTTTTTTATCTATGTAGTACTAGCATGGTGAATTTTGGGCTTGGGAAGTGTTACCATTGATGTCGTAAACGACATCGAAGCCCTTGGCGGCAAGGCTTGTCTTGACGAAGTCGAAGTCTTGCCTGTCACCTTTCAAGTGCAGCACCTACAGAAGAACCATCCCAAATCCCATCACTGGAATCCATGACGACATAATCGACGAGCAAGAAGCTATTCATGTAAGCTTTTACAATGTCTTAGGCAATCTTACGTCAGAACAGCAGATGTAATAAACACCTCTAGTTGAGATTATTATTTATCAGTGTCACATTACATATGAACAATCTTACTGACAAGATATGAGGAAACAGCCCACCTTTGAAGAGAACTCTGCATACTCTGCATCTGACTCTCCTGGCAACTGCTGGGTAATGGGGGCCTTTCCTCTAGTGAACAATGTGACCTAACAAGTGCATTTTCCACAAGATCTTTTTGTAAAAATAACAGATAATACTGTATTTAACAGAAAAATCAGACTACACAACTGACTAACCTGGTGCCCCTCCTTGACAAGGAGCCTGGACAGGAAGACTCCAATGAACCTGGTGCCTCCCATGACAAGAATGTTCTTGGAGTCTGCAGCTGCTGCTACCTGCATCCTTGCCCCCCTTGGCTGCCATGACCTCCTCCTAGTCTGCCAAAAGGAAATTCACAACCATCTCTTAGTTTTTCTCCCATGCCTGAACTTCATGAAACCAAATGTTGCAAGCTTTTCTGTTCTTCAGATTACCTGGCTTGAGATGGAGAGTGCTGCACCACTGAAGTCAGAGATAGGAGAAGGCAGCAAGAGACTGCTCTTCAGGGAGGCTGTTGCTGCCATCTCTCACTCCTCTTTTCTCGTTTACTCCTCAACACTCCTCTCCCAGTTCTTGGGATGTTATAAAAAACAAGGTACAAACAAGAGGAGGGGCTTTGTTTGTTCAGGATGGTAGTATATCCCTTGTCTGAAACTTGTGGTTCAGTGTGTGCTAATAGAACAAAGCAAAGAGAGAAAAAAAAAAGAGGTGCTGGGACTGTTTTGGCATGTGTGGATGGAGCAGCCAGCCCTATCCAGTGATGGATCCTCTCCTCTCATTCTTTCTTATGTCCACTTGGCAGCATTCTGATCAACTGATGGTGACATCTACCTCTTTTTTCTTCCTTTGAAGTACACAAACTGAGGCTATAGTGTCCACAGGCATTTTTTTTATTAATATACTGCTTAATTGGAAAATAGACAAGAACTTATTGCAATGGGCATAAAATATTATCTGATCATCTTGTAACTGATACTCCAGTATCAGAATGGAGTTCTTTTTACCTAAGATTTTTGCAGAATATTTAATAATTCTTTTTGAGAACATATCTCTGTTGGGAAGATTTTTAGTTAAGCTCCCATGTTGTTCTCTCTTGACCGTTGTTACATAATTTTAAGAGCTTTTTTACTATCTTTACAAAAGTGCCTCGAGGTACCACACTTTTTAGTATAAAAAATGTATCTGAAAGTACATTGTATCTTGAGATACCAAGAAATTTATACTAAAATTCTTGGTACCTTAAGATACTTTTCAAAAATGGTAAAATGTTTGTAAACCTTGGTCACTGAAGGGGCAATGCTTATTGTTTTCTACCCCCACCTTGTCTTTCCTCAGTTTAACTGTTTAAGTGATATAAGCAGACTCCTGTGAGTTCTCCAAAAATTGCAGGTCTTTTTCTTCAAAAGGTCAAAAGTCAAAACTGAGGTTAAAAAACAACAAAAGACACGAATTATGGATACTTCGATTCAAATATTGAAATTCACCTCTCTTATCACCGTTATGTATAAACTCCGGAATGTAACTAATATCATCCTCACTTGCAAAATCTGAAGTACAACTCTAGAACAAAAAAAGGAGTTCTCAACTAGTACAAGACATCTTATTCATACAACAGAAACTAACATAACCAAAGGGCACTGATCAAAACAGCCGCCAGCAGTGATGATAATAATCCTCCTCAGACCTCGTTCTTTATCACCTTCCTGAACCAACGTGTTGAGTCTTTAGGGTACCTTGTGAAGGTCTGCCGGTCCACGTAGACGATGCCGAACTTCGAGGTGAACCCGAGCCGCCACTCGAAGTTGTCAAGCAGTGACCAGGCAAAGTACCCAATGACCTTTGCACCATCAGTGATGGCCCTCTTGAGCTCATGGAGGTACTGATCAAAGTACTCAATCCTGAAGGAGTCATACAGTGCACCTGGTAGGGTGTCATTCCCTGGCTGGTCAATGCCTGCAATGCACTTGCTGTTAAGAGTTTGCACCAAGATTCATGCTGCAGAAACTCTGCTATAGTTTTGCTGTTCATAATCTGAAAATTGAAATGATAGAGATTTGCTCCGGTCTAAAAAAAGTACCTCAAGATACCGATACTTTAAGGTACCAAATCATTTTCTACCATTGGATCTAGCTGAGTAGGATGTGCACTATTAGATCCAACGATCAAAAACGATTTAGTACCGCGAAGTACTGGTACCTCAAGATACTTTTTTGTTACTTTTTGTTGGACGGAAGAAAATCTCAAAAGGATATGTAGTGTTTTTATTTACCATTTTCTCCTATGATTATAATGGGGTCCTTGTACTTCTCCTTGACATGCATGACAGCTTTGTAGATTCCCCAAGGAACAACGTAAAGCCAGTTTGAATACGCCTGCACAGGTGTTTAAAAAATTCAGAAACTAGTTGTCTGTCAACTTATGTTGGAGAAAATTTCAGTTTACCTGTTTCCCGATTGGTACACCGTCACGCTCATCTGAACAGATAGATGAACAAAAATGTGTTAGCTAGGCAGACAAAGAACTGAAAAAGGTGCATATGTTTCTGGTCTAATACTGTGAGATTTGGAAGAGCCATACATGAAATCTTCACATCCCAATCATTCAGATAGCTCATGAATGTCTTGTTGACGTGGTGACTGACATAATACGTTGTGTAATGGTTGATCCCAATATAATCTGCCGATCCTTTTATCATCTCGGACTGCTCGCGTGTGAAATTTGGCAGCCTTCGCATAACAATGTTCTGCATCGTTTCCGGGTAATGACCGTACGTGATTGGGTGCAGGAACCTAGCAAAAGATCAAGTCCAGGTTCAGTTACTTCAACCTGTGCACATAGTGTGTAACATCAATGAATTTGATGAACATTGCAAAGAAGTATCACCAGCCAAGGGTGAATTCCCTGGCTCTATGCGCAGCTGCGCGGTCCTCCTCTCTGTCGGTGAGTGGCTCGTACCACACGAAGTCGAGAAGGATGCCAATCTTCCCCTTCTGAGTAGCCTGAAAATTGCAAAGTTTTCATGAACATGAGCTTGATTCATCGGAAACTTGAGAAAATTTTAAATTGGATAGGATGGCCATGGGTAATTCACTAGCCTGATACTTGTCTCGGTATATCTTGACAGCAGCAGCATGTGAAAGGAGAAGGTTATGTGCTGTGATGTAAGGCTCAGTGGCAGAATTCCCACCGAATTGGCAGCCAGTGCATCTGCCTGGGGCGAAGTAGCCGTCACCGTAGCCATGATTTGCCATCATCCTCGGCTCGTTGATGGTGAACCAGTTCTTCACCTTGTGGCCATATGTCTTGAAGCAGAAGTCTGCAAATCTCACAAAATCTCTCCTGCAGAATGGAGGTCAGAGACATGAATCAATCACACACGTCAATTCAGGGAAGGGAGCAAGGAGCAGTGAATTTATTTTGGTGAAACACCTGCAGCACTTCCAGTGTCAGGATTTGCAGCTATGACTTCCATAATTTTAGCAGAGAATTTCAGAGGTGCTTCTGTAAATTATGTTTTACAGCCACTAAGATGGCTTTGATCATCAACAACTTGGTCACTTACACGACTCTGGTGTGCAGCCATCCGTTGTACTGATCATGGAGCACCTGAGGAAGGTCGTAGTGGTAGAGAGCAACATATGGAGTGATGCCTGATGTTAAAGATCAAACAAAAGCCCATGAATTCAAGAACACGAAATCTGAAAACGGGCAAAGAAACAGATACCACCAATCCAAGGACTGAAAGAAATCCCAAGAACAACATACTATGAGCTAGCATGTAATCAATGAGCCTGTGGTAGTAATCCACGCCGTCTTTGTTAATCCTCCCAATCCCACCTGCAAAATGCAGAAGAGAAAAGCGTCACTGAAAGAAATGAAATCCCCATGATCTCATCACTGTGCCAGACCATGTCTCAGCAGGTGAGGTGCACATACTGGGGAAAATGCGAGACCAGGAGATCGAGAAGCGATACGCGTCGAAACCCACTCTCACCATGTTGTCCACATCATCCTGCAGAAACAAGATCATCAGAAAATTAAAGCCACATAAGCCACAGATCAAGCGGCATATATCATCTCTAGGACAAAAACCCCATCAGAAGAGGCACTGAAACATGAAACTTGTCACTGACCATATAGCGATGGTACTCGTCAACCGTCACATTCGCAGTCGCATTGTCAGGAGTTTTACCTGTACAAAGACAATCAGGCCAAATCCACAAGTGACGCAATGCAGTGCACCATAATGCAACAACAACTCAAATTTTTTGAAGGCTAAAAATGAAAACTTTAAATTGATCTAGCTTGTTACATATTCTCTTTTTATTAACAAGACAGATCAGCACAACACTATGTAACAATGTGCGTATACATTCCGGTATTAAGTTCACACTTTAATTCCATTTTCTGAAGATGCGACAGAGACTGTCAAACTGCATCAGGTGATGTGCTGTTCATCATCTAATTAACAGATACCACACATGCCTGCATTCTTATACTAAAATTTTGATATCTCTTGGTACCTTTTCAAGAACCGTAAAATTGTTCATATATCTATCTCACCAGGATGCAGCAGGAAGGTGTCCCAGATGCACGGCCCTCGGCCGTACTTCAGTGCGTTCCCCTCCACCTGGTACGCCGACGACGCCGTGCCGAAGACGAAGCCCAGGGGGAAGCTCGCCCGGGTGAGGTCGGTATGCTCCCCGAGCTTGCCATGGGCGTGCCGCGGCCACAGGGAGACGAAGGCGAGGACGAGGGGCAGCAAGAATGGCTCCTTCTTCATGTTGGAGAGAAAGAGAGAGAGAGAGAGTGAGAGAATGCGGTGGGAGTGTCGGATCTGCTGCTGCAGCTGTGCCTATATATGGAGTAGTGGAGGCGGACCGTGAAGTGGTCAGGGCGCGCTGCATGCGGCGCATGCGTGAAGCGAGAGGCAGCGCTGATCTCTGGCACGAATGGTGCGCGCGCGGCGGCAACGACTCCGTCCTCGATGATCTCCCTCTCATTGTGGAGCAGTGTGGCTTGCCACTGGTCCTGAGCCACTAGAACCTTTTTTAGCTGGGGCATTGGTAAATTTACCACTAGTTTTTTCTAAATTATAAAAATCCCATCCGAATGATAGTTCTGTTGACATTTTTATAATTTTTTAGTGCCAGTTTTACAGTAACGTTTCAATGGCAAATTTACAATCAATGATTTTTAGCGCGTGGTTTTCTTGGATTTGGTGATGGGTTAATTAAACCCTGGCCTTTGACGGTGAGTGTTTCACCTCCGAGTTTATCTAGCAAGATAACTTACAACAGTTGTAAATATTCATAGACACTTAGAATAATATTTGGTCCAATATTTAGATGACTATAAACCAGTACCAGGGAACTGGACATCAATGATGTGCCTAAAGGCATATTAGTGACGGATAAAATTCACAATCAGTGTTGAGTGGTCACTAATAAGAAAGAATCATCATTGACGAGCAAAAAAATGTCACCGATGGTTCTCATTTTTAACGGGCCATAACTAAGGCCCATGACATATGATGCTTGTGATATATGGTGCTGACAGCCCATCACAGTAGAGGCATCCATGACGGCACAAAATATAACCCGTAAATTGCATAGACCACTTTTTTTTTAACTAGCATTTGAAAAACTATAAATAGTCAAAATGTCTTAAGGTTGATCAAATCTTGTATGGAGAAAGTATAGAGTACTTGAGGTGATGTTGGTAGGTATCACAATTTCTCATATAAGTTTGCGCATCTATGTAATTGTTTGTCCAGAAATCTTGACCATCCATTTATATACATCAGGGTTGCGGAAGGATCAACTCAAGCAAGATCAGTAATTATAACGGTTTAGAACGTGGGCTATAGGCCTACAAGATCGCTGAGCACTATGTCAGGACAGGTCTACAGTATCGCATTTTTGTGTTATTATAACCCTGAAAATGTGTTACTATGGTCTACAACAATAGTTTTATGTACGGTTACTATAGCCCATGTAACTATAGCTAGGTATATTGTAACTCATGTAAATTTTCTTAGAAATGATAAAATGTGTTACCAAAAATATATTGTAACATTATCGTTGTGTTACAGTAGATCATAGTAGCACCTTTGTGCACTTATAGGAACACTATTATTGTAACATCTTTCTACATACTACAACATAATAATAGTATATGACTAATGGTACCTTTAATTAGATATTATTATAATAGTAAACTGTGCCAAATTATCTTCACAAACTTCAGGAAAGGAATTAGCAAGACATCACATGAGGACAATGACTACAAACGAGTAGAGAGCATACTGAATTTCAATTAGAAAATTTAATATAACTACTATATATCATTCCATAACATCCATAGTGAATTTGAATGTTCTTATAAAAAAAGTGCATATTTTAGGCAACTAGCTGCATGAAAAATGCAAAATATAGAAAATATATCTATGCCTATCCAATCTATATGAATTCTCATATTCTTCTTCATTAGAACTTGAGTAGGCCACTAAATCTCATGAGCATTCAACAATTAATCTTTTGAATCTGCACAAAAAAGAATAAATTGTCATGAAAGCACATGCATAATATGATATCGATCATTTATCAAAGTGTGGAAAGATATTGTATATGCATGCATGCTTACACAAATTGAAGGCCTAACAATTGACATTCCTTCGGCGTGAACATCACCAATTGTCTTGAAATGCTTCATAGGCCTTACTAGCTCCTCATGTTCTTGAAGACGGTGATTAACCACCACTTTTGTGAATTGATTACTTATCTCAACATCACCCACTTTCTCTCTTGGATTACGACTCAGAAAAGTAGCATATGCCACATGTTCTTTGTTAGGATATTTTGCAGTCAATAAAATTATTGTGGTACTGTTAACGCCAGAATTTCGATAATTGCCGTTGAAGATTAAACTATGATTTAAGACCGAATCGAACTGGAAACAGAGTAATCGGATAGAAGAGCAGGCGGAATACGACTCGGATTTGGCCGATGGAGTCTGGATCGGATAAGAAATATAGTCCGATTACGCCTAGAATGTTACAGATAGATTCGGGAATAATCAGAGTCTATGTAATTTAATTTTATCTGTTGGTTAGAGTTAGTTTAGATTTTTCCTTTATCTCTAAGGTTGCTAGAGTCCGATCGGGACTTGTGTGTCAGAGATAGAATCTACCTAGGAGTTTGTTATTTCTTTTTATCTATTAGGAGTTGTATGTCATGTCTAACACGGTTTAGTGTCCACTAGGGGTATAAATATGTATGCCCGGGGTCATTGTAAACTATCTACATATCAATTAGATCAATTACCTTCAGCGCATCGCCACCCTCTTCCGAGGTTTCAACTCCGGCGGAACTTGGCATCTGACGCGGGGCTGCATCGCTTCGATCTTCGGCGGAGGGGTAAGTCCATCGTTTTGCCGGGCCACGGTAATCGTATCTGCTGGATTAGGACTGTCTCGGTTCGGTCCGATCTTCTAATCTAGTTGCGCGATTGCTAGTTATCGTATCAGTTTCAACTTAGATCACTTTCATGTTTTGAGTTGATCTGGTCGACCACTTTGGGCGATCTATGTTGTTTGATGTTTGCTATTTGACATATTCAATCTAGTATTGTCTCAGTTCAGTCCGATCTAGTAGATTGCGTTCGTCAGATGGTTTATATCAGATCGATGTATTTTGTTTATTGTTTTATCAGAGTACCAGCTGATAAGTTACCAGTCATCGGCTCATTGGCTTGATAGCAATCTAGATCTATTTAGTATCTATACTGACATTGCTAGGTTTAAGCTTGAACTGTCTCGGTTGGGTCCGATCTTTTATGATTATTCTTAGCAATCTAGGCTAGGTATTTTATAGATCTTGGTTGTCTATCCGCATTCTATAGCCGATGATTTTTTGCCGATCTACATGCTTATCATATTTACATCAATAGAGTAGCCGATTGCTTTACTGCATTATTTCGATACCAAACATCTTGATTTAGTTAGATCGACAGTCATTTATGTTACATCGGCTTACTAGAATTATATGCAAGTTGGGTTTAGCCGATTGTAACACGCGATTCATTGTTTGTTCCAAGTAATTCGTCGATTTAGTTATTAGCCTTATCGATCTTCATGTTTCCTATAATCATATCGTGCTCGACTGCATACTGTCTTGGTTAAGTCCAATCTCTGTACGTCCAGTTCGATCTAGTTATAGGGGCTCATCCGATCGACTAAGATTAATAAGTAACTTGGCAGATTACATATGTTTAATATTTAATTTAACTCTATTTCTATCAAGTTTCTAGCCGATCCAAGCTTTTTATAGCCGATCATTCATCCTATCGGCGAACCGTTGCAGCATAACATCTTATCAGCCGGATATTTAATCATCTATTGGCTCGATAGCCGGTCGGCTTGTTTTACCATTCATCTTGTTAGTTGCAGGATCAAACTGACTAGTACGCCCGCACATCATTATATGAATTTAGGTCCTGCACTGGAGCTGTCTAAGATTGACTCCCAGGCCTACGTGTGTGACTGTTGATTGTCATTTTCAGCGTCAACAGGTACCGACCTACAATAGGATTGAATAAGAATCACTAGTTAGTTGCATAAACAAAATCCAAAAGTACTATTTGAGTACATAGTTTTAGTTACAGGGAATTTATTTATTCATTTCTAACACCTGATAATATATAAAACAACATTATGGATTAATCTGGAAAACAAAGTAGACACCAAATGCACAACCACACACTGATATAGATTATCAAAGGCACTATTTTCTCACCTTCCTTACCAGTAATCTAGAATGAATAAAATTATGCTTTTATCGTCATCATTGGTCATGACCATGAACTGATGTCTGAAGAAAGCAAAATTAAATTCATATTTCAGATTTGAGAATACTAAAAGTTATCATTAGTTCTGTTCCGTTAATTAGTATTTGTCACTAGCAACCAATTGCAAATAGAAAACATTTTGATAGTTAATAAAGAAAACTCAATTTGATTTTAAAATTCTCATGTAAATTTACCATGTGTTCTTTTCATGTTGTTGATTCTATTCATTTAAATTCAGGCCCAACCTCCGCCAGTCACTCATTTGCCTTCTAATCCTTCTCAGCTTGTTTGATCTAGCTTGTAGACAAGATTACTATTATTAATTTAGTCCGAGAGCGTCAAGACTACATGGTCATTGTATCTACTGGATCACTACCAAACTTCCAGGTGCGGTTAATCCAACCTCTATATATTCAATAGGCATTTTTTTACAAGAAATTTTATGTAATCAAGCAAATACTAACGATATATTAGGATCAGTCCTATATTAACCATATGTCTTGTTTCAACATAGAATAATGATGGATTTAGACGGTATTAAGAAATTATTGCTTTTCCCTAGACCAAGTGATGAGTACCTAGCTGGAATAGATGGTTTTCTTGAGTTTGCATATAAGGAAAAAAATCTTGATGATAAGATCCGATGTCCATGTAAGAAATGTGTCAATAAGTGGTTATTGATTCGGGATAAAGTCTATGATCATTTAGTATGTAACGGAATGCTACTTGGATATAGTCCCTGGGGGTGTCATGGTGAAACTTCATCATTCATTGCCGCAAACAATGAACAAGAGTCACATAATAGAATGGACAAAAACATGCATCAACATGTTCAAGATGCCTTTGGGAACACAGATAATGCCCCTATAGGGAATAATTATGATGCACCAAATACTTCTAACAGTGGGCCTGATTCTGAAACAAAAGCATTCTATGACTTGCTACAAGGTGCTCATGAACCTTTATGGGAAGGGTGTGAGCTTACAAGATTTTCATTTTTAGTACTTTTTTTCACACAAAATCCACTAACAAATGGAGTAATAGATCTCTAAATGATTTACTAGCTATCCTGCAACAAGCAATTCAAAATGGTAAGAGTTTACCTAGAACCTTTGCTGAGGTGAAGAAGATAATAGGAAAGCTTGGACTTAATTATGTTAAACTTCATGCTTGTCCAAAGAACTGCCAACTTTATCAGAAAGACAAGGCAAATGATGACTTTTGTTTAAAATGTGGAACTTCAAGGCTGAAAAACACAAAAGAGAAAATTACTTTAACAAATAAGGAAAGACGAAGTGCAACCCCAAGAAAAGTGTTACAATACTTCCCTATTAAGCCAAGGTTTAAGAGGTTATTTATGCATAAAGAAACAACTATAGCGTTGAGATGGCATGATGAGGGTTGCACAAAGGATGGTGCATTGAGTCATCCAGCTGATTCAGAGGCTTAGAAGGCCATTGATTCTAGATATCCTAATTTTGCATAAGACTATAGAAACATCAGGTTTGCAATGGTTAGTGATGGGTTTAATCCATTTGGAACACTAAGTTCAACTTATAGTAGTTGGTCGGTCGTCTTAATTCCCTATAACCTTCCTCCTTGGTTATCCATGAAAGCATCATCTCTTATGCTAGCTCTTATAATTCCTGGGCCATCCTACTCTGGAAAGGAATGTCATGTATTTATGGAGCCAATTTATGAAGAGTTAATTGATTTGTTTGTGGCTGGAATTCCCACATATGATGCATCTCAAGATGAGATGTTTTAACTTTGTGCTACATTATTGTACACTGTTGGTGACTACTTTGGAAATGGGATTTTTGCAAGGTATAGCATGAATGGTGATTTTTCTTGTATTACATGTCGTGAGAAAACATGTTTTAAACTATTGATACATGGGCACAAGTATAGTTTCATGGGGCATCGTCCTTTTCTACCCCCAAATCATGATTTTCGATTTGATAGTAAATCTTTTGATGGAACTGAAGAACATAGATCAGAGCCTATTGCATATTCTGACAATTAAATTCTTTATAAAATAATGGCAATTAAGGATTTTGAGAAGTTAAAGACATGGAAATGTGTTAGTGGACTGTTTTCTTTGCCTTATTGGGACTTTAATTTACTCCGCCACAATCTTGATGTAAAGCATATAGAGAAGAATTTTTGGGATAATATATATGGGACACTACTAGGTTTGGAAGGTAAATCAAAGGATAATTTACAAGCACAGCTAGACTTGCATGAAATGAATATAAGACCAGAGTTGCATCCTGTAAAAAGAGCTAATAATAAATATTACTTGCCTCCTGCTGCCTATACTATGTGTTAAAAAGAGAAGCAACAATTTTGTAAAGTCCTCCATAGTATTAAGGTTCCAGATGGCTACTTAGGAAATATATCGAGATGTGTAAATGTTGATCAGGGAAGAGTTTCAGGATTTAAAAGTCACTACTGCCATGTTCTAATCCAACAACATCTACCGGTAGCTCTACACGGTGTGCTTCCAGACAATGTTACATCTATATTATTTTATCTATATGGATATTTTAGAGAATTAAGTGCAAAAGTACTGCACTTAGATGTGATTGAAAAGTTGGAGGAACTAATTAAAATGACATTATGTCATATGGAGATGGTATTTCCTCGTGAATTTTCTACTATCATGGTGCACTTAATTGTTCATTTAGCAACTGAAGCTAAAATAGGTCCTGTGTGTTACCGATCAATGTACTTTGTGGAAAGGTGTGTTTATCTTAAATACAGTTGAATTTTTTAATCTAATATATATTGCATATCAACTTTTCTTGTTTATATCTATGTAGATATTTATGTGTGCTGAAGTCATATGTGCGTAATAAAGCACTTCCCAAGGGATATATAGCTGAGGCATATTTGAAAGATGAGTGCATGACATTTTGTTCAAGATATCTTGAAGGATTTGACACAAAGCATAACCAGCCTTCACGAAACGATGATAAGGAAGAGTTAATTGCATCTCTTGATGAGGAACAACAACTAAGTCTTTTTCCTCATGCTGAAAAACATCTCGGCAAGCCTAGAAGTTATGTGATAATGGGCCTGCCTAAAATACAGGCACATAGATATGTACTTTTCAATTGCCTAGATGTTAATCCATACCTTCAGTACTTTGTCAACCCATATACACGATTACTTTTCCTCTTTTTATATATGAACTCATTATATATTTGTAATACCCTGCGTCTAAAATCCACATTAGTCCGCTCTACACATTGAGCGCACATTGAGCGGACCCACGTTCGCATGGTATCCCGCTTACACTTTCGTCCTTGCTTCGTGTAAAAGGGTTAACCCAGAGATATATGCTCTGGTACCAACTGTAACACTCTGCGTCCAAAATCCGCATTAGTCTGCTCTACACGTTGAGCGGACCTACGTTCGCATGGTATGCCGCTTACACTTTCGTCCTCACTTCGTGTAAAAGGGTTAACCTGGGGATACCATGGTTGGAGCACCAAGGCTTATTAGTAGACCCTCACCCTCCTGAACTTCCAAGGTGGTACTAAACCACCACTACACTTCCACTTTTGGGCCACATGGGCCCAACACACACTACTAACAGGCTTCAAACGGGCTGGGGTGTTTCAATATTTCTTCTTTTTGTAGAATGCATGCCGACGAGATTAGGAAAAACATATCGACAGGGCCGTGTCACCCCAAAAATTATTGAGCGTACACAGAATGAGAAATTTCATGAATGGTTTAGAGCTCATGTAAGTGTCATTTTCATATTATTTTTTTATCAAGAACCACAATAATGACTAAGTTCATTTTAACTGTATAGATAATGCACTTAGAAGAGAAATATGGAAAATCTAGTATTAAAAATGACCTCTGATGACTAGCCCGTGGACCAATTGGACCGGCAAAAAGATATCATGCTTTGAATACTCGAGGTTTTCGGTTTAGATCCAAACATTTAGACACAGTGACACAAAATAGTGGAGTTGTTCTGACAGCTAAAACATCTAGATATGCTAAATCTGGTGACAAAAATCCAGTTTTAGGTGATTTGACATACTATGGTAGGATCATCGATATTATTGAGTTGAACTATTCTGGACAATTTTCAGTGGTATTGTTTAAATGTGAATGGGTCGATGTTGTTTCTAGAAAAGGGATTAAAAATGATAAGTATGGTTTCACACTTGTTAATTTCTCACATCTCGTACACATGGGAGAAAAATCGAGCATGAGCCTTTCATATTGCCTAATCAAGTAGATCAAGTCTTCTATGTTGATGATCATTTGAATCCGGGATGGACTTTGGTAAGGAAGAATGGACTGTTGACATAGAATTTGAGCCATCTCATGTTTCACAGCTTGGGGTGATGTTCAATGATGCAAACAGTTGTCAACAATGGGTTAGAACGGATGTTGAAGGAACAATAGTTGATGCAAATAACGGTGCTTTCAACAATAAATCATAGAGGATGACTATTATTTTCTTTCCTTGTTTATTTGGTTACTCTTGGTATATGCATTTTCTACCTAGTGCTATCCAATACTTTACTTAATTTATTTCTGTTGGGGAATATAACACTAGTTTACTGCACGCAAGTCTAATATCTCTTCTTGCAAATCTTGGATATCTATAGGAAGGGATTTAGGTGCAAAATATGTGTCAAAATAAATCGTTTCATTACGTTGGTGCAACAAAAAGTACAAATCTTCACATATCTAATATATGTTGTTTATTTACAGGTTATCTCTAGAATGTGAAGGTGGCAATAGAGTATAGATTTCAGTTATAGTTTCTTCTCTTTGTAGCAAAGTGAGGAAATTTTCCTCGGTGTGAACTTTTGATTTTGTACTGTTAAATGACAAGTCATGCAATAATTTAATCAACTTTCTTATGTCTATGACCTCTTGTTTTAAACATATTAATTTTTAATGATGTGTATGTATAATGTCTTATATCTCCAACCGTTAAATCATTTTTTATCAACAAACATCCTCCTTTCTTAATAGTTGATGTTTTTTATTCTCAAATCAGTTGTGGTTATTGGTTTATTCGAACCACTAGAAAAATGTCCGTGCGTTGCAACGGGTAAAAATAATACATGATGCTATAGCGTTAGATGGATAAAACACTTGAAACAAAAAAAACAATTGATGTTAAAAGTAAATACAAATGACAAAAGGCTGCATGGTATTATTATTATTGTTAATTATATTTCTATTTAAATCTGTTGTGTAGATGTTAAAAGTAAATACAAATGACGAAACCCCGCAGGCCCGCCGCCTAGCCGCTGTTAATGCTAGAATTTAGAAAATTGCCGTTGGAAACTAAAATGAGATTCATGACCGAATCAGATAAGAAATGGGGCGATCGAACAGGAAGCAATTGGAATGCGACTCAGATTCAGCCATGGAGTCCGATTGGCCTAGGATGTTACAGGTAGATTCGGGAATAATCACATTCCGTGTAACTTAATTCTATTTAGTATTTAGAGTTAGTTTAGGATTTTTGCTTTATGTCTAAGAGAGTTAGATTTCGATCGAGACTTGTTTGTTTTCTTTTTATCTATTAGGAAACATGTGTCCTATTAGAGATAGAGTTTGCTATTTTCTTTTATCTATTAGGAGTCATGTGTTGTGTTCGACATGGACTATTATCCACCCGAGGATATAAATATGTATGTCCGGGGTTATTGTAAATCATCTATATCATAACATAGATCAATTATTCTCGGTGAATCGCCACCCTCTTCATCGAGGTTTCAACTCCGGCGGAACTTGGCACCTGACGCGAGGCTGCATTGTCTTGATCTTCGGCGGAGGGATAAGTCCTACATTCCATCGGCCAAGGTAATCGTATAGGCTAGATTAGAACTATCTTGGTTCGTTCCGATATTCTAATTTGGTTACGCGGTTGCTAGTTATTGTATCAGTTTTAGCTTAGATCACTTTCATGAGTTGATCTGGTCGATCACTTTGGGCGATCTATGTTGGTTTGATATTTGCTATTTGACATATTCAATTTAATACTGTCTTGGTTCGGTCCGATCTAGTAGATTACGTTTATCAAATGGTTTATATCAGATCAATGTATTTTGCTCATTGTTTTATTAGAGTACCAGCCGATAACTTATCAATCATCGGTTCATCGGCTTGATAGCAATCTCGATCTATTTAGTATCTATCCTGACATTGCTAGGCATAATCTTGAACTGTATCGGTTTGGTCCGATCTTCTATGATTATTCTTAGCAATCTAGGCTAGATATTTTGTAAATCTTGGTCGTTTGTTAGTCGTTTACAGCTGATGATCTTTGCCGATCTACATGCTTATCATATTTACATCAATAGAGCAGCCGATTGCCTTACTACATTGTTTTTACACCAATCGGCTTGACTTATTTAGATCGGTAGTTGTTTATGTTGCATCGGCTTATGAGGATTACGTGATAATTGATTTTGGCCGAGCGTAACAAATATTTCATTGCTTCCAACAGTCGATCGTTCAACTTATCGGCTAGGTTCTGCTACATCAACTTCCGATGGGCTGGTTTTTTAGATACCTATCAGCTCGATAGCTGATCGACTTGTTTTACTATTCATCTTGTCAGTTGCAGGATCAAACTGACTGGCACTCTCGTGCAATCTGAGAATTTAAGTCCTGCACTAGAGCGTTCTAAGAAGTAACTCCCAGGCCTTCCTACGTGACACATCATCGGGTCATATTTTGACGTCAACAGCCGCCTCCCCTATCGCGTGCGCTGCTAGCTGGAACGGGGAAGGGGAGGGACCGGGATCTGGACTCCGGACGGAGTTCGCCGACCACTAGTCACCGCCTGGTCCGCCTTGCCGCCTGTCGCCTGGATGACTGAGGAAGTGAGGAAAAAACAAAAGAAATAGGGAGCTAGGGTTTCTTTATATATATGGGCTTAGTACTGGGCTCTTACATATTTTATAGGCTATAATTTAAGGGTTTATAGTCTGATAGACCCACCTCGGGTACTCGCGGGTAGGACTTCATCTCAGTCCCCTCACCCAACCATATGCGGGGCCCCGGACCTGGTCACCCATGGGTGAAAATTCATACCGTACCGGTAGGGACCGGTACCCATCGCGGAAACCCGCGGGTGGAATTGCCATCCCTAATGGGGTGCTTAGACGCGGCAGCAAAAAAAAAAAGTTAATGGCGGGCGCTGCAGCCAATTGAGGTCGAACCCTGGACCAATTGTGTACTGATGAAGATCTTATCAACTATACTAAGAGTTTGTTTATTAATTGAAAGCATCGTGATCAGGATCTATACGATTTCGTCACGGCACGTCCAGGAACCGGGCTTGTCCAGCGACAAGGCACCAAGAAGCGAAAAAAACCCAGACGAACGAAAATTAATGGAAGAATCACTGTTAGTTTTTATAATAGTACTCTCTCCATATTTTTTTATATGACACCGTTGACTTTTAGGTCTGCGTTTGACCTTTCGTCTTATTAAAAATATCATTCTTAATTATTTTTTTATAATATGATTTATTATTATAGGAACTTTAGGTATGCTTTATAATATCGCATATTTAGATATAAATTTTGAATAAGACGAACGGTCAAACGTAGATTCAAAAGTCAACGGTGTCATATAAAAAAATATGGAGGAAGTATAAACATAAACACCTAATTCACTTAATGAAAATGTGCAATTTCTATTATTTTTGGTGTATGAATTTAACGTTGCATTTTACAAATTATACGATTATTATTCCAGTGAAGTACAAATCATTTTACAAATAATTTTAACTTTGGTGTGTAGTGCAACATGGTGAATAGCAAAATAATTTATATGTAGTGCAACATGGTAAAGCTGAACATTTGTCAATATTTGTAGGAGGAAAATAGCAAAGTCAACTCTAAATTGTTGGATATTTTACGTTTCACCAGAAAGGATAAAATACATATTGATATGCTTACGGAATTTTGAACCCTCTTCTATTACTTTTTGCGTGGGAATAAAATACATTCTTTATTTTCTTTGTTATTGTGTTACTATAGTTACTAGTAACACATCGATATATGCTACTACATGTAAGCCTGTAACACATGCTTTATATGTTACAAAGTACCTTGTAACACATGTTGACATGTTGCTACAAAATTTTTTGTAATACATTTTTTCCTGTGTTACAAAAAATATGTTATAAAATGTAGGTTCATTCTGTTGTAGTGGAGGATTTGTATCGTCTGCCATTAGTCAGTAATGACTAGCGGTGAACAGTACAGTAAAATTGGACAAATATCAGACATCCAATGTAAGATGAATGACTCATGGTCGACCGCTACAGACCTGCAGTCACAAGCCACTGTAGTCCTGATCTGCCATTGCTTATCAATGGGAGAGGATGTAAATCCGATGGCTGAGCTGATGGCTTTGACATTAATTAATTTACATGAAATCTTATTGTTATCACTTTTTCATGAGTATTGTGCCTTTCATGTGTTCAACTGCAAGTACTATGATATGTAATGCTCGCTGCCACCAAGTTTCCTCGTACACAGTAACACACCAACTAACAAATAGAACCGAGAATTTTTGAAACATTTATATACATACTTCCAATAGCACTACATTTCTGTATAAAGTAATATCTTCAAATTCATTATACACAGCGAGCAACAAACATCGCAAAATCCGGATAGATTTATACTATAAAACTGACCTAGTTTTATCTCTAATTTAACAGTATGCACAAAAATGAGCCACTAATTATAGGCAATGAGATAGGTCAATAATGTAACTTGTATCCCCAGTACAATAATATGGCTACACTTATCATTCAAATATAGTTTCAGAAAACTACAGTTATGCACTCACATGCACTGCCACGGAAGCCCTAATCAGTGATGTGACAGGTATAGACCTTGTCAAAGTTCTCACAATCTATGATGAGTGGCGTTGTCCATATGACTCATTTGGTTGGGTCATAACTTACCGTCCATCACAAATAAGTCATTACTGATGGAGTTGACGACCCACCATTGGTAATGAGTAAGTAATATTCTATGGGTCAAAGTTATGGCCCATCAATTGTAACATTTTCATAATTATTAATTTTTAAATACAAAAATTTTACCAAAAAGTATTTGTAATTTTACCCCGCATCTAACATGCCTGCCTTACAGGTGTCACAAATCCATGTTTTTTTTAGTTCGAGAAAAATATAGGCAGCACATGGGTTGAAGTCAGGATCTCCAACTCCAACATAAAACACTCTGATCATCTAACCTGTGAGCACATTTTGACTTCATAGTTATTGCTATTCATTTAATTATTCTCATTGTAACAAGTATTTGACATTCTATATGAATTCAAATAATGTAATCATTAACTCTAAAGTTGTAGATCTCGTCAATATATATGTGTATGTGGGGCATTACTCCATTTGAAATCATATGAAATATTGAAATATTCATTTTTCAGAATAGATCTCAACATTATAATGTATATTTGGTTATGTACACTATCTCAAATGAAAACTAATTAATTATAAGGTTGTAGATCTAGTTGACTTCTCCAACTTTTATGTAACACATGTCTGTAAGATCATAGTCATGATCTATATATTATGATGAACAATTGGCTTGTAAAGTGACAGAATTTGGTCTGGAAACGGGTATGGTGTTGTGTGAGTGTGTGTAACTAATGTGGGTCAGATTGCGATATCTATGCCCGGAAGCGGTTGGTTTGTCTCTATGTGTGCAGGTGACTTGAAGTCAACTGTGGTCAATGGCTATTAAGGACCATGACTAGGTTCAGAGAGGAACCGAGGTCTAGATGGTTGGGATGCCATGTGACATGGTTGGACTAGAGTCGTGATTCTCGGAAGTCAATATTGGTCAACGGCGGTGGGATCGTGACTAAGCTCAGGGAGGGGCTGAGGTCCGGACGATCGAGAATGCCGGGTGACGATGTTGAATACGAGGTGACACATGGTGGAGGAACACCGTGTGAGGTGGAATCGTAACGGGCTTCACATGTTGCTTGTGTAAGCGCCGGAAAATCACGAAGTAAATCGGATAAGAAAAAAGAGGAAGTTGCTACATAAATCAGATCGCTACAGTAGCGCGGAAATGTAGGAAACGGGTTCGGGCACTGTAGCAAACCGGATCGGATTACTGTAGCGGACCCGGACTACTGTAGCAAATCGGGATACTGTAGCGGCCGCGTTACTGTAGCACCGAGATTTGGTTTTGGGTTCTAATTGGAGATAATTTTGGAGATGAGTCCTACTAGGATAAGGAGTCTGATTCCTAGTCAGAGAAAGATTTTGTTGATATAAATAGGTATCGAGGGGTATGCCCCCTGTATGCTTTTGGAGATTTAGAATTAGAAAATTAGAGTTGAATAGTTGTTGATTCTAGATCAATAATTTTGATAATAGTGCTATTGTTGCACTTTGTAAATACTAGTTGAAACAATAAAGTTGAGAGCATTCAATCTACATATTCTGCTTTCATCTACCGGTATTTCTCTGGATCTCGATGATCTGATTGACAGCATAGGAGCAACGCGATCAAGTTAATCTCAGGAGCGGCGTAACCAGATTGGCGGCATAGTACGGCGTTACCAGAGGTAATCGCAGGAGCGGCTAACCAGAGGTAATCTTTTATTCCGCGAAAGATTTTTGGGTTTTAGTTTTCTCTACCATTCACCCCCCTCTGGTAGGTCTGTTTAACTCTGTTTCGATCCTACAATGTCTCCATCTGAGGTCATTTGAAAAATTTAAAATTTTGCTTTATAGGACAGATCTAATCAATTATGATGCATATTCGGTGGTGTAAACGATATCAAATGAAAATATTGTTAGGAAGTTTAAGATATTGTTGAAATCTATAACTTTGATATAAGACATGGCTGCATCCAACATGTTTTCGCAAATTTTTATTCACCTTTAACCGTCATAAAACTCATAAAAGATAAACATTACATGTGATGGATCATAACTAAAATCCGTCAAAGATAACATTCCTTTCGATTGGTTGCAACTATCACCCTTGACATATATGTTGCCTCACCTATGTTCAATCATAGCACTATACCCGTAGATTTATGGGATACGTAATGATTGTATCCGTTTAGGAGATGCACATTTACCTCTATGAAACAATGAGTATGGCCCATCTGAAGTAAAAGCATAGCAGTGATGGGTCAAGCCTCTCGGCCTCATCTACAACGGGCCTTTCCACAACCCGTCGAAATGGAGTCTATTTATAACAAGACTGTGTGGCTCATCACAGATAGCCTGTCACAGTTCACAGGACCTGTATTGGCTGAAACTATTAGTGGCGCTCAGTTTTGAATTGTGATAAGAGCATTTTTTTCCACAGTAATATGATATGACATGCTATGTATTGCAGTCTTGTAATCTTCCGAAAGTTTACAACAGTACTTGACAGTGGATAGTTTGAAGTGTTCAATTTGTCACATGGGGAAGGAAAAAAAATTAACGATGAAGTTTTCTTTGCCAGTCCGGCCATCACGTCTGATTAAAGGACTTGGAGAAATTTTTTAGCTAACAGAAAATGAGAATTGTACATTATTGTTCTTGATTATTTAAGAAAGCAATAGAAGATGAACAGCAGATGATTTAGCTGTTCCCATATGGACTTTGATCTTGTTTACAGAGTTTTTGATAGTTTCTCATAGAATCTCTATAAATCAAAAACTCATTCCAATAACACTTAAATTTTAAGAATTTGCAGTTGTTGAATCTAGAAAATAAAGTAGAAGGCATAAGTTAGAAAACTCAACTTTTCCAGATCGTGAAAAGTCGACTTCCCACTTCTAATAGTCTTAAACTCCCTAAAGACCCTTTGTCTTATAACGTGCCATGTAAAACTTAAAAACTTAAGACACACTAAGATAGGTAAAATATATTGTAATTTTAATGAAAGAATGAAATTAATATATTTTTTGAAAAAAATATGTGCATATATATATATATATTGTTTTGATAGTTGTTTTTTGAAATTATGATTAGAAAATGATTAAAAATACATACCCTTTGAAATATCATGGTAGTTTTATTTGCAGCTTCTGAATTCTAAATGTAAAATCATCACCGCCATCTTTTCCCTTCTGCTTATGCTTATAAGCCAAAGTTTGAATTTTCAACCTTAAATTTGGAGTTGATTTTAGGGTTTTTTTTCTCTGAAGTTTATTCCGGCCTTTGCTTTTAGATCGCCAAAAATATGAATATAAAAATTTATTCACCATTTTTTTGTTTGCAACTATATTTTTTGGCTTTTTTCATGAAATAAGTTTGTTTTTGCTCTTACTGATTGCAAAATTACTCGAGTAGCATAAATTATAATTCGTTAAGCTTAGCCCCATGTCGGGCGATTGTTTAAACATAGGGAGTGAATTACTTGGGGAAATTAAAATAAAAAAGAGGATGATTCATACTTGTAAACACTACAATATACATATAGAAACTACAACATACCTGGATTTTCTTAAGTCTTTGTATAGTTTTGTTATAAGTTTTGTGAGGGAATAATAACATGTTTGTGAAGCCCTATTTACTGGTCTAATTCGGGTGCTAACTGCTAAGTACTGATCAAGGCTAAATAATGGAGCAATGACAGAAGAGATAAAATTGATTAACTAGCTTACAAGTTACGTTACTTGGATTTTTCTCAAGTAAATATATTTTGTACAAGATACTTTTCATTCTACATGTTTATACTGTAGGGTCTAGATCAGGATATGCGTAAGAGCTACAACTCAGATGCCACTCGGATCAAACGCCACTTGAATGATTTGTAGTTGGTCCACATCACTCGGGAGCAGATGATCCTTTGATTTGTTTGTCTAATGGTGGGATCAATTTCCATTACACAGTTAAGTGGCATGTCTATTGGCAAAAAATCATATGAAGCTGTTAGGTTGACATGCATCCCTATTATGCCAATAGCGGACCATTGCTAATGTGAGGTGTTGGTGCATTAAAACAATTTAAGGAAAGTTATAATAAAATCTATAATGTTGTAATACCTGAAGTCCACATATTATAGACTTTTCAAGGGTATGAATAGTACGCTCTTAAAAAGAGTCGATAGCTAGTCATTTGATAAATATGCAGATATTGAATGAGAACACCCAGTGCATTGGGGGTCTTGAGCTATGAACCATACCCGAGTAAAACCACTCGGTGCTATTGGACATGGAATGGAACCACACGTGGTTTGCCTACAAACTATGTCTTTCAGTACCTACACTTACTAGTCTATTGACTATTAGTTCACTTGCCCGATGCTATGGCACTCGGGATGGAACCACTCGGGGTTAGTCTATTGACCTTGTCTCTTGGTACCTATCATGTCCATATTTGGATACATTCTAAAGGACTCCATATTCAATTGTTTTCAATCTAAGCTTATACTTGGGGGCTGTATCTATTAGCTGCACTTATTAAGCACACCTAGCATTTGTCTACTTGGATGTAGTCTCATTTGACTCTACATTTAGCTATATCTATTCGATGCACCCAGGATTTCATCAACGAATCCCTCCCCAATCCATCTATGGCGATGAGCAGACGGCGCGACCCTTCAGGGCTCCCTAAATTGGAGGGTATCGAAAATATGGGCCGGGGGGTATCCCCTATGAATGTATAGCGTGAAGTGACTGTGAGCCCACATACTGAAACAATCGAAAAAGGAGGTTGGGCCCCAGGAAGCCACGCACCCCCAGGGGGTCAGGCCCAGAAAGATTGCCGAGCAGCAAAGTGTCGGGAAGGGGTTGGGCCGCCCTTGATCCCCTCGGCCTAAGGACGGCACGATACGGGGCCCACTTTGTGCCAGCACTGGCCATGGCGCCCAACCACCGCACTTATGGCGATGGGAGGGCGCCTGGCGCACCACATCGCCATCATGATGGACGTAGGCGTGCACCTGACCGCATTAAATGCGGCCACAGACCCATGCCTCCGTCCACACCCCCTCCCGAGAAAAGGCGGGGAGATGGGACATCCCTCACAGCGCAGTAACGCCACTGTCACTGTAGGGATAACATATCTCCTTCGCGTCACCGTCGCATTAAAATGCGACGAACGACCATGTGAGAGGAGGGGCGGTCTGTCATTCGGACCGTTGAGTCAAACGGGGGTGCTGCCCACTTATCACCTACTGACTGACGGGACCCATTGATAGCCACAGGGTTGCTTGTTGACCTGCAACGGCGTTTGCAACAGTCCCATGAAGAAAGATTGTCCCACCCATCATGGGTGGGGGAACTAAGGTTGTTGTGGTATCCCCTTGTGCTATAAAAGGAGACCCTGGCCAGTAGAATGAAAAGCAACAGAAGATAAGTAGAACATTCCTACATAAACCTTGTAACACATTACTTCCAGTGTGCTCAAGTATTACACCTCACAGTGACCTGAACCTGTATTATTGCTTTGTGTCCATCGAGGGGCCTTACATCCCGAAATCCCTCCTGCTTCATTTTTTTCTCTTTGACAAGGCTTTCGGGTCCTAGCTCGTACCCTTGGGCCGGACTCACAAAGGGGGTCCCACGGACTCCTGCTCGAGGAGTTCACACTCTGATAGAGGGCCTCTAAAATATACGAAGATGGTTTAGTTAGTCTCATTTCTTTGCTTTTATTTATGTTTATAAGTTAAAATTTAAATTTTCAACCATAAGAACATGTATATAAAAGTTTGTGGTTTTACATCACATCTTATTTTTCAGTCTTTGCTTTTAGATCGTTAAGAACATTTATATCAAACTTTTATTCATAAATTATTTTTTTATTTACAACTATGTAGTTTGGCTTTCTAAGGAGAAACCAAACGATAAGGATCCGAATTTCTTAGATTTTGTCCATGCCAGTCAGTAATAACTAAAACGCCGCTTCCCAGTGATTGCTCTGACGTCCGTTTGTACCATCGCACTGCCGCATATCTCACCTTTATTTGCATTTTGGTGCATTTCGCTCTGGGGCCTCGAATTCCTCGAGACGGCCCTGTCTCTCTGCAAGACAGTGAAGAGAAGGAAAACACTCGGGAATAGTAAGAGTTGGAGCACTCGACATTGGTTGTGAATCGTGAGAAAGACTACAGCTCGACCATAAAGTGGTTGGGGACTATTGTGGAAAATATGAACACCTTGTACTCTCACATAAAAGGTATAATGCCTACGAATAGGGGGTAGTCGAGATCTAGGATATATAAGATAGGTCATAATTCAGATAATATGTTGCTTTATATCCTATAACAGAAAATAAAGTTACCATGTACAAATAAGGAAACCAAAGCAGTATTCGATTAGGTTCCCTACTTTTGTAACCATATCCCTCGATATGTAAGAATAGACATGGAATCCTTCGAGGACAACAGATTGACTCACAAGCTTTATGCTATTCAACATGAATAGACACAACTAAACATTTAGCTAGCTAGAATAGGTATTACTTCGTATTCGAAGGCTTAAACCGGGATAATTTATTAGTCTCCCGTGCATCGTCTCCTATGCATCATCATACTTTTAGTTTACATGCCACCCTAAATATTATTTTCGACACAAAACATATACACACGTATGTCAAACAAGTCAACAAAGCGTGCAATTCAACTCCAACGTGAGCTATATACGATAGAACGATATATACTGATGTATATTAATTATACTTGTCACTGTGTCATCGTGGACTATAGACTGGTTCTCAGAGACGGCGTACATTTGTCTGTTATATTAATTATTCATCTTTTCCCGTGAGTAAAGCTTCTTCTGGCTACATTTAACTCAGGTTTGTGAGCTAGTGATATTTTTCAACGCCGACATCATACCACTTGCAGTGTCACTTTCACGACAGCGAGGGGTATTATATTGATTTTCTATGGAAAAAACCAATAAATATATTAGTAAACGAAAAATAATTTACCAATAATATTATTATATATATATATATGTATATATATGTATGTGTGTTCTCTTAGTTACCTAAAAACAAATGCTAAAAAATAAACTATGATGAAAACTCCACACTCAAGCTTAGAAACTCAATTTCGGCATATAAGCATAAGCGGAAGCAAAGAGAGAAGGATGCTAGATGGATGGACAATATTACGAAATTCACTAAAAACTATGCCCGATAAAAAATTATATAAAGAAGAAATCTTATTAATCAATTATATATTACCCTCCTCATATGTATTTATAAGTATAGATTGGAAGTACAAAATAAATTAGAGGGAATTTAAATCTATTTTATCTCTTTAAATTTTATATTTATCCTTACCATCTTTACTGAGAAAATCCATGTATACCTAAAAAGTTTAGCTAATTTTATTATGCCTCTAGATTTTGCTTACTTACATACCGTCTAATTTTTATAAAAACGACTCCGTCATATGTAACATGTGTCAAAATATGTTTGGCCGATCGGTGGCGGAGCTAGAATTTAGATACAATACAAGTAAACTTTAAAATGTGATAAATTTGAGGAATTGGTAGCACATCCAAGAGTCGTGGGGTGGTGCGAGCTACAAGCTTCCATGATATTCACTCTCAGGTACACTCGTGTTTGGTCACACCTGCTCTCTCTCTACGTCCTCGCATGGCAGCTCCCCCGTGGCGTGTTCAGCTGCACTCCGGCCGACCGGAGCGTGCTCTCCAGCTTCTCCGACAGTCTCGACGCGGGGATCGCGGTGTGGCCCGGCGGCGTGGTGAACTCTTCTTCTGACTGCTGCCGGTGGCCCGGGGTCCGGTGCCGGCGCCTGTCCGCGGCGTCCGAGTCCGAGCTCCGGGTGGTCCATCTGGACCTCGCCGGTAGGGGCCTCGCCGGCAGCCTGCGCGTGCAGGGCGGCGGCTCACTTGCTCGTCTGGACAAGCTGAGCTTCCTCAACCTCTCCCGGAACTCGCTCCATGGCCCCATCCCGCCGGAGTTGCTCCTGCGCATGCCACGGCTGCGTGTTCTGGACTTGAGCCACAACTTCTTCTCCGGCCAGCTTGCCGATATGGCTGCGCCGTCGCCGGCGGGGGCGTTCGAAAGCGGCTACCCGAAGTCGAAGCTCGCCCACCTCGACGTATCCTTGAACAGCCTCACGGGGCTGCACGACGGCGTGTGCCGCGGGCTCCCAAGACTGCGGAGCTTCTCGGCAGAGTCCAACCTGCTCGCCGGGACGGTGCCGCGCTCGCTGTCGTCGTGCTCGGGCCTCGAGTATCTGAACATGGACAACAACTCCCTCCATGGCGCCCTCGGCGACTTGAACTTCACGCGCCTCTCGAGACTCCGCGCCCTTCACCTCGGCTGGAACCAGTTGCGCGGCCGCATCCCGGAGAGCCTCTCAAGCTGCCGCCATCTAAGGGTGGTCAACCTTCGCCGGAACTTCCTCTCGGGGCCGGTTCCGTCGGCGTTCCGGCACCTGCAATCGCTCGCCTTCTTCAACGTCGGCAACAACAGCATCACCGGGATCGCGCATGCGCTCCGGGTGCTCCAGGAATGCCGCGCCCTCGCCGTCAAGATCCTGACGATGAACTTCCACGGCGAGGAGATGCCAGGCGGACCGGGAATGATCGACGCCGGAGCCGGAGGCATCCGAGGGTTCCCGCGCCTTCAGCTCCTCGGCATGGCTGCCTGCGCTCTCCGCGGCGCCGTGCCGCAGTGGCTGCGGGCGAGTGCCCGGCTGTCCGTACTGGACCACCTATCGTGGAACCGACTAACCGGCGCCGTGCTATACCGGATAGACCTCTCCGCAACGAACTCACCGGAGACATCCCGCTTTCCATCACGCGCATGAAGTCACTCGTCGCCGCCGACGACATGTCGGCGAGCCAGCAGAGGCTTCGCTGTCCGACTACGGCGTGCGCCTGTACAACTGGCACGTCGACTGCGGCGAGCTCTGGTATGACGGGAACATCCCGGCGTCGCTGGACCTAAGCCAGAACAGCCTCGCCGGGACGATCCCGCCGGAGATCGGCGACCTGAGGGAGCTCAACATCCTCAACCTAAGCTGGAACGCGCTGTCCGGGCCGATCCCGGCGACGCTGGCGTCGCTGGCCTCCCTGCAGGCGCTGGAGCTGTCGCACAACGAGCTCGCCGGCGAGATACCGGCGTCGCTGGCGGGGCTCACCTTCCTGTCCTCCTTCGACGTCTCGCACAACCGTCTCCGCGGCGTGATCCCCAACCTCAGCCAGTTCTCCACCTTCCCGTGCTCCAGCTTCGCCGGCAACCCGGGTCTCCACGGCGAGTACTGCGACAGCGGCGTGCTCCGGCCGCCGGCAGCTCGAACCACCGGGCCAACCGGGATGTGGAGCGACGACGCGGTCGGCGTGGAGACCTTCGTGCTGCCGTTTTGCCTGGGTTTGGGCAACGGTCTCGTTGTCACCCTACTGTTTTGCGCGTGTCGCCTTATCAAAGGGCCTCGCTGTGGAACACTGGAACGTGGCTGGAAATTTAACTAATACTAGTACTTACAGACAGACTAATCGAAATTCATTATCTTCATCATGATCTAGCTAGCCGTGGTGGACATTTTTAGGTTGTTCGGCTAAACCAAAAATAGGGGATTAAGAGAGAGTGAGGCCGCCTTCGACGCGAACGAAGTTAGTCATGTGATGCGAAAAACATAATAATAAATACTATATAATTAATTAATTATTAATTATTAAAAAAATACAAAATAGATTATATGATTTTTTAAATTAACTTTTCTATAGAAATTTTTTACAAAAAATTAAATAAACCTTTTAATGGTTTGGAAAGCGTGCACATGAAAAACAATGGAATCTGAATTAGTAAGGGAAAGAGCCAAACGCGCTCTGATTCCACACCATATATAGAGAAGAGAGTTGATGGAAAGATTGATCAGATGCATTTCATTTTTACAGTCACTTTTTTTTATTTTTTGGTTGTGGAGATGGGAATCATGGAGAATTTCAGTCAAAATTTAAATTAGAGTGTATTAACAGAGTGATTCACAGTATAGATAAGTAGATGTGCCGTAAGTTCCATTTCATTTCCGGTATGATAGGGATTAACCGAACAAGGCTTATGGTTTGTTTGATGATTTTTGGAAAGGGAACTGAGAGTTTAGAGAAGAGAGTTGATGGAGGATTGATCATGAGAGTTTTATTTTTGCTGTCAATTCATTTTTTTTGGTGGGATGGCAATTATTAGAAGTTTTAGTGGAAATTAAATTAAGTGATGATTTACAACTCAAATTTATTCTCTCATAGCAATTCACTTCAGATTACCACGCTGCCCCAAGTGTTTGAAAGGTAGGAGTTTGCTCCTAAACTCCCCCTCCCAATCCCTCTTAATACTACGGCCTGACACTCATTTCCTTGTAACAACAATTCCTTCCGACCTGACACTAAAGAAAAGATACTGGCCTCCACTCTCCTGAAAACATCAAATTTTGTGGCCGTTCCATTTTTTGCTGTGAGATCCATGTGCTGTTTTGGACGTTTTGTCTGTTGGATCCGGATACGCTTTCCGCTCAGTGGGTACTGGGCTTGTTTGTGTCGGCCTGTTTCAGTTCAAAATGCAGTGGCTTTGGCGTTGATCCATGCGTGTGGGCCGTGTGGCGCAGAGAGAGGGTTGTTTGTCGGCTCATCTTTTTATTTTTGTTATGTTTATAAATTAAAATTTAAATATTTAATATTAAATTTAGATATAATTTTAGGGTATTTTTATCTTAGTTCATTTATCAGTCTCTATACGTATATAAAAGTTTTATTTCTATATTATTTTTATTTATAAATATGTCGTTTAGTACTTTTTTTTGGAAAAATACTGAACGATAGCCTGTGGCGACAGGATAGAGATGGAGCTCATTCTCTGCGGTGGATGTCCCCGGCAGACGTGCCCTCCGTCGTGTATCCATCTGTTGGGTGCATCCGTCTGCACCTGCCCCATCATCCGGAGTACCTCTTGCTGAGACAATCGATTCGTTATATACTACTATTTTCGTTCCTAAATATTTAACGTTATTAATTTTTTATACATGTTTAACCATTCATCCAGACGCATGCCACTCGTCGGCGGAGGTGGACGACATGCCTGGTGATAAGGGCGACTTGGGCGAGCAGCAGCCGATGGAGCAACGGCATTATTGCCGGCACTCCCAAGATCCCTACCTGGGACTCCTAGCTACTGCTAGCATGCATGTGCTGCGAGTGGGAGAGTGCGTGTTGTTATGAATATATTATTTCTTGATTTTTACCATCAACCTTTCCAAATTACTGCCTCTGTCTGTCTCACAAAGAGGGAAGGGAATGCTTGCGTTGTTTATGTTGTTTATGTTTCACGCTTGATCGTCCGTTTTATTTAGAAAAGAAGTATATTAGTATTTTTATTGTTATTAGATAATAAAACATAAATAATACTTTATGTGTAACTATTTTTTATTTTTATTTTTTGAAAAATAATATGTTTTTCTTGAACCGTTCACCTTGATGTTGACATGTTTTGGAAGCAATTGTACATTTATTTATTATTTTTATCCAAATTACTAATAGGAAACGGTTGGTGCTTGATTTGTTTTTCTATTAATGTGTGACAATTAATCAATTAAATGTTTGATGTCATAGGTTGATTTATCTATCAATTCATTTTGACCGCAGATTCACTCTAAAGCCATTTTCTCTCATCTCTCATAACACAATTCCTGAAGCTGAAATGCAGATTCACTCTAAAGCCATTTTCTCTCATCTCTCATAGCACAATTCTTAAAGGTGTAACTTCATATGTCCACCATGTAGAACAATGTAGAAGAATACAACAATTTCTAGTTACCCTTATGGGAAGATTGTAGGTACTCGTGCTTTGCTACGGATTTTATGATGTGTTATCAATTTTTCTTATATGAAATAGTAATTTGAATTTATATATAGATATCAATCTATATTTAATTGGTTTTTAATATCAAGAAATTTAAGGGCTAAATTGTAAAACTATAATGAGAGCAGGTGGTGACGACAGATTCACCACTACTCGAGTATAGATACATTCACACATAGCAGAATAGTGTGGGTTGCGTTCCACTCTAGTATATATATATCCTTTGACTTTTTTTTAATTAACCCCTTCAACTTTGAATATACATTTGACCTTTCATATTATTTTTTTTCTAAATATATAAAATTTTAAATCATACTTAAAAGTTATTTTAGTAATAAATCAAATTATAACTAATAAATAATTATATACTTTTAATAGGACGAATGATATTTAAAAATCAACGAGGGACGCAAAAAAATTCAGTGCAGCCAGGCTGCAAACTCCCTGCCCTGCATGCCTCCTCCCGATGGATGTCACGTGGATTACAAAATCATCCAACGACGCACACCTCAGCTCGCTTTCACAGCTGATGGCTTGGCTTCTTTATTTTTTTTTTCTCGGCTCAGCTTCTTGGCTTCTTCTTTCCTTTTTCCTCGGCTCAGCCCCCAGATCGTCTCAGAAGCAGGAGGTGTGAAACCGATCACGCAAAAAGATCGCAGGTAGAGATCGTCGCCAAATCACCAGGGATGTCGTTGCCGTCGTCGTCGCCGTATGATGTCACTGCCGCCACAGCCGCCGTAGCCACTGCAGCCGCCACCACCAAGGTAGGAGGACATGATGAGAAGGATGCAGCAACTAGGCTTGTGGTCCTGCCTTCTATGGTGTTGCCTTCATATGCCCTAGTATCTGGACTTGCACATGTGGATGACGAAGTCGTTGGTGATCATGTTGCTAATGGTGAGTGCAGAACACAGGTAGGCTTCCTGCTTATTTGATTAATTGAATGTCTTTTCTTCTTTCACCAGATAGTAGTATTGATCTATGACCACATGATAGACTGCAGAAAACTTTGAGTTGATTAGCATGGAAGTAAACTTTGTCACCACTATTGATGCCAATGCTCATGGTGATCACAACAAATTCCGTCGCACAATGCCTGTAGCAATCGCAGATGGAGCAGCATATAAGGTATAAACAAACAAATTTGAGTAGAAACATAATTATAGTGTTGTGCTAATATGACTTTAAATTGATCTCAACTCATTGTACTAGAGCCCGATGACAAAGTTGTGAAAATTTTGATAGTTCCTCGAGTTGGAATGGCTTTTTAGTCAGAGGACAAAGCACATGAGATGTACAACACCTATGCCGAAAAGATTGAGTTTAGTATTAGAAAGAGCCAGATAAAGCGTCGAGTCGATGGAACTATATATCAGAAATATATGGTTTGCAGTAACCAGGGATATCAAGGATCTGAGTTATCACATGACACTAGTAGGACGTGTTGTAATGCTCGTGTTCAGTTTAGTGTTTGTCGAGAGGGAATTTGGACAGTTCAAAAGGTAATACTCGAACACAACCATGGTCTTATTAGTCCAAATAAGTCAAAAAAGTTGAGGTCTCAATGACATGTTATTGAAGCGGATAGACAGTTAATAGGCAAGATACGGGAAACCGGAATGAAACCAACACAAGTGTATGAGTTTATGAAGGAGTGGTATGGAGGAGTTGACAAAGTACCATTCTCAAAGATTGACTATAATAATGAGATAGGTCGCGAGCGCAGGAAGTATTTGGAATCCAATGACACACAAACACTACTCGAATACTTGAAAAATAAGCAGCAAGAGGATCCTATATTTTTTAATGCCATCCAAATAGACAACAAAGATGGTCGGATAGCTAATTTTTTTGGGCGTATGGTCAATCTATCGTGGTGTCGACGATCGGGGTCGACAATAAACTTACGGGGTGGCTACCAAGCTCGGAATTCAATGGTTAATGATGAAGAGGGAGAGGGTTTACCCAGGTTCAGGCTCTCGACGTGGCGAGATAATACCTTACTCCTGCTTGGCGATTGTACTGCGCAGATGGATCTCTCTTGCCCTCGCGGGGGCACCCCGTACCCCTTATATAGTGGGGGAAGGGTAACAGATATGATAGAGTTCTAATCTAGTAAGACTAAGATCTATCCTAATTCGGTTATGGCTCGGGTCCGAAGTACACGGCATGCAATCCGGTACGTACCGGGCTCCTAATCAACACCATATAGATATATTCTCCTTCCTATTCGGTACCCCATTGACCGTACGTATTTGTATAGTCTCCGGATACCCCCGGTATAGGTATCCCATAGCAGCCCCCGGAGTCGTCAAGATCAGTGCAAGTCATCCGTGCAGATCGTTGATCATCAGGTGTATCCCAGCGCTATATGCTTGACATTTTCCGAGTGCTTTTCAGGCGCTCCCTGAGTGCTTCCCGAGTGATCCCAAGTACTATGTGATGATTGTAGAGACTGTGGATGACTCCAAACGGAAGAAGGCATTAGGTGCATGAAGATGCACCTAATAGGTGTAGTCCCTGACTCTATGCTTAAATGCATAATAATTAAACATAGAGTCATCTATGGACTGTTACCTAGTAGGTTTTTTCCGACTCGAGTAGCACTGTTTCAAATGCTGCCGGATCCGAGTGGTTTGGAAACGATTTTGTGCTGTGTTTCCCCAGACATACAACCCTCAGCTATGTTCTGCCCATGGGATAGATTGAGCCGACTGGCTTAACCGCTACAGCGGAGTAGTTAGTACCGAGTATATACGGGTTTACTCAAAGTTTAGGCACAGGCTAAAAAGCGCAATTAAGTGCCATGGGCGATATTGACTAACGCCTGCCCGAGTGTGGCCAGGGCCCCATAACATAAGCGTACCGTTGATTTCCGATTGTGAAGGAAATCACGAATTTCATATTACCATTATTAAACTCACGACACTCCTTAAAAACAGCATGGTATCGGTTATGCCAGCACCGAAAATCTCAGCCCGCTTTGCCTGCAGGGAAACATACAATACTTAGCCCAGTAACGGAATTTTCTAGCCGTTAGGCCCAGCAGTGGCCCATTTAAGCTTCCTGTTACCCCGTCCGTTCATATTCTTTTCCGCCGTGCTAATCATTGTAGCCCCAATTTGCTCCAGCGATCTCGCGCGCACCGAACCCTAGCCTCCTTGCCCAAAGCTCCAGCCTCTCCTCTGCCCATCGCACCCATGCTTCCCTTCAATCCTACCGAAGAGAGTCCCAAATGGCTTCCCCAGCGGATTCAGGGAAGACGCTGCCACTGCACGCCTGGCAATCCTCTATCGTCTCCGACTAGAACCTCTCCGACCTCTCTGGAGTTGGCTTGATTCAGAGCAAGGAGGTTGCCGGGTACCGTGGCGCTTATGGTGAGGAATTCCCTACCCCCGACTCACGGGAAGTAGTTGTATTCGAGCCATTCTTTGAGCGGGGTTTCGGGCTACTGGTGTCTTCCTTTTTCTAGGGATTGTTGGATTTTTATGGGATCAAAATGCATCATCTGAATCCCAATTCCATTCTTCAGATGGCAGTATTTGTATATACTTGCGAAACCTTCCTTGGCATCCCTCCTCACTTCAATCTTTTCCACCTCTTGTTCACCGTTAAGCCCCAATCGAACCGGAATCATCCATCGGTGGTGGGCGATGCCGGTATTCAGCTCCGTGAGGGGAGCAAGAAAGCTTGGCTATCTCTGCCCATGAAAACCTCCCTTAAGGGCTGGCATGCGGTGTGGTTTTATTGCTTTAACCTTGCCGACTCCCTTCCTTCCTTCGTTGGCCATGCTCCTGTTGCTCGGGAGGCTTGGTCATCATTCCCGACAACTGAAGAAATGCCGTAGGTAAACTCGTTGCTCAACATGGATGAGAACTTGAAGTCTGCTAGCTTAACTGGTGTCTGGTTGACCCAGCACTTCATTCGGCATCGGATCTAGCCCCTGAAGGACCGTGTCCGGTTCGCCTTTGATTATACCGGGAGCGAAGACCCGACTCGGGAGTCGACGGAGGTGCTATGGTGGGAGGCCATCCAAGCTAGGGCTCGATGTCTGTTCGCCCCAAACACCAACATTCTGGCTATCCCCGCCGGCTTCCCATCGCCGTTTCATGCTGGGAATGCTCCCCCTCCGGTGAGTCCTTCGTCTCTTATGGGTGGTTCACCTCCAGCTTGTTGGATGTTTTCTTCGACTCGTCGTGTTTGACTTATGTTTCCTTTGGCAGGACCGCCACCAATACTTGTCCTACCCCACAAGCCGGGGCTCGCCCGTGCTCAAGAGTGGGGCAGAAGCTTCGGCTGATGAGCCGGGCGCCAAGCGACTGGCATTTGATCCTGACGCGGAGCCTGTCAGACCACCAGAAGACACGGACACCCCAGCCTCGACACGCTCTCCGATCCCGCCTCCATTGAGGCGCCTAAGGAGACCCGCCTTCAAGACGAGGCCAAGGTAACATAACTCAGCTTTTATGCCGTGATCCGATTAGGATTTCTATGCTTGCTGAAATCATATCACCCGGCTTTTTCAGGAAGTCGAGTGACATTGATCCGGCCACGCCGGCTGGCTCCGGGGACATTCAGCCCCCAGGTCTGCGGGCTGCCATTGTTGTGGCCGTCGCTAGCCCGGTCTGCACTTCGCCAGCTGACCCTGTTGCTGGGCCGTCCATCGAGGCGACCCTGGCGATCGTCCCGGCTAATACCTCGGCGCAGACCATAGAGCCGGACGCCGTTGCAGTGCCATCGGCCGTAGATTCCGTGGAACCAAGTGCCGGGGCTTCCGCTACGCTGGTCGTGGCGACGAACCCGACAGTGCTCCCTCTGAGAGCCCAAGAAGGCCGCGCCAAGCAGGTCAAGACTGACCTGTCGGACGACTCGGAGGACATTGCCAAGATAGAGCGGTATACGAGAAGTTAGTCAAGCTGATGAAGGTATGTTCTTCGACCATTGCCCTAAGTGTGCGATCCCGTTAGCTCATGTCACGCTGTTTAGGGAATCGAGCCACGCTCCAAGGCAAAGTCGGAGGCCCTTCGCTCGATTGATCCGTAGCTGGCAGATATAAATGCTCTGCGTCAGGATCGTGACGAGATCCTAGAACGAGCGAAGGCCTTGGAGAACCGCTTGCAATGGAGCAAGTATCGAGTTACGCCCGGATTAAAGGTGCGACGATCTAACTCTGGTTGTTGTTTTTCATTACGTGACTAAAGTTTATCTTCTTTTGCCAAACCAAGATGCAGCCTTGAAGGAATTAAAGAAGGCGAACACTGGGCTGCAGGCCGAGTGCTCCAAGCTGCTGGCGGTGAAGGCCGAGCTTGAAGCCGAGCGCTCCCAGCTGTCGGCCTCGAAGGCTGTGCTGGAAGCCGAATGCACTCGGCTTAAGAAGGCTAAGGATACCGCCGTCACCGAGCTTGTGGTTAAGTTTTTCTTTGCCCCCTCTCCCTCGTTTCTCCCTTCCGAGCGATCCCTGACTCGTATGCCACTAGCAGAGGCACAGTCCCGGGAAAAGTCTGTGGTGGAGGCTGCCGAGGCCAGGACCTGGGAAGCTGAGTTGGCTCAGGATCATCTCGTCACAGTCGCCCTTAACGTGCTCGGGGCGACGCCGCTGTTGGCACAAGGCTCCTTGTCTGTCAGCATAGATGGGGTAGTCCAGCAGCTGGAGAGGATGTCTACGGCCCATAGTGCCGAGTTGCGAGAAACGACGAAGCTGGCATCTAGCCATGCTCTCACCATCGTGAAGTCGTTGTATCCCCGGGTGGAGCTTGATGCCGTCTGCAACGGGTTCGCGGCCGACTGCGATGAAGTACGTCAACAAGGCGCAGAAGGCTGCAGAGTCGGTCACAGATGACCTTGGCCTGTAAGAAGTAGGACAACTTGTAGTAGTTAACCATGTTCTAGGTGAATTATTATGATGTGATTTTATTTGGTCTATTTGCTTTAGAGTCTTTTGCTGTGGTGTGTTTCGTCGTCATGAGAAGAGTTATCCTCTTGACGTGTGCTTGTCCTAGCAGCCCCCGAACGGACTTAGCCAACGCGGAGCTTAGCGTAGCATTACCCGGTTTGGTGGGAAGCGAGGTGCGGCTGAGCAGATGTGCCACCACATCTAGACTTCGATTAACCAACAGTTAGGGAGCTCATTGGCAGTAGATTTTATTAAAGAGAACCCGAAGGTAGAGTACATTGTAGCCCCCGACTGGTCTTCCGAGTGGGGACCGCTCGGCGAGGGCGTTGAAGTTTTAAAAGAAAAAAATTACAAGAATTCAACTATGTGTGGAAGGGACGTAGCTGTTCGATGTTCCATGAATTCTCCAGCAGCCTTCCGTATTCCATCCTTAGTCGGTATGAGCCGGGCCGAGTGAACTCGGCTATGACGTAAGGCCCTTCCCAGATTGGGGAGAGCTTGTGTCGATCCTTGGTGGTCTGTACTTTGCGTAAGACCAAGTCACCGACTAGGAATGCCCGCCCACGAACATTCCTGCTGTGGTATCGGCGGAGTACTTGCAGGTAGCATGCCGACTGGATGGTCGCAATATCTCTGGCTTCTTCCAGCCTGTTGAGGTCTTCCCTGGCTGTGTCTGTTGAGGATTCGTTGTAGTTGCGTATGAGGAAGAATTTGTGGTCGATTTCGGTGGGTAGGACTGCTTCTACCCCGTACACAAGGAAGAAAAGAGATTGTCCTTTAGCGCGACTGACGGATGTGTGGAGTGCCCAAAGCACTGGTGGTAGCTCTTGCACCCATTGTCCGGCGTAGGGATGTAGTCGGTCGAAGACTCTGGTTTTGATTCCTTGAAGGATCATGCCGTTAGCTCTCTCGACCTGCCCATTGCTCTTCGGGTGTGGTACGGAGGCGTAGCAAATCTTGATCCCACGCTCCTCGCAAAAAATACTGAAAGACTCCAGAGATGAATTGCCTACCATTATCCGTAATGATACAGTTCGGAATGCCAAAGCGGTAGATATTGTTTTGTATGAAGTCCCTCGCATGTGCTGAGTTGATCGTGGCGACCGGTTTTGCTTCTATCCACTTGGTGAATTTATTGATTGTGACGAATAGGTGGGTGAACCCTCCTGGTGCCCGCTTGAAGGGCCCGACAATGTCGAGTCCCCAGACGGCGAACGGCTAGGAGATCAGGATGGTTTACAGTTCCTGTGCCGGCACGTGTGTCTGCCTTGCGAAGAATTGACACCCTTCGCACTTCCTGACCAACTCTTGTGTGTCTGTGACGGCGGTTGGCCAGAAGAACCCTTGCCTATAAGCCTTTCCGACTAGTGTCTTGGCCGAGGCATGGTTGCCACAGAGGCCCGAGTGGATCGACTGGAGTATTTGTTTGCCCTTGTAAGGGAGCACGCAGCGCATAAGAATGCCCGACGCGCTTCGCCGGAGAAGCTCTCCATCTGACATGATATAGCAGTAGCTTCGTCAGCTAACGCCTTCGGCTTCGGCTTTATCAGTCAGGAGAACTTCCTCCGTGAGGAACTTGATGAAAGGTGTTCTCCAGTTGTCAGTGAGGGCTACGACCGTGCGATCGTTGGAGTTCGGTGGTTGGTCGTTGTCTCCTGCATCTTCTGCTTCACCTGGGGTTGGCTCGGGTTTGCCCTTCTTCTCGACTGTAGGCTTCATGAGGTGTTCGACGAATATGTCGGTTGGCACCTGTAGCCGATTTGAGCAGAGATTGGCTAGTTCATCGGCGGCTTCGTTGTTGTGCCATAGGATGTGGACTAGTTCGAGTCCTTCGAACTTATTTTCATGTTTGCGCACCTCTTGTCGATAGGCTTGCATGTTTTCGTCGGCGCAGGTCACTCATTCATGACCTAGTTGATGACTAGCTGGGAGTCTCCACGAACAAGCAGCCGCCTAATCCCGAGGGATATAGCCAACCATAGCCTGTGAAGAAGTGCTTCGTACTAGGCTACATTATGCGAGGCTGGGAAGTGGATCTGGAGCATGTATTTGAACTTTTCGCCGTTGGGTGATATAAGCACCACTCTAGCCCTAGCCCCCGACATCCGTAAGGAACCGTCGAAGTACATTGTCTAGTAGGGCAGCTCTTCTGGTGCGGTTTCCAGTTGTACGTCGGTCCACTCAGCCACGAAATCGGCGAGCGCTTGTGACTTTATCGCAATGCGGGGTTTGAAGGTGATGTCATATGGCGTCATCTCCAGTGCCCACTTTGCGATGCAGCCTTGCACTTCCTTGTTGTGTATGATATCGCCGAGTGGATAGGATGTGATGACTGAAACCTGGTGGACTTGGAAGTAATGGACGAGCTTCCTTACCATAATCAGGCGCCATAGAGGAGTTTCTGTACCTGGGGGTATTTTAGCTTGGACTCTCCGAGTACCTCGCTGGCGAAGTAGACCGGTCGCTGGACTAGTTGAGTGTGTCGGTCTTCTTCCCGCTCGACCACGAGGACCATGCTGATGACTTGTTCTGTGGCCGAGACGTAGAGTAGGAGTGGCTCATTTCGGCTGGGCGAAGCCAGCAAAGGGGGAGAGGTCAAGTATTTCTTGAAGTCCTCGAAGGCTTCTTGTGCTTCCGGGGTCCATGTGAAGTGGTCGGTCTTCTTTAGTAGCTTGAAGAAGGGCATTCCTCGGAGGCCGAGTCATGAAACGAATTGGCTAAGGGCAGCCATGCATCCGACCAACTTCTAGACGTGTCGAAGCTCGCTAGGAGGCTTCATGTTGAGTATGGCCTGGACTTTCTCCGGGTTTGGCTCAATGCCTCATCTAGATACGACGAAACCAAGGAGCATGCCGAAGGGGACGCCAAACACACACTTCTCAGGATTTAATTTCATCCTGTAACGTCGGAGGTTGTTGAAGGTTTCCTCTAGGTCATCTAGTAGGTCATCCTTTTTCCTCGACTTTATGACCACGTCGTCGATGTATGCTTCCACGTTTCGCCCGATCTGGTCGTGAAGGCAACCCTGGATAGTCCATTGAAAGGTTGCACCCGAGTTTTTTAGACCGAACGGCATCGTGGTGTAGCAGTACGCGCCGAATAGTGTAACAAAGGAGGTCTTGATCTGTTCGGCCTATCTTAGGCTGATCTGATGGTAGCTCGAGTAGCAATCGAGGAAGCTGAGTAATGCTTAGCCAGCCGTCGAGGCTACAACTTGGTCGATGCACGGTAAACCAAACGGATCCTTAGGGCATGCCTTGTTAAGGTCCGTGTAATCCACACACATTCACCATCTGTTATTCTTCTTTTTGACCAAGGGGGTTGGTCAACTAGTTGGGGTATTTGACTTCTTTAATGAAGCCGACCGCGAGCAGTTTGGTCAACTCCTCCTTAATCCCGTCTTTTCTCTCTTGTGCGAAGCGGCGAAGGCACTGCTTAATTGGCCTAGCGTCATCTTTTACATTCAAGGAGTGCTCAATCACTTCCCTAGGGACTCCCGGCATATCAGACGGTTTCAAAGCAAAAATATCTTTATTATTTTGGAGGAAAGTGATGAGCGCGAGTTCCTATATAGAATCTAATTGAGTTCCTATGAATGTACATTTAGACGAGTCGGCGGGGTCAAGGGCGATCTGCTTCTTCTCGTTGGAGGTGATCTTTGCCGCCTTTTTAGATGGTAGATCGTCATCCTCCATCTTGCAAGTCGAGGCTTCGCGTATCTGCTCCCAGTCAGCCTGCTCTTCAGCTTGTTGAGCAATTTCGCAGCTTTCCGCCTCGCAGCTGAAGGCCTGCTTGATGTCACTACACAGGGTGATTACGCCATGTGGTCTGGGCATCTTGACCATGAGGTAGGTGTAGTGCGGGACCACCATGAACTTCACTAGCGCGGGCCTGCCAATGATGGCATGGTACACCGTCTCGAAGTCAGCGACTTCAAAGCAGATGTTCTCAGTCCGGTAGTTGTCCTTTGCTCCGAACGTAACTGGAAGAGTGATCTGCCTGAGTGGTGTTGCCGATAGCCCGGGAATGGACCCCATGGAAGGGCGCATTGCTTGGGCATAGCTCGGACCTCGGGAATTTCATGTCGTCGAGCGTCTTGGTGAAGAGGATATTGAGGGCCCTTCCTCCATCAGTGAGCACGCGTTGCAACTTGACGTTCTTGACCACTGGGGCTAGCACCTGTGGGTACCGCCCCGGGTGAGCCACTCGGTCAGGATGATCCGAGCGGTCGAACGTGATCGGGACTTCCGACCATCGTAGGTACTAGGGGACATCCACTGCTGTGGTGTTTATCTCCCTTGATGCAAGCTTCTGCTTCCGCTTGGACTCGTATGCGAGAGGGCCACCGAAGATATGGTTTAGCTTGGCTTGCAGATCTTGGAAGTCGTCGTCTTTCTTTTCGGCGGGATTCGTCTTGCTTGGCCCGGCGGCCCTCGACTGGTCTTTGCCTAACTGCTCTGCGTAGTGACACATAACAAAACAATCTTTGGCCAGGTGGGAGGACTTCAAATGGTAGGGGCACTTGCTGTTCATGACTTTGTCATAATCAGACATCTTGGGGCGCTGGATCGGCTGTCTTTCTGCGATGGCCACCTGCTCCTCGGGCTTGCGTTTTCGTGAGTCCGAGTCCTTCTTGTGCTCCTTCTCCTTTCCTTTGCCTGACGGTTGTCCTTTCTCCTCGTGCTTGTCTCCCCGTGAGGCGGACACCGCATCGGCGGCCGCTGCGTAGCAGTTAGCCATGTCGAAAAGGTCCTTGACAGTGGTAGGCTCTTTCCTGGTGAATTTAGCGATGAATGGCTCATCGCGTACTCCTTTTCAGAATACGGCGATGACCACGTCATCCTTTATGTCGGGGATGGAGTTGCGGACCTCTGAGAACCTTTCGATATAGGCCCGAAGAGATTCGCCCTTCTTTTGCTGGACTTGGTACAGATCGTACTTTGTCCTTGGCTTTTCATATGTGCCCTGAAAATTGGCGATAAATCATTCGCAGAGCTCTGCCCATGAGTCAATGGACCGTTTGGGGAGCCCCGACAACCAATATCCGGCCGAGTCATCCAAGGCAATCGATAAGTAATTGGCCATGGCTTTGGTATCGCCTCCTGCCGCCCGGATGGCCATGGAGTATACCGTAAGCCACACTTTCGGGTCGGTGGAGCCATCGTATTTCTTAATGCCAGTGGGCTTAAAACCAAATGGCCAAGTCAACTGACTTAAGTTCTTGGTGAAGGCCGGGACTCCATCCATCATGTCAGCGTCAGAGCTCTCGGGTGACCGATGCTTAGATGCCTGGCTGTGACTTCGGTGGACTCGGTCGTGGCGACGGTCCTCTCGGCGTCGTTGTTCGAGCTTATGGCGGAGGTCGACAGAGTTTTCCTGATTGAGACGGCGCTTCTCCGCCCTGAGCTCCTGGCGTTGCTGATCCAGTCGGCGAATCTCATCGTCGATGCAACGTTGTCTCTCGACTGAGTCTCTCTTCTGCGCCGAGTCAGGGGAGTGTCGGCGCACTCTGCTTTCACTATGTGGCCGGGAATCAGTCGGCTGCCGGGAGACGTTCGCCAGAGACCTAGGAGATCTGGATGACTGAGCCTCCAAACGATCAGTTGGGGTTCCTGTCGTGCGTTGGAGGAAGTGCTGGATCGCAGTAGTAGTCACCATGGCCTTGACCTTGTTTATGGTTTCTACCATAGGTAGATCCGGCTGTGGGAGCTGCTGGATGATGTCGCCGAATAGATCGGTGGCCGCACGGACATTCTGTTGGGGCGTCTTAAAGACGTCATGTCCGTCAACTTGGGTATGGAGCAGATCGCGCTGTATCTTGCGAGATTGGATTCGCAGCGCAACGTGAGACTGCGTTGCTTGTTGTTCCATTTCCTCCTGCTGCTGGCATTCCTTTTCTTTCTCAAGTTGGCGTTCTTCTGCCAGGCGGGCCGCCTCCTACTCTTGCCGTCCGGCTGCAGAAGAAAGCGACGGCGGCTTGCTGGCGGCGAAGACCCCTCGTGGCGGCACAAAGCTTCCAGTGCTACTTCGAGTCTCAGAAGTGTTGACCGGAGGAGTCGGCGCCGCCTCGGGATTGGTTTCCACCTCCATCGGGGTTGCGCCCTGACTTGCCTGTCAGTCTGGGCTTTGAGAGAGCATCTCGGTGTCATGCATCCCATATTGGATCTGAGGTTGACCCAATGCTTCTTTTGGGCTCGAACCGACAAACTTCTTCGTCCGAGTTAGAGGAGCTTGAGTCGGTGTATGACAAAGCGCCGAACTGGTCGATCTGAAGTCTAATGCTGCCGAACATGAAGGTCGAGCCCGGCGGGAACTTCCTCTTCATGATGTTCGAGTTGAAGTCCATCGAACTTCGCTGAAAAGAGCTTTAGATCGAAAAAAGAAAGATAGCGCTGCCCCTACCTGGTGCGCCAATTGTCGACGATCGGGGTCGGCAATAAACTTATGGGGTGGCTACCAAGCTCGGAATTCGATGGTTAATGATGAAGAGGGAGAGGGTTTGTCACGCCCAGAAATTCCTCACACGAATTTCTGAACTTAATTGTGTATTAAATCCCTGTCCAGGACCAGTCAGGGTACACAAAAAGACAATGTTGATTACATAACCATCGTTCTTAGAAACAACTGAAAATTACACTTATTCTAGCGGAAATGCAGCGGAAAGAAAAACAAAGGGGGTAGACTAGCTCCAGCGGGTACGGCTCCAGTCCACAGGCAACGCTTTGACGGCGGAACAGCTCACTCCTGAGAGGCACCTTCATCGGACTCGACTTCTAGCTCTGGGTTGGGAAAGTTAAGCAAGGCTGAGTACAAACCACCGTACTCAACAAGTAACACGGACAAGGGGAAGAATAAATGATGCAATGGGATTAACAAGGACAGGCTAGGGTTAGTTGCGATAAAGCAGCAGTTTAAACAAATAACAGAGATTAAAAGAATAAAGGTAATTAAGTACAGTAAAGCATAAATAAATAACAGTTGTAAAAATACCACAACATTGTTCAACGTTACACCACGTTGCAACAGGGCCAACCACTACTCAACGTTACACCACGTTGCAGTAGTCTCGAGTGATAACCAATTTACTCAAGTTATTAAGGTTCACTAATCACAGTGAGGCTGGGAGTTCACCCGTAACCGTGGGCACGGCTATTCGAATAGTTTATACTCTGATCAGAGGTGTACTACTGTACCCACAAGACACGACTCCACTACACTTGAACGTGTGCCGACATACCACCATGGTATACCGGAAAGGAGACCGTGATAGGACCCGTTACACGACCCTCCCTATTTAATCGTACCACACTTCAGGTTTCACCCCCTCCTTTACACCAAGTCGGGCAGTCCCCTCTTGTGCCTTGGTAGATCCGGAAGCAGGAGAAGCTTTCGTTACACCATGATTGCCCGTCCATACTCCATCACGCCTACCCTTGCCTGGGTACGTCAAATAGTTCGAAGTCATACTTCAAATCCCACCTTACCCATTTCGGCATGTGGTTAGCACTTATTTACTTCCAGGGTTTCCCGTGAACCGGTCCTTAATCGCCATGGGTGCGACTCTCAAAACCATGCACCCACAGCCCACCATTATCAATATTTTAGTTGACATTAACCCGAACCGGGTAGTGAATCACTGTCTCAGCTATTCAGCACTAAGCATGATTAAATGTGATCCCATGAGCTATTTGTTCTAAGCATGTCTAAGCATTAACCTAGGCCTAACTCTAATCAAGTTACCCCTGGTCCAGCAATGAATAAAGTTGGATAAACAACGGCATAATAATAAGGTTTACCCAAAAATAACATAAAGTAAGTACTTTAATTAAAACAATGCATATTTGAAATAATAAAGCGGGGAATTTGCAATAACGGGTTCAATATGTTCAAGGATGAGTGTCACTTGCCTTGCTCTGGCCGCAGGGGGACTTCGGCGACGATCTCGAAGTAAACCGGCTCTTCGGCGGGGTCCGAATCTAAGCGACAAAGCACAAAAATAAATAAAACAGGCACAAACTCTACTGAAACAGCAAGAGAAACTATTTTTAATGGATTCTTGACAATTTTATGAATTTAATGAAATTTGAATGGGCCTAAACGGAGACTAGATGAATTACTTATGAATTTTAGAAGTTTTCTGGGTTTTTAAGCTAAACAGAAAAGTCCTAAATCAATTATTGCGCAATTAATGGGGCTGCTGACGTCAGCGAGAAGAGAGGAAGCTGACGGCTGACAGGTGGGGATCACCTGTCGGTGAGAGAGAGGGAGAGGAAGAGACTGACACGCGGGCCCGGGGAGGAGAGAGAGGAGGCGGGCGCGGGGACGACTGACGGGTGGGGCCCACTCGTCAGCGAGAGGGGAACAGAGAGGAGGGGAGCAAAGCGCGCGGCTCGGGCGGACGGCGGCGACCGGCGGGAGCTGCGGGCGACGCGGCGGCGGCGGTGCACGGCGACGGCGGCGCGACGGCGACGACCCGCGAGCGGCGACGGCGCGACGGCGACGACGGCCGGGGCGGCGACGCACGGGCGCAACCCGGCAGAACAGCGGTGACGGCGACTGGCGAGCGGCGACGGCGCGGCACGCGCGTGCGCAAGCGACGGCGGCCAGACGTCGGCGACGCGGAGGCGACGACAACCACGGCGGCCGGCGGGAGGGGCGAGCTTCGCACTCGTCCGACGACGGCGCACGACTCGGCGGCGGTCGGCCGGAAAGGGGGAGAGAGAGGGGAGGAGGGTGCGGGTGCTCACCGGCGGCGGCGAGGGCGCGGGCGGGTCGGCGAGGTCGAGGCGGAGGTGGCGACGCGGGTGGGAGCGGGAGATCGGCAACGGCGGCGGAGATCGACGGGTGACGGCGACGGGCGAGACGCGGCGGCGGAGAGGTTGGAGGAGCCGCGACGGGCGCGAGACGTCCACCGGCGACGACGAGAGCCCGGGAAAGGTCGGCGACACCGAGGCGGAGACGATGACGCGGCTAGGCAGCGACGACCGGCGACTGGTGGCAAGATTGCGCGGCGGCAGCGCGGCGGCGACACGAGCGACGGCGGAAAGTGGGCGACGGCGCGCGGCGGCTCGGGATTTATAGGGTGGCGGCACCGGCTAGGGCGGGCGGAGGTTGGAGACCGAGTCGGGGACGACGCGGTCTCAGCGGCGGCCGTTGCGGCGGCGGCGGTTGCGGCGGCAGCGCGGAGTCGGACTCGGCCGGCGCGGCGCGGGCGCGGGCTGGCGCGGGGCGGCGAAACGGTCACTGACAGGTGGGCCCCACCTGTCAGTGGCGCGAGAGAGGGGGGGAGCGGCGATGGACTTCGTGGCGCGGGCGAGCGGGCGAGCGGGCGAGCTGGGCCGGAGCCGCGGCCCAGGCAGGGGCGCGCGCGAAGAGGGGGAGGGCGGCCGGTCGGCTGGGCCGGCCGAGGGGGAGGCGGTGGGCCGGCTCGGCTGGGCTGGCCCGGGAAGAAAAAGAAAAAGAAAAAGAAAAGGAAAAAGAAAGAGGGAGGAAAATTGGACTTCGGCCCAATTTGAGAAGGAAGGGAAAAAGAAAGGAAAAAGGAGGGAAAAAGGAAAACCCCACTTTTGCCGAGTTTTAAATTAATTTGTTTGGCCAAATTTTATACTTCTGCAATTTAAATTTAAATCCTGTTAGTCGATTTGCGAGCCTCGATTTAATTGAATTAATTCCTTGCAGAGGGATTTTTCCTGAGTTGATTAAGTCAATTGTTGTTTACGGATTTCTTTTTACGATTTAGGCTTAGGACGAAACTCCGGGTGTGACAGGGTTTACCCAGGTTCAGGCTCTCGACGTGGCGAGATGATACCTTACTCCTGCTTGGCGATTGTATTGCGCAGATGGATCTCTCTTGCCCTCAAGGGGGCACCCCGTACCCCTTATATAGTGGGGGAAGGGTTACATATATAATAGAGTCCTAATCTAGTAAGACTAAGATATATCCTAATTCGGTTATGGCTCGAGTCCGAAGTACATGGCATGCAATCCGGTACGTACTGAGCTCCTAACCAACAACATACAGATATATTCTCCTTCCTATTCGGTACCCCATTGACCGTACATATTTGTATAGTCTTCGAATACCCCCGGTATAGGTATCCTACACATGGATTATGCATGCTTTGGTGATGCCGTGTCATTTGACACCACCTTTGACACCAACAAGTTTGAAATGCCTTTTGCTCCAATCTTAGAAACCAACCATCACAAGCAAACAATAATTTTTGGGGCTGCACTACTATTAAATCAAACTATTAAATCATTTGTTTGGTTGTTTGAAACATTTCTAACAACGATGTCAGGAAAGCATCCAAGCACAATTTTCACTGATCAAGACGTGGCCATGGCAGCAGCAATTGCTTTTGTATTTCCAAAGACAAGCCATCATCTTTGTTTGTGGCACATTTATCTAAATGGTGGCAAACATCTCGGGCATGTAATTCATGAGCATCCGAAGAAGTTTCTAGCTGATTTCAAAAGATGTGTCTATGAAGACAGATCGGAATATCACTTCAACAAGATGTGGCATGACTTGTTGAGTGAATACAAGCTTGAGGAGAATGCATGGATGTCAAACATATTTCGTTTGAAGGAGAAGTGGGTTGTTGTCTTCCGTAACTCTTTTACGGCTGATATGACCTCAACTCAAGGGAGCGAAGGTATGAACAATGTTTTCAAGAAAAGGTTTCGTAGGAAACTTGGTCTTTCAGAACTCCTTGTAGAATGTGAGAAAGTTGTCACTAGTCTTCGTGAAAATGAGTTAGATGCAAATTTTAAGTCACGCTACTCAAGCCTGGTTACATACATCCAAAATTTACATGTATTGAAGTCCGCGGCTGAATCATATACAAGGAGGATGTATTCAGAGTTTGAGACTGAGTTTAAACATCAATTTTCGCTATCATGTAAATTGTTACAAAGTGAGGGGTCAACCTTGACATTCATGGTTATGCCTATGTAATCTGATCATGAAGCAACAGTTGTATTTAACAATGCCAATATGACCATTACATGTTCTTATAGAAAGTATGAATCTATTGGTATGTACTTTCTAAATTTCCATATAGTTTCTAATACAAATTTCAGAAAAAATGACATCCATATCTTATAGGTATATTGTGCAAGCATGCCCTCAGAGTCTTCAAGGTGAATGACATTTTTATTTTGCCATCTCAATATATACTTAATAGATGGACAAAATATGCGAAAAGAGGATATTCAATCGAGAAACAAGGAAGTGAGAAGGAAAGTTTGAAAGCACATGCTGCACGTATCTCTCGAATGGCGAGTTCAGTAGCATTGAAGTGTTGCATATCGGAAGAACTTCTTGATGATTTCAAAAAATCCATAAACAAGCTGGACCTTGAAGCAGATAATTATTTAAGCAAAATGCAAGAAAAATCATGTGAGGTTCCACAGCAACAGCAGGTTACAGGTACATTAAATGGTGCAATATCCTTTAGAGTTCCTCAGGTGGTGAAAGGTCCAAAGACTAGACGATCGAAAGATCCAGTTGAACAGAAGAAAAGGAAGAGAAGTGCTAAGAATAAGGGTACTAATCCTACACATTCTAGCATGTTTATCCCCACTATGTGCTTCTATAGTTAATATTCTCTTTAACGTCTCATTATTTATACACCTGACTTGTAGGAGAAGATCCAAATAGTACAACAGAAATTAGAGATGAAATTACAGATGAAATTAGAGATGATGTGTATGAGCAGCAATCTTCTACCATGGCTGCAAGTGTTGTTTATGGGCAATCTTCAACCATGAATGCTCCTTTAATCCAAGGCGGGTATACAAGTCTTCTACTTGGAGTTCAACAAGATTTCATATTGGGATCTTCTACTAAACAGCTACATTTCGATGAATAGCTGGTGCAACCTGTAAAGGAGTAGGCTCTTTTTGATGGATCTTATGTATCCATGAAACTGTACTATATGAACTATATTTTGTTTTGATTTGCAAGTAAGGTCTATTTGTACCTCCAGATTTGCAGTTTATCTGCTTATCAGTAGTTTCAGTTTTTTGTGCCAGACTCCATGGGCATGAAGGTAGAAATGATTGGATAATTATTTAGTTTTTTCTTATTATGTTTTCAGTCTGTGAGACTTTATTTTCAGTCGATGTGCATTAGCATGAAGGCAGAAAGTTAAATTATACAGGGTGTCAGCTAGTGTCTCTCCTGCAAAGATATTTTTTTCCAACAACGAGAGGTAATCCTCTCTCATTTCCATTAAAAAATATGTCATAAGGTTACAATAGTTGAACAACAAAGGCTGAATTAAAAGACAAACGGAATGGCTGCACTTATATGCCAACAGACACCATGTCATTTTTTTTGTTTATGGCAGAAACCAACATTCCAGCATCTTGCCCAGAGAAAAGGTACATGATCAGACATATAGCAACTAGCAACTACAAGAGGCAGCAACAAACAACTAGGCACAAGCTTCAGATCACTCCCATGTCTGCTTCCATACTGCTCCACTCTCATTGCCTTCTCTGAAATCTGCTCCTTCCAGCCATACCTTGTGTTCAGGATGTCATTTGTGACTTATTCAGCACCAGCTTTCTGCCTTCTAGTCTTGTATTCTCTTCGTGTGATTTCTGTAGAGTATAGGAAGAAATAAAAAATACAACAATTAATTAGAACCACATGGTGAAAAGCAATTTATATATAAAGAAGCCTCATTTTTAATTCTTGAGATAGATCAGAGAACAACTGTGACCCCTTACACTAGAATTTTCCCTAAATATGTTCAATCACAGTGCAATCCAAACATTACATTTCATTGGGGTGAAATATTATGATTTGTGAATCTTACCCGGCTTAAATATGCAATTCACTGCATTTCAATTTCCTGGTTCTGACACTACCTCCTGCTCGATCTCGTTGACCCAATTGTTTCCCACTACCAGAAACCCAGGAGAGAGGAGGAGGGGAAAACGCCTGTGCTCACTCTCGCATACCCGGCGAGCTCCATGTCGTCTTCGCCACCGGTGGCGCCTCTCACTAGAGTGGAACAGAGGCCTTGACTGCAGCATCAGACGAGAGGCAAGATAGGGTAGGGGATTGGGGGCGAAAGAACTTGCAGCTTGCAGAAAAAAGAAGAAGCTGAGCCGAGGAAAAAGAAAGAAGAAGCCCAGCCGTCAGCCGTGAAAGTTCACATATACAGGGGGGAACAAGCGAGCTGCGGTGTGCATCGATTGGATGATTTTGTAATCCACCTGACATCCATCGAGAGCAGGCAGAGGGAGTTTGCAGCCCAGCTGCACTGATTTTTTTTCCGAGTATACGGAGGAGAGGAGGAAACGCAGCCGCGACGAAACCAAAAAAATTGCGAAAAGAAAAAAGGAAAAACGCAGCCGCTACGAAACCCAAACATCGGGAAAGAAAAAACTGCAGGAATGGCACGTGGCCCATGGAGATGCATGGGCTTTCTCTCTGTTGGGCCGGCCCATGTATGCCATTCCGTGCGAGAGTAATGCTTTCGTACTGACAAAGAATCCTCTACGCATGTTCATATGACTGGATGCCCCATTTCTTTTCCTCACATAGACATCCATAAGATTAATTATCTTTTCCTGGACAAAAAGCTGGCTGGTGATTTGTGAATAGCACTAGAAATTAATCATGTATTACACCATGTATTCTGCCATGCGTGCAGATATAAGTATCAATGAAGTTTCTCAACAGCAACAAAATTTTAGGTCTAATTGTCTAAAATAATTATGAACCGCAACAAAAATAATACTACCTCCATTTCATAATATAAAATGTTTGATTTTTTTGGTTGCTATGTTTGACCATTTGTCTTATTGAAAGAGTTATGAAAATATCATTTATTTTGCTTGTGACTTACTTTATTATCAAAAGAACGTTAAGCACCACTTATCATTTTTTATATTTGTACTAAATTTTTGAATAAGACGAATAGTCAAATATCTTATATTATAAAACGGAGGTAGTAGTGAAGATTATGAATCGTTTTTATTATGGCTCAATGGCCAGAAATCAAACCAACAACAGCATCTAGAAACATTAAAGCAAAATCTCATTAACATTTTATTTATTGGAGAGGACAAAAAAACTTAATTAATAAAAAATGTCAACATCGAGAAACATTAAAGCAAACTCTCGTTACCATTCTCCGCCATGCAGAAACGACAATAGACAGCCAAGTGTAACGTTTATTAACTAATAATAACATGGTAACACAAAATCTAAATCCGCAATATGAAGACTTCGATTGAACTGATGCATGACAACGTTTTGAACGATTCAGATGGTGTGCTTGGATACGAATCTCTTCTTTGGTCTTATCTGATAAATTAGATGAAAGGGAAACCATCAGATTTAGTTTAGATAGACGTGTAGTAACATTAAAGAAAAAAAAAAGGAAGTTGCACTACAAATAACATAAATTCAAAAGCAGATAACTTAATTGAGTTAGCATTCGGTAAAACACTATTGGCATCATTGTCCACTGAAATTAAACTTACTGACAGTTAAAAATAATACGAAAATAAAACTTGTATATACATGTTCTTAACTGTATATAAAAAAAATACCCGAAAACAAACTACGACGAAGAAAACTGAAATTAGCTCCAAATTTAAGTTTTACCCTATAAGGTTTACAAGCATAACCAAAAGACGTGGAATATGAGCTAATGGCGACGAGGCTCACCTGATTGCTGTGGCAACACTTCTTCTTGCGGCAGTGGGTAGCCCTGTCGGGAAGACGTGCATAGCACCTGCAGCAGAAAACGCCGGCAAAAGAAATAAGCCTTACTGCACCCACATACATCGGATGCAGCATTGCAGCGCAGCGAGCGAAGAACTAAGTGATGCAGTAGCTAGGATCAGGCCGGCCGGCGATGCATTCGTGCGTACTTGCGGCAGACCATCTTCTTCTCGTTGTACTTGAGCGCGAGGGCCAGCAGGCTGGGTCCTGGATGATGTAGCCGCCGGCCCCTCGTGCCGCCGCGGAGCCGGAGCACCAGCTGCACCGTCGACTCCTTCTGGATGCTGTAGTCGCCGAGGCTGCTGCGCCCGTCCTCCAGCTGCTTCCCGCCGAAGATGAGACGCTGCTGCTCCGGCGGGATACCTACCAGTACGAATTTGGTGGCGCGCGGTTAATGATCAGCTTCATTAGTATTATTATTATCTGCTATCTCTGAAGATATATCGAGTGTTCAGATGTTCTTTTCAAAGAAGAAAAAGTAGACTAGAGTTCAGACGAGGAGCACTAAGTTCAGATTTGTTATATTCAAAGAGAAAAAAAATAGAGAGCTCATTCAGATGAGTAGAGTTGCTGGCAATGAAGCTGAACTCTAATAGATCATTGAGTGCATTCAACAAGATGGTGTGCGTGCACATATAAATACATAGGGCTCGTTTGCAACACCAGGTGCGGATGTACCTGCCCAGCGCACGTAAAACGAGAAATGTCATTAGCATATGACTAATTAAGTATTATCTATTTTAAACTTGAAAAATAGAATAATATGACTTTTTTAAAACAACTTTCATATAAATTTCTTTAGCAAAAAATATAGCATTTAATAGTTTGAAAAACGTGCGGATGAAAAAAGAGTGAGAAATTAGCCCCATGAGCATCTTGCGAACACGCCCATATATATCTGACGTCCTTATATATCTGACGTCATTAACCTCTTAACATATATTTGACCACTCATTTTATTTAATATTTTTATAAAATATGTAAAGCTATATATGCATAAAAGTATATTTAACAACAAATAAAATGATATAAAAATAATTAATAGTTATATAAATTTTTTAAATAATTAATAGTCAAACGTCTATTAAAAAAAGTCAACAGTATCAAATATTTAGGGACGGAGGTGGTATGTATTTATATATGTTCACCAAATCTTAACTCCAAAATCAACTCAAATATCGAGATACAAAATAGATAGATGCAGCAGAAGTCACTAAGCTCGATATATATGTATTCCAGAGCTTTTTCACAACTAACTACATCGAGTTTCAAAGAAAAAGAATTACGCGAGGGATTAGAATTCAGTAAGCACGAGCTCGCGGCGCTCATGGTGTTTTTCATGGACCATTCCCGAAATTTGAAAATTTGAAAAATTCTGAAATTTCCGAGATTGAACATCACGAAATGGTAAACCGTGATCAATGGTCTATTGGGCCGGTCCAGCAGCTTTTAATTGGATAGATCAGCGACTTATAGGATTTGATGATCCATTCTAGTGCTACAGCTGCGTCCCTTTCTATTTCTAGCATAAAAAATGAAAGATATAATATTATTACATAATAATAAACTAATATATAATTTTTTTCAAAAAAAAGTACCATTTAACATTTTGCATAAAATTGGAAGGAAAAAAAACTGCAGCCTATGGAATGTGATCGTTGCTGGGACGGATCACCGTAATTGGGACTCTTGGCGCGGCGCCCCCACTCCCTCCCCTCCTCACATTAGGGAAGAAAACGGTAAGGAACTTTACCAACTGTGCCGATACTGTTTTCGAAAATAATAATATAAAAATAATATCTTACCAACCATTACCGTTTTTTAAATTTTATATTTTTAGTTTTTGTCTGAATTTTGTTGAATTTCATACTAAATTATGTAATTCATAAATACGAAAATTTTCCGACCGTAACAGTACCGTTTCTGAAAATATTATTAAAATATGATATTTCTCACCGGTTCTAACCGTTTTGATCCCTGCCTCCGTAATCTTGCGTTTCCCCTCCACGTAACTCCTTTTTTTTTTCGAGGTTTGTTTCTCGCCGTTTTTCTCCAGGATTCCCGGTTCCCTCCGGTTCATCCCTTCCATTTCATTTCAACCCGAAGAATGTGCGGGTGAGGTGATAGAAACAGCAGCGTTTCTCAAGGTGGTGCTCGCCCGCCCACAAGGTGTTCGACCA